>NC_092334.1:373292500-373955277 GCF_046630445.1 Rutidosis leptorrhynchoides
TCGCGCCGCGACGAACTGGTCGCGCCGCGGCATTTCTGCTGGACAGATTCCGAACTTAGATCTTTTTGAGGGTTTTAAGGGGCAAAATAGTAAATTGACATGTGGATATGATGGGAGCATTAACTCTCCACCACATATTCATTTAATTCATTTCTTTTTCTCTTTTCTCTCCATTTTCTCTCCCAAAACTTAAAACCCATTTGAATTATAAGTGAGATTTGAGAGTGAAGGATTGAGGGTTGATCTTTGGAGCGAGATTTAAAGTTGTTCCTTGTGTCTCTAGCTACGCGTTGATAGTATCGGTAAGTTCTAACTCTAAGTTTTGAGTTTTAATTGGTTAATGACTAGGGTTTGGGGTACTAGAGATTTGTAAGACCCATTTGGTGGTAAAATGGGTGAGTTTGGGTTATGTTGTTGTAATGAAACCCTAATAGCCACAATCTAGGGTTTTGGCCTTGTGATTTGAGGTTGTAAGTGTCAATTGGTGTGTTAGTCACTAATGCACTTTAATATTTATGAAAGAAGGGTTAATGGGTAAGTTTGACTTGATTGTGAGTTTAAGTGAGATAAAATGGGTCAAAATGTACTAGTTGACCCAATGGGATGAAATGGGTATGGATTACCCTAAGTTTTGTGTTAATTGAAGTTAATAGACTTTAATTCACTAGTCTTAGTGATTAAAGTCGAGTCTTGGCCATGTATGGGCGGTTGTGAGTAGTTGAGTCATTTAATGCAATTTGGGTCATTAAATGCTCAAGTGGGAGTATTGTGGTTAATCCCACTAGTTGTGAAATTGAATGTGCACTTAATGATTTAGGTACATTGCGTTGAAGCTCGAAAGTGCTAAATCATCATCCTTGTGACAAGGTGAGTGGAATAATTATGCGTTCATGTATATGGCGTGTTTATTTGTGAATGTTATGGTATGAACCACATGCCGGTAGTTCCATAACATGTGTGGGATGGGATGTGAACCACGAGCCGGTAGCATCGAGTGTGAACCACGAGCCGGTAGCACTATAAACTAAGATGTGAACCACGAGCCGGTAGCATCGAGTGTGAACCACGAGCCGGTAGCACTATAAACTAAGATGTGAACCACGAGCTGGTAGCATCGAGTGTGAACCACGAGCCGGTAGCACTATAAAAGAGTATGACTCGAGCGTATGGTGTGAACCACGAGCTGGTAGCACCATAGCGTTATTGGTTAACCATATTGAGATTGTTGATTTGTTTAGCATATTATATATACATGTTGAGTTGAGTATATGCTAACGAAGTGGCGTGATAATGTACGACTTGTTGGTGTTATGTTTATGTTGACATGCTATTTAAGTTACAAGTTCGTATGAGGTATTTGGTATTGTGAATGCAAATGGGTAGGTTATATATGTGTATGTATAATTGTTGCACTCACTAAGCATTGCTTACCCTCTCGTTGTTTACCATTTTATAGGTTCCGGCTTGGACAAGGGTAAGGGCATACGGTTGGATTAGTTGTCTCCCGTTTGTGTTGACATGGGTGCTTTTGGGATAGCTTTTGAAGTTGGCCTGACGTTTTGGGTAGTTTAGTCCCAAACCATGCTCGAGTGTCGTTTGGATTATAAACTATCATTGTAGGGGGTCAAACTTGTATTGAACTTAATTAATGGCTTTCGTGCCTTTTGTAAACATTTAAATCGTTGTACGTTTAAATGGGACTCGTGGAATGGTTTACATATTTAATTGGCGCATAAATGTGTATTATAAAAAAAAATTATCGTATGGAATATGGGTTGGGTTATTTCAAGTGGTATCAGAGCATGGTCTAAGGGATTTAGGCGACTTGAGATAGGTGCCTAGACTTGGGCTTTATTGTATGAGCGCTTTATGCGGGACTTGTAGGACTTTGGGTCTAATCGGGAATTGTTAGTGCCTTGATTTATGTGAACTAACCTTGTGCTAATTGTTTTGTATTGTGTTTAGCAATCATCAAGCAAGACGGACGTTGTACTAGCGAGTTAATGTGACGTGCTCGCGTAACAACGATTAGCTACCGTTGTTACGGGTGCAAATCGTGTTAAACGAGTAATGTACGACGATTGTTGAGCAAGATGGGGTAGTGTGTTGTACATGTATATACTTACGTGTTATGTCTTTTCGTTACATGGTTTAACCTATTCCGTTTTATAGAATGAAGACGAGAAACGGTCCCGATCATGATAACGCAAGTACGAGCGAGGACGCCGAATTTTCGGCTAAGGTTGAGGCCGTCTTTAAAAAGTTAAAAGCGGATTTTCTTACGGACGTCCGAAAGGTTTTCCAAGATTCGGTCGATGGGCAAGTGACCGATTTGATAAATGAACGAATGAAGGCCACTATCGAAGAGGCCCTTGATGCTAGAAACATTTATCCTCGCGGTGAAGGAGGTGAAGGAAGACGGGACTTCCACTACAAGAATTTCAAGGATACTCAACCTCCGATGTTTAATGGGGTGAGGGATCCATTGAAAAGCACTTGTTGGATTTCCGATATCGAGGGAGCGTTCCGTACCGCGGAGTGTCCTCCCAAGAAGAAGACGAGATATGGGTCTAGCATGTTACGTGAAGAAGGCAAGTTGTGGTGGGACGATAAAATCAATTTGTATGGTGAAGAGCAATGCATGAGCTTGACATGGGAGGAGTTTAAAAAGGAATTCTTCCAAGAATACCGAACTTCTTCTGACCTTGATAGAATCCGGGACGAGTTGCATCATTTGCAACAAGGTTCAATGGACTTGGTTACTCTCAAGTCTACCTTTTTGGTAAAGACTCGTTTTTGCCCGGAATATGTTGGTGACGACCACAAGCTAATGAAAGATTTCTACCGTACCTTGAGCGATGAGTTAAAGGGTAAGATTAGCCGGGGAATGGCTAAGACTTTTGAAGAGCTATTCGAGTTGGCTCGGGGTTTTGAGCCGGAGGTTCCAAGGAAGAGTGATTTCACTTTTTCTAAAAGAAAGTTTGAAGGTTCGAGTCATTCGAACTTTACCAATAAAAAGAACAAGAAAGGCTTCGAAAGCGTTAATAGTGTGAAGAAGGGTGCTTCCGGGGGTTTTGGGCCCACGTGTTATAATTGTAATCAAAGAGGACACATGGCCCGTGATTGCACCAAGGCGTCGACCAAAGTTACTTGCTTTAATTTTGGTAAAGAGGGGCACAAGAGGCAGGAATGCCCCGATTTGAATAATGATAACGTTAAGCGGTTAGAGAAAGCGGCGGGCACGGCTAGGGTTCGCAACTATTTGATGACCAATGACGAAGCCAAACAATCAAACGAAGTAGTCTCAGGTACTTTCATGGTTAATTCTAATCCGGCAAGGATTTTATTTGATAGCGGTGCAAATTTGTCGTTTGTGTCTCCAAAATTTGTGCCTAAACTTGATAGACCGTTAGCTAAGTTAAGTTGTCCGGTAGAAGTCGAAATAGCGGACGGCAAGACGGTGCTAGTGGTTGATGTGTGTAAGAATTGTGATGTCGTTTTTGGTGCCGAAAACTTTAAAATTGATCTCATCCCTATGACTTTGGGCGATTTTGATATCGTCGTTGGTATGGATTGGCTCGATCGAAATAGAGCCGATATTGCATGCCATGAAAAGTTTATACGTGTGAAGACCCCAAGTGGGGGAGAGTTGATTATTCATGGCGATAGACGAAGAAGACTTGTGCCGATATGTTCTTTTGCACGGGCACGTCATTTTCTTGTTAGTGGTGGCTTGGCTTTTCTTGCCCATGTTGTTGATGCTCGCGATGAGTCACCACCTATTCGTGAAATTCCGGTGGTTAGTGAGTTCGAAGACGTTTTTCCGGACGAGTTACCGGGTGTTCCGGCAGAAAGACAAGTTGAATTTCGCATTGAGTTGGTTCCGGGAGCTACTCCCATTGCTAAAACTCCTTATCGTTTAGCACCAACGGAAATGCAAGAGTTGTTAAATCAAACCCAAGAGTTGCTTGAGAAGGGTTTTATTTGACCGAGTGCTTCGCCATGGGGCGCTCCGGTTTTATTCGTGAAAAAGAAGGATGGTAGTATGTGGATGTGCATCGATTACCTGGAGTTGAATAAAGTGACGATCAAGAATCGTTATCCATTGCCTCGGATTGACGATTTGTTTGACCAACTCCAAGATGCGACGTACTTCTCAAAGATTGACCTACGGTCCGGCTATCACCAAATGCGGGTCCGTGAGGAAGATATTGAGAAAACGGCTTTTCGAATACGTTATGGGCATTTTGAGTTCGTAGTTATACCTTTTGGTCTTACGAATGCACCGGCGGCATTCATGGATCTTATGAACCGAGTGTGCCAACCTATGTTGGACAAGTCGGTAATTGTGTTCATTGACGACATACTTGTTTATTCAAAGAGTATGAACGAACATGAACGTCATTTGCGTGAAGTATTAAAGACGTTACGAAAGGAGAAGTTGTATGCTAAGTTCTCCAAATGTGAATTTTCGCTAAGGAAAGTTCAATTCCTTGGTCATATTGTGAACAAAGACGGCATTCAAGTGGATCCGGGGAAAATAGAGACGGTGAAGAGTTGGAGACAACCGACTACACCTACGGAGGTCCGAAGTTTTCTCGGATTGGCCGGTTATTATCGTCGGTTTATCCAAGACTTTTCTAAGATCGCTTCTTCGTTGACGAAATTGACAAGGAAGAATGCGAGATTTAATTGGGAGAACGAGCAAGAAATTGCTTTTCAATTGTTAAAGGAGAAGTTGTGTCAAGCTCCGGTGTTAGTGTTGCCGGAAGGAGTGGAAGACATGACGGTTTATTGTGATGCTTGGTTAAATAGACTCGGGTGTGTTCTAATGCAAAGAGGTAAAGTCATCGCTTATGCCTCTCGACAATTAAAGGAACATGAGATGAGATATCCGACTCATGATCTTGAGTTGGCGGCGGTTGTGCATGCGTTGAAAATTTGGCGCCATTACTTGTATGGTGTCAAGTGTACGATTTATTCGGATCATAAGAGTTTGAAACACCTCTTTAATCAACGAGATTTGAATTATCGTCAACGTAGGTGGATGGATGTGGTGAAAGATTATGATTGTGAAATACTTTATCATCCGGGCAAGGCGAATGTGGTCGCGGATGCGTTAAGTCGAAAGAGTCATCACCCGGCGTTACGATTGGGATTGTTACGTATGATTATTACTAACGATTTTCTTGAAAAACTCGGTGTGATTCAAATAGAGGCTTACGTTCACAACAAGCATGCGGAGCGAATTGTGGGACAATCAGAGTTCATTACTATGGGCTCGCGGGGTTTGTTGTCTTTTCAAGGAAGAGTGTGGGTGCCTAAGATGGGTGATTATCGACAAGTGCTACTAGATGAAGCACATAAGTCAAAGTATTCCATTCATCCAGGCGCAACGAAAATGTATCTTGACTTAAAGAAAGATTATTGGTGGCCGGGCATGAAACGTGATGTTGTGAAGTATGTTGAGCAATGCGTCACGTGTTTGCAAGTTAAGGTCGAGCACCAAAAGCCGTATGGTAAGTTACAACCGTTAGAAATCCCGAAATGGAAATGGGAGCACATTACCATGGATTTCATTACAAAGTTACCTAAAACGGCGAGAACCCAGTTTGATTCGATTTGGGTTATAGTTGATCGACTGACGAAGATTGCTTTGTTTCTTCCCATTAAGGAAGCGATATCGTCGGAGACCTTGGCTAAGTTGTTTATCAAGGAAGTCATCTCTCGACACGGTGTTCCTATATCGATTGTTTCGGATCGAGATACTCGTTTTACATCTCAATTTTGAGAAAAGTTTCATGAGGATATGGGTACACAATTGAAATTGAGCACGGCGTATCATCCTCAAACGGACGGTTAAACCGAACGTACGAATCAAACTTTGGAAGATATGTTACGTGCGTGTATTATCGATTTTGGTGGTAGTTGGGACGAGCACTTACCTTTGGTGGAATTCTCGTACAATAATAGTTATCATACTAGTATTGGGATGCCACCTTATGAGATGCTTTATGGGCGTAGGTGTCGAACCCCGATTTGTTGGGGTGAAGTGGGACAAAAGGAAATCGGAAGTACCGATTTGGTCTTAGAGACGAATAGCAAAATTGATATTATTCGAGAGCATTTGAAAAAGGCTCAAGATAGGCAAAAGTCGTATGCCGACAAGCGTAGACGAACGATCGAATTTCAAGAAGGTGATATGGTGATGCTTAAGGTTTCGCCATGGAAGGGTATTATTCGATTTCGAAAACGAGGAAAGTTAGCTCCTCGGTTTATTGGACCATTTAAGGTTTTAGCTCGTGTTGGTGAAGTCGCGTATCATTTGGAATTACCCGAAGAGCTTGCGGGGATCCATAATACATTTCATGTTTCCCATCTCCGTAAGTGTCTTGCAGATGATTCATCTTGGGTGCCATTAGACGAGATTGAGCTAAATAATAAGTTAGAGTATATCGAGGAACCGAAGAGTTTGTGTTGGTTTATCTTCCTTCTTGTCATGCGGCTTGGATCGCGAGGACGCACTCCGATTCAAGTGGGGGAGAGTTGTAACATCCCGTTTTTCCCGTACGTATTGAAAGGTACATACTTAATCATTTGTACGTATGTAACTCGTTGTTTATGCATAATTGTGTAGATATATATATATATATATATATATATATATATATATATATATATATATACTTGTTAATGTGTGCGTAAATAAGTCTTAAAGGAGTTTCGGTTAGTGTTAAGTCTTGTGAGACTTAGATATGAGAGTTACACGTGTATTGGAAGCTTGAACGAATTTAATGTTGTGTAAAACGATTTTTGTGTTTAAGATGGTCGAGCTGACCAGATCGTGCCTTAGGCCGCGCTGCGACAAATGGGTCCGCACCGCGGCAAAGCAAGCAAACCAGGATCAGAAGTTGAGTTAAGAAGGGTCAATTTTTATGTTATATGTCGCGCCGCGACGAATTGGCCGCGCCGCGGCATTTCTGCTGGACAGATTCCGAACTTAGATCTTTTTGAGGGTTTTAAGGGGCAAAATAGTAAATTGACATGTGGATCTGATGGGAGCATTAACTCTCCACCACATATTCATTTAATTCATTTCTTTTTCTCTTTTCTCTCCATTTTATCTCCCAAAACTTAAAACCCATTTGAATTATAAGTGAGATTTGAGAGTGAAGGATTGAGGGTTGATCTTTGAAGCGAGATTTAAAGTTGTTCCTTGTGTCTCTAGCTACGCGTTGATAGTCTCGGTAAGTTCTAACTCTAAGTTTTGAGTTTTAATTGGTTAATGACTAGGGTTTGGGGTACTAGAGATTTGTAAGTGCCATTTGGTGGTAAAATGGGTGAGTTTGGGTTATGTTGTTGTAATGAAACCCTAATAGCCACAATCTAGGGTTTTGGCCTTGTGATTTGAGGTTGTAAGTGTTAATTGGTGTGTTAGTCACTAATGCACTTTAATATTTATGAAAGAAGGGTTAATGGGTAAGTTTGACTTGATTGTGAGTTTAAGTGAGATAAAATGGGTCAAAATGTACTAGTTGACCTAATGGGATGAAATGGGTATGGATTACCCTAAGTTTTGTGTTAATTGAAGTTAATAGACTTTAATTCACTAGTCTTAGTGATTAAAGTCGAGTCTTGGCCATGTATGGGCGGTTGTGAGTAGTTGAGTCATTTAATGCAATTTGGGTCATTAAATGCTCAAGTGGGAGTATTGTGGTTAATCCCACTAGTTGTGAAATTGAATGTGCACTTAATGATTTAGGTACATTGCGTTGAAGCTCGGAAGTGCTAAATCATCATCCTTGTGACAAGGTGAGTGGAATAATTATGCGTTCATGTATATGGCGTGTTTATTTGTGAATGTTATGGTACGAACCACGTGCCGGTAGTGCCATAACATGTGTGGGATGGGATGTGAACCACGAGTCGGTAGCATCGAGTGTGAACCACGAGCCGGTAGCACTATAAACTAAGATGTGAACCACGAGCCGGTAGCATCGAGTGCGAACCACGAGCCGGTAGCACTATAAACTAAGATGTGAACCACGAGCCGGTAGCATCGAGTGTGAACCACGAGTCAGTAGCACTAAAAAAGAGTATGACTCGAGCGTATGGTGTGAACCACGAGCCGGTAGCACCATAGCATTATTGGTTAACCATATTGAGATTGTTGATTTGTTTAGCATATTATATATACATGTTGAGTTGAGTATATGCTAACAAAGTGGCGTGATAATGTATGACTTGTTGGTGTTATGTTTATGTTGACATGCCATTTGAGTTACAAGTTCGTATGAGGTATTTGGTATTGTGAATGCAAATGGATAGGTTATATATGTGTATGTATAATTGTCGCACTCACTAAGCATTGCTTACCCTCTCGTTGTTTACCATTTTATAGGTTCCGGCTTGGACAAGGGTAAGGGCATACGGTTGGATTAGTTGTCTCCCGTTTGTGTTGACAGGGGTGCTTTTGGGATAGCTTTTGAAGTTGGTCTGACGTTTTGGGTAGTTTAGTCCCAAACCATGCTCGAGTGTCGTTTGGATTATAAACTATCATTGTAGGGGGTCAAACTTGTATTGAACTTAATTAATGGCTTTCGTGCCTTTTGTAAACATTTAAATCGTTGTACGTCTAAATGGGACTCGTGGAATGGTTTACATATTTAATTGGCGCATAAATGTGTATTATAAAAAAAAAAAAATTATCGTATGGAATACGGGTTGGGTTGTTTCAATATATATATATATATATATATATATATATATATATATATATATATATATATATATATATATATATATATATATATATATATATGCTAGTTGGATAGATTAGGGAGTAAAAGAAGAAACAGTACATAATAATTAAATCACGGGACTACATGATTATTTGTCTGCCGACACTTTCAACGGGTGTATTTCGTGTCCATTGCTAAACAGTTAGCGTATAAAAGTGTTCCTAAAAATCCCAAACTTTTAGATTAAATGTAATTAATTATTTCACTCATTAACTGTTTGAAACCTGATCAAAAAGGTTCGGTAAATATTTATTTTCTGTTCCAATTTACATGTACGGAGTACTAATATTCAAACTTAAAAAGGTAAAAATATATTTAACAAATTTAATATCTTCGAAATCAATTTACAGTTCAACTTTTATTTCAATCCCTCATGAACATGTACTATATCTATATTAAAACTAACAAAACGTCAACCGAGTGTTACTGACGTTTACGAATTAAGCTCGAAATCATTTATTTTTAATATATTCACATTCTATATATAAACAGTCTTAAAATAGCAAGTTTAATTACTAAAATAAATATATTGTATATTTTTAAACAAATAGATTTAATATAACTTTATATATTTACAAGTAATATATTTATATACATAATTATATATATCTATATATTTATAGATATAGTTTCCATTACATCGCATATTATTTTACATATTTAATTCTAACAGTTTAATCATATATTATTTCAATAATATCTATATGCATCTAATTATATAGTTGTTCGTGAATCGTCGGGAATGATCGAAAGTCAAACGAATATATGAAACAGTTCAAAATATTTGTGACTCAACATTACAGGCTTTGCTTATCGTGTCGAATTCATATAAGAATTAAGTTTAAATTTGGTCGGAAATTCCCGAGTCGTCACAGTACCTACCCGTTAAAGAAATTTTGTCCCGAAATTTGATCGAGATTGTCATGGCTAACAATTAGAATGTTTTCCTGGCGAATATAAGTTGATAAATAAAGTTTTATCATTATTGAATAATTTGAATAAAACGATTCGATTAATCGAAGCGTACGAGTGAAGCTATCACAAAAGAGTGAAATGAATAAATGAAGTTTCATTTTAACTTCTGACGTTGCCTTGGTTGAATTCCGGAATTCAAGGGATTTAGAGAAAATCTTCGAAATCTAAAAGATTTGATTCTTCGGCGAGTAAGGAAATTAAGATCTCTATAATTAAATACGGTGATCTGGCTCGATTACTCTGTCTGATATTTCAATTATAAATTAAGCTCTTCCGTTCCATTATTCTCACCATTCCCATACCCTCTTCCTTAGTTCATACATCTAAAAGATTGTGGAAATGCTTAATCCAGTTCTAATCCTTGTCCTTATCCTTACTATCGTAACAATCATTCTCCTTTTCCAACTTCCACCCGAGGAATCTGCTTACTTCTACTTTGCTCTTGGGGTTATAGTGCTTTTAATTCTCCCGTGTCTTTATGTTGCGATAAACATTGATATACACGGTTTGTAATTTATGCGTTGTTATCGGGCTTTATATCTCTCCTTATATTTCAATGTCCCCCTTTCTGTTTCCTATAATCATTGTCATCCACAGTTAATACTCCCTCCTATTTGCTGCGATTTATACTCCAATTTCTATTTCAGAGCTTTGACCCTTCGTTTCTTCTTCTGGCGATTTGGCATCTCTTGTAATGGTCCAGAATTCGCAGATATAAGTTTCAGAATGAACATTATTAATGTTCTAAATAAGAAGGAACGTAATAGCACGATTTGATTTGTCAAATTACCAGATTCACTGAGAATAGAACTATCAAGAATATACTTTCTTGATATGTTCAGAAGTTAAGCAGAATGACAGAGTTATGTAACATGGCACATGATGACGTTATGATCTGTGAATCATCACGTCCCATTAGAAACTCAGCATGACTTACTGTAATATAATCACGTTGATCAAGTGTCATTATATTATACTAACTCATGTATCAATTCCCAACATTACTTCAATAACATTCATATTTTAAGCTCGAAAGTTTACAGAATATAGAAACTAACAGTTTCTATATGATGTAATACTGATAGCACGAAGAGATTAATGATTTCAGATAAGAATAGTTATAGAAATATCTTCAGAAATATGGAGGAGATTTATAATGAAAGATACGATAATATCCCGGAATATCTAAGATTAGAGGATGATAGAAACTATTGTCTGCAAGGGTTTAGAGTAAGGAGCAAGATATTCACTAAAGACTTTAGCAGACATTGAATCATTTAGATTCTTTGAAGTGAAACTTATTCTTTATGATTTGTCCACGGCTTTCTTCATAGTTTCGCATAATCTGCTTTTCGGTACTAAATTTTCTATTGAATGTTTCCAATATAATGATACACAGGAAGCACGAAGAGGTATATAATTTTGGACGAGAATATTTATGAAAATATCCTCAGAAATATCGAAGATATTGATGATGATATTTTGGAATTTCTAAGTTCGATGGTTGATGGAGAAAGATTTTCCGCAAGATTTTAACATGACTTCAGAGCAAGATATTCTCTAAAGATTTCAACGGATCCAGAATTATCTGGATTCTTTAAATATAGGGTATGGTCCTTGTATTTGTCCTTGGTCTCCTTCATGGTTAACTTTATCCGTTTTCCAGTTCCAACGTTTCTGAGCTTTTCCAACATTCAGAGTATCGATTCGTAAACTGGGTGCTTTTTCAAAATTTCAGAATTGAAGATCGTAATCCTAGGAGATAATTGTTATATGTATACATATAACTATTGATGTAGAAATGCTACGAGATTCGAAATACTGATTGCTGATTCCCGGTAATTGGTATGGCAATTATTATTACAGGGTATAGATGAATACAAGAAGGGGTTTCAATGAATATAATGATTTTTCGGAAAGTCTAAATTCATTGAAGTTGCTGGTAATTTTACTGCTAATGTGGTGAAATATAAACGGTTCTCCGGTAACGATGACGACAGGAAAACTTATATATCGAGGTTATAATAAGGCTAATTCGAATGGAAGTTGAAGTTGATTTGTTGAAGCTGTGATAAAATTGACTAATTTGAAAAAGAGTTGCAAGGTTATTTTCGGTAATAACAATGCCAAAGGAGCTAACACAGACACGTATTAAACTTTTACTTAGGGTCCAGGAGTTTTCAGGTGCATAACTATATGCGTTAATCTTTTCTTCCATAGATGAAGTTGAAATGTCCCGTTCTTATTGATTAAAAACGTTCCATATTAATTGATTTCGTTGCGAGGTTTTGACCTCTATATGAGACGTTTTTCAAAGACTGCATTCATTTTTAAAACAAACCATAACCTTTATTTCATAAATAAAGGTTTAAAAAGCTTTACGTAGATTATCAAATAATGATAATCTAAAATATCCTATTTACACACGACCATTACATAATGGTTTACAATACAAATATGTTACTTCGAAATCAGTTTCTTGAATGCAGTTTTTACACAATATCATACAAACATGGACTCCAAATCTTGTCCTTATTTTAGTATGCAACAGCGGAAGCTCTTAGTATTCACCTGAGAATAAACATGCTTTAAACGTCAACAAAAATGTTGGTGAGTTATAGGTTTAACCTATATATATCAAATCGTAACAATAGACCACAAGATTTCATATTTAAATACACATCCCATACATAGAGATAAAAATCATTCATATGGTGAACACCTGGTAACCGACATTAACAAGATGCATATATAAGAATATCTCCATCATTTCGGAACACCCTTCGGATATGATATAAATTTCAAAGTACTAAAGCATCCGGTACTTTGGATGGGGTTTGTTAGGCCCAATAGATCTATCTTTAGGATTCGCGTCAATTAGGGTGTCTGTTCCCTAATTCTTAGATTACCAGACTTAATAAAAAGGGGCATATTCGATTTCGATAATTCAACCATAGAATGTAGTTTCACGTACTTGTGTCTATTTTGTAAATCATTTATAAAACCTGCATGTATTCTCATCCCAAAAATATTAGATTTTAAAAGTGGGACTATAACTCACTTTCACAGATTTTTACTTCGTCGGGAAGTAAGACTTGGCCACTAGTTGATTCACGAACCTATAATAATATATACATATATATCAAAGTATGTTCAAAATATATTTACAACACTTTTAATATATTTTGATGTTTTAAATTTATTAAGTCAGCTGTCCTCGTTAGTAACCTACAACTAGTTGTCCACAGTTAGATGTACAGAAATAAATCCATAAATATTATCTTGAATCAATCCACGACCCAGTGTATACGTATCTCAGTATTGATCACAACTCAAACTATATATATTTTGGAATCAACCTCAACCCTGTATAGCTAACTCCAACATTCACATATAGAGTGTCTATGGTTGTTCCGAAATATATATAGATGTGTCGAAATGATAGGTCGAAACATTGTATACGTGTCTATGGTATCTCAAGATTACATAATATATAATACAAGTTGATTAAGTTATGGTTGGAATAGATTTGTTACCAATATTCACGTAGCTAAAATGAGAAAAATTATCCAATCTTGTTTTACCCATAACTTCTTCATTTTAAATCCGTTTTGAGTGAATCAAATTGCTATGGTTTCATATTGAACTCTATTTTATGAATCTAAACATAAAAAGTATAGGTTTATAGTCAGAAAAATAAGTTACAAATTGTTTTTGTAAAGGTAGTAATTTCAGTCGAAAGAACGACGTCTAGATGACCATTTTAGAAAACATACTTCCACTTTGAGTTTAACCATAATTTTTGGATATAGTTTCATGTTCATAATAAAAATCATTTTCCCATAATAACAACTTTTAAATCAAAGTTTATCATAGCTTTTAATTAACTAACCCAAAACAGCCCGCGGTGTTACTACGACGGCGTAAATCCGGTTTTACGGTGTTTTTCGTGTTTCCAGGTTTTAAATCATTAAGTTAGCATATCATATAGATATAGAACATGTGTTTAGTTGATTTTAAAAGTCAAGTTAGAAGGATTAACTTTTATTTGCGAACAAGTTTAGAATTAACTAAACTATGTTCTAGTGATTACAAGTTTAAACCTTCGAATAAGATAGCTTTATATGTATGAATCGAATGATGTTATGAACATCGTTACTACCTCAAGTTCCTTGGATAAACCTACTGGAAATGAGAAAAATAGATCTAGCTTCAAAGAATCCTTGGATGGCTTGAAAGTTCTTGAAGCAGAATCATGACACGAAAACAATTTCAAGTAAGATTTCCACTCGAAATAAGATTGTTATAGTTATAGAAATTGAATTAAAGTTTGAATATGATTATTACCTTGTATTAGAAAGATAACCTACTGTAAGTAACAAAGGTTTCTTGATCTTGGATGATTACTTGGAATGGATTTAAGTAAACTTGCAATCTTGGAAGTATTCTTGATTTTATGAAACTAGAACTTTTGGAATTTATAAAGAACACTTAGAACTTGAAGATAGAACTTGAGAGAGATCAAATAGATGAAGAAAATTGAAGAATTAAAGTGTTTGTAGGTGTTTTTGGTCGTTGGTGTATGGATTAGATATAAAGGATATGTAATTTTATTTTCATGTAAATAAGTCATGAATGATTACTCATATTTTTGTAATTTTATGAGATATTTCATGCTAGTTGCCAAATGATGGTTCTGACAAGTGTTAGGTGACTCACATGGGCTGCTAAGAGCTGATCATTGGAGTGTATATACCAATAGTACATACATCTAAAAGCTGTGTATTGTATGAGTACGAATACGGGTGCATACGAGTAGAATTGTTGATGAAACTGAACGAGGATGTAATTGTAAGCATTTTTGTTAAGTAGAAGTATTTTGATAAGTGTCTTGAAGTCTTTCAAAAGTGTATGAATACATATTAAAACACTACATGTATATACATTTTAACTGAGTCGTTAAGTCATCGTTAGTCGTTACATGTAAATGTGGTTTTGAAACCTTTAGGTTAACGATCTTGTTGAATGTTGTTAACCCATTATTTATTATAACAAATGAGATGTTAAATTGTTATATTATCATGATATTATGATATATAATATATCTTAGTATGATATATATACAGTTAAATGTCGTTACAACGATAATCGTTACATATATGTCTCGTTTCGAAATCATTAAGTTAGTAGTCTTATTTTTACATATGTATTTCATTGTTAATACACTTAATAATATATTTACTTATCATTTAACATAATTAACCAAGTGTATCAATATCTTAATATGATTCATATGTACCTAGTAAGACGTTGTTATAACGATAATCGTTATATATATCGTTTTCGAGTTTCTTAAATTAATAGTCTCATTTTTATGTATATAACTCATTGTTAAAATACCCAATGAGATATGTACTTATAATAAAATCATGTTAACTATATATATAACCATATATATATCATCGTATAGTTTTTACAAGTTTTAACGTTCGTGAATCACCGGTCAACTTGGGTGGTCAATTGTCTATATGAAACCTATTTCAATTAATCAAGTCTTAACAAGTTTGATTGCTTAACAAGTTGGAAACACTTAATCATGTAAATAACAATTTTATTTAATATATATATATATATATATATATATATATATATATATATATATATATATATATATATATATATATATATAACATGGAAAAGTTCGGGTCACTACAGTACCTACCCGTTAAATAAATTTCGTCCCGAAATTTTAAGCAGTTGGAGGTGTTGACGTATCTTCTGAAAATAAATGCGGGTATTTCTTCTTCATCTGATCTTCACGCTCCCAGGTGAACTCGGGTCCTCTACGAGCATTCCATCGAACCTTAACAATCGGTATCTTGTTTTATTTAAGTCTCTTAACCTCACGATCCATTATTTCGACGGGTTCTTCAATGAATTGAAGTTTTTCATTGATTTGGATTTCATCCAACGGAATAGTGAGATCTTCTTTAGCAAAATATTTCTTCAAATTTAAGACGTGGAAAGTGTTATGTACAGCCGCGAGTTGTTGAGGTAGCTCCAGTTGGTAAGCTACTGGTCCGACACGATCTATAATCTTGAATGGTACAATGTACCTTGGATTTAGTTTCCCCCGTTTACCAAATCGAACAACGCCTTTCCAAGGTGAAACCTTAAGCATGACCATTTCTCCAATTTCAAACTCTATATCTTTTCTTTTACTGTCCGCGTAGCTCTTTTGTCAACTCTGGGCGGTTTTCAATCTTTGTTGAATTTGGATGATTTTCTCGGTAGTTTCTTGTATTATCTTCGGACCCGTAATCTGTCTATCCCCCACTTCACTCCAACAAATTGGAGACCTGCACTTTCTACCATAAAGTGCTTCAAACGGTGCCATCTCAATGCTTGAATGGTAGCTGTTGTTGTAGGAAAATTCTGCTAACGGTAGATGTCGATCCCAACTATTTCCGAAATCAATAACACAAGCTCGTAGCATGTCTTTAAGCGTTTGTATCATCCTTTCACTCTGCCCATCAGTTTGTGGATGATAGGCAGTACTCATGTCTAGACGAGTTCCCAATGCTTGCTGTAATGTCTGCCAGAATCTTGAAATAAATCTGCCATCCCTATCAGAGATAATAGAGATTGGTATTCCATGTCTGGAGACGACTTCCTTCAAATACAGTCGTGCTAACTTCTCCATCTAGTCATCTTCTCTTATTGGCAGGAAGTGTGCTGACTTGGTGAGACGATCAACTATTACCCAAATAGTATCATAACCACTTGCAGTCCTTGGCAATTTAGTAATGAAATCCATGGTAATGTTTTCCCATTTCCATTCCGGGATTTCAGGTTGTTGTAGTAGACCTGATGGTTTCTGATGTTCAGCTTTGACCTTAGAACATGTCAAACATTCTCCTACATATTTAGCAATATCGGCTTTCATACCTGGCCACCAAAAATGTTTCTTAAGATCCGTGTACATCTTCCCCGTTCCAGGATGTATTGAGTATATGGTTTTATGAGCTTCTCTAAGTACCATTTCTCTCATATCTCCAAATTTTGGTACCCAAATTCTTTCATCCCTATACCGGGTTCCGTCTTCTCGAATATTAAGATTCTTCTCCGATCCTTTGGGTATTTCATCCTTTAAATTTCCCTTTTTTAAAACTCCTTGTTGCGCCTCCTTTATTTGAGTAGTAAGGTTTGTGTGAATCATTATATTCATAGATTTTACTCGAATGGGTTCTCTGTCCTTTCTGCTCAAGGCGTCGGCTACCACATTTTCCTTCCCCGGGTGGTAACGAATCTCAAAGTCGTAATCATTCAAAAATTTAATCCACCTACGCTGCCTCATATTCAGTTGTTTCTGATTAAATATGTGTTGAAGACTTTTGTGGTCGGTATATATAATACTTTTGACCCCATATAAGTAGTGCCTCCAAGTCTTTAATGCAAAAACAACCACGCCTAATTCCAAATCATGTGTCGTATAATTTTGCTCGTGAATCTTCAATTGTCTAGATGCATAAGCAATCACCTTCGTCCGTTGCATTAATACACAACCGAGACCTTGCTTTGATGCGTCACAATAAATCACAAAATCATTATTCCCTTCAGGCAATGACAATATAGGTGCCGTAGTTAGCTTTTTCTTCAATAATTAAAACGCCTTCTCTTGTTCATCCTTCCATTCATATTTCTTCCCTTTATGCGTTAATGCAGTCAAGGGTTTTGCTATTTTGGAGAAATCTTGGATGAATCTTCTGTAGCAACCAGCCAATCCTAAAAATTGACGTATATGCTTCGGAATTTTTGGGGTTTCCCACTTTTTAACGGTTTCGATCTTTGCCGGGTCCACCTGGATACCTTCTTTGTTCACTATGTGACCGAGGAATTGAACTTCTTCCAACCAAAATGCACACTTTGAAAACTTAGCGTACAGTTTTTCTTTCCTCAATACTTCTAGCACTTTTCTCAAATGTTCTTCGTGCTCTTGATCATTCTTTGAGTAAATAAGTATGTCATCGATGAAAACAATGACAAACTTGTCAAGATATGGCTCACACACTCAGTTCATAAGGTCCATGAACACAGCTGGTGCGTTAGTCAATCCAAACGGCATAACCAAAAACTCGTAATGACCATAACGCGTCCTAAAAGCTGCTTTTGGAATATCATCCTCCTTTACTGGCATTTGATGATATCCAGAACGTAAATCGATCTTCGAATAAACCGACGAGCCTTGTAGTTGATCAAATAAGTCGTCAATTCTCGGCAGTGGATAACGGTTTTTGATGGTAAGTTTGTTCAACTCTCTGTAGTCAATACACAACCTAAATGTACCATCCTTCTTCTTGACAAACAAAACAGGGGCTCCCCATGGTGATGTGCTTGGTCGAATGAAACCACGTTCTAATAGTTCTTGCAGTTGGCTTTGCAGTTCTTTCATCTCGCTGGGTGCGAGTCTATAAGGAGCACGAGCTATTGGTGCAGCTCCTGGTACAAGATCTATTTGAAATTCAACAGATCGATGTGGAGGTAGTCCCGGTAATTCTTTCGGAAATACATCGGGAAATTCTTTTGCGACGGGAACATCATTGATGCTCTTTTCTTCAGTTTGTACTTCCTCGACGTGTGCTAGAACAGCATAGCAACCTTTTCTTATTAGTTTTTGTGCCTTCAAATTACTAATAAGATGTAGTTTCATGTTGCCCTTTTCTCCGTACACCATTAAGGGTTCTCTTTCTTCTCGTACAATGCGAATTGCATTTTTATAACATACGATCTCTGCTTTCACCTTCTTCAGCCAGTCCATGCCAACTATTACATCAAAACTCCCTAACTCTACTGGTATCAAATCAATCTTAAATATTTTGCTACCCAGTTTAATTTCTCGATTCCGGCATATATTATCTGCTAAAATTAATTTACCGTTTGCTAATTCGAGTAAAAATTTACTATCCAACGGCGTCAATGGACAACTTAATTTAGCACAAAAATCTCTACTCATATAGCTTCTATCCGCACCCGAATCAAATAAAACGTAAGCAGATTTATTGTCAATAAGAAACGTACCCGTAACAAGCTCCGGGTCTTCCTGTGCCTCTGCCGCATTAATATTGAAAACTCTTCCGCGGCCTTGTCCATTCGTGTTCTCCTGGTTCAGGCAATTTCTAATAATGTGGCCCGGTTTTCCACATTTATAACAAACTACATTGGCATAACTTGCTCCGACACTACTTGCTCCGCCATTACTCGTTCCGACACCATTTGTTCCTTTCGTTTTGTTAACTCCTGCTCCGTAGACCTCACACTTCGCCGCGCTATGACCATTTCTTTTACACTTGTTGCAAAATTTGGTGCAGAACCCCGAGTGATACTTTTCACACCTTTGGCATAGCTACTTCTGATTGTTATTGTTGTTGCGGTTGTTATTGTTGTTGGGATGATTGTTGTAGTTGCTGTTGTTGTTGTTGTTGTTGTTGTTGTTGTTGTTATTGTTGTTGTTGTTGTTGTTGGGCCATTTGTTGTAGTTGCGATTGATGTTGCGATTGTTGGGATAATTGTTGCGATTATTATTGTAATTGTTGTTGTTGTTGTATTGGTGATTCTTATCACCGTTTTCCTCCCACTTTCTTTTGAATTGCTTCACATTGGCCTCTTCAGCTGTCTGTTCTTTAATTCTTTCCTCAATATGGTTCACTAGTTTGTGAGCCATTCTACATGCCTGTTGTATGGAGGCGCGCTCATGTGAACTTATATCTTCTTGGATTCTTTCCGGTAATCCTTTCACAAACGCGTCGATCTTCTCTTCCTCATCTTCGAACGCTCCCGGACACAATAGGCACAATTCTGTGAATCGTCTTTCGTACGTGGTAATATCAAATCCTTGGGTTCGTAACCCTCTAAGTTATGTCTTGAGCTTATTGACCTCGGTTCTGGGACGGTACTTCTCGTTCATCAAGTGCTTGAATGCTGACCACGGTAGTGCGTACGCATCATCTTGTCCCACTTGCTCTAGATAGGTATTCCACCATGTTAATGCAGAACCTGTGAAGGTATGCGTAGCGTACTTCACTTTGTCCTCTTCAGTACACTTACTTATGGCAAACACCGATTCGACCTTCTCGGTCCACCGTTTCAATCCGATCGGTCCTTCGGTTCCATCAAATTCTAAAGGTTTGCAGGCAGTGAATTCTTTGTAGGTGCATCCTACACGATTTCCTGTACTGCTAGATCCAAGGTTATTGTTGGTATGTAGCGCAGCCTGTACTGCGGCTATGTTTGAAGCTAGAAAAGTACGGAATTCCTCTTCATTCATATTCACGGTGTGTCGAGTAGTCGGTGCCATTTCCTTCAAAATAGTCAAATGGAACAAGTTAATCATACAGAATATTAAGAGTAGTTAATAGTATTTCGTAGCATAATATGAACTCATTTATAAAAGCTTTTTCTTCATATTAGCATTTTATAAGTTTAAATTCTGGTAGTACCTACCCGTTAAGTTCATACTTAGTAGCTAATATACAATTCAACTACTACAATTCTATATGAAAAACTGATTATAATAATATTTCGCGTTCAAACTTTTATACAATATTTTACAAACTTACAATACCGCTTATTTTACTTAAAGCATGAAATATAGCACACAATAACTTTGATACAAGATAGTTGTGAAGATAATTCTAGCTAGTACACAAGTCATTCAGCAAAGGCAATAAAGACACGTAATTCAAACGTCCAGAAACAAGTCATGCATTCTGGTTTTACTAGGACTACTTCCCATCCTTGGTATTGTGGAACATAACCGTTATGGCCGTTGATAAGACAGCGTGTTGTAACGTCGTCAAAGGGACGAGGGTTACGTAATGACCAACAGTCTCGTAATAACCTAAAAACCTCATTTCTTACCCCAATTACCGACTCCGTCACTTGTGGGAATGTTTTGTTTAATCTTGTAGCCCGATGTTCTTTTTCTCACTTTGGTGAGAAGCGAACATTACTAACCCGTAAGCATAGCATGCTTCTTTATGTTGCATGTTAGCCGCTTTTTCTAAATCATGAAGTCCTATATTCGGATACATTGAGTCAAAATAATTTCTTAACCCGTTGCGTAAAATAGCATTTGGGTTCCCCGCAATATATGCGTCAAAGTAAACACATCGTAACTTATGGGTTTCCTAATGTGATATCCCCCATCTTTCAAACGAAAGTCTCTTATAAACCAAGACATTCTTGGAACGTTCTTCGAATGTCTTACAAACTGATTTCGCAGTAAATAGTTGTGCCGAAGAATTCTGATCGACTCTAGACAAGATTTCATCAATCATGTCTCCGGGTAGGTCTCTTAAAATATTGGGTTGTCTATCCATTTTGTGTTTTTATACTGTAAAATAGACAAGAGTTAGATTCATAAAAAAAATACTTATTAATACAAGCAATTTTTACATATATCATAAAGCATAAGCACACTATATTACATATATTACACCACACGAATACAACTATCTTATTCCGACACGCTCGTTTCTTCTTGTTCGATTTTGGTTCGTTTTGCCAAGTTTCTAGGGATATATGATGTTCCCCTAATACGAGCTGTCGTTTTCCACAACGGTTTAGAAAAACCTGGTGGTTTAGAGGTTCCCGGGTCATTGTTACAACTTAAGGGCTTCGGGGGTTGACGATACATATAAAGTTCATCGGGGTTGGAATTAGATTTCTCTATTTTTATGCCCTTTCCCTTATTATTTTCTTTTGCCTTTTTAAATTCAGTTGGGGTAATTTCTATAACATCATCGGAATTCTCGTCGAAATCCGATTCATCGGAGAATTGGTAATCCTCCCAATATTTTGCTTCCTTGGCGGAAACACCATTGACCATAATTAACCTTGGTCGGTTGGTTGAGGATTTTCTTTTACTTAACCGTTTTATTATTTCCCCCACTGGTTCTATTTCCTCCTCCGGTTCCTCCTCTTCCGGTTCTGATTCTTCTTCCGGTTTTGATTCTTCTTCCGGTTCTTCTTCGGGAACTTGTGAATCAGTCCAATATATATTCGACTCTTCGTTATTATTAGGTGAGTCAATGGGATTTGTGCTAGAGGTAGACATCTATCACACAATATCAAACATGTTAAGAGATTAATATATCACATAATATATACATGTTAATAATATATAGTTTCCAACAAAAATGTTAAACAATCATTTTTAAAGAAAACACGGTCGAAGTCCAGACTCACTAATGCAAATTTTCTGGTTCTCTAAGACCAACGCTCGGATACCAACTGAAATGTCCCGTTCTTATTGATTAAAAACGTTCCATATTAATTGATTTCGTTGCGAGGTTTTGACCTCTATATGAGACGTTTTTCAAAGACTGCATTCATTTTTAAAACAAACCATAACATTTATTTCATAAATAAAGGTTTAAAAAGCTTTACATAGATTATCAAATAATGATAATCTAAAATATCCTGTTTACACACGACCATTACATAATGGTTTACAATACAAATATGTTACATCGAAATCAGTTTCTTGAATGCATTTTTTACACAATATCATACAAACATGGACTCCAAATCTTGTCCTTATTTTAGTATGCAACAGCGGAAGCTCTTAGTATTCACCTGAGAATAAACATGCTTTAAACGTCAACAAAAATGTTGGTGAGTTATAGGTTTAACCTATATATATCAAATCGTAACAATAGACCACAAGATTTCATATTTCAATACACATCCCATATATAGAGATAAAAATCATTCATATGGTGAACACCTGGTAAACGACATTAACAAGATGCATATATAAGAATATCCCCATCATTCCGGGACACCCTTCGGATATGATATAAATTTCGAAGTACTAAAGCATCCGGTACTTTGGATGGGGTTTGTTAGGCCCAATAGATCTATCTTTAGGATTCGCGTCAATTAGGGTGTCTGTTACCTAATTCTTAGATTACCAGACTTAATAAAAAGGGGCATATTTGATTTCGATAATTCGACCATAGAATGTAGTTTCACGTACTTGTGTCTATTTTGTAAATCATTTATAAAACCTGCATGTATTCTCATCTCAAAAATATTAGATTTTAAAAGTGGGACTATAACTCACTTTCACAAATTTTTACTTCGTCGGGAAGTAAGACTTGGCCACTGGTTGATTCACGAACCTATAACAATATATACATATATATCAAAGTATGTTCAAAATATATTTACAACACTTTTAATATATTTTGATGTTTTAAGTTTATTAAGTCAGCTGTCCTCGTTAGTAACCTACAACTAGTTGTCCACAGTTAGATGTAAAGAAATAAATCGATAAATATTATCTTGAATCAATCCACGACCCAGTGTATACGTATCTCAGTATTGATCACAACTCAAACTATATATATTTTGGAATCAACCTCAACCCTGTATAGCTAACTCCAACATTCACATATAGAGTGTCTATGGTTGTTCTGAAATATATATAGATGTGTCGACATGATAGGTCGAAACATTGTATACGTGTCTATGGGATCTCAAGATTACATAATATACAATACAAGTTGATTAAGTTATGGTTGGAATAGATTTGTTACCAATATTCACGTAGCTAAAATGAGAAAAATTATCCAATCTTGTTTTACCCATAACTTCTTCATTTTAAATCCGTTTTGAGTGAATTAAATTGCTATGGTTTCATATTAAACTCTATTTTATGAATCTAAATAGAAAAAGTATAGGTTTATAGTCAGAAAAATAAGTTACAAGTCATTTTTGTAAAAGTAGTCATTTCAGTCGAAAGAACGACGTCTAGATGACCATTTTAGAAAACATACTTCCACTTTGAGTTTAACCATAATTTTTGGATATAGTTTTATGTTCATAATAAAAATCATTTTCCCAGAATAACAACTTTTAAATCAAAGTTTATTATAGTTTTTAATTAACTAACCCAAAACAGCCCGCGGTGTTACTACGACGGCGTAAATCCGGTTTTACGGTGTTTTTCGTGTTTCCAGGTTTTAAATCATTAAGTTAGCATATCATATAGATATAGAACATGTGTTTAGTTGATTTTAAAAGTCAAGTTAGAAGGATTAACTTTTATTTGCGAACAAGTTTAGAATTAACTAAACTATGTTCTAGTGATTACAAGTTTAAACCTTCGAATAAGATAGCTTTATATGTATGAATCGAATGATGTTATGAACATAGTTACTACCTCAAGTTCCTTGGATAAACCTACTGGAAATGAGAAAAATAGATCTAGCTTTAAAGGATCCTTGGATGGCTTGAAAGTTCTTGAAGCAGAATCATGACACGAAAACAATTTCAAGTAAGATTTCCACTCGAAATAAGATTGTTATAGTTATAGAAATTGAATTAAAGTTTGAATATGATTATTACCTTGTATTAGAAAGATAACCTACTGTAAGTAACAAAGGTTTCTTGATCTTGGATGATTACTTGGAATGGATTTAGAAAACTTGGAAGTAAACTTGCAATCTTGGAAGTATTCTTGATTTTATGAAACTAGAACTTTTGGAATTTATGAAGAACACTTAGAACATGAAGATAGAACTTGAGAGAGATCAATTAGATGAATAAAATTGAAGAATGAAAGTGTTTGTAAGTGTTTTTGGTCGTTGGTGTATGGATTAGATATAAAGGATATGTAATTTTGTTTTCATGTAAATAAGTCATGAATGATTACTCATATTTTTGTAATTTTATAAAATATTTCATGCTAGTTGCCAAATGATGGTTCCCACATGTGTTAGGTGACTCACATGGGCTGCTAAGAGCTGATCATTGGAGTATATATACTAATAGTACATACATCTAAAAGCTGTGTATTGTACGAGTACGAATACGGGTGCATACGAGTAGAATTGTTGATGAAACAGAACGAGGATGTAATTGTAAGAATTTTTGTTAAGTAGAAGTATTTTGATAAGTGTCTTGAAGTCTTTCAAAAATGTATGAATACATATTAAAACACTACATGTATATACATTTTAACTGAGTCTTTAAGTCATCGTTAGTCATTACATTTAAGTGTTGTTTTGAAACCTTTAAGTTAACGATCTTGTTAAATATTGTTAACCCATTGTTTATTATATCTAATGAGATGTTAAATTATTACATTATCATGATATTATGATGTATTAATATATCTTAATATGATATATATACATTTAAATATCGTTACAACGATAATCGTTACATATATGTCTCGTTTCGAAATCCTTAAGTTAGTACTCTTGTTTTTACATATGTAGTTCATTGTTAATACACTTAATGATATGTTTACTTATCATTTAACATAATTAACCAAGTGTATCAATATCTTAATATGATTCATATGTACCTAGTAAGACATTGTTATAACGATAATCGTTATATATATCGTTTTCGAGTTTCTTAAATTAATAGTCTCATTTTTATGTATATAACTCATTGTTAAAATACCCAATGAGATACGTACTTATAATAAAATCATGTTAACTATATATATAACCATATATATGTCATCGTATAGTTTTTACAAGTTTTAACATTCGTGAATCACCGGTCAACTTGGGTGGTCAATTGTCTATATGAAACCTATTTCAATTAATCAAGTCTTAACAAGTTTGATTGCTTAACATGTTGGAAACACTTAATCATGTAAATAACAATTTCATTTAATATATATATATATATAAACATGGAAAAGTTCGGGTCACTACAGAAGTGCGGTTGGTTCATCTTCTCAGTTGTTTCTTAATTGAGAGGTTTCAAGAATCATGAAAGATTTGAACGCAGATTGTAATCGTCGAGATACAAATGAAGTTTAAGATGAATTCAAGTGGCAAACTTGAAGAATGTTTAGTTTCATATGTTATAATCAATATTTTAATTCCTTTTAATTGTCCAATGTTATTAGTCTACAGTCGATAGTCTACAGTAACAGTCCAATAATTCATATATAGTTTAATATACAATATTTGAATTAATTAATACGTGTCGTGACCCGTATATGTCTCAGACTCGATCACAACTCAAATTATATATATTATTGTAGAATCAACCTCAACCCTGTATAGAGAACTCGATCATTACTGCATATAGAGTGTCTATGGTTATTCCAAATAATATATATAAATGCGTCGATATGATATGTCAAAACCTTGTATACGTGTCCCGATATTTAAAGTGCGTAAAATAAATACAGAAATTAAATGACGATAAATAAAATTGATAGAATATAAATTGCGATAAATAAACTGCTATAAATAAATTGCGATAATTAAATTACGATAAAATAAAATGTAATACGGAATTAACAGTTAGCTAGGAACAGTTAGCTAGGATCTTGTTAGCGTGGTTTCTTAACAAAATTTCATATTGTTAATTAGTCTGTTTCTAATCAATTTTTATTGTGTCCATTATTTCTTCATTATACCACTTGTTGGATTCTGATAGATAAAAATCCAAATATGAAATTGAATTTGAATGAAAATAGTTATTCTTTGGTGAACGGATACGTAAATCGGTGGTTGTAAATAGGATAGTACATGATCGTTGAATCAAATTCGAAGAATGTACAATGTAACTTATTAATGTGAAATCTAAATATTCCTCGGGTATTACCTACCCGTTAAAATATTTTCACCATTAACAGTTTGTACAAAAGAATTTTTAATTACAATCTTTATGAAAACATATATACGTATATATTTTCTTCAGATGTAATCATGGATTTGATGAGTTAATATGATATTAAACTCATATGATTTTCGGTTAGAACAAGGATATATAATCTCTAAAACATTAGAGATTACATAATCGCCATGAAGAACGAAGATAATTGATGTAGAACGTCATGTAGAACGATGATTATACTCGAGGTACAGAATGAGATGTCGAAGCTGGTGAAGCGGATGTTATTGTTAGTGGTACTAGTGCTGTTGGTGCTGAGGTTGGTGATACTGCTGGTGCTTGCAATTTGTGTACCGTGCTCTCTAAAGTTAACACTCGAGCTCGGAGTTCTTTAACTTCTTCTACTAACCCTGGTTGGTTATCAGTGTGAGGTAGAGATCGGATATCTTCTCTAGTTCCGTTAATGGTAGTCTCAAGACGAAAAATTCTGGCAAAAAGGGTATAAACAGTGTTGTGAACAGGTTCGCTGGTGAGCGGGTCGAGTACTCCAAGGTTAGGTGGTAGATTCGGTTCATGATATGGAGTACCTTCTTCCCTTCTCCATAGGGTGAGTATGTCGCGAACCCACACCCATTTTATCCAGTAGTCACGGTAGTTAATTGGTTGGTGTGCTCCTGTCACGCTGTCTTCGGAGTCAGAGGAACGTGGTTGATTCGTAGAGGCCATCTTACGCGATCACATAAAAGAGTTTTGGTATGAAGAGTTTAGTGACAATAATTGATAGTTAGATGTATTCCCAATGCATAATATGCATAGATATATATATAGTACCAGGATCCCTTAAATTACGGAGAGGTTTACGTGGGATATCAAGCAAGGTCTTCAGTAACAGATACGCTAAGATATGAATTGTCAGATACGCTAAGATATGAATTTTTTCTATGCACTATTCATGAAGTCAATGCAGTAAAACGTGTCTAGACTAAGAATAATGAGCAGGTAATTTCCTAAGGATGATAAGAAGATGATTTTCGACACCAAACGATAAGCAAAACTTTTTGACATGCAGACCAGGTTCAAGTCCAGACTTATTAATATAACCTAACAACTACTAAATCGAAGTCCAGACTCACTAATGCATTCTAACAACTCCTAGTTAGACACACTAATGCAAGACCTGGTTCGCTACGACCACCGCTCTGATACCAACTGAAAGGACCCGTCCTAATCCATCCGTAAGAAGTCCATATCGATTACGAACGATTCACGACAGTTGATTACATCACGAGGTAATTGACCTCTATTTGATACATTTTACAAACATTGCATTCGTTTTTAAAAGACAAACTTTTGTTACATCGACGGTTGACAGGCATGTATAACATTTCATAATATATTCAAATATAATTGACTTAATAATAATTTTGATGAACTTAACGACTCGAATGCAACGTCTTTTGAAATATGTCATGAATGACTCCAAGTAATATCCCTAAAATGAGCAAATGCACAGCGGAAGATTTCTTTCGTACCTGAGAATAAACATGCTTTAAAGTGTCAACCAAAAGGTTGGTGAGTTCATTAGTTTAACATAAATAATCATTTCCATCATTTTAATAGACCACAAGATTTTCATTTCTCATAAATATACGTCACATGCATAGAGACAAAAATATCATTCATATGGATTGAACACCTGGTAACCGATATTAACAATATACATATAAGAATATCCCCATCATTCTGGGATCCTCCTTCGGACATGATATAAATTTTGAAGTACAAAAGAATCTGGTACTTTGGATGGGGCTTGTTGGGCCCGATAGATCTATCTTTAGAGTTCGCGTCAATTAGGGTGTCTGTTCCCTAATTCTTAGATTACCAGACTTAATAAAAAGGGGCATATTCGGTTTAATAATCCAGCCATAGAAGGTAGTTTTAAGTACTTGTGTCTATTTCGTAAAACAGTTATAAAAGCAGCGCATGTATTCTCAGTCCCAAAATATATATTGCGAAAGCATTTAAAAAGGGATTAATGAAACTCACCTAATATATTTTGTAGTAAAAATACATATGACTAAATTGAACAACTGAACAATGCAGAATTGGCCTCGGATTCACGAACCTATATCATTTGTGTATTTATTAATACATATAATCGTAACTGAACAAGAATATATAAATTGTTATTATTAGTGATGTAATCTTGTATAAAAAAATTAATAAGTTTCATTATATATGATTTCATTTTATATTTAGAAATATTAATATAGTTAAGTTGTATATATAGTAAATATATTTTTGTATATATAGCATTTGTCTGCTGAAATTAGTAATTATAATAATACTTAAATAATATTAGTCATGTAAAAATATTAATATTGATAATACTCAATATAACTAGTAAAGTTACTAATGTAAATAAAAACTCTATTAATGATAATAGTGATATTGATAATAATACTTATAAAAATATTAATTTTACTCTTAGTAATAGTTATGATACTAATCTTAGTAATTACATAATAATAATATTCGTGATAGTTATAATATTGATAATGATATTATAATAATAATGTTACAAATGATAATACTAGTACTAATGCTAATAATAATAATAACAATGATATTAATATTTATATAATGATATTAATATGATATAATATATGTATTATACTTGGTAATAATAATGATATTCTTAACAATAATAACAATAACTAATAACAACAACAACAACAACAACAACAATAATAATAATAATAATAATAATAATAATAATAATAATAATAATAATAATAATAATAATAATAATAATAATAATAATAAAAATTTTGATATGAAAACTACCTCAAAAGAAGCCTTAAAAAGAAAACTATCACAAACGAGACTCGAACCCACGACCTTTCGATACTCCAACACTCCCCTAACCATCCGTCCAACTCATCTTTTCTGTCTTATTTTGCGATTTGTATTTATTTAACACTATTGCTGTCTCAGTCCAAGCTCCAAAATAAAATACGGTCCAAGTATCAATTACGGCCCAACCAAAAAAGAAGGGATTCGTGAGTCCAGCCCAGCAGCAAACTAATTAACTTAATGGATTTGGTTCGTTGGGAAAACTAACAGAAAAAAAGTATTACGCTGTAGTAGCAACAAATAACCAACAACATCATCAATCAATTTATTTAATTACTTTCATCATCATCGTAAAAGAAAATCTCACCATCATCATCGTCGTCGCTCAACCTCATCATCATTATTCATCTTCTCGTAACAACAATAATAGTTGCAGGTTTTCAAATAACACAGCTAGGGTTTCCAATCTCTGGGTTTCGTTTCTTCCTGGTCACATACGATCATCCTCCAACATCATATTATCATCAGTCATCTTCATCATCTAATTATTCTCATCATTGTAACCCGCCACTGTATTATCCCCATGATGATTTTATCATCATCTTTTCAACATCACGATCATCATTATCACTCGATATCATCATCATAGTATCCTCTTCCGTCGACTCATCATACTTCGATTGTCATCATCTAACTTCATCACCATCAACATCACGATTACCGCCGTTTATTAACAAAACCCAGACAATATGGTATAGCAGCAGTTGTAGTCGACGGTTAGTGGTTTACAGTTGTAACAACATCCACAAAGTGGTGTTGATCGTTGATAGAAGAATGATTAGCAGTAGCAAATAAACTCGCGAGCAAATGGCTAGAGAGATAGTTGCTTACGTTTATGTATTGTAGAGAGAGAAAAACTTTATTAGTCTGGAGAGAGATGATGGCGTATGGTGGTGATAATGGTGGTTGTGGTGTCTGTATGATGATCGTTGGAGGGTCTTGTTTGACGGTTTAATGGTGGTGATAGCATGGTAGTGGTAATGATTTCTCCGAGCAAGAAATAAAAAAATAATAGAGAGAGGGCGAGATGATGACTAGCGGTGGTGGACGATGGTGAAGGTGGCTGCCAATGGCTCCCAGTTGATGGTGGTGGCTGTGATGATGATTGTATGGTAGCCGGTGGTGATGGAGGAGGTTTAGGGTGGTGATATGGATGGTGATCGATGAGTGTTAGGGTGAAGATGGTGATGTTCAAACGAACAACAAAAGCTCGAAGTGAAAGTGGTGACCTTGCGGTGGCGACGGTGGTCATGGGTGGTCTTGGTCGTTGCACCTTAAAACAGATAACAACTTTGAAGTGGTGCAGGGGAAGAGAAGTTTTATGTCCTTCTCTATATCATATAATTAATGTATATATATATATAATATATATAATATATATATATATATATATAATATATATATATATATATATATATATATATATATATATATATATATATATATATATATACTAGTTGGATAGAATAGGGAGTAAAAGAAGAAACAGTACGTAATAATTAACTCACGGGACTACATGATTATTTGTCTGCCGACACTTTCAACGGGTGTATTTCGTGTCCATTGCTAAACAGTTAGCGTATAAAAGTGTTCGTAAAAATCCCAAACTTTTAGATTAAATGTAATTAATTATTTCACTCATTAACTGTTTGAAACCTGATCAAAAAGGTTCGGTAAATATTTATTTTCTGTTCCAATTTACATGTACGGAGTACTAATATTCAAACTTAAAAAGGTAAAAATATATTTAACAAATCTAATATCTTCGAAATCAATTTACAGTTCAACTTTTATTTCAATCCCTCATGAACATGCACTATATCTATATTAAAACTAACAAACGTCAACCGAGTGTTACTGACGTTTACGAATTAAGCTCGAAATCATTTATTTTTAATATATTCACATTCTATATATAAACAGTTTTAAAATAGCAATTTTAATTACTAAAACAAATATATTATATATTTTTAAACAAATAGATTTAATATAACTTTATATATTTACAAGTAATATATTTATATACATAATTATATATATCTATATATTTATAGATATAGTTTCCATTACATCGCATATTATTTTACATATTTAATTCTAACAGTTTAATCATATATTATTTCAATAATATCTATATGCATCTAATTATATAGTTGTTCGTGAATCGTCGGGAATGATCGAAAGTCAAACGAATATATGAAACAGTTCAAAATATTTGTGACTCAACATTACAGGCTTTGCTTATCATGCCGAATTCATATAAGAATTAAGTTTAAATTTGGTTGGAAATTCCCGGGTCGTCACAAAAATGAGACTATTGAATTAAGAAACTCGAAAACGATATATATATAACGATTATCGTTATAACAACTTCTTATTAAATACATATGAATCATATTAAGATATTGATACACTATATTTAAACATGATAAATGATAAGTAAACATATCATTAAGTGTATTAACAATGAACTACATATGTAAAAACAAGAGTACTAACTTAAGGATTTCGAAACGAGACATATATGTAACGATTATCGTTGTAACGACATTTAAATGTATATATATCATATTAAGATATATTAATACATCATAATAACATGATAATGTAATAATTTAACATCTCATTAGATATAATAAACAATGGGTTAACAATATTTAACAAGATCGTTAACTTAAAGGTTTCAAAACAACACTTACATGTAACGACTAACGATGACTTAACGACTCAGTTAAAATGTATATACATGTAGTGTTTTAATATGTATTCATACACTTTTGAAAGACTTCAAGACACTTATCAAAATACTTCTACTTAACAAAAATTCTTACAATTACATCCTCGTTCATTTTCATCAATAATTCTACTCGTATTCACCCGTATTCGTACTCGTACAATACCCAGCTTCTAAATGTATGTATTATTGGTATATACACTCCAATGATCAGCTCTTAGCAGCCCATGTGAGTCACCTAACCATGTGGGAACCATCATTTGGCAACTAGTATGAATTATTACACAATATTACAAACTAATGTGACCTTATATGGAGTACCTACATCACTTTTTCAATCATCACCATAAACACTTTCATTTTTCAATTTTTATGCATCAAACTAAACTCTCTCAAGTGTTTTTCCATTGTTCTAAGTGTTCTTCATCATCTTCATCAAAATCTAGCTCAATCTAGTTCATAAATCCATACATAAACCAAGTTACAAAACAACTACTCAAGAACACACCAACAACACTTTCAAGTTTGCTAGCTTACTTTCAATCTTGCAAATCCATTTCAAGTGATCATCCAATCTCAAGAAATCTTTCTTATTTACAGTAATATATATTTATAATTCAAGGTAATTCTCATACTCAAACTTTGATTGAATTTCTATAACTATAACAATCTTATTTCGAGTGGAAATCCTACTTGAATTTGTTTTCGTGTCATGATTTTGCTTCAAAAACTTTCAAGCCATCCAAGGATCCTTTGAAGCTAGATATTTTTTTATCATTTTCAGTAGGTTTATCCACAAAACTTGAGGTAGTAATGATGTTCATAACATCATTCGAATCATATATATAAAACTATCTTATTCGAAGGTTTAAACTTGTAATCACTAGAACATAGTTTAGTTAATTCTAAACTTGTTCGCAAACAAAAGTTAATCCTTCTAACTTGACTTTTAAAATCAACTAGACACATGTTCTATATCTATGTAATATGCTAACTTAATGATTTAAACCCTGAAAACACGAAAAACACCGTAAAACCGGATATACACCGTCCTACAAGGAATTCACTGCCTGCAAACCTTCAGAATTTGATGGGACCGAAGGACCAATCGGATTGAAACGATGGACCGAGAAAGTTGAATCGGTCTTTGGCATAAGTAAGTGTGCTGAAGGAGACAAAGTGAAGTACGCTACACATACCTTCACAGGTATTGCGTTAGCATGGTGGAATACCTATCTAGAGCAAGTGGGACAAGATGCTGCTTACGCGCTACTGTGGTCAGCATTCAAGCACTTGATGAACAAGAAGTACCATCCTAGAACCCAGGTCAATAAGCTCAAGTTAGAACTTAGAGGGTTACGAACACAGGGATTCGATATTACTTCGTACGAAAGACGATTCACAGAATTGTGCCTATTGTGTCCGAGAGCATTCAAAGATGAGGAAGAGAAGATCGACGCGTTTGTGAAAGGGTTACGGGAGAGAATCCAAGAAGATATAAGTTCACACGAGCCTGCCTCCATACAAAAGGCATGTAGAATGGCTCACAAACTAGTGAACCAGATTGAGGGAAGAATTAAAGAACAGGCGGCCGAAGAGGCCAACGTGAAGCTAGTCAAAAGAAAGTGGGAGGAAAACGGTGATAAGAGTCACCAAAACAACAACAACTATCCCAACAATCGCAACATCAATCGCAACTACAACAAACGGCAAAACAACAACAACAACAACAACTACAACAATCATTCCAACAACAATAACAACCGCAACAACAACAATAATCAGAAGCAGCTATGCCAAAGGTGTGAAAAGTATCACTCGGGGTTCTGCACCAAATTTTGCAACAAGTGTAAAAGAAATGGTTATAGCGCGGCGAAGTGTGAGGTCTACGGACCAGGGGTTAACAGAACGAAAGGAACAAATGGTGTCGGAACGGGTAATGGCTGAGCAAGTAGTGTCGGAGCAAGTTATGCCAATGTAGTTTGTTATAAATGTGGAAAACTGGGCCACATTATTAGAAATTGCCCGAACCAGGAGAACACGAATGGACAAGGCCGCGGAAGAGTTTTCAATATTAATGCGGCAGAGGCACCGGAAGACTCGGAGCTTGTTACGGGTACGTTTCTTATTGACAATAAATCTGCTTACGTTTTATTTGATTCGGGTGCGGATAGAAGCTATATGAGTAGAGATTTTTGTGCTAAATTAAGTTGTCCATTGACGCCTTTGGATAGTAAATTTTTACTCGAATTAGCAAATGGTAAATTAATTTCAGCAGATAATATATGTCGGAATCGAGAAATTAAACTGGTTAGCAAAACATTTAAGATTGACTTGATACCAGTAGAGTTAGCGAGTTTTGATGTGATAATCGGTATGGACTAGTTGAAAGAAGTGAAAGCAGAGATCGTTTGTTACAAAAATGCAATTCGCATTATACGAGAAAAAGGAAAACCCTTAATGGTGTACGGAGAAAAGGGCAACACGAAGCTACATCTTATTAGTAATTTGAAGGCACAAAAACTAATAAGAAAAGGTTGCTATGCTGTTCTAGCACACGTCGAGAAAGTACAAACTGAAGAAAAGAGCATCAATGATGTTCCCGTCGCAAAAGAATTTCCCGATGTATTTCCGAAAGAATTACCGGGATTACCCCCACATCGATCCGTTGAATTTTAAATAGATCTTGTACCAGGAGCTGCACCAATAGATCGTGCTCCTTACAGACTCGCACCCAGCGAGATGAAAGAACTGCAAAGCCAATTACAAGAACTTTTAGAGCGTGGTTTCATTCGACCAAGCACATCACCGTGGGGAGCTCCTGTTTTGTTTGTCAAGAAGAAAGATGGTACATTCAGGTTGTGTATCGACTACCGAGAGTTGAACAAACTTACCATCAAGAACCGCTACCCACTACCGAGAATCGACGACTTATTTGATCAACTATAAGGCTCGTCTGTTTATTTAAAGATTGACTTACGTTCCGGGTATCATCAAATATGGGTGAAAGAAGATGATATTCCAAAGACTGCTTTCAGAACACGTTACGGTCATTATGAGTTTATGGTCATGTCGTTTGGTTTAAATAATGCACCAGCTGTGTTCATGGACCTTATGAACCGAGTGTGTGGACCATACCTTGACAAGTTTGTCATTGTTTTCATTGATGACATACTTATTTACTCAAAGAATGACCAAGAACACGGTGAACATTTGAGAAAGGTGTTAGAAGTATTGAGGAAGGAAGAATTGTACGCTAAGTTTTCAAAGTGTGCATTTTGGTTGGAAGAAGTTCAATTCCTCGGTCACATAGTGAACAAAGAAGGTATTAAGGTGGATCCGGCAAAGATAGAAACTGTTAAAAAGTGGGAAACCCCGAAAACTCCGAAACACATACGCCAATTTTTAGGACTAGCTGGTTACTACAGAAGGTTCATCCAAGACTTTTCCAGAATAGCAAAACCTTTGACTGCATTAACGCATAAAGGGAAGAAATTTGAATGGAAGGATGAACAAGAGAAAGCGTTTCAGTTATTGAAGAAAAAGCTAACTACGGCACCTATTTTGTCATTGCCTGAAGGGAATGATAATTTTGTAATTTATTGTGACGCATCAAAGCAAGGTCTCGGTTGTGTATTAATGCAACGAACAAAGGTAATTACTTATGCGTCTAGACAATTGAAGATTCACGAACAAAATTATATGACGCATGATTAGGAATTAGGCGCGGTTGTTTTGCATTAAAGACTTGGAGGCACTACTTATATGGGTCAAAAGTATTATATATACCGACCATAAAAGTCTTCAACACATATTTAATTAGAAACAACTGAATATGAGGCAGTGATTGAATTGTTGAATGATTACGAATTTGAGATTCGTTACCACCCGGGGAAGGCAAATGTGGTAGCCGACGCCTTGAGCAGGAAGGACAGAGAACCCATTCGAGTAAAATCTATTAATATAATGATTCACAATAACCTTACTACTCAAATAAAGGAGGCGCAACAAGGAGTTTTAAAAGAGGGAAATTTAAAGGATGAAATACCCAAAGGATCGGAGAAGCATCTTAATATTTGTAAGACCCTAATCTTCATTGTACAGCAGAGTATATAGAGTACATAAAGTGTGGGAATGATTGTGCAGTTAAACAGAAGTCAGAGAGCAATCTGAGCTTAGTGCGAGCCGCGCACACCAAAGGGAGCGCGCCGCGCACTCCCTACTGTAGCCGGGTTTTTGCTGTTTTAATGAGATATTTTGATGGGCAATTTGGTAATTTCACTTATGGACCAGTTAAAGGCCAGTTGGTCAGTTGTGGAGTATCATTAACTCCATTATCAACAACCTTATCCCCTTTACTTAAATTTTAGAGTGAGAGTGTGATTCTTGAGTGAGAAAGCTTAAATCTAAGGGGAAGAAGTTGTTCTCGGACCAAAGTGCGGGTATTAAAGTTGTTCATCCCCTCTCTAGCTCCGTTGTAGTTGTAGTGGTATGTTCTAACTTTAATTTCCTTACTTTGATTTTGTGTAAGGGTTAGGGTTTGGGTAAATGAAGAACATAAAACCCATATTTGGTGATTTTGGGTGTTCTTGGGTAAGATAGAGTCATGAAGACTCATTGGTAACTAACCTAGGGTTTCAAAGTGGTAATTGATGTTTATGAGTCCTAATTGGTTAGTTAATTACTAGCACACCTAGTTAATTAGTAAATGGGTGTTAGATGGGTTAGTAGATAACCCGAAATGGGTATGTTGACTTTAAATTAGTCAAAGGGCTAATGATTGACCTAATTGGGAAATATGGGTATGAAATACCCTAATTGTGTAATGGTTAGTGTTGTTAGACCTTAATCACTAGCTTTTAAGTGATTAATGATGGTCTTGACCCTTAAAGGGCAGTTTTGGTGAAAATGGAGCATTTAATGCATTTAAGTCATTAAATGCACATGAGTGAAGTGTTGGTATTTAGTCCAACAAGTTTGTTTATTGATCGAGTACTTATATTATTAGGTACCTTGCTTTGAAGCTCGTGGAGGTATAAATCGTCACCAAATAGTTAAGGTGAGTGGAATGATTATATGCATATGTATGTAATGTATTTATTTGTATGCTATGGTATGAACCAAAGAGCCGGTAGTGCCATAGTATGTGCGAGCGTGCTATGATGTGAACCAAAGAGCCGGTAGCATCATAGTACGTGTGTTATAGTGTGAACCAAAGAGCCGGTAGCGCTATAGCACGATTTGTTAGGGTGAGAACCAAAGAGCCGGTAGCACCTTAGCGTTGTTAGAGTGTGAACCAAAGAGCTGGTAGCACTCTAGCATGAGTATGACTCGAGTTGTGATGTGAACCAAAGAGCCGGTAGCATCATGACAAATGCGTATGGTGTAAACCAAAGAGCCGGTAGCACCATGACGCGAGAATGGTTAACCATGGTTGTGTATTTTGTTTTGTATCATATTATATTATGTCGATTATATGTTATTGATTACGCTAGTAGCGATTTGTTGGAGATTATTAGCTTTGTACTTGAGATGGTATGCTAATTGTATTGCTAGCGTGTATGCGGTATATGTGTAAGTGATTGCAAGTAGGTATGTTATATATATGGGTATAATTATTGCATTCACTAAGCTTTGCTTACCCTCTCGTTGTTTATCTTTTTATAGGCTCCGGCGTCGACAAAGGTAAGGGCCTTCGATTGGATTAGAGATCCCGCTTGTTGTTTAGGAGACGCTTTTGGGATGTGATAGCTTTTGGAGTATGACCAAGATATGGGTAGTTTAACCCCAAACACCATGCTCATAGTGTCGTTTGGAATTTAAACTAGTGTGGTCGAAACTCGGACTTTCGTATGAAACTTGTAAAACGGCTGATGTGGGCCCCGTTTTGTAAAACTCATTTTATGTTTGAATCGTATGAGTTTTTCATATTAGAACATGTTGTGAAAAGCGTTTCGTCTAAATATGTCGGGAAGTGGGAGATCTTTATTCGAAAAATTGAAAATTCGGACAGAACTGAAAATAAGCCTGTGCGCGCCGCGCACCCTGAGGTGGTGCGCGTGGCGCACTCCCCTGTAAAAAAATAAAATTATTTTATGCGTGTTCGATTGTATATTGGGTTGGGTTGTTACAAGTGGTATCAGAGCATGGTCTAAGGGATTTAGGTGACTTGAGATAGGTGCCTAGACTTAGATTTATTTGTGTATGCGCTTTACGCGGGACTTGTAGGAGACGGGTCGGACCGGGAGTTGATTAGTGCTTAGGTTTATGTGAACTAACCTTGCGCTAATTGTTTTGTGTTGTGTTAGCAATCATCAAGCAAGATAGACGTTGTACTAGCAAGTTAATGCGACGTGCTCGCGTAACAATGATTAGCTACCATTGTTACGAGTTCAAATCGTGTCAAACAAGCTATGTACGACGATTGTTGAGCAAGATGGGTTAGTGTGGTGTATATGTATATACATATGTGTTAAGTTTTCTCGTTCGTTGCTTAACCTTTTCTGTTTTATAGTATGAAGACGAGAAACGGACCCGAGACCAATGAAGGGGGTTCGAGCGAGGATGCTGAGTTTACGGCCAAGGTTGAGGCCATTATGCAAAGGCGTCATGAGGCCTTCTTAGAGGATGTTAAGAAGATGTTCTTGGATTTGATTGGCGAGCAAGTAGTCAATCTAGTCAAGGAACAAGTTAAGATTGTTCTTAAAGAGGATAACGCGGGAAGACGAGACTTCCACTATAAAAACTTCAAAGATGCTCAACCTCCCACCTTTGAAGGTGAACGAGACCCTCTAAAGAGTGCTCGATGGATCTCCGATATGGAGGGGGCTTTCCGTACTAGTGAGTTCCCTCTCGATAAAAAGATGAGGTTTGGTAGTAGCATGATGAGGGGTGATGCCAAGTTGTGGTGGGATGCGAAAATCTGACTTTATGGCGAAGAACAAAGTATGAGTTTGACGTGGGACGAGTTTAAAGAGGAATTTTTCAGGGAGTACCGAACTTCGGCCGATCTTTCAAAGCTTAAGGACGAGTTACGTACTTTAAGGCAAGGGTCAATGGATTTGAACACTCTTAAGTCCACTTTCTTATCAAAGACCCAATTTTTCCCGGAGTATGACGGGAACGATCACATGTTGAAAGAAGATTTCTACCGAACCTTGAATGATAACTATCAAGAAAGGATTAGTAGGAATTCGGCGAAGACTTTTGATGAGCTATTTGATATCGCTAAGGGTTTTGAGTCACTTGCTCCAAGAAAGAGTGACTTCACCTTTGGCAAACGAAAATCTGAAGCTACTAGCCACTCGAACAAGAAGAACAAGAGTGTGACTGAGAGCGTCGGTAGTGCGAAAAAGGGGGCTTCTAAGAGTTTTGGGCCCACGTACTACAATTGTGGTCGACAAGGGCACTTGGCCCGTGATTGTACGAACTCATCTTCCAACAAAATCGTTTGTTTTAATTGTAACAAAGAGGGGCACAAGAGGCCGGAGTGTCCCGAATTGCGCAACGATAATGTTAAGCGATTAGAGAAGGCGGTGGGTACGGCTAGGGGTCAAAATTATTTGATGACCAATGAGGAGGCCAAGCAATCTAGCGATGTTGTCTCAGGTACTTTCATGGTTAATTCAAATCCGGCAAGGATACTCTTTGATAGTGGTGCAAACTTGTCGTTTGTGTCACCAAAATTTGTGCCTAAACTTAATAAACCGTTAGCTAAGTTAAGTCATCCGGTAGAAGTTGAAATAGCAGATGGCAAGACGGTACTAGTGGTTGATGTGTGTAAAAATTGTAATATTGTGTTTGGTGTCGAAAACTTTAAAATCGACCTCATCCCGATGACTTTAGGTGATTTTGATATCGTTGTTGGTATGGATTGGCTCGATCATAATAGAGCTGATATTTCATGCCATGAGAAATCTATTCGAGTGAAGACCCCTAATGGGGGAGAGTTAATTATTCATGGCGATAAACGAAGAAGACTTGTGCCGATATGCACTTTTGCACGGGCACGTCGTTTTCTGGTTGGTGGTGGCATGGCTTTTCTTGCCCATGTTGTTGATACTCGTGATGAGCCACCACCCATTCGTGAAATTCCGGTGGTGAATGAATTTGAAGACGTTTTTCCGGATGAGTTATCGGGTGTTCCGGCGGAAAGACAAGTTGAATTTCGCATTGTGATGGTTCCGGGGGCTACCCCCATTGCTAAAACTCCTTATCGTTTAGCACCAACGGAAATGCAAGAGTTGTTAAATCAAACCCAAGAGTTGCTTGAGAAGGGTTTCATTCGACCGAGTGCTTCGCCATGGGGCGCTCCGGTTTTATTTGTGAAGAAGAAGGATGGTAGTATGCGGATGTGCATCGATTACCGGGAGTTGAATAAAGTGACGATCAAGAATCGTTATCCATTGCCTAGGATTGACGATTTGTTCGACCAACTCCAAGGTGCAACGTATTTCTCTAAAATCGACCTACGGTCCGGCTATCACCAAATGCGGGTCCGTGAGGAAGAAATCGAGAAAACGGCTTTTCGAACGCGTTATGGGCATTTTGAATTCGTAGTTATGCCTTTTGGTCTTACGAATGCACCGGCGGCATTCATGGATCTTATGAACCGAGTGTGCCAACCTATGTTGGACAAGTCAGTAATTGTGTTCATTGACGACATACTTGTCTATTCGAAGAGTATGACGGAACATGAACATCATTTGCGGAGTGTGTTAAAGACGTTGCGGAAGGAGAAGTTGTATGCTGAATTCTCCAAATGTGAATTTTGGCTAACGGAAGTTCAGTTCCTTGGCCACATTGTGAACAAAAATGGTATTCAAGTAGATCCGGGGAAGATAGAGACGGTAAAGAGTTGGGGACGACCGACTACGCCTACGGAAATCCAAAGTTTTCTCGGATTGGCCGGTTATTATCATCATTTTATCCAAGACTTTTCTAAAATTGCTTCTCCATTAACGAAGTTAACGAGAAAGAATGCGAGTTTTAATTGGGAGAACGAGCAAGAAATTGCTTTTCGATTGTTAAAAGAGAAGTTATGTCAAGCTCTGGTGTTAGTGTTGCCGGAAGGTGTGGAAGACATGACGGTTTATTGTGATGCTTCTTTAAATGGGCTCGGGTGTGTTCTAATGCAAAGAGGTAAAGTCATCGCTTATGCCTCTCGACAATTAAAGGAACACGAGACGAGATATCCGACTCATGATCTTGAGTTGGCGGCGGTTGTTCATGCGTTGAAAATTTGGCGCCATTACTTGTATGGTGTCAAGTGTACAATTTATTCGGATCACAAGAGTTTGAAACATCTTTTTGATCAAAGAGATTTGAATTATCGTCAACATAGATGGATGGATGTGGTGAAAGACTACGATTGTGAGATACTTTATCATCCGGGCAAGGCGAATGTGGTCGCAGATGCATTAAGTCGAAAGAGTCATCACCCGGCGTTACGATTGGGATTGTTACGTATGATTATTACTAACGATTTTCTTGAAAAACTTGGTGTGATTCAAATTGAAGCTTACGTTCACAACAAGCATGCGGAACGAATTGTGGGGCAATTGGAATTTATTACTATAGGTTCGCGTGGTTTGTTGTCTTTTCAAGGAAGAGTGTGGGTGCCTAAGATGGGAGATTATCGACGAGTGCTACTTGATGAAGCACATAAGTCAAAGTATTCCATTCATCCGGGTGCGACAAAAATGTATCTTGATTTGAGAAAAGATTATTGGTGGCCGGGCATGAAACGTGATGTTGTAAAGTATGTTGAGCAATGCGTCACGTGTTTGCAAGTTAAGGCCGAGCACCAAAAGCCGTATGGTAAGTTACAACTGATGCGGTAGCGGAGTGGTATAAAATAGTTATTAATTTTAGCAGGAAATACTATTAAATACGATACAATTTTACACAAGATATTTATTTATTTATAGAATGGATATACTTAAACCTTGCTACAACACTTATAGGCAGTGTACCTAATCGTACAGTAGTGTAGTTTTTAGTAAGTCCGGTTCGTTCCACAGGGAATCTTTTTTAAACAAAGCTCAACGCTATATTAGTTTACTTTTATAAAAATACAAATATATATATAAGTAATATTATTATTATAAAGGGGGGTTTTTACCGTTTAATGACCGGTTTGTCGATTTTAAAACTTTAGTCGCAGTTAAAACCAAATGTAAAATAATAAATAAATAAAAGACTTAATTTAAAGCGTAAAATAAATAACGATAATGAAATTGCAATAAAAGTGCGATAAAATAAAATTGCGATAATTAAAAAGTACGATAATTAAAAGTGCGATTAAATAACAATAAATAAAAGTGTGATAATTAGAAGTGCAATTAAATATAAAATAAAGGAAATTAAATATGAAATAAAAGAATTATGCTTATTTAAACTTCTGTAATCATGATGTTTGACGTGTTGATTTTAGTTTTATGCCCATGGGTTAATTGTCCTTTGTCCTGGATTATTTAATATGTCCGTCTGGTTTTTGTCCATAACAGTCCATCAGTCATAAATATAAAGTGCGAGTGTCCTCGTCAAATTATCCTTATACCCGAAGTTAAATATTCCAACTATTTGGGGATTTAAACTGTAACAAGATTTTAATACTTTGTTTAATAATTACACCAGGATGTCGACTGAGTGTAACCCAAGGTTTTAATATTTTGTTATCAATTATACCAAGTGTCATTTGTACATAATTTCACCCCTGTTTTAATTATTCTAGTGGCTATTAATCCATTCCCGTGTCCGGTTAAATGAACGATTATTCGTACATATAAATACCCCGCCCATCGTGTCCGATTGAGTGTATATGGTAAATTATAGGGACGCCCAATTGTAAATCTTTATATTAACATTAACAAACTATCATTTAGTTAAACAAATATAAAGCCCATTAATAGCCCATAGTCTAATTTCCACAAGTGTCGTTCTTTTGTCCAAACCCCAATTATGGTACAAAGCCCAATTACCCAATTTTAGTAATTAGCCCAACATCATGATTACTTCGTTTTAAATAAGCATAATAATAACTTAGCTACGAGACATTAATGTAAAAAGGTTGAACATAACTTACAATGATTAAAAATAGCGTAGCGTTACACGGACAGAATTTCGAATTACACCCTTACAATATTCGCTAACATACCCTTATTATTAGAATTATAATTAAAATTAAAATATAAATTATAAATATATATATATATTTTACGTATGAGAAGAAGAAGAAAAAGATGATGAATTGCGATCAGAATTCGGTTGCTTTTATAGGAAAAGTCGACTTTTGGGGCTCCGCGACTCGCGGCATTTTTGCCTTCAAACTTCCGCGAGTCGCGGAGAATGAAATTACAGCTCAGTCCCTTTGGAGTCTTTCTTGCCGACGGTTTTTATTATTTATTATAATATATAAATAATTGTAAGAATTATTTAAATATTATATTATATTTATGTGCATAGTTGACTTGTAATTTTTAGTCCGTTGAGTCGAGCGTTGAGAGTTGACTCTGGTCCCGGTTCCGGATTTTCGAACGTCCTTGCGTACAATTTTATATTTTGTACTTTGCGTTTTGAATCTTGTACTCTTGTAATTTCGAGACGTTTCTTATCAATAATTGGAACCTCTTTGATTGTCTTTTGTACTTTTGAGCTTTTTGGTCGTTTGCGTCTTCAATTCGTCGAATCTGTCTTTTGTCTTCACCTTTTATTATTTAAACGAATATCACTTGTAAATAGAACAATTGCAACTAAAAGCTTGTCTTTCTTGAGGAATAATGCTATGAAATATATGTTCGTTTTTAGCATTATCAAATATTCCCACACTTGAGCGTTGCTTGTCCTCAAGCAATATCGTCTTGAAATACTAGAATCACTTCTTTATTCTTCACACTTTGTACATCAGTGATTTCTATACGGTGGTATGAACAATGGTAGTAACGATATGGTTTACAGTCCCACATGACTATAAAAATTTAGATCCATTAATAAAATTGGATCTTTATGAAAACATTTGATCTTTTGAAAATTAAATCTAGTTTTTACCCTAAAATAGTTTTCCGAGATAACCCTTTACCGGTGTTTGCAAAATATTTTTGTGGGTTTGGTGGGTTTCAGATTTGAAAATTTTAGCTCAAAACTTATGGTTTTGTGTCACCCACTTGCTAACCTTGTATTTGGAAAGCAACACGTCCAGTTTACTTGTCCCGTATATTACCTTTCGGTAAACTACCGTCCGGTTGTAAAGGAAAGCGTTGAACAAGCAACTGTTAAGGCAATGTCCCCTGACATGCTTTTAATTATGGTCTATAACGTGTCGGACGCAATTACTATCCTTAGTAGGAGCAATAGTAAAGCTCACCCTTATAATTTTTCGGTATGGCACAAGGTCCTGTCTTTGACCACTATACAACCACCGTTCTTACGGTTGACACCCGATTTGGTTCAGGTGACCTAATGAATTCCAGGTGAATTCCTAGGATTTTACGTTCAATGGTAATGAACGCATTGAAAATAGGGTTTTCAGAAAATAAATCGGTTTGTAATTTTGATCAAAATATTTTCTCGTTCAAGCTCGAGTTTAGATATCATTGAATTCCATGAGTTTGTAATTCTCAATCTTTAAGGTCAATCTCTAGGATTGAGTAATATCAGTCTTAAAAGCTGATTTTTAATCTTTAAGGAGATTATCCTTTCTGGGGATCTGATTCATTAGTCTTGTCCAGCTAATTTGCATGGTGCCCCCCCATTGTACGAGATAAATCCTTCTCATGGTTAGGATAAATCTGACCACTTGGCGACCCTGTTTAATGCTGAGGTTCGTGGATTTCCTGCTGATTTTAGTGATGACTTTTCTAGATTTTTCGTCAACCTACAGCTGGTCTGGACGACAACTTCATGACCTAAATCAAAAAGCGCGTGTCTTTTTCGAAAGACTTTACTTCCTTTTAATGATGGAATTGATTCATCGTGTAGATCCATCTCTTCTTTTCTTTCATCGGGTAAAACAGTTTAGTTTAGTCCAAAGCAAAAGTATTTTCAGTTATTTGTTACAGATATATGTGACATATGTTTAAGATAACTTGGTAAATTTTCCCACACTTGGCTTTTATTTTCCTTTTTATCGTCCTCTATTCCATTTTAAATGAATTTTAACATTTTGGTTTGTTTCTCAATTTATGTCCTTTTTGAGGTAACAATAATTTCGGTGTTAAAACCTAGTTTTATCGTTCATAAATATGTATAAACATGATTTTTAGTTCATTTAATTGAAAATTTTTAAAAATTTTACTAGAATTGGGTAGTCAGTATATAAGACCAGGGCTGTTCTTTATTATCAGAGAGCACTAGATTCTAATACAACTACTGCTTTACTAGTATTTTTAATGGTAACCAAGTGTATAAAGTAAAAATTTTTAAAATCCGAAAGAATTTAACCCCTTCCCACACTTAAGATCTTGCAATGCCCTCATTTGCAAGAAATCAGTAACAATTTAAATTATTGAGGGTGATTTGTGTGAAAATGATTAAATTTTACCAAAGTTTCCAAATATATTGGCGTTTGTTTGCTGAATGATAAATGGTGCACATCATTTGTTCATTCCGTCTTGTTGTTATTTCACATATATTTTGCATCTTGTCGTCAAAATTAGTTGCTTTTGCTGAACTTAATGCCAGTCTTTGAAAATGCGTTGTTTTACCCTGTTGTGTACATAAGATAAACTGCAAACATATATACATATTTTTGAAGTTTGGTATATTACCCCACATTCAAAAATTATTAAAATCTAAGAATAAAAGTTAGATAATTATAAAAATGATTACAATATTAACAAAAGTATTAAACGTATCAATAATTACAAATTACAAAATAAATAAAACTAAGTATACTAGGGATGATACTGGTACCAATAGGGGTTCCAGGCATAACCATAGGTGCTATAGAATGCTTCGGCAGGGTCATACGTAGGATACGGTGGCTGCATCTCTATAGACCAGGGAGGGAAGATGGGTTTCGGTGTAGGAATATAGTTTCTACCTATATGTTGGCAATGAGCTATGATTTGGTTCTGATGAACTTGCCAATCTTCAAATGCTCTCTGTCTAGCATTTTCGTATTCCTGAGAAGCTATAAACCTTTGCATTTCTTGCATCTCATTCCCCCCTCCTACATTACCTTGCTGTTGGTTTCTCTCCACCTGTGGATGTCTACCATGGTATCGTACTGCGGCGTTATTTCGCCTCTTCAAAACTTTCGCACCATGGTATACATTTAAACCTATAGTATCGCGGGGTTCCGGTTCTTCTACTAATAATCCCCCCCGACTTATATCCACACCGAGATATTCACCAATCAAAGTAATAAAAATACCACCTCCTATTATGCTATGCGGTCTCATCCCCCGAACCATAGCTGATAAATAATAACCCACACAATATGGTATACTTACAGCGCTTTGTGGGTCTCGAATACACATATGGTAAAACAAATCCTGTTCATTTACTTTTTCCTTGTTTTTACCCCTTTGTGTAATCGAATTAGCTAAAAACCTATGAATCACTCTTAATTCGGCTCTATCTATATCCAAATAAGAGTAATTTCCCCCTTTGAAACGGTGATGGCTTGTCATTTGACTCCACACACCGTGTGTATCAAAATTTTCATCTATCTTTCTACCGTTTAGTATCAACCCTCTACAATCGGCAGACGCTAACTCCTCAGGCGTATATATACGTAAAGCCTGAGCCATGTCCAGTAAAGACATGTGGCGCATCGAACCGCCTAACAAAAATCTAATAAAAGAACGATCGGTTAAACTAGCTACCCGATCATTCAACTCTATACTACATAACAATTCTTCACACCATACTTTATATACAGGTCTACGCATGGTGAATAAACGTACCCAGTCATTAAAAGTAGAATTACCATACCTCTGTACAAGTAATTCCCTAATTGGTCCGGCCAATTCTACAGCTTCTAAGGGTCCCCATTCTATGACCCTCGGTACCTCAACAACCTTAGAATGAAGAGTATGCAAACCCCTTTGGTATTTTGGATAATCTATCCAAAGTCTGTCAAATCTCCGGTTCGGGTGCAACTCTTCCAAGTGCATATCAGAAAAGGTCATGACTGGATGAGGTATATCCTGCTTGTAGTAGTTATCCACCTCCTGTTGTTCCACATTCTCAGCAGGAGCATTGCGGGCTTGGGATGAAGATTCACCCCTTTCAGTCTGCAAAACACATCAAACACAAATTTTGTGCATCCAAATATGCATTAGTGTCAGCAAAATCATCAATCAAAATAATTACAATGACATGATCAATTTATATCAAACTTAAGCTTATTTTCATATTTTCATCAAATCTACACTTTTTCAAATAAGCATATACGAAAATGTTCGCCAAGTTCATAAGCATTTAACTCAAATAACATGTCAAAATAATCATTACTAGCAATTAAACAAGTCTCAAATGGCATTATCTTTCAAAAATCAAGTTCATGAATTTTAGACTTGAAAAAGTCCACTTTAATTCTCAAAATCATGTTTAGGCTCAAAGTTTGGATCATTTAACTACCTAGACATGTTACACTACTCAATTTAGCAACAATTCATGACAAAAATCGGCCATAACCTGTTTATATCAAAAAGCCCCAAATTTGCTCAAGAACACAAACCCTAGATTACTCAAAATTTGAAGTTTAAGGCTTCTAATCATGTTAAACAGCATCAATCTAGGTTATACAAGCATAATACATAAACAATTTAAGCATAATTACACTAAAAAACATCAAAATCAAATTGGGGAAAAAATTGCTCAAGAACACTAATTTCGGATTAAATGGTGTTTAGGTGTAGAAATTTACCGTTTTTCTTGAGTAATTCCTAGATAGCATCCTTCTCAACATGATTTTAGTAAAAGATTTGGTGATTAACGGTTAAAAATTGTGATTTTGGGGGGTTTTTTTTCGTGTTTTTGCGGCAGTATGTTCGCAGTTTTTTTCTGTGGGTTTTGTGTGGAATGAGCTGGTTCAGCTCTTATTTTTTTTCTGTAATCCGGTCCTCCCGCGAGTCGCGGAGTTTGGTAAATTTTTTTTTTTTTTTTTTTTTATTTTATAAACTTTAACTTATTAAAACAATTAAGTAATTAATTTTAAAATTTTGTTTCCCTTGTTATTTAGGACGAGGTCGTTTCGGATCGATGTCCTAGTCCGTCCCTCGACAAAATTTTAAAATTTGTCTTTTTGTAGCGATTGTTTTAAAAGCTAAGATTTTTGGTTTTTTTTTAATGTTTTTGGCATACTTTAATTCAATAAGATTAAAAACAATGATAATAAAAGTTCTCGTCCCTCCCTCGGGTAAAGCAATTTCGGTTCAAAGACCTAGTCTTCAACTTACGATGAATTTTAAAAATCATATTTTTAACTTAATGAGATAAAGTAAATTTTTGTTTTTAAATTCACACAACTTAAATATAAAATTCAAAATTAATATTAAAAATTCACACCAAACTTAAAATTTAAAATGCATAAAATTAAAAATTTATATTTTAAAAATTCACACCAAACTTAATTTAAAAATTCATATTATAAATTCATACCAAACTTATATTAATTTTTCAAATATTTACAATTTTAAATATATTGTTTTTACAAAGTTTACAATATTAATTTAAGATTTAAATATTAATTTTAAAAACATGGTAAAAATAAAATTAAAAATCTTTTTGGCTTTTTATCCCACTTTAATCAATCAAATATTATCAAAAATATGCGCCCCTCTTTTCGGTAAAGTAATTTCGGTTCCAAGACCTAATTTAACTCATGACAAATTTTTGAAATATTTTGGGTTGATTGTTTAAAGATATTTATACCTTAAGAATAAACGTTAAATTTCGCAGTGATGTAATAAATTTTTGAATGATATCAATAATTTCGGTTGCCAAACCTAATTTTATTCAATACCAATTTAATACTTTTTAGCGAACAAATTAGCGTTTATTATCAAAAGGTTAAAAATAAAAATAAAAATAAAAACTGTACAGACATACCTGTGAAATACATTTCTTAGTTATATGATCTATCCCATTCATAAGATAGTCGGTTTAATTGGTTTTTCATGGCTACATAGGCGTAACCTCGAGCATTCAGTGTCTTTTCTTCTAAACATATGAACGGTCCGTCTCTGCATAAAGTAACAAATTCGGTATTTGAATAGGTTTGATTATTTGAACATTTACCTCCATGTGACCATTTTCCGCATTTGTGACATCTTTCTAGGTGTCGTGCTCTTCTTTTCGCTGCGGATTTTGATTTTCCTTTACCAAATTGTAACTTATTATCTTCGCATCTGGATTCTTTTCTAACTCCGTCCATTCTTTCTCTGATTACTGATACTATTTCACTTGGTAGAATGTCATTATTTCTTTTAGTGATCAAAGCGTGTAGCATTAGACCATGGTTTAGTTCACAGGCAGTCTTCATTTTGTAAAAACCTAAAAAAATAAAAATTCAGAATGGGGGGAGAAGACTAGTTCTTTAGGGTCTGCTAGGGAAAGACCATTCGGGTTCCATTTTCGAGAACTACACGAAAACAGACAATCTAACTCTAACAGAAATACATATTATCCTTTAAAGACTTGATTCTCCCCACACTTAGTTAGCTGTTGTGTCGAAATTGTGATTAACTTCGTTGTCGACTTCCATCGGACCATGTATGTAATGTTTAACTCTGTGACCATTAACTTTAAATTCAATCCCATTTGAATTTATCAATTCTATCGTTCCGTATGGGAAAACTCTTTTGACTATGAATGGTCCAGACCATCTTGATTTCAATTTTCCTGGAAATAGCTTGAATCGTGAATTGAAAAGAAGAACTCTGTCTCCTTCTTTAAATTCTTTTGAACTTCTGATTCTTTTATCATGCCATTTCTTCATTCTTTCTTTATAGATTAACGAATTATCGTATGCTTCATGTCTTAATTCTTCTAATTCGTTTAGTTGACTTAATCGTAGACGTCCGGCTTCATGTAAATCAAGATTACATGTCTTCAAAGCCCAAAATGCTTTGTGTTCAATTTCTACTAGAAGATGACATGCTTTTCCATAAACAAGTCTAAAAGGTGTGGTTCCAATTGGAGTTTTGTAGGCTGTTCTAAAAGCCCAGAGTGCATCCTCCAATTTAATGGACCATTCCTTCGGATTTTATCCTATGGTTTTCTCTAGAATACGTTTTAAAGCTCGATTGGTATTTTCAACTTGTCCACTTGTTTGTGGATGATATGCGGTGGAGATTTTATGAGTTACTCCATATCTTTTAAGAACTTTCTCAAGTTGATTATTACAGAAATGAGTACCCCGATCACTTATTAAAGCTTTCGGTGTTCCAAACCTTGCAAAAAGACGTTTTAAAAAGTTGACTACAACTCGTGCATCGTTAGTTGGGAGAGCTTGTGCTTCTGCCCATTTAGATACATAATCAATGGCTACGAGTATATATAGATTATTATGAGATTTTGGAAATGGACCCATAAAGTCAATACCCCAAATGTCAAATACTTCACATACTTGGATGACATTTTGTGGCATTTCATCACGTTGACTTATTTTTCCGACCCTTTGACATGCATCACAGGATTTGCAAAGAAGGTGTGCGTCTTTGTAAATTGTTGGCCAATAGAATCCAGCATCATAAACTTTTCTTGCTGTTAGTTGAGGCCCATAATGCCCTCCTGTTGGTCCTGTGTGACAATGGTTTAATATTTTACTAGCTTCATCTCCAAATACACATCGGCGTATTATTCCATCGGGACAACTTTTAAACAGATGTGGATCTTCCCAAAAATAGTGTTTTATATCACTGAAGAATTTCTTTCGTCTTTGGTACGATAATCCTTTTTCAAGGAATCCACATACTAAATAATTTGCATAGTCTGCAAACCATGGGATTTCTTTATAATCTATTTTCAATAGATATTCATCAGGAAAGTTGTCTTGTATGGCTGATTCATTTAGAACTTCTAATTCGGGATTTTCAAGACGAGAAAGATGATCAGCGGCGAGATTTTCTGCTCCTCTTTTATCTCGGATTTCAATATCAAACTCTTGTAAGAGTAAGATCCAACGGATTAATCTTGGTTTAGCATCTTGTTTTGAAAATAGGTATCTAAGAGCAGAATGATCGGTATAGACTATTGTTTTTGCTAGAACGAGATATGATCGAAATTTGTCAAAAGCAAAGACAATAGCAAGGAGTTCTTTTTCAGTTGTTGTATAGTTCGTTTGTGCTCCTTGTAACGTCTTACTAGCATAATATATAGGTTGAAATCGTTTTTCAATCCTTTGTCCTAAAACGGCTCCCATTGCAAAATCACTTGCATCGCACATTAGTTCAAATGGTAGATTCCAATTTGGTGTTATCATGATCGGCGCATTAGTGAGTTTCTCTTTAAGAATATTAAAAGATTTGATACACTCATCTGAAAAGATGAATGGAGCATCCTTTTCTAGGAGTTTATTCATAGGAGTGGCAATTTTAGAAAAATCTTTTATGAAACGTCGGTAAAAACCGGCATGCCCTAGAAAACTCCTAACTCCTCTAACATTGGTGGGATGTGGAAGTTTAGCAATTACATCTACTTTAGCTCTATCCACCTCAATTCCTTCTTTTGAAATTTTATGTCCAAGAACGATGCCTTCTTTAACCATGAAATGACATTTCTCCCAATTAAGTACTAGATTTGATTGTTCGCATCTAAGAAGCATTCGTTCCAGATTAACTAGACATGATTCAAATGTATCACCGAAGACTGAAAAGTCATCCATGAAAACTTCCATGCATTCTTCTATCATGTCGTGAAAAATCGCCATCATGCACCTTTGAAAGGTTGCAGGGGCGTTGCAAAGTCCAAATGGCATGCGTTTGTAAGCAAAAGTACCATAAGGGCACGTGAATGTGGTTTTCTCTTGGTCCTTGGGTGCTATTGGAATTTGAAAATATCCGGAAAATCCATCTAGAAAACAATAGTAACTATTTCCGGCTAATCTTTCCAACATTTGATCTATGAAAGGTAAGGGAAAGTGATCTTTTCTGGTGGCGTCATTTAATTTTCTATAATCAATACACACACGCCATCCTGTTACAGTCCTAGTAGGAATAAGCTCATTTTTCTCATTTGTAATGACAGTCATGCCACCCTTCTTAGGCACGCATTGAACTGGACTTACCCATGGACTATCAGAGATTGGATAAATTAAACCTGCATCTAGCAGTTTAATAATTTCTTTCTTAACTACATCTTGCATATTAGGATTTAGTCTTCGTTGGCGTTGCACATACGTTTTATGATCTTCTTCCATAAGGATTTTATGTGTGCAATACGAAGGACTTATTCCTTTAATATCATGAATCTTCCATGCAATGGCTGGTTTATGAGCTTTCAACACAGAAATGAGTTGTGATTTCTCATTTTCAGTAAGAGAAGACGATATTATTACAGGTAATTCAGATTCACCATGTAAATAAGCGTATTCCAAATGGTTTGGAAGTGGCTTTAACTCTAATTTCGGAGGTTCTTCTATCGATGATTTGTATCGATATCTGTCTTCTTCTTTTAGCATTTGAATTTCTTCTGTTGTTAGTTCATATCCATTAGCTATAAGTGTAGCTAACATTTCAGCTTCATCAATTGGTTCATTACCTTCTCCTAAAGAACATTCTCCTGTTCCTTGTAATTATGGAAATTCTTCTAATAATTCTGCATGTGCATCTATAGTTTGAATATAATAACATGTATCATCTGCAGATTGTGGTTGTTGCATTGCTCTATCAACTGAAAAGGTAACACTCTCATCCTCTATACTTAGGGTCAATTTCTTACCGAACACGTCTATCATTGCTTTAGCCGTGTTTAAGAATGGTCTTCCTAATATGAGAGGAACTTGAGAATCTTCTTCCATGTCCAAAACAACAAAATCTACTGGAAATACTAAAGTACCAACTTTAACTAGCATGTTCTCCATTATCCCTCTAGGATATTTTATTGATCTATCGGCTAGTTGTATGCTTATTCTTGTTGGTTTCAATTCTCCAAGGTCTAGTTTAGTGTATAGTGAATACGGCATTAGATTTATACTAGCACCTAAGTCTGCCAATGCTTCTATTGAACTAAGACTACTCAGAAAACATGGAATTGTGAAACTTCCTGGATCAGATAGTTTTTCTGGTATCTTATTCAACAGCACTCTGAACAATTAGCATTCATAGTAACAGCCGAGAGTTCTTCCATTTTCTTTCTATTTGAAATTAGATCTTTCAAGAATTTAGCATATCTAGGCATTCCTGAAATCACATCAATGAAAGGAAGATTTACATTTATCTGTTTAAACATATCCAAGAATTTGGATTGCTCGGCTTCAAGTTTCTCTTTCTTCATTTTACTCGGGTAAGGAAGTGGTGGTTGGTATGGTTTAACATAAGGTTTATCCTTAACTGTGTTATCTTCATTAACCTTTTCAACTACCGGTTCTTTTTCCTTATCTTGATCAGGTTGTGGTTCTTGTGGAGTAGGAATAGCTTCATCAGAAGTTACAGGTATTTCAGGTAGTTTAAATGTTGTACCACTTCTTGTGGTAATAGCTTTAGCTGTTTCATTCCGGGGGTTAGCATTTGTATCACTAGGTAGACTTCCCGGTTTTCTTTCACCTATTAACCTTGCTAGGTTACTCACTTCTTGTTCCAGATTTTGAATAGAAGCTTGTTGATTTCTAAATGCTTGAGCATTTTGTTCATTGGTTTGTTTTTGAGATGTGAAAAACTGCGTTTGAGTTTCAACTAGCTTCGTCATCATATCTTCTAAATTCGGCTTTTTATCATCGGTTTGTTGTGGTGGTTTGTTTTGAAAATTAGGTATTTGCTGATTATAAGTATTATTGGATACTTGTTGATTGCTAGGACCTTGTTGGTTGTTGTATGGAATATTTCGGTTATAATTTTGGTTTTGATTGTAAATCGGTCTTGGCGGTTGATAATTATTCTGATAATTATTTCCAGGCCTTTGGTTTATGTATGAAATATTCTCTCTTTGTTCCATTGTTAATTCAATACTGAGACAATCTTTTGTCAAATGTGGTCCTCCACACTGCTCACAACTAATTCGTATTGAGTGAATATCTTTAGTCATCTTTTCCATTCGTCTCTCCACAGCATCTATCTTTGCGGAAATGGAATCTAAGTCATGGCTAGAATCGGCTCTAGCTGCTTTAGATGATCTAACGATGTCTTTTTCTTGGTGCCACTCATGTGAGTGGGAAGCAGTATTATCAATAATTTTGTAAGCATCAGTTTCGGTTTTCTTCATAATAGAACCACCAGCTGCTATATCTATGTCTTTTCTTGTAGTGATGTCGCATCCTTGGTAGAATATTTGTACTATTTGACAGGTGTCTAAACCATGTTGCGGACATCCTCTTAACAACTTTCCATATCTTGTCCACGCCTCATATAGAGTTTCATTTGGCTTTTGTGTGAACGTAACAATTTATGCTTGAAGTCTTACGGCTTTAGATGCAGGAAAGAATTGTTTAAGAAATTTTTCAACTAAAACGTCCCATGTATCAATCGCCCCTTCAGGTAACGATTCCAACCAATCTTTGGCTTCTCCCTTTAAAGTCCAGGGAAATAACATGAGATATATCTGTTCATCCTCCACTTCTCGGATTTTAAATAGTGTGCAGATCCTATTAAAGGTACGTAGATGTTCATTTGGATCTTCCTTCGGCGCACCACTAAATTGGCATTGATTAGTCACCATGTGTAGAATTTGTCCTTTGATTTCATAATCTGGCGCATTAATGTCTGGATGAGTAATTGCGTGATCTTGGCCAGTGCGTTTAGCTCTCATTCGGTCTTCCATACTTAAAGGTTCCAGATTCTCCATAATTGAATTTGTTGAATCGGTATCACTAGATGATTCTGATTTAATGGTTCGTTCCTCAACAATCTCTGTTTGAATGATTGGTGGTTCCGGAGGAAAGTTTAATGGTTCAGGATCTACGAACCGTTCCTGAATATTTTCCGGATTCTCAATTGTGAGGTCGGGTTCAAAAAATGGATTATCGGAAATTTGAACTGAAGTACTTGGTCGACTGGATGACGATTCTAAAGAAAAATCAACGGCGGTTATATTTGCTAAATGTCTTGATCTAGTTACAGGTGGTGAACGTACAAAAGGTAGTGAACGTCTTGCTCGGTGTATTCACTGAATATCCTATTAGTTTTAAAAAGGAAAGAAAAATTATAATAAGTTATCCAATTAATAGACTTTTCTGATTTTGCCCACGTTTCGAATAGCCAAAAGATGCAGCAGAGGGGCAGGATTCGTTTGGTCTCAATATAATTGAGGACTGTTTGGCTCCAATAACCCGGTCCACGTACAAATCCAACTATTACTACGAACCAGAAAATTTTGATGTCTATTAATTTAACCACTTAAAATAAATTTTCGTAATTTTAAGAAATTTAGATAAGAAGTAGAATAAAAATCTATGTCCTAAAACTAGAATAGCGAGAAATAAGAAAGAAAAAGAGTTCGTCGGAAAAAGGTTGAAAAAGAAAAATGGTTGAAAAAATAAAAGGTGACGAAAAAATAAAAGAAACTTATAAAACTTAAAAATACTTGACTAACCTAACCTTATTACTACAACTAACTTAAAATTATAATCGCAAATTGATATTACTAATTGGAATGATAATTGATACATAGGTAAAAGTCGTCTAAAAATATTAAAGCTTACAGGAAAAACTATATCCCAAATGGAAATAACTTAAAAAGAAACTAAAACTTAAAAAGGCGTCGCAAAATTCTAAAGCACCTAAATCTTAATCTAAGAAAAAGCACTTAAGGAATTCTACGGCAAAGCCTAAAAATCTAGGAGTAAAAATAACTATAGCAAAAACTAAGTTTAAAACTAAATATGAGCTAAAAATACAAATATTATGCTAAAACGATTAAAAAGGGACAAAATATAAAAATATACAAAAAGTTGTAAAAAGTACAATTTTTATAAAAGTACAATTTTTATATTATTTATTTTATTAAACTATTAATTTTACAATTTAATTAAACTTAATAAACTAAAATATAAATTAAACTGAAACTAATTATAATAATAATAATAATTAGGGTTTATAATAATAATTAATTAATAATTACTCCGTGATTAATTGCAGTAGGGTTTCTGTCGGTGTCAGAATTACTCTGCAAGTCGCGGTATTTCAAACAACAAACCCCGCGAGTCGCGGGGTTTCAAAATTCAACCCTGGAACAGTTTAAAACTCGACGTTTTTTTTTTTTTATTATTTTCTGTTTATATTATCTTATTAAAATATTTATGTAATCTAAATAAAACTTATTTTTAATAACTAAGATAAAAATAAAATACTTTATAACAATAAAAAAAATAGATTTATATATATATATTTTTTTTTCTTTTTTTTTTCCGTTTTTTATATTTATAAAATAAATTAAATAAAACTCATATTTTTACAAAATAAAACTTATATTTATCAAACTCCTAAAAATACATAAATTTTTGTTTTTCTTTTTATATTTTCGAATAATTAAAACGTATTTTTACAAAAACGAATTTTAATAAAAGTTAACTAAATTTTTTTTTTATTAGTGTTGCGCTTCCGGCTTTTAAGAGAGTTCCCCGGCAGCGGCGCCAAAAATACTTGATGTGCAGCGGGGTGTATATAAAATAGTTATTAATTTTAGCAGGAAATACTATTAAATACGATACAATTTTACACAAGATATTTATTTATTTATAGAATGGATATACTTAAACCTTGCTACAACACTTATAGGCAGTGTACCTAATCGTACAGTAGTGTAGTTTTTAGTAAGTCCGGTTCGTTCCACAGGGAATCTTTTTTAAACAAAGCTCAACGCTATATTAGTTTACTTTTATAAAAATACAAATATATATATATATAAGTAATATTATTATTATAAAGGGGGGGTTTTACCATTTAATGACCGGTTTGTCGATTTTAAAACTTTAGTCGCAGTTAAAACCAAATGTAAAATAATAAATAAATAAAAGACTTAATTTAAAGCGTAAAATAAATAACGATAATGAAATTGCAATAAAAGTGCGATAAATAAAATTGCGATAATTAAAAAGTACGATAATTAAAAGTGCGATTAAATAACAATAAATAAAAGTGCGATAATTAGAAGTGCAATTAAATATAAAATAAAGGAAATTAAATATGAAATAAAAGAATTATGCTTATTTAAACTTCCGTAATCATGATGTTTGACGTGTTGATTTTAGTTTTATGCCCATGGGTTAATTGTCCTTTGTCCTGGATTATTTAATATGTCCGTCTGGTTTTTGTCCATAACAGTCCATCAGTCATAAATATAAAGTGCGAGTGTCCTCGTCAAATTATCCTTATACCCGAAGTTAAATATTCCAACTATTCGGGGATTTAAACTGTAACAAGATTTTAATACTTTGTTTAATAATTACACCAGGATGTCGACTGAGTGTAACCCAAGGTTTTAATATTTTGTTATCAATTATACCAAGTGTCCTTTGTACATAATTTCACCCCTGTTTTAATTATTCTAGTGGCTATTAATCCATTCCCGTGTCCGGTTAAATGAACGATTATTCGTACATATAAATACCCCGCCCATCGTGTCCGACTGAGTGTATATGGTAAATTATAGGGACGCCCAATTGTAAATCTTTATATTAACATTAACAAACTATCATTTAGTTAAACAAATATAAAGCCCATTAATATCCCATAGTCTAATTTCCACAAGTGTCGTTCTTTTGTCCAAACCCCAATTATGGTACAAAGCCCAATTACCCAATTTTAGTAATTAGCCCAACATCATGATTACTTCGTTTTAAATAAGCATAATAATAACTTAGCTACGAGACATTAATGTAAAAAGGTTGAAAATAACTTACAATGATTAAAAATAGCGTAGCGTTACACGGACAGAATTTCGACTTACACCCTTACAATATTCGCTAACATACCCTTATTATTAGAATTATAATTAAAATTAAAATATAAATTATAAATATATATATATATATTTTACGTATGAGAAGAAGAAGAAGAAAAAGATGATGAATTGCGATCAGAATTCGGTTGCTTTTATAGGAAAAGTCGACTTTTGGGGCTCCGCGACTCGCGGCATTTTTGCCTTCAAACTCCGCGAGTCGCGGAGAATGAAATTACAGCTCAGTCCCTTTGGAGTCTTTCTTGCCGACGGTTTTTATTATTTATTATAATATATAAATAATTATAAGAATTATTTAAATATTATATTATATTTATGTGTATAGTTGACTTGTAATTTTTAGTCCGTTGCGTCGAGCGTTGAGAGTTGACTCTGGTCCCGGTTCCGGATTTTCGAACGTCCTTGCGTACAATTTTATATTTTGTACTTTGCGTTTTGAATCTTGTACTCTTGTAATTTCGAGACGTTTCTTATCAATAATTGGAACCTCTTTGATTGTCTTTTGTACTTTTGAGCTTTTTGGTCGTTTGCGTCTTCAATTCGTCGAATCTGTCTTTTGTCTTCACCTTTTATTATTTAAACGAATATCACTTGTAAATAGAACAATTGCAACTAAAAGCTTGTCTTTCTTGAGGAATAATGCTATGAAATATATGTTCGTTTTTAGCATTATCAACAACCGTTAGAAATTCCGAAATGGAAATGGGAGCACATTACCACGGATTTCATCACAAAGTTACCTAAAACGGCGAGAACCCAATTTGATTCGATTTGGGTGATAGTTGATCGATTGACGAAAAGTGCCTTGTTTCTTCCCATTCGGGAAGCAATATCATCAGAGACTTTGGCTAAATTGTTTATCAAAGAGGTAGTCGCTCGACATGGGGTTCCTATATCTATTATTTCGGATCGAGATACTCATTTTACATCTCGATTTTGGGAAAAGTTTCATGAGGATATGGGTACACAATTGAAATTGAGCACGGCGTATCATCCTCAAACGGACGGTCAAACTGAACGTACGAATCAAACATTGGAGGACATGTTGCGGGAGTGTATTATTGATTTCGGTGGTATTTGGGATGAGCACTTACCTTTGGTGGAATTCTCGTACAATAATAGTTATCATACTAGTATCGGGATGCCACCTTACGAGATGCTTTATGGGTGGAGGTATCGAACTCCGATTTGTTGGGTTGAAATTGGCCAAAAGGAAATCGGGAGTACCGATTTGGTCTTAGAAACGAATAGCAAGATTGATATGATTCGGGATCATTTGAAAAAGGCTCAAGATAGACAAAAGTCGTATGCCGACAAACGTAGGCGAATGATCGAATTTCAAGAAGGTGACATGGTGATGCTTAAGGTTTCGCCATGGAAAGGTGTTATTCGGTTTCGAAAACGGGGAAAGTTAGCTCCTCGGTTTATTGGGCCATTTAAGGTTTTAGCTCGTGTTGGTGAAGTCGCGTATCGTTTGGAATTACCCGAAGAGCTTGCGGGGATTCATAATACATTTCATGTTTCCCATCTCCGTAAGTGTCTTGCGGATGATTCATCATGGGTGCCGTTAGACGAAATTGAGCTAAACAATAAGTTAGAGTATATTGAGGAGCCGATTGCCATACTCGATGAGAAGGTCAAAAGGTTGAGGCATAAAGAGGTTAGGACTTTTAAAGTTCAATGGCGTCGTAGTAAGGGTTCCGAGCTTACTTGGGAGCCCGAAGAATTCGTGTTGGTTTATCTTCCCTCTTGTCATGCGGCTTGGATCGCGAGGACGTGCTCCGATTCAAGTGGGGGAGAGTTGTAAGACCCTAATCTTCATTGTACAGCAGAGTATATAGAGTACATAAAGTGTGGGAATGATTGTGCAGTTAAACAGAAGTCAGAGAGCAATCTGAGCTTAGTGCGCGCCACGCACACCAAAGGGAGCGCGCCGCGCACTCCCTACTGTAGCCGGGTTTTCGCTGTTTTAATGAGATATATTGATGGGCAATTTGGTAATTTCACTTATGGACGAGTTAAAGGCCAGTTGGTCAGTTGTGGAGTATCATTAACTACATTATCAACAACCTTATCCCCTTTACTTAAATTTTAGAGTGAGAGTGTGATTCTTGAGTGAGAAAGCTTAAATCTAAGGGGAAGAAGTTGTTCTCGGACCAAAGTGCGGGTATTAAAGTTGTTCATCCCCTCTCTAGCTCCGTTGTGGTTGTAGTGGTATGTTCTAACTTTAATTTCCTTACTTTGATTTTGTGTAAGGGTTAGGGTTTGGGTAAATGAAAAACATAAAACCCATATTTGGTGATTTTGGGTGTTCTTGGGTAAGATAGAGTCATGAAGACTCATTGGTAACTAACCTAGGGTTTCAAAGTGGTAATTGATGTTTATGAGTCCTAATTGGTTAGTTAATTACTAGCACACCTAGTTAATTAGTAAATGGGTGTTAGATGGGTTAGTAGATAACCCGAAATGGGTATGTTGACTTTAAATTAGTCAAAGGGCTAATGATTGACCTAATTGGGAAATATGGGTATGAAAAACCCTAATTGTGTAATGGTTAGTGTTGTTGGACCTTAATCACTAGCTTTTAAGTGATTAATGATGGTCTTGACCCTTAAAGGGCGGTTTTGGTGAAAATGGGGCATTTAATGCATTTAAGTCATTAAATGCACATGAGTGAAGTGTTGGTATTTAGTCTAACAAGTTTGTTTGTTGATCGAGTACTTATATTATTAGGTACCTTGCTTTGAAGCTTGTGGAGGTATAAATCGTCACCAAATCGTTAAGGTGAGTGGAATGATTATATGCATATGTATGTAATGTATTTATTTGTATGCTATGGTATGAACCAAAGAGCCGGTAGTGCCATAGTATGTGCGAGCGTGCTATGATGTGAACCAAAGAGCCGGTAGCGTCATAGTACGTGTGTTATAGTGTGAACCAAAGAGCCGGTAGCGCTATAGCATGATTTGTTAGGGTGTGAACCAAAGAGCCGGTAGCACCTTAGCGTTGTTAGAGTGTGAACCAAAGAGCCGGTAGCACTCTAGCGTGAGTATGACTCGAGTTGTGATGTGAACCAAAGAGCCGGTAGCATCATGACAAATGCGTATGGTGTGAACCAAAGAGCCGGTAGCACCATGACGCGAGAATGGTTAACCATGGTTGTGTATTTTGTTTTGTAGCATATTATATTATGTCGATTATATGTTATTGATTACGCTAGTAGTGATTTGTTGGAGATTATTAGCTTTGTACTTGAGATGGTATGCTAATTGTATTGCTAGCGTGTATGCGGTATATGTGTAAGTGATTGCAAGTAGGTATGTTATATATATGGGTATAATTATTGCATTCACTAAGCTTTACTTACCCTCTCGTTGTTTATCTTTTTATAGGCTCCGGCGTCGACAAAGGTAAGGGCCTTCGATTGGATTATCCCGCTTGTTGTTTAGGAGACGCTCTTGGGATGTGATAGCTTTTGGAGTATGACCAAGATATGGGTAGTTTAACCCCAAACACCATGCTCATAATGTCGTTTGGAATTTAAACTAGTGTGGTCGAAACTCGAACTTTCGTATGAAACTCGTAAAACGGCCGATGTGGGCCCCGTTTTGTAAAACTCATTTTATGTTTGAATCGTATGAGTTTTTCATATTAGAACATGTTGTGAAATGCGTTTCGTCTAAATATGTCGGGAAGTGGGAGATCTTTATTCGAAAAATTGAAAATTCGGACAGAACTGAAAATAGGCCTGTGCGCGCCGCGCACCCTGAGGTGGTGCGCGTGGCGCACTCCCCTGTAAAATAAAATTTATTTTATGCGTGTTCGATTGTATATTAGGTTGGGTTGTTACAAGTGGTATCAGAGCATGGTCTAAGGGATTTAGGCGACTTGAGATAGGTGCCTAGACTTAGATTTATTTGTGTATGCGATTTACGCGGGACTTGTAGGAGACGGGTCGGACTGGGAGTTGATTAGTGCTTAGGTTTATGTGAACTAACCTTGCGCTAATTGTTTTGTGTTATGTTAGCAATCATCAAGCAAGATAGACGTTGTACTAGCAAGTTAATGCGACGTGCTCGCGTAACAATGATTAGCTACCATTGTTACGAGTTCAAATCGTGTCAAACAAGCTATGTACGACGATTTAAAAGTTTTTCTTCTGGGAAAATGATTTTTCTTATGAACATGAAACTATATCCAAAAATCATGGTTAAACTCAAAGTGGAAGTATGTTTTTCAAAATGGTCATCAAGACGTCGTTCTTTCGACTGAAATGACTATCTCTTACAAAAACGACTTGCAACTTATATTTCCGACTATAAAACTATACTTTTTCTGTTTAGATTCATAAAATAGAGTTCAATATGAAACCATAGCAATTTGATTCACTCAAAACGGATTTAAAATGAAGAAGTTATGGGTAAAACAAGATTGGATATTTTTTTATTTTTGTAGCTACGGGAAATATTAACAATTCTATACAAATCATATCCTAGCTAACTTATATTGTATTATACATGTATTCTAATATATTATGTAATCTTGGGATACCATAGACACGTATGCAAAATTTTTGACATATCATATCGACCCATGTATATATATTATTTGGAACAACCATAGACACTCTATATGCAGTAATGTTGGAGTTAGCTATACAGGGTTGAGGTTGATTCCAAAAAATATATATACTTTGAGTTGTGATCTAGTCTGAGACGTGTATACACTGGGTCGTGGATTGATTCAAGATAATATATATCGATTTATTTCTGTACATCTAACTGTGGACAACTAGTTGTAGGTTACTAACGAGGACATCTGACTTAATAAACTTATTACATCAAAATGTATTAAAAGTGTTGTAAATATATTTTGAACATACTTTGATATATATGTACATATTTGTTATAGGTTCGTGAATCGACCAGTGGTCAAGTCTTACTTCCCGACGAAGTAAAAATCTGTGAAAGTGAGTTATAGTCCCACTTTTAAAATCTAATATTTTTGGGATGAGAATACATGCAGGTTTTATAAATGATTTACAAAATAGACACAAGTACGTGAAACTACATTCTATGGTTGAATTATCGAAATCGAATATGCCCCTTTTTATTAACTCTGGTAATCTAAGAATTAGGGAACAGACACCCTAATTGACGCGAATCCTAAAGATAGATCTATTGGGCCTAACAAACCCCATCCAAAGTACCGGATGCTTTAGTACTTCGAAATTTATATCATATCCGAAGGGTGTCCCGGAATGATGGGGATATTCTTATATATGCATCTTGTTAATGTCGGTTACCAGGTGTTCACCATATGAATGATTTTTATCTCTATGTATGGGATGTATATTGAAATATGAAATCTTGTGGTCTATTGTTACGATTTGATATATATAGGTTAAACCTATAACTCACCAACATTTTTGTTGACGTTTTAAGCATGTTTATTCTCAGGTGATTATTAAGAGCTTCCGCTGTCGCATACTTAAATAAGGACAAGATTTGGAGTCCATGCTTGTATGATATTGTGTAAAAACTGCATTCAAGAAACTTATTTCATTGTAACATATTTGTATTGTAAACCATTATGTAATAGTCGTGTGTAAACAGGATATTTTAGATTATCATTAATTGATAATCTACGTAAAGCTTTTTAAACCTTTATTGATGAAATAAAGGTTATAGTTTGTTTTAAAATGAATGCAGTCTTTGAAAAACGTCTCATATAGAGGTCAAAACCTCGCAACGAAATCAATTAATATGGAACGTTTTTAATCAATAAGAACGGGACATTTCAGGTGGTGTCTTTTTAACCTTGTCGATAAAATAAAGGTTATGGTTTATTTTAAAAGCGAATGCAGTCTTTGAAAAACGTCTCATGTAGAGGTCAAAACCTCGCAAAGAGATCAATTAATATGAAACGTTTATAATCAATATGAACGGGACATTTCATGTGATGACTCACAATGAAACCTGTTTGAAAAACTTAAAATTGCAAGTGATTTTTAAATATTCTTTTAATTACCGTGTAATACACGAGCTCCATACACTAACTATTTTAGAGAGTGTTAGCATATTAGTAATTTTATCATTTATTTCATTTTATTGCAAATATTAGCTCTAAAAATATTCCGTAATTGTTTGATATACACGGGCTCCATAAACTAAATATTTTAGAGACTGTTAGCAATTTTGTAATTTTATCATTTATATCATTTTATTGAAAATATTAGCTTTAAAAAGTACTCCGTAATTATTTAATAAAGTAAATTGATTTTGCACGTTTATTTAATCACTCGTGCAACACACGAGCTCTAAAACCTAGTTGCTACATATTTATATTGTTCACTTTTTATTTCTCTCACTATCCCAAACAAAAAGTCATGTTTTAAATTTTGAAAGTCTTTATTTCTTAACTTTGACTTTAAAAAAAAAATAAAAAAAAAATACTTCCTCGCGAAAAAGTGCTTCCCTCTTGATTAAAACACTATATATATATATATATATATATATATATATATATATATATATATATATATATATATATATATATATATATATATATATATATATATATATATATATATATATATATATATATATATATATATTGTTTTAATCAAGAGGGAAGCACTTTTTCGCGGGGAAGTAATTTTTTTTTCATTTATTTTTTTAAAGACATTGAGATTACATGAAAAAATGAACATTTAAAAGAAACTTTGTGATAAATGTTATTATTTTGACGGGAAAACGCTTAAAGAAATAAATGACAACATGCATCATATGTAATGTTTTAGTTAAAGTTTTATTTTAAAGGGTTAGAATTCAGGGTTTAGAAATTAGGGTTCATATATTATGGTTTAGAAATTAAGGTTTAGAAATTAGAGTTTAGATTGAATTTTTAACACGAACGGTTTAGAGTTTTGGGTTTTGAGTTTAGTTACTAAATCCAAAACATTAAACCCTAAACCCTAAACTTTAAATCGGGCTAAATTTTGAAAAAAAAAACTTCATACAAGATGAAAAAAAAAATGATGAAAAAAAACTCTAATTAAAACATTATGCATGATGAATATTAGTATCATTTATTTCTTTGAGCGTTTTCCCGCTAAAATAATAACAATCATCACAAAATGTCTTTTTTAAATGTTCATATTTTCATGTAATCTTAATGTTTAAAAAAATAATCAAAATAAAAAAATGAAAAAAAATTACTTCCCCCAAAAAAGTGCCTCTCTTGATGATATATATATATATATATATATATATATATATATATATATATATATATATATATATATATATATATATATATATAAAATTTATGTGAATAGATTAAATTTTATATATGTTTCATTTGGTATAACTTTCATCGAATATTATTTAACACAAAAAAGTTATTTGGAATCAAAATTTAGTAAATAAAGACTTTTTAAAGTTAAAACAGGAATATTAATTTGAAACGAATAAAATATTTAATTACTAATATTAAACTGTATACCAAACGTAATCTTTAATTCTATTTTTATTCGTCTCGGCTTAAGTATAAGTGTATTGAAAGTGATGACGACATCCATCAGGGTGTGTTGAGAGAAGGTGTTTTGAAAATAGTGTAATAACTCTACTTTTTCCTTTAGTTTTTACGTTAATTTTTTAACGTCATTAGTTGACTTTTTGTGCTATATGTTTAAAAGATAATATTTTTACTAGTTTAAATAGAGGTGTTCGTTCGGTTGGTTTATGGTTTACGTGGTTTATTCGATTTGGTTTACTCGGTTTTCAAGAATATTTTTGAGAATCAATAACCGAACCAAATTTGACAAAACTAAACTAATCCAACCAAATAAGAAATCGGTTTATATGGATTGATTTTGGTTAAACCAAATTAAAACTTTTTGATAAAAAGTGTGTAGATTTTTTTAAAAGGCAAACATATTTTTAAAAGGCAATGTGAGAAGCAGCCCAAGAGTATAAAACTCATATTTACAATCTAAACTATATCAATGAACTGAGTAACACAAAAATAAAAACAAAATCAGCAGCAGCTAAGTTTTCTGATATAAAAAATTCATAATACGGAGTAATTGATAAACAAATTCAATTGTTAAAATGAAATCAAACCAATAAAAACATTAAATTCAAACAAGAACAAAATAAAAGATAACTCATACTTCAAATCCAAAATAAAATAAACTAAATATTTAATATATATATCATAAATAAAAGTATTTTTTGGTTTTTTGGTTTGAAACCAAATGTTAATTTTACGAACCAAATCCAAACCGAAAACCGTAAATATTTTCGGGTGAAACCTATAAACCAAACCAAAATCAAATAAGTCAATCCACTTTAACCAAATCAATTTGGTTTGGTAGGTTTCGTAGTCGAAACCGTTTAATGCACACCCCTAAGTTTAATACCCACAACCTTGCGGGTTCGAAATAGAAAATTAGTAATTTGATTCGCCATAATGGTAACATGAATACACAAAAGACAATGAACGATAACATTTAATTAACATTACATTGATTACAGAGTTAATGGGTCGAATGGTAACATCAACAATGGTATTGTTATATGCTAATTTATTTATAAGCATCACGAGCCAACTCATGAGCCCGTCGATCACAATCTCCTCGTTTCGCAACACCAATGAATAAAGTTTTTTTACATAAATTTAATTACCTAAGCACTTAACTACCCAGATATTAACAGATGAGTCAGTAAGAATCACATGCAAGTTACAAGCATGCATATACAACTAAACTTGTCAATTAGGATAACTTTTTGCATATACAACTGAACTTAAGAGTTGGAGCAAAATTTTCATATACAACCTGATAATAAGTTACAAAAACACAAATCATAGACAAAAGCATATACAACTTAAAAAAGGAAGAAACAAAAAATAGAGGCGTTACCTCAACGCCCTTCTTTTTGCTGAAAACATTTAATGTTTCAATTTCCATCCTCCAACAACCTTTCAACACTAATGCAACCAAATGCAGAAAAGCATCGAGATTCATTTTGCTAAACCATCCTTTCCTTCACTTTTCTTCCAATCGGACTTCATCGACAAGCTTGCCGCCCATCTATTCGACACAAGATACAAATAACAAAAAAACACTTCTGGTTAAGTATGGAGATTTGTCCTTTGATGTAAGAAAACTACATCTTTTGTATCTATATCTACTCTATATCTAGAATTATAAGACATTCGATATAGGTGCTCAAAAAGCATAATTGCATATTTGTGTGTACATATTAACCTTTTTTGTTGAATGGACTGAAGCAACCATCTTTTCCTCCTTATCAATATAGAAATCGAGTACTCTCGTGACAACAGGTTCAATATATCCAAAGGTACCAGAGGGAAATGATATCAATCAAAATTAAACCTGGAAAATGAAAAAAATTATGGATTAGTTCAGCGTGATTAACATACATCAATGCAAACCAAATGTGATTAAAAAAATGAATTTCAAATCCTGATCAAATACATAATGTTTTATTGATGTTATTCTTTCATATCATGAACATTCCTGCTACCTGCCAAAAAAAACATTAAAGATTTTGTGCGTAAAAAAAACACATACCAAAGGTAACGGTGGTGCTACTTTACTTTTTATACATAAACCCCCCAAATGACTTATAATTGAACTAATAAAGTAAATGTTGAATTTACATCTAACACACGCACCCATTTTAGTTATAAAACTTAAAGTTGCAACGTGTTTTCATCAACCAAACTGGAAGGAAAATTAACGCTTCACCTGACCCATCTATGTTGCCACCTTTAGCGAAAATATAAAACCTCATCCATGTTTTGGTTTTGTACATGCGAATTTTAATTATTGGATCATTGGACAGTAGGGACATGCGCTCTTAAATAAAAGATAGGAGAATTGTGACAGATGTTGAATAAAAGATATTTAACTTCAGATGTACAATGTACAATGACTACAGAAAATTATGCTACATTTCAAAGGTCTTCTCTTATTATCTATATAAACAAATTAACATATAGTGTTAAAGTTCATTCCTTAATGCCACAAAAAAATTGTGCTCCGTATAATAGTATCCACATTAGAAAGATTTAACCTTTTTTTACAGGTAAATTGGATGAGAAAAGCTATGTTTTTTTTATTGATATGTATCAAAGCCTCAGAAGAATATCAGATAACAAACATGTTTCCGTTACTTTTTCCCATGGATAACGGACTGAACGTATACTGACAATATAAATCAACATTGTTGGCAAACATCTCGGTAATGTCACTATATCAGCGGCTTAGGCTAAAAGAATTACATCTACCTCATCAAAACTTGTGTTAAAATTCATGATGTATATACATTTAATTATTTATAAGTGTTGACCTTTCTCTATATGCATGTACATAAGTGATTGTGTTACCCTAAACAAGTGATTCTACAGCCTCCTTTGTGTTTAACTGCATTTTTGGGTCTGTAACGGACTCAACAGCACCATAACTAACATTCATTTATAGAAATAACAAGCTTTGCTGAATACATTATTATATTATCAAAAGAGGAAGAAAGAAGAGAATAAGATAAAACGAACCTCCACAGGGGGAATAAATTTATGCTACTGGGAATGAAACGGAAACCACTGCATAACAAAGCAGATTGTAATATATAAACATACAAATTGACTTCAATACGAATCTGCCTTTCTTTAAATGATTTAGGAGGTTCTGCGCTTTAAAAAAAAAAATACAATTTGTACACCTTTAAACTTGTTTTCTTCAAGACTATTTTGTTGTCACAGTTTCCCCTGCAGAGATTAACGATAACATGTGACCCATTTTTTGGTTAATTAGTCAAAATGAGAATTAATGAGAATGTGACCCATTTTTAGAGATGAACGATAACCTCTATTCAAAGACGGAAAAACACTTAGAAAAGTATTCCATAATGCGAATGTGCACTTGCCTTTTTCTAAACAATCAATGTGAAAATAAAGTCGACGAGATAAACGGAACCAATGACTTTTTGCTAATTTGTACCAAATGAATTTCTCAAACATAGTTTCTTTGTATTTTTGGTTGTTTCACATGGGAAAGAAAGAAAGAGCAATACCTGCTAGAGATTACTAAATGCCAAACATATGGAGTGAAAAACTCTTCAGGATGGCTTTCTTGCTCGTATGTGAACCTTAGTTGGGTGAACATCTATATTGATAAGAAGGATGTGAGCTACAATATAATCATTACAGTTACAACTACGTCTATTATGACAGAATAACACATCCATACTTTCTAGCTAAACTACATAATTAACATGATTTTCTTTGATGAACTACATGAATTCTGCAAGTGGTATGACTCCAGGTTAAATTAGAACTTGAAACTATTATATAAACTTGGATGAATTACATATATCCCCTTCTAAATCCTTCAAATCAAAATATATACCCAACCCAATTAAAATATCATATACACCCAATTCACCACTTTAATTATACCATTACAATAAAATCACCGATAATTATCTATAATGACAATAATATCCTTATTTATTAATCCTTCTCCCCTTTCATATAACCCCTCCAAATCTATGCAACAAATATAAAGAAGTCAACTACGATCAGTTCACGATGTATCACCATTCTGGGTCAGAACTTCCACATCTAGAGATTATGGTTCAGCTAGTCATTTAAGATGAGTAATAAATAAGAATGATTAGTTGATTACGTTCTTCCCCTCACCCTTCCAAAAGCTGCATTTTATGTTTATTACTTGAAGCACTTTCTCAACTAACCATTGACCATCCAGCTTTTGTGCATCCATACGGCTATAAAAGAAGTCAAGAACCAACACACCGAGAACCAACATCATTACCATCATCATCATCATCACGCACATCAAACTGCATAATTTTCATACTTCAATTCTAGAACAATGATTACAACGCAGTTTAGTAAAAACCGAGTTCTGGTACATACAAAAAAGATTTTCTCCAACAATTCATTGAAGCAAGGATGGTTCCTAAAAGGTTGAAAAACCTCCTGCCTATGCATAATTGCATATATCACCTATCATGTTTAGATAGTGAAGATGGCATTAAGTTTCGAAGGTTACATCAGTTCAAGAGTAAGTATAAATAATACCAACTTAGTTACTTCCCTATCAGCAGAGCTTGAGCCCAAACATATCTTCATGGATTGTTGCACAATTTGTGATCAGCATGTACAACCTTAGTTACTTCCCTATCACCAGAGCTTGAGCCCTTTGATCACAAACAATTACCAACACCTCCACCTATATATCATATTATAGGGGAAAATCAACACTTAATTATGCAATCTAAAACACCTCTTTGATCATCAAACAAACATCAACACCTTCAACTATGTTGGTATTATGCATCATTTTGGCTTGTGGGCGAGACCATGCAAACGGAAGTTAAAGTCCACTAAGTCTACGTGTAAAGGTGGTAATTTCAACCCAAAATAAAGACCAACAACACAAACAAGTATATGTACGCTACTCTAACACAAATCACATCATAGTAAAATATGAACTACTTTTAGTGGATGTAACACAGCCATCGTGAGAGATGTTGTTTTATTTGGTTCTTCCCCAGCTTGATACTTAAGGCGTTCCAAATGCATCATACTACCATCACTGCAGACCACACCACGTCACGATGATTAGTCCTCATAAAGTAGACACAACCAAATGACTTTGTTTTAATTAATAGAAAAATTTGAACTACCTTTAATGATTTTTATTAAAATTTTACCTAATTATGACTTTGTTTTAATTAATAGTATAGATGTAGATGTAGAAGTGTAGATGTAGATTTTAAATGTTACAAAAGTCGTTTAAAAATAAAACACTTAAAAAAATAAAAAATGAAATCGATGCTTACATTCGTTCTTTGATTCATTCGAGTTCCCTGGATTATTCTTTCCAACAATCCACGCCTTAAAGCGCTCTTGTACATCATCATTCCATGATCTTTGCTGACAACTCGAACATACATAGTTGCCATTCCTTGACCCATCAGTTTGAACAGATGCATTATTCGTGTTAGCCAAATGATCAAACGATAACGCAACCAACGATTTATTTAACACAGAGTTTCGCTAATGGTTGTCGATAATCTCTAAACCTCTGTGAAGACTGGCAGTCAGTGTATCAGTGGGACGCCCAAACACCACACTTGATCTCAAAGAAGACCTAATCTGATCGCTTATCTTAACTGATTCGCGGGTCACATTTTCTTGAGCAAGAGACATATGGGTCGGTGCAAAAATAACACTTTTCTTTAAAATAACACTTTGTAATATCGATCATTTGGTTATCGCTGAAAAAGGGAGTCTCTGAATACCATGCAAAACAGCCCATGTCGATGAACCTACATTCAGTTTACGAAAGACAATTATATAAATTGGTATATGCCATATTTATGCAATTTTGGAAAAAAAACTCTGGCTAGTATTTTGCACACTCTGTGAAGTTGGATGTTTCGGAGTAGCAAGTCTAATAACGACTGACTTAGATGATGGGAAACTTACAACTTAGTAGTCGGCAACGATCGTACTGACCTGTACCATTCAATAAAAATGAAAAAAAACAAATAACAATCGAAAAATTAATCAAAATAACGATCAATGATGCATCAGTTAACAATCTAAATAGTTTAACAATAAGCATCAATAAATTATAATCCGTACAATCGAATAAGTAGTTTCGGTTTATTGTTTAAACTGTGATCTAAATAACTGTACAATGAAATCACAAATTGACATAACTTGAACGATAAAAAAAAGAAGAAGCTATAATTGTAGAATTTAGTGAAGATTAAGAACCTTTAATTTATGGGATGAATCTTCAGCAAATCAATCGGATTTAACAGTATGTTTCCAATTGAGAAATGAATCGTTGTCGCCGGAAAATGAAGAACTGTAAAATACAATTTGTTGCACAAAAGCAAGATGTTGATCGTAATAAAGAAAGAGGATTATGTGATGATCATATCATTAAAGTCTAGGGTTCTGTAAGATTAATTGATACCGAATAAGCTGATTTCAAAAAGGTATTATTAGGGTTCCAGAAAGAAAAAAAGAAAAAAAAAGAGCGTGGTTGTGTTGTGAATGAAAAGTTTTGAGATGAACGAGACAGTTGATCATAAAATAACTTTTCTTTAGTTTTAGGTGGGTATATTAGGAATGACAAATAAATGTAACATAGGAGAGATAGGAGAGATAATTCTGACATCAGATAAATGTGAGCCTTTGGATCAATCAAGAATATTTTATTTTAAGGGTGGAGATATGCTATTTTAATGAATTATTTTAAAATCTGACTCAAATATGGCTTTGCTTTAATATATAGAGTAGATAGATGTTCTAATTTGCTATAAATAAATATTATTTGTATATTTATTTATTGACTAAGTTGATGAGATGAAATTTTATTCTTAACTTTGTGTTTAAACTTGACAACCGCTAGAAATCGTTAGTGTTTTATTGTTTTCATTGTTTAATATCAATTTGTAAAAATAAAAAGTTTCGTTCACTCCCTTCTTTTTGGGCCGATCGACCAAGGCATGCATGGGGGTGTTTTGTATGAAAGCAATGAGAGAGACTCCTAGAGAGAGTGGCAAGGGAGAGTTTCAGAGAGAGGTCGGTGAGGGAAAATCAGAGAGGAAATCAGGCGGGCACAGGTAATACTCGAGGGAAATACAATGGTGACTCTAGGAATGACTACAAGTGGTTGTTTGGCTCTCGATTGACGTCGTTCATGTTCTTCAACTTTCCGGAGAACTGGTTAATCACGGATTTTTGGAGAGTGTTTAAGAGATATGGGTCGGTGCGTGACGTGTATATCGCCAGGAATCGTTTGAGGAATGGTCAAAGATTCGCCTTCGTTCGGTTCGGATAAGTTACAGATGAAACCAGATTAGTCAGATCCCTGGAAGGCATTAAGTTCGAAGATAGACCCATTAGGGTATTCAAAGCAACGGAAAGGCCAAACAAAGCTATTCCACGAAGGCAACCCATCAACCCTCAAAGGATTCAACCTAACATTGGTCAGTTTGGTAATGCAAACGCCAGACCTGGACATTCTGGTGGGCAAGTTAAGGAGGATGTTCAAATTAATGGAGATTTATGTGACCGTCTTTCAAGAAGAAAGGATGGTGAACCCCACATATAAGAAGGGGATTTGAGGAATAAGCTGAATCAGAACAGGGATCGGTCAGGCATCTATGGTAATAGACAACGTAAAGATTTTAGCGCTTCCAAGTTAGTGGAGTTTGGGGAGGAAAAATGTAACCCCAGTTTTCTCCAATCGGCCATTATCGGAGAGGTGGCAAATAGGGAGCTGCTTGAGAAGATAGACAAACTATGCTTAGTAGAAGGTTTGTTAAACTTTTCTATTAAATACCTTGGAGGTCTACAAATTATGTTGATTCTTGACTCACCGGAAACAGCAAAAAACATTCTTGCCAACCATCAACACTCCATGACCAATTGGCTCATGAACATTCGTAGTTGTGATGACAACTGCTGGTTCGCCGAAAGGCTGACTTGGTTGTCCATAAGGGGTGTACCGGAACCCTGCTGGAATGAAGATACCTTTCGAGAAATAGCATTATGGTGGGGTACGGTGGTGGAAATGGAAAATTGTGAGTTGCTCGAAAGCCAACATCAAAACCTTACGGTTGGCAAGGTCCTAATAAAGTGCGGTATAAGCAAGATTATTAATGAACAGATCATGTTGAAGCACAAAACAAAAGTGGTCCACGTTAATGTCTTTGAGGATTCCAGTAATATTGTCGAAGTAGATTTTCTCAATGAAAAAGAGTTAGATTCTGATTATAGCTCTGATGATATTGCTAGCCCGATAACGTCAGATTCTAGTAAGGGTGATACGGATGACGATCTCTTTGATTCAGGTGAAGAGGATGAAGCCCCAATTGACGATTCATACGACTTTCATGGAATGGGACATAAGTCCGGTGAACAATACGGCAAATCAGATAGCGGTTTTTCGGCAGTCGCCGGTGACGGGAAACTGGAAGATGAAGAGTCCTGTATGGGAATTGGCGATTCACCTATGAAAGGTAATAATTACAAGGCAGATTCGGAGAATGCGCCAAAGATTGCTGATTCCCCCAACAAGAACAACATTAATGATGGCGTGGACATGGTGTTGGAAACTCAAACGTTTTTTGCAGATAGGGTAGGGTTTCAGGATGACGTGGCTGCGCATGACCTAGAGTGCAACAACTCCCAACTTCGTAATAACTCCACTAATCCATTACCAACTGTTAGGCCCAACCTGCCATCTCCAATCAACCTAAAGCCCAATAGTTCCTTGGATCCTGAATTCATTAAGCCCAATTTTGATTCATCAAAACACCCAATCAACTCTAACCATCGGCCCAATCACCCTTCCCAAACAATCTCCCCATCAACCAGTGTTCCTAATCCCAATTCCCCAATTAGCCCAATCCATAACCCCAATCCTGTCACACCTCCCTGCGTATCTCCTAACCATAGCCCTATCTCAAATTTCAACTTGGATGACGAACATGTGATCCCCAAAATTCCTCCTTCTAAACCTAATTCCAATTCGAAAAACCCAACCGGTTCTAGGAACCCAAGTATCCATTCAAAGTCCAATAGAAAATCATCTACAATGTGTATCAGTTGTACTCGATGCTCTCAAGGAAAGCTGATGTCATCCTCCAAATTTATGCGTATGAAATCGCTGACGAGGTTGGGTAGCGATCGAAAGAAAAAAGAAGGGTGTAGTAAGTGTCGGAAGCCAAACTCTAAATGCGGTACAGGTAATTTGCAATCAAACAAGAAGATGGGTCAAGCTCGAGGTAACTCTAGGGTTTTTACCTCAAAATCACAGGCTTCTGACCCAAATGTTAATAGGCAGGGTTCCAGTGGGAGTCTTAAGGATGGAATAAGTGAGGAGATTTACGAATATGGGAAGAAAGTAGGCCTAAAATGGCCGGATGCCAAGACGCTGGATCAGAAGCTCCTGTAATTGGTAATTCTAATTTTACTTTCGAATTTTATTTTCTTAAATGAAGATAATGTCTCTAAACATTAGAGGTTTCGTGAAGGATGGGGCGTTTGGGTGGGTTAAAAATCTCTGTAGGGAGGAAAAACCTGATATACTTGCAATTCAGGAAACGAAAAGTAGGGCGGTTGATGATCTCTGGATTTCTAGTTTATGGTGGTCTAGTAATGTTGGTTTTGTTCAGAAAGAAGCATTGGGGTACTCTGGTGGATTAATGTTAATATGGGATACTAGCTTTTTCACGGTTGATAGTTGTGTCGAGGAGGAATTCTTCATTGCAGTAAAGGGCAAATGGGGAGTTTCAAATTGTGAAACGATCGTGGTCAATGTTTACGGACCGCACGAAGATGCTGGGAAAATCAGAATGTGGGATTCCTTAAACTCCTTCGTAGGTAGTCTTGATATAAGTTGGTTACTTTGTGGTGATTTCAACGAAGTAAGAGACGAAAATGAAAGATTCAACAGTGTGTACATGCCTTGTCGAGCAAAGAGATTTAATGACTTCATAAAAAACAATGGCCTGGTGGAAATTCTATAACATCCCGTTTTCTCCTTACATGTCTTAAGGTACGTATATATATATATATATATATATATATATATATATATATATATATATATATATATATATATATATATATATATATATATATATATATATATATATATATATACGAAATATATAAATGTGTATATATATATATACGCGTATGGATGTATACGTGTAGTTTAAGTGGTTATGCGAAGCTAAAATGGGGTGTACGAGTCTGGTTATGACATTTGGGTTTGTAAACCAAAGGCTGGTCAAAAGTGGGCGTTGGGCCGCGCCGCGGCGGGCACCTCCGCGCCGCAACATATAACGCGAATTAAGAGTCAGGAACCAGATTAAACAACTCGAATTTTATGTTAAATACCGTGCCGCGGCAAAGGGGGTCGCGCCGCGACCTTACTGGTGTGCTGATCCGTTTTTATGATTTTAAAAGGGTGTTCCAAGGGTATCTTTGTCTTTTTGCATATGGATCAGATTGTAGCTCAAATATCAACCACTTATCTCATTTAATTCATTTTCTTTTCCCTTTTCGTTCCATTCTCTCTTCCAAAACATAAAACCCAATTGGATTAAAAGTGATATTCAAAGGTTAAGACTTGTGATTCGATCCTTGGAGCAAATAGGAAATTTTTTCTCCTCGTTCTTAGCTACGACTTGATAGTATTGGTAAGTCTTAACCTCGTGTTTTGAGTTTTAATTGATTTATGGCTAGGGTTTGTTCATGTGGGACTTGTAAGACCCATTTGGGGGTTTAATGAGTGAATTTGGGTTAAATTGGGGAGTGGAAACCCTAAGACTTGTAATCTAGGGTTTGGTCATGGGTTTGGTGTTTGTAAGTGTCAGTGGTGTTATTAAATCACTAATACACTTGTTTATTGATGAAAGATTTTTAATGGGTCCAAGTTTGACCAAATTGGTAGGTCTAAGTGTTAAAATGGGTCAAATGAGAAATGGTTGACCTAGTTGGGTAAGATGGGTATGAAATACCCATAATTTGTGTTATTTGGTGTTAAGTAGACTATAATCACTAGGTTTTAGTGATTTATGATGAGTCTTGGCCATTAATGGGCGGTTTTGGTGTAGGTGAGTCATTTAATGCTTTTGGGTCATTAAATGCTCAAGAGTTAAGTATTGGTAGTTAGCTCCACAAGTTTGTATGTTGAATTGGGTACTTAATGTATTAGGTACTTCGCTTGAGAAGTGCGGATTATAATCATCACCTTGGTGTTAAGGTGAGTGGGATATTTATGCATGTATGTATATAGTATATTTATTTGTATGCTATGGCATGACCCACGGAGCCGGGAGTGCCATACTATGTGCGAGTGTGCTATGATGTGAACCACGGAGCCGGTAGCATCATAGTACATGTGTTGTGATGTGAACCACGGAGCCGGTAGCATCAAAGTGTGAACCAAGGAGCCAGTAGCACTATAAAATAAGGTGTGAACCACGGAGCCGGTAACATCGAAGTGTGAACCACGGAGCAGGTAGCACTATAAAAGAGTATGACTCGAATGCCTAGTGATGTGAACCACGGAGCCGGTAGTGTCATAGCATTACGTATGATGTGAACCACGGAGCCGGTAGCACCATGACGTGGGTATGGTTAACCATATAGTTTGTGTATGTATTGTAGTGTAGCATATTATATTTGGAGTATATGCTATTGATTTTATGCTAGTTGCAGTAATGGAGGTTATTAGCGTTATATTTGGAGTTCGTATGCTAATATTATATTGCTAGCATGTTTGTGGTATGTGAGTAGAAGATTGCAAGTAGGTATATTATATATGCATGTGTATACTTATTGCACTCACTAAGCGCTAGCTTACCCCTCTCGTTGTTTACTTTTTAGATGCATGTGCGAAAAGAGGGAAAGGGGTTGTTGGGCATTAGATTTCCCATGTTGGTTGCTAGGTGGAGCTTTTGGAAGTCGGCCAATTGTTTGGGTAGTTTAACCCCAAACCATGCTCGTGTGTCGTTTGGTCTAAAACTATCATATTAAGGTCGAACTTGTATTACATTTGGTTAATGGCCTTCGTGCCAAGTATGTAAACTTTAGATGATTATATGTTTAGTAAGAAATGGTTCATTTCGTGTAACCGTTTAAGTGGCGCATCAATGGTTATATTATTAATATATATATATATATATATATATATATATATATATATTGTTATTCGGTTTGAATACGTTTTGGGTTGTTTCAAGTGGTATCAGAGCATGATCTAAGGGATTTAGGCGACTTGAGATTTGCCTAGACTTAGACTTAATTATGTATGCGTTGTATGCGGGACTTGTAGGAGATGGGTCGGAACGGGGATTGGTTAGTGCCTAGGTTTAGGTGAACTAACTATGCGTTAATTGTTTTATGTTGCGTTTGCAATCATCAAGTGAGATAGACGTTGTACTAGCAAGTCAATGCGACGTGCTCGCGTAACAATGATTAGCTACCATTGTTACGGGTTTAAATCGTGTCAAACAAGCTATGTACGATGATTGTTGAGCAAGATGGGGCGGCGAGGTGTATATGTATATATGTGTCTTGTCCTCTCATTTCATTATTTAATCTATTTCTGTTTTATAGTATGAAGATGAGAAACGGACCCGAGAACAATGATGGAGGTACGAGTGAGGATGTTGAGTTCACGGCCAAAGTTGAGGCCATCTTTAAATGTCAAAAGGCGGAGTTTCTCGAAGACGTTAAGAAGATGTTTCTCGATACGATTGACGAGCAACTAGTCAATGTGGTTAAGGAACAAGTTAAGTTTGTTCTAAAAGAACATAATGTGGGAAGGCGGGACTTCTTTTATAAGAATTTCAAGGATTCTCAACCTCCCACTTTTGATGGCGAAAGGGATCCACTAAAAAGCAACCGTTGGATCTCCGATATGGAGAGGCTTTTCGAACTTATGAATGTCCTCTCGAAAAGAAGACAAGGTACTGGTGTAGTATGTTGCGGGGCGATGCTAAATTTTGGTGGGATGCGAAGATCCAACTTTATGGTGAAGAACAATGTATGGATTTCACTTGGGAAGAGTTCAAGGCGGAGTTTTTCAATGAGTACCGAACTTCGGCCGATCTTACTAGACTTAAGGACGAGTTGCGTGCCTTGAGGCAAGGGTCGATGGATTTGAACACTCTCAAATCCGTTTTCTTGTCAAAGACCCAATTTTTCCCGGAGTACGTCGGAAACGATAAAATGTTGAAGGAAGATTTCTATCGAATCTTGAACGACAACTATCAAGATAAGATTAGTGTAAACGTGGTGAAAAGTTTTGATGAGTTGTTTGATATGGCCAAAGGTTTTGAGTGGCTCGCTTTGAGAAAGATTGGCTTTACTTTTGGCAAAAGGAAGTTTGAAGCTATTAGTCATTCGAACAAGAAAAGTAAGGGTGCGAGTGAGAGTGTTGGTAGTGTGAAGAAGGGTACGTCCGGGGGTTATGGACCCAAATGTTATAATTGTGGGCAACAAGGACACATGGCCCGTGATTGCACCAAGCCATCTTCTACAACCAAACTCACTTGTTATAATTGTGGTAAGAAAGGGCACCGAAGGCCGGAATGTCCCGATTTGAACACCGATCATGTTAAGAAGTTAGAGAAGGTGGCGGGTACAGCTAGGGGACGAAACTATTTGATGACCAATGATGAGGCCAAGCAATCCAACGAAGTTGTCTCAGGTACTTTCATGGTTAACTCTAATCCGGCAAGGATACTATTTGATAGCAGTGCTAATTTATCGTTTGTGTCTCCACGATTTGTGTCTAAACTTGATAAACCGCTAGCTAAGTTAAGTCATCCGATAGAAGTTGAAATAGCGGATGGTAAGACGGTGCTAGGGGTTGATGTTTATAACGATTGTGATATTGTGTTTGGTTCCGAAACGTTTAAAATTGATCTTATCCCGATGACCTTGGGTGAATTTGATATTGTCGTTGGTATGGATTGGATCGATCGTTATAGAGCCGATATTGCATGCCATGAGAAATCTATCCGTGTGAAGACCCCAAGTGGGGGAGATATAATCATTCATGGTGAGAGGCGGAGAAGACTTGTGCCATTATGCACTTACGCACGGGCACGTCGTTTTCTTGTTAGTGGTGGCATGGCTTTTCTTGCTCATGTAGTTGATACTCGTGAAGAGCCACCACCCATTCATGAAATTTCGGTGGTTAGTGAATTTGAATATGTTTTTCCAGATGAATTGCTGGGCGTTCCGGCGGAAAGACAAGTTGAATTTCACATTGAGTTGGTTCCGGGGGCTACTCCCATTGCTAAAACTCCTTATCGTTTAGCGCCAACGGAAATGCAAGAATTGTTAAATCAAACCCAAGAATTACTTGAAAAGGGTTTTATTCGACCGAGTGCTTCTCCATGGGGTGCTCCGGTTTTATTTATGAAGAAGAAGGATGGTAGTATGCGGATGTGCATCGATTATCGGGAGTTAAATAAAGTGACGATAAAGAATCGTTATCTATTACCTCGGATTGACGATTTGTTTGACTAATTCCAAGGTGCAACGTATTTCTCTAAGATTGACCTACGGTCCGGCTATCACCAAATGCGGGTCCGTGAGGAAGATATTGAGAAAACGGCCTTTCGAACGCATTACGGGCATTTTGAGTTTGTAGTTATGCCTTTTGGTCTTACAAATGCACCGGCAGCATTCATGGATCTTATGAACCGAGTGTGCCAACCTATGTTGGACAAGTCGGTGATTGTGTTCATTGACGACATACTTGTCTATTCGAAGAGTATGAAGGAACATGAACATCATTTGTGTGGTGTGTTGAAGACGTTGCGGAAGGAGAAGTTGTATACAAAATTCTCCAAATGTGAATTTTGGCTAAGGGAAGTTCAATTCATTGGCCATACTGTGAACAAAGATGGTATTTGTAGTGACCCGAACTTTTCCATGTTTATATATATTAAATGAAGTTGTTATTTACATGATTAAGTGTTTCCAACATGTTAAGCAATCAAACTTGTTAAGACTTGATTAATTGAAATAGGTTTCATATAGACAATTGACCACCCAAGTTGACCGGTGATTCACGAACGTTAAAACTTGTAAAAACTATATGATGACATATATATGGATATATATGGATATATATATATATATATATATATATATATATATATATATATATATATATATATATATATATATATATATATATATATATATATATATATATATATAGTTAACATGATATTATGATAAGTGAGTATCTCATTAGGTATGTTAACAATGAGTGATATACATAAAAATGAGTTTATTGAATTAAGAAACTCGAAACGATATATATAACGATTATCGTTATAACAACGTCTTACTAAATACATATGAATCATATTAATATATTGTTACATTATGTTTAAATATGATAAATGATAAGTAAACATATCATTAAGTGTATTAACAATGAACTACATATGTAAAAACAAGACTACTAACTTAAGGATTTCGAAACGAGTCATATATGTAACGATTATTGTTGTAACAACATTTAAATGTATATATATCATATTAAGATATATTAATACATCATAATATTATGATAATGTAATAATTTAACATCTCATTAGATATTATAAACAATGGGTTAACAACATTTAACAAGATCGTTAACTTAAAGGTTTCAAAACAACACTTACATGTAACGACTAACGATGACTTAACGACTCAGTTAAAAGTATATACATGTAGTGTATTATGTTGTAATAATACACTTTTGGAAGACTTCAAGACACATATCAAAGTACTTCTATTTAACAAAAATGCTTACAATTACATTCCCGTTCAATTTCATCAACAATTCTACTCGTATGTAACCGTATTCGTACTCTTACAATACCCAGCTCCTAGACGTATATACTATTGGTATATACACATAATAATTCAGCTCTTAGTAGCCCTAGATAGTCAACAAATATGTGGAACCAACAATTAGACAACTAACATGACTTATGAGCAAGGAAACAAAAACAAGAACTCCTTTTAACCCTACTCACCTTCACCACTCACCACCTACCCCATTTCACTTCCAATTTTCTTCCCAATTCTCTCTCAAAACACACACACTCTTCCATGAACGTCTAAGTTACTATTTTTACAGCAAAAATCATTAAATACAAGCTTTGGTTATTACCTATAATCATCATAAAAACAATTACTCAAGAACACATCAAGAACACTTCCAAGTTTACAAGTTTACTTCCAAGTTTCCTAATCCATTCCAAGCAATCATCTAAGATCAAGAAACCTTCAGTAGGTTATCTTTCTAAATCAAGGTAATATTCATATTCAAGCTTTGATTCAATTTCTATAACTATAACTATCTTAATTCGAGTAATAATCTTACTTGAACTTGTTTTTGTGTCATGATTCTATTTCAAGAACTTCCAAGCCATCAAAGATCCTTTGAAGCTCAAGTTATTTTTTCATCATTTCCGGTAGGTTTACCTACTAAAATTGAGGTAGTAATTATGTTCATAACATCATTCAATTCATATATGTATAACTATCTTATTCGAAGATTTAAACATGTAATCACTAGAACATAGTTTAGTTAATTCTAAACTTGTTCGCAAACAAAGTTAATCCTTTTAACTTGAATTTTAAAATCAACTAAACACATGTTCTATATCTATATGATATGCTAACTTAATGATTTAAAACCTGAAAACACGAAAAACACCGTAAAACCGGATATACGCCGTCGTAGTAACACCGCGGGCTGTTTTGGGTTAGTTAATTAAAAACTATGATAAACTTTGATTTAAAAGTTGTTCTTCTGGAAAAATGATTTTTCTTATGAACATGAAACTATATTCAAAAATCATGGTTAAACTCAAAGTGGAAGTATGTTTTCCAAAATGGTCATCTAGACGTCGTTCTTTCGCCTGAAATGACCACCTTTACAAAAACGACTTGTAGCCTGTATTTTCGACTATAAACTTATACTTTTTCTGTTTAGATTCATAAACTTAAGTTCAATATGAAACCATAGCAACTTGAATCACTCAAAACGGATTTAAAATGAAGAAGTTATGGGTAAAACAAGATTAGATAATTTTTTTTGTTGTAGCTACATGAAAATTGGTAACAAATCTATATTAATCATATCCTAGCTAACTCATATTGTATTATACATGTATTCTAATATATTATGTAATCTTGGGATACCATAGACACGAATACAATATTTTGACATATCATATAGACCCATCTATATATATATTTCGGAACAACCATAGACACTCTATATGCAGTAATGTTGGAGTTAGCTATACAGGGTTGAGGTTGATTCCAAAATATTATATATACTTTGAGTTGTGATCTAGCCCGGGGCTTGTATACACGAGGTCGTGGATTGATTCGAGATAATATATATTGCTTTATTTTTCTGTACATCTAACTGTGAACAACTAGTTGTAGGTTACTAACGAGGACAGCTGACTTAATAAACTTAAAACATTAAAACGTATTAAAAATGTTGTAAATATATTTTGAACATACTTTGATATATGTACATATTTGTTATAGGTTCGTGAATCGACCAGTGGCCAAGTCTTACTTCCCGACGAAGTAAAAATCTGTGAAAGTGATTTATAGTCTTCCTTTTAAAATCTAATATTTTGGGAAGAGAATACATGCAGTTTTATAAATGTTTTACAAAATAGAAACAAGTAAATGAAACTACATTCTATGGCTGGATTATTCAACCGAATATGCCCCTTTTTAGTCTGGTAATCTAAGAATTAGGGAACAGACACCCTAATTGACACGAATCCTAAAGATAGATCTATTGGGCCCAACGAGCCCCATCCAAAGTACCGGATGCTTTAGTACTTCGAATTCATCATGTCCGAAGGGAGTCTCAGAATGATAGGGGATATTCTATATGCATCTTGTTAAGGTCGGTTACCAGGTGTTCACCATATGAATGATTTTTATCTCTATGTATGGGATGTATATTGAAATATGAAATCTTGTGGTCTATTGTTACGATTTGATATATATAGGTTAAACCTATAACTCACCAACATTTTTGTTGATGTTTTAAGCATGTTTATTCTCAAGTGATTATTAAGAGCTTCCGCTATCGCATACTTAAATAAGGACAAGATTTGGTGTCAGCATGCTTGTATAATATTGTTTAAAACTGCATTCGAGATTTACTTTGTTGTAACATATTAATGTTGTAAACCAATATGTATTGGTAGTGTGTAAGTGTGATATTTTAGATTATCATTTCTGGATAATCTAGGTGGTGATTTTTTAACCTTGTCGATAAAATAAAGGTTATGGTTTGTTTTAAAAACAAATGCAGTCTTTGAAAAACGTCTCATATAGAGGTCAAAACCTCGCAACGAAATCAATTAATATGGAACGTTTATAATCAATATGAACGGGACATTTCAGTTGGTATCCGAGCGTTGGTCTTAGAGAACCAGAATTTTTACATTAGTGTGTCTTATCGAGTTTGTTAGGATGCATTAGTGAGTCTGGACTTCGACCGTGTTTTTCTTCAAAAATGATTGCTTAACATTTTTTGTTAGAAACTATATATTATTAACATGTAAATATTATGTGATATATTAATCTCTTAACGTGTTTGATATTGTGTGATAGATGTCTACCTCTAGTACAAATCCCATCGACTCACCTAATAATAATGAAGAGTCGAATATACTTTGGGAAGATTCACAAATTCCCGAAGAGGAACCGGAAGAAGAGGAACCGGAAGAAGAGGAACCGGAAGAGGAGGAACCGGAAGAAGAGGAACCAGAAGAGGAGGAACCGGAAGAGGAAGAACTGGAAGAAGAAGAGGTTCCGGAGGAAGAAATATTGATACCTACAGTAAATCGATTAAATAAAAGAAAATCCTCAACTAACGGACCAAAGTCAAAAATGGTCAATGGTTTTGTCCTCCAAGGAAGCAAAATATTGGGAAGATTACCAATTTTCCGATGAATCGAATCCCGATGAGGATTCCGATGATGTTATAGAAATTACCTCGACCCAATTTAATAAAGCAAAAGAAAATAATAAGGGAAAAGGTATAAAAATAGAGAAACCTGATTTCAACCCCAATGAACTTTATATGTATCGGCAACGTCCATATTTCCTAAAATGTAACAATAACCCGGGAACCTCTAAACCACCAGGTTTTTCTAAACCATTGTGGAAAACGACGGCTTGTATTAGAGGAACACCATATATTCCTAGAAAATTTGGAAAATGAACCAAGTCCGAAGAAGATGAAACCAGTGATTCGGATTAGAGGGTTGTAATCATGTTGTGTATTATATGTATTGTAGTGTGCTTGTACTTTTATGTTCTATGTAAAAATTTCTTGTATTTTTTGTTAATTATCTTTTTCGAATCTAATCCTTGTCTATTTTACAGTATAAAAACAAAATAGACGTTAAAGGTAGACAACCGAATATTTTAGAAGACCTACCAGAGGATATGATTGAGGAAATATTGTCTAGAGTCGGTCAGAATTCATCAGCACATTTAGTTATGGTGAAATTAACTTGTCAAACATTTGAAAGACTTTCCAGAAATGCCTTAGTTTATAAAAAGCTTTCCTTTGATAGGTGGGGTATATCACATTGGGGAGACCATAAGTTACGCCGTGTTTTCTTTAAAGCGTTAAATGTAGGGAACCTAAATGCAATTTTATGCTACGGGTTAATAACCTATTTTGACTCAACATATCCCAACATAGGATTTCATGAATTAGAAAGAACTTCTAACATGCAACATAAAGAAGCATGTTATACTTACGGGTTAGTGATGTTTGCTTCTTACCAAAGTGAGAAAAAGAATATCGGATTACAACTTTTAAATAAAACCTTCCCACAAGTGACGGATTCAGTAGTTGGGATGAGAAACAAGGTTTTTAGATTATTAAGGGGTTGTTGGACATTACGAAACCCTCGTCCTTTTGAAGACATTACAATACACTGCCTAGCCAATGGTCATAACGGTTACTTTCCACAAGACCAAGGATGGGAAGTCGTCTTAGTAAAACTAGAATGCATGACTTGTTTCTGGACTTATGAATTACGTATCTTTATTTCTTTTGTTGAACAACTTGTGTATTAACTAGAATTGCCTTTATAGGTACCGAGTAGCAAAGTTATTGTGTGCTATATTTCATCCTATATGTATAATAGCGGTATTGTAAGTTTGTAAAATATTGTATAAAAATTTGAAAGCGAATTTTTATTATAATCAGTTTTTTCATGTAGAATTGTAGTAGTTGAATTGTATATTAGCTACTAAGTATGAACTTAACGGGTAGGTACTACCCGAATTAAAACTATAAAACGCTAATATGAAGAAAAAGCTTTTATAAATGAGTTCATACTATGCTACGAAATACTATTGACTACTCTTAAAATTCTATATGATTAACTTAATTCTTTTGGGCTATTTTTGAAGGAAATGGCACCGACGACTCGTCAGAATTTGAACATGAGCGGGGAAGATTTCCGTGTTTTCCTTGTAGCAAACATAGCCACAGTATAGGCTGCGATGCAAAATAACAATAACTCTAGATCTAGCAGTGGAACTAATTCCATAAGAAATCGTGTAGGATGCACCTACAAAGAATTCACTGCCTGCAAACCTTTGGAATTTGATGGAACCGAAGGACCAATTGGATTGAAACGGTGGACCGAGAAGGTCGAATCGGTGTTTGCCATAAGTAAGTGTACTGAAGAGGACAAAGTTAAGTACGCTACGCATACCTTCACAGGTACTGCGTTAACGTGGTGGAACACCTATCTTGAACAGGTAGGACAAAATGCTGCTTACGCACTACCGTGGTCGGCATTCAAGCAATTGATGAACGAGCAGTACAGTCCTAGAAACGAAGTGAATAAGCTCAAGGTAGAACTTAGAGAGTTACGAACACAAGGATTCGACATTACCACATATGAACGATGATTCACAGAGTTATGCCTATTGTGTCCGGGAGCGTTCGAAGATAAAGAAGAGAAGATCGACGCGTTTGTAAAAGGGTTACCAGTAAGGATTCAAGAAGATGTGAGTTCACACGAGCCCACTTCCATACAGAAGATGTGAGTGCACAACAGTTTGCACCAAGTGTAAGAGAAGTGGTCATGGCGCGGTAAAATGAGAGATTTACGGACCAAAGAACAACAAAAATAAAGAAACAAATAAGGTCGGAACAAATAATGCCGACGTAGTTTGTTATAAATGTGGAAAAGCGGGCCACATTATTAGAAATTGCCCAAACCAAGGGAATACTAATGGGCAAGGCCGCGGAAGAGTTTTCAATATTAATGCAGCAGAAGCGCAAGAAGACCCGGAGCTTGTTACGAGTACGTTTCTTATTGACAATACATCTGCTTATGTTTTATTTGATTAGGGTGCGGATAGAAGCTATATGAGTAGAGATTTTTGTGCTAAATTAAGTTGCCCATTGACGCCTTTGGATAGTAAATTTTTACTCGAATTAGCAAACGGTAAATTAATTTCAGCAGATAATATATGTCGGGATAGAGAAATTAAACTGGGGGATGAAACGTTTAAAATTGATTTAATACCAGTCGAGTTAGGGAGTTTTGATGTAATAATTGGCATGGACTGGTTGAAAAAGGTGAGAGTTTCAGAGGTCGTTTGTTACAAAAATGCGATTCACATTATGCGTGAAAAGGGAAAACCTTTAATGGTGTACGGAGAAAAGAACAATGCGAAATTAAATCTTATTAGTAGTTTAAAGGCGCAAAAACTAATAAGAAAAGGTTTTTACGTCATTCTAGCACACATCAAGGAAGTTAAACCTGAAGAAAAGAACATCAATGATGTTCCCGTCGCAAAAGAATTTCCCGATGTATTTTCGAAAGAATTACCGGGATTACCCCCACATCGATCCGTTGAATTTCAAATAGATCTTGTACCAGGAGCTGCACCAATAGCTCGTGCTCCATACAGACTCACACCCAGCGAAATGAAAGAATTACAAAGTCAGTTACAAGAACTTTTAGAGCGTGGTTTCATTCGACCAAGTACATCACCATGGGGAGCTCCTGTTTTGTTTGTCAAGAAGAAGGATGGTACATTTAGGTTGTGTATCGACTACCGAGAGTTGAACAAACTTACCATCAAGAACCGCTACCCACTACCGAGAATCGACGACTTATTTGATCAACTACAAGGCTCGTCGGTTTATTCAAAGATTGATTTACGTTCTGGGTATCATCAAATGCGGGTGAAGGAGGATGATATTCCAAAGACTGCTTTTAGGACGCGTTACGGTCATTACGAGTTTATGGTTATGCCATTTGGGTTGACCAATGCACCAGCTGTGTTCATGGACCTCATGAACCGAGTGTGTGGACCATACCTTGACAAGTTTGTCATTGTTTTCATCGATGACATACTTATTTACTCAAAGAATGACCAAGAGCATAAAGAACATTTGAGAAAAGTGCTAGAGTTGTTAAGGAAGGAAAAACTGTACGCTAAGTTTTCAAAATGTGCATTTTGGTTGGAAGAAGTTCAATTTCTCAGTCGCATAGTGAACAAAGAAGGTATTCAGGTGGATCCAGCAAAGATTGAAACCGTTGAAAAGTGGGAAACCCCGAAAACTCCAAAGCATATACGCCAATTTTTAGGATTAGCTGGTTACTATAGAAGGTTCATCCAAGATTTTTCCAGAATAGCAAAACCCTTCACTGCATTAACGCATAAAGGGAGGAAATTTGAATGGAAGGATGAACGAGAGAAAGCGTTTCAATTATTAAAGAAAAAATTAACTACGGAACCTATATTGTCATTATCTGAAGGGAATGATGATTTTGTGATATATTGTGACGCCTCAAAGCAAGGTCTCAGTTGTGTATTAATGCAACGAACGAAGGTAATTGCTTATGCGTCCAGACAATTGAAGATTCATGAGCAGAATTATATGACGCATGATTTGGAATTAGGCGCGGTTGTTTTTGCATTAAAGACTTGGAGGCACTACTTATATGGGGTCAAAATTATTATATATACCGACCACAAAAGTCTTCAACACATATTAAATCAGAAACAACTGAACATGAGGCAGCGCAGGTGGATTGAATTATTGAATGATTACGACTTTGAGATTCGTTACCACCCAGGGAAGGCAAATGTGGTAGCCGACGCCTTGATCAGAAAGGACAGAGAACCCATTCGAGTAAAAGTCATGAATATAATGATTCACAATAACCTTACTACTCAAATAAAGGAGGCGCAACAAGGAGTTTTAAAAGAAGGAAATTTAAAGGATGAAATACCCAAAGGATCAGAGAAGCATCTTAATATTCGAGAAGATGGAACCCGGTATAGGGTTGAAAGAATTTGGGTACCAAAATTTGAAGATATGAGAGAAATGGTACTTAGAGAAGCTCATAAAACCAGATACTCAATACATCCTGGAACGGAGAAGATGTACAAGGATCTCAAGAAACATTTTTGGTGGCCGGGTATGAAAGCCGATGTTGCTAAATATGTAGGAGAATGTTTGATGTATTCTAAGGTCAAAGCTGAGCATCAGAAACCATCAGGTCTACTTCAACAACCCGAAATCCCGGAATGGAAATGGGAAAACATTACCATGGATTTCATCACTAAATTGCCAAGGACTGCAAGTGGTTTTGATACTATTTGGGTAATAGTTGATCGTCTCACCAAATCAGCACACTTCCTGCCAATAAGAGAAGATGACAAGATGGAGAAGTTAGCACGACTATATTTGAAGGAAGTCGTCTCCAGACATGGAATACCAATCTCGATTATCTCTGATAGGGATGGAAGATTTATTTCAATATTATGGCAGACATTACAGCAAGCATTAGGAACTCGTCTAGACATGAGTACTGTCTATCTTCCACAAACTGATGGACAGAGCAAAAGGATGATACAAACGCTTGAAGACATGCTACGAGCATGTGTTATTGATTTCGGAAACAGTTGGGATCGACATCTACCGTTAGCAGAATTTTCCTACAACAACAGCTACCATTCAAGCATTGAGATGGCACCTTTTGAAGCACTTTATGGTAGAAAGTGCAGGTCTTCGATTTGTTGGAGTGAAGTGGGGGATAGACAGATTACGAGTCCGAAGATAATACAAGAAACTACCGAGAAGATCATCCAAATTCAACAACGGTTGAAAACCGCTCAAAGTCGACAAAAGAGCTACGCTGACATTAAAAGAAAAGATATAGAATTTGAAATTCGAGAGATGGTCATGCTTAAAGTTGCACCTTGGAAAGGCGTTGTTCGATTTGGTAAACGAGGGAAATTAAATCCAAGGTATATTGGACCATTCAAGATTATTGATCGTGTCGGACCAGTAGCTTACCGACTTGAGTTACCTCAACAACTCGCGGCTGTACATAACACTTTCCACGTCTCGAATTTGAAGAAATATTTTGCTAAAGAAGATCTAACTATTCTGTTAGACGAAATCCAAATCAACGAAAAACTTCAATTCATCGAAGAACCCGTCGAAATAATGGATCGTGAGGTTAAAAGACTTAAGCAAAACAAGATACCAATTGTTAAGGTTCAATGGAATGCTCGTAGAGGACCCGAGTTCACCTGGGAACGAGAAGACCAGATGAAGAAGAAATACCCGCACTTATTTCCAGAAGATACGTCAACACCTCCAACTGCTTAAAATTTCGGGACGAAATTTATTTAACGGGTAGGTACTGTAGTGACCCGAACTTTTCCATGTTTATATATATTAAATGAAATCATTATTTACATGATTAAGTGTTTCCAACATGTTAAGCAATCAAACTTGTTAAGACTTGATTAATTGAAATAGGTTTCATATAGACAATTGACCACCCAAGTTGACCGGTGATTCACGAACGTTAAAACTTGTAAAAACTATATGATGACATATATATGGATATATATATATATATATATATATATATATATATATATATATATATATATATATATATAGTTAACATGATATTATGATAAGTGAGTATCTCATTAGGTATGTTAACAATGAGTGATATACATAAAAATGAGTCTATTGAATTAAGAAACTCGAAACGATATATATAACGATTATCGTTATAACAACGTCTTACTAAATACATATGAATCATATTAAGATATTGTTGGGATTTAACAAGTAACATAATACTTAAAACCTTTTTAAGAACCAAATAAAGCGGAAGCAAGTATATTACCATATTAAGAACTTGTTAATCTTTAACCAATTAAAGTTAAATCCCAATTAGGATCAAGTTGTAAAACATACTTACAAACTACAAGCAAGAAAAGAGTGTATACCTACTCCTAGCTTGTTGATAAGTGATGAAGATGATGATGATGAATGGAGCTCCAAAAGTATGAAACCTCAAGTAGTTATACCCCAAACTTGTGCACCAACACCCTAGCTTTGGTTAGGATTTTAATGACACTTGAAATGAACTTGAAAGATCAAATTAAGAACCCCTTTAGGCTCCCTAAACCCCACGGTTTTCCAGCAGTAGCAAGGAGAGAAAAGTGCAGTTTTTTTGATGTGTTTTGATGTATTTGCATGTGTGTTAAGTCTCCAAGAGGACTTGTTACATATGCCCATGGAATCTTTGGAAGTAACACTTAAAAGCTAGTCAAAATGGCATGCTTGTTGAGACTCCCATGTCACTTCCAAATATGTATTATAAAATAAGTTTTATACAAGAATTAAATTTTATAAAACCATTTTATAAACTTCCATATTTATTTATGTACATTTTATTATATAAAACCCATTTATATAAAATGTAACATAAATTTATTAATTATTTAACCTATAAATAATTAAATCCAAATTATATAAATTATTCCATAATTTATATATATACACATCAAGTAATATTTAAGAAAACCATTTTTCTTAAAGTTCAAGTGTCGCGTATTTAATCAATGATCCAATCGCTAAGATCAAATACGAATAAGGTATCGGTAAGCTTGTTATTGGGTATGACCCGACTTGGATCAAAACATATTAGCCACGTTAATTTAATATGTCTCTCGGGCATACGAAATACCTTCAATCTCCCACTTGCACGAGAAACATAAGAAATTAATGCAAGTGATGGATACCACCAGACGACCGTCCATCACCACCAATATGTTATGACTTTTGCCATTCAATAACATCATCCCTTTCGAGTTCCCATCTCGAATATGAATAGGTGAATCTTTTCATTATATCCTTTCATCCTAAATGTCATGTTAAATCCAAGAGATACAGAGTGATCACCCTCTTTTAGATTTAACTTTATCAGGCCTTAGACATCTGACTCTCAACGAATAAGAGGGACAAATTCCATCTTGACTACATACGTCCTAAATATGTACCTTGCATTATGCCTGAGCTCTTCCTTGTGAACTACCATATTTCAGAATAGCGAAGGAAAGAATCAAGGCACGATACTCGGTAAATATCCGAACCCAATATGTATCTCAGGTCAGAGGATACAATGATGTTCGCCTTTACTCAAGATTACATGTGATCAACCACAAAGGCTCCATTTAGTAAATCTTGAGGGCGGGTCTTCCAATATTTGTATCCTACAAATATCTACGAACCTTGGTTGCAACCTTGCCCCACATTCATCCCGTGAATGTATACCAATCCAAGTTCATAATAGTCTAAACCTCACACTTGTTCTCACAAATGTGATCAACTACGGAATTTAGAATAATTACTTATTCATGGATAAAATATGCAAAATAGGAACATAACTCAAAATAAATTAATACCATAATTATATTAATGAGTTTGAACAATTTTGTTCTGTTACAATACCTAAGATAGATCATGACCAATCACTAGAATATCGAAGCCCTAATGCATAAACATGTCCTGCATGCTTTGCTCCATGTAAGAGCTTCGTGAGAGGATCTGCTATATTAAGATCTGTGTGAACTTTGCGAATACATATCTTTCCCTTTTCAACTTCATCCCTTATGTAGTTGAATCTCCGCTCAATGTGATGAGTCTTTTGGTGAGCACGAGGTTCTTTGATTTGAGCAATCGCACCCTCGTTGTCACAAAAGATCTCAAGAGGGTCCTGAATAGAAGGGACTACTCCTAAGTCGTCGATGAATTTCTTCATCCATGCAGCTTCCTGAGCTGCCAATGAGGTGGCAATGTACTCCGACTCTGTAGTGGATAATGCAACAACATCCTGTTTTGAACTCTTCCAAGAGACCGCACCTCCATTTAATGTGAAGACATAACCGGATTGTGACCGAGAATCATCTCGATCAATTTGGAAACTCGCGTCCACGTAACCTTTTACAGCGAGTTCCTCCTCACCAGACCCATATATTAGAAACATATCCTTAGTCCTCCTAAGGTATTTCAATATACTTTTAACCGCAATCCAATGACAGTTTCCTGGGTTATTCTGGTATCTACTTGTCAAGCTAAGAGCACATGACACATCCAGTCTAGTGCATATCATTGCATACATGATTGACCCAATAGCAGATGCATACGGGACTTTCTTCATTCTCTCTTGTTCATCTTTCGTGGTAGGGCACTGAGATGAACTAAGAGGCGTTCCTCTTTGAATAGGTACCAAACCTTTCTTAGAGTTCTCCATCTTGAACCTTTTCAAGATCTTTTCAATGTATGCACTTTGATTCAAACCTATCAGTTTCTTGGATCTATCCCTGTAGATCCCAATCCCCAAAACGTATTATGCTTCTCCAAGATCCTTAATGGAGAAGCATTTACTCAGCCAAGTTTTAACACCTTGCATTTCTGGAATATCATTTCCAAATAACAATATATCATCCACATATAGTACAAGGAACATGATAGTGCTCCCACTAGCTTTCTTGTATACACAAGCTTCATCACTATTTTTAATGAAGCCAAATATCTTGGCTTCCTCATTAAAACGATGATTCCACATTCTAGATGCTTGTTTCAATCCGTAGATTGACTTCTTTAACTTGCATACCTTTTTAGGATATTTCGGATCAACAAAACCTTCAGGCTGAACCATATAGACATCTTCCTCAAGATGCCCATTCAGGAAAGCGGTCTTGACATCCATTTGCCATATTTCATAATCATAATGAGCAGCAATGGCAAGTAATATCCTAATAGACTTTAGCATTGCCACAGGCGAAAAAGTTTCATCATAGTCAACCCCTTGAGTTTGAGTGAAACCTTTTGCTACAAGTATAGCTTTATATGTATCCAAGTTTCTATGTATGTCGGTTTTTATTTTGAAAAGCCATTTACAATCAACTAGCCTTGAGCCAGTAGGTTGTTCAACAAGTTCCCAAACTTGGTTATCATACATGGATTGCATCTCAGCGTTCATGGCTTCCTGCCATTTATCCTTATCAATCCTTGATAAAGCATCTTGGTAGTTTGTTGGTTCATCCATATCAACCACATAGCAACCATCCATGAGAAACCCATATCTCTCAGGAGGATTACTAATCCTACCAGATCTGCGAACGTCTTGTGTATTTTGATCATCCATTTGATCACTCTCAACATTTTCATGTTGAGTGCTAGCATCAACCAATTGTGTATCATCTACTTGATCTTGAACCTCTTCAAGATCTATCTTCCTTTCACTATTTCCTTCCAATAGGAACTTAGTTTCAAGGAATTCAGCCTTTCGAGCAACAAATACATTTTGCTCGGTTGGATCATAGAAATAGTATCCCATATCATCCTTGGGATATCCTATGAAGATACACTTCGTGGATCAAGCATTCAACTTATTAGGGACGTAACGCTTAGGATAAGCTTCACATCCCCATACCTTTAAGTATGATAGAGATGGAGGTTTTCTAAACCACATCTCATGAGGAGTTCGTTCCATTTTCTTGGTTGGGGCCATATTTAGAATACGAGCCGCGGAGCATAGACAATAACCCCAGAATGATAGAGGTAACGAGCTTCTAGCCATCATAGATCGAACCATATCCATTAGGGTTCGGTTCCTCCTTTCGGATACACCATTAAGCTGTGGTGTCCCAGGTGGAGTAAGTTGCGAGATAATCCCACAACTTCTAAGATGATCTTGGAAAGCATCGCTTAGGTATTCACCTCCTCTATCGGCACGAAGTACCTTGATTGTCTTGGTGAGTTGATTTTGTACTTCGTTTTGATATTCTTTGAATGCTTCAAAAGTTTCGTCCTTGTTCCTTAATAAATAGACATATCCGAAACGACTGAAGTCATCAATGAAAGTGACGAAGTATCTTTCATCTTTCCTAGTCATGGGCTTAAAAGGTCTACATACATCCGAATGTATTAATCCTAATAAGTCTTTAGCCCTTTCATAGGTCCCTTTGAAAGGTGCTTTAGTCATTTTGCCTTGTAAACAAGATTCACATACATCAAATGAGTCTAGTTCATTTGATTTCAAAAGTCCATTCTTTTGAAATGTATGCATTCGATTCTTGTTTATGTGACCAAGGTGACAATGCCATATATAGGAATCACTCAAATCTCTTTTGAGTTTCTTGGTGTTTGCATGGTATATTGAGCTATTGTATGGTGTGTCATCATGAACCAATTCATAAATACCATTCACAGGCGAATCCTTGAAATAGAACACATTATCTAAAGAAACATGGATATCATCATTAATGAAATTAAGATTAAAACCACGATGTTTCAAACGGGATACAGAAATAATGTTTCGAGATAAATCAGGTGCATACAAAATATTTTTCAAAATAAGTTCCAAACCACTTGGAAGCTTTAAAACAAAGTCTCCTTGAGCTACTACGTGCACCTTAGCTCCATTTCCCATGTAGAGACTTGATGTTCCCGTTTCTTGTTTACTTCTTTTGAACCCCTGCATAGAATTGCAAATGTGAGTTTCACATCCTGTGTCTAATACCCATGTATTAGAAGAAGTAATACTAAGCTCAATGTATACCATATATACATTACCTGAGGTTTGCCCTGCATCCCTCTTTTCTTTCAACTCCTTTAGGTAGACCGGGCAGTTGCGTTTCCAGTGACCTATTTCACCGCAACCAAAACACGGATCTTCCTTGGGGTTAGCTTTACCAGCAACCTTTTGCTTCTTGTTATTGTTGGTTGGGGTAACCATCTTCCCCTTTCCCTTGCCCTTGCCTTGGTAGGCAGGTCCTTTCCTCTTAGCCACCTTTGGCTTTGAAGTGTTATTGTTTTTGGACCCGCCTTCATTGATCATAAACATGAGTGAAGCCCTTTTACCCATGCTCGCTTCGACCGTCTTAAGCATGGCATGTAATTTGCCAATGCTCTTATCCCATCCATTCATGTTGTAATTCATTACAAATGTGTCAAACCTCTTTGATAAGGAATTATGGATAAGGTCCGTGGCTAATTCATTAGACACGTTGCAGTTTAGACTGTTCGCTCGATCAATTAGGCTTTTCATCTTAAGGACATAAGATGAAACGGATTGGGAGTCGTCCATCCGACATGCATGAAGCGCTCGAACTGTTTCGAAGCGCTCGACACGAGCTTGTTGAAGGAACATCTCCTTCAATTGTGTGATCATGTCATATGCACTATGATGCTCGAAATCCTTTTGGAGTTCTGGTATCATAGTCCCAAGCATGAGGCAAGAAACTTGCACCGAATCGGTGCAATATTTCTCCCAATAAGCCATGCCTTCCGTATCATCCACGTTCGGTTGATCGGGAATGGGGTCTTCCAACACATACGCCCTATCCTCTAGTTTGAGGACAATTATTAGATTGCGAAACCAATCCATGAAGTTCGTATGGTTGAGTTTTTCCTTTTCGAGGATTGACCTCAATGATAGGTTGTTAAAGTTGATGGGTGCGTTTGGAATGTTGTTGTTATTGGCGGCCATCTACAAAATTTAACAAAGTTGTTTAAGTATCAATTTTAATTTAACAATCAATACGCTTTAAATCCAATTGATATTTATTAAATTTTAGAATCCAACGGTAAACCAAATTTCGGTTAGGTAACCTTTATCCCGTCATTTGATTTAGCTAGGTAGTCATTATATGACAATTGCAATCCTTTTGCAACTTCTAAGTTATGGGATCATGCAATCCTTTTGCATGGCATATTTATCCCATCAACGCCTATTTGTTCCTCATGCTTCGGTGACCCTAAGTTCATGATTTCCAAATCAAGTCATCCTACTTGTGTAAACGTGTAAATTTAACATACAAGTGGTTAGGTGACCTTTATCCCACAAGTGTACGAAATTCACCTTAATCATATCAGTTTGTTCATAATGGTTAGGTGACCTTTATCTCATTAAGAGTTCCCTAATATTTTTAAGTGTCATACAAAAGGATGGCGTTTAACTTGTTTGCCTTGTTAATAAGGGATTTTAAGTTTTCATTATTTCTAGTTTAAGAAAACAACTGTACCATACACCAACATGCATTTAGTGTATGGTTTATTTGAAAATCCATTTTTCATGTTTATGTGATAAAGCCAATTTCACTACATTGATATAAACCATTTTATATGTGTTTTAATAACCAATTATTATAATTCATTTAGCCATTTATAATTTGACCAATTAAGTTGTCGTTTTGCATGTCGTTATTAATGTCTAATTTAACCAATTAAATTTCCATTTTGCTTGTTGTTAACTTGTATGATTAACTGGTAGCATACAAACATACAATCCACAATCATACAATAAACAACCATGCATGTAAAAACAAATATGTTCACAATCAAGCCATTTTGATAGGCATTTGTTTAGCCGAAAACAAATGTCACCGGTTAAGGGGTTATATCACAAAGTAGGAGATTTTAAATCTCCCACTTAATCTTACATCCTTCCTTGTGTTCTTCATTGTCACCTTCTTGAATCTTCATTTTTACAAAATATATCCTAATACATTTTTCTCTAAAAAAAGAAAATACAACCTAATCTATTTTACATGCCAAATATAAAATAAATTACATGACAAAATGAATAATATTACAAACCAATTGAATAATTAATATTACAAACCAAAATGAATGAATATTACATCAATCAAACATACAACCAAACACAAGGCCAAGGCTTAGATTGTGAACATCATCATACAACCAAATAGAAGAGCCCAAAACCCACTTTTGGGACTCCTATAATTCGGCCAAAAATGGAACCCACCCAAAGCCGAAAATTTTTGCATTCTACTATAATTCATGTTCATAAAATGCAAAAATATAGTGGGTTTAATAGATCATCTCGAAGCATATTTCAACAACTTCGGCTCTAGATACCATTGTTGGGATTTAACAAGTAACATAATACTTAAAACCTTTTTAAGAACCAAATAAAGCGGAAGCAAGTATATTACCATATTAAGAACTTGTTAATCTTTAACCAATTAAAGTTAAATCCCAATTAGGATCAAGTTGTGAAACATACTTACAAACTACAAGCAAGAAAAGAGTGTATACCTACTCCTAGCTTGTTGATAAGTGATGAAGATGATGATGATGAATGGAGCTCCAAAAGTATGAAACCTCAAGTAGTTATACCCCAAACTTGTGCACCAACACCCTAGCTTTGGTTAGGATTTTAATGATACTTGAAATGAACTTGAAAGATCAAATTAAGAACCCCTTTAGGCTCCCTAAACCCCACGGTTTTCCAGCAGCAGCAAGGAGAGAAAAGTGCAGTTTTTTGATGTGTTTTGATGTATTTGCATGTGTGTTAAGTCTCCAAGAGGACTTGTTACATATGCCCATGGAATCTTTGGAAGTAACACTTAAAAGCTATTCAAAATGGCATGCTTGTTGAGACTCCCATATCACTTCCAAATATGTATTATAAAATAAGTTTTATAAAAGAATTAAATTCTATAAAACCATTTTATAAACTTCCATATTTATTTATGTACATTTTATTATATAAAACCCATTTATATAAAATGTAACATAAATTTATTAATTATTTAACCTATAAATAATTAAATCCAAATTATATAAATTATTCCATAATTTATATATATACACATCAAGTAATATTTAAGAAAACCATTTTTCTTAAAGTTCAAGCATCGCGTATTTAATCAATGATCCAATCGCTAAGATCAAATACGAATAAGGTGTCGGTAAGCTTGTTATTAGGTATGACCCGACTTGGATCAAAACATATTAGCCACGTTAATTTAATATATCTCTCGGGCATATGAAATACCTTCAGATATTGTTACACTATGTTTAAATATGATATATGATAAGTAAACATATCATTAAGTGTATTAATAATGAACTACATATGTAAAAACAAGACTACTAACTTAAGGATTTTGAAACGAGTCATATATGTAACGATTATCATTGTAACGACATTTAAATGTATATATTTCATATTAAGATATATTAATAAAACATAATATCATGATAATGTAATAATTTAACATCTCATTAGATATTATAAACAATGGGTTAACAACATTTAGCAAGATCGTTAACTTAAAGGTTTCAAAACAACACTTACATGTAACGACTAACGATGACTTAACGACTCAGTTAAAAGTATACACATGTAGTGTATTATGTTGTAATAATACACTTTTGGAAGACTTCAAGACACCTATCAAAGTACTTCTATTTTACAAAAATGCTTACAATTACATTCTCGTTCAATTTCATCAACAATTCTACTCGTATGCAACTGTATTCGTACTCGTACAATACCCAGCTCCTAGACGTATATACTATTGGTATATACACATAATAATTCAGCTCTTAGCAGCCCTAGATAGTTAACAAATATGTGGAACTAACAATTAGACAACTAGCATGATTATGAGCAAGGAAACAAAAACAAGAACTCCTTTAACCCCACTCACTTTCACCACTCACCACCTACTCCATTTCACTTCCAATTTTCTTCCCAATTCTCTCTCAAAACACACACACTCTTCCATGAATGTCTAAGTTACTATTTTTCTAGCAAAAATCATCAAATATAAGCTTTGGCTATTACCTATAATCATCATACAAACAATTACTCAAGAACACATCAAGAACACTTCCAAGTTTACAAGCTTAATTTCAAGTTTCCTAATCCATTCCAAGCAATCATCTAAGATCAAGAAACCTTCAGTAGGTTATCTTTCTAAATCAAGGTAATATTCATATTCAAGCTTTGATTCAATTTCTATAACTATAACTATCTTAATTCGAGTAATAATCTTACTTGAACTTGTTTTTGTGTCATGATTCTATTTCAAGAACTTCCAAGCCATCAAAGATCCTTTGAAGCTCAAGTTATTTTTTCATAATTTCCAGTAGGTTTACCTACTAAACTTGAGGTAGTAATAATGTTCATAACATCATTCGATTCATATATGTATAACTATCTTATTCGAAGATTTGAACATGTAATCACTAGAACATAGTTTAGTTAATTCTAAACTTGTTCGCAAACAAAGTTAATCCTTCTAACTTGACTTTTAAAATCAACTAAACACATGTTCTATATCTATATGATATGATAACTTAATGATTTAAAACCTGAAAACACGAAAAACACCATAAAACCAGATATACGTCGTCGTAGTAACACCGCGGGCTGTTTTGGGTTAGTTAATTAAAAACTATGATAAACTTTGATTTAAAAGTTGTTCTTATGGGAAAATGATTTTTCTTATGAACATGAAACTATATCCAAAAATTATGGTTAAACTCAAAGTGGAAGTATGTTTTCCAAAATGGTCATCTAGACGTCGTTCTTTCGACTGAAATGACTACCTTTACAAAAATGACTTGTAACCTGTATTTTCGACAATAAACTTATACTTTTTCTGTTTAGATTCATAAACTTAAGTTCAATATGAAACCATAGCAACTTGAATCACTCAAAACGGATTTAAAACGAAGAAGTTATGGGTAAAACAAGATTGGATAATTTTTCTTGTTGTAGCTACGTGAAAATTGGTAACAAATATATATTAATCATATCCTAGCTAACTCATATTATATTATACATGTATTCTAATATATTATGTAATCTTGGGATACCATAGACACGAATACAATGTTTTGACATATCATATCGACCCATCTATATATATATTTCGGAACAACCATAGACACTCTATATGCAGTAATGTTGGAGTTAGCTATACAGGGTTGAGGTTGATTCCAAAATATTATATATACTTTGAGTTGTGATCTAGCCTGAGGCTTGTATACACGAGGTCGTGGATTGATTCGAGATAATATATATTGCTTTATTTTTCTGTACATCTAACTGAGGACAACTAGTTGTAGGTTACTAACGAGGACAGCTGACTTAATAAACTTAAAACATTACAATGTATTAAAAATGTTGTAAATATATTTTGAACATACTTTGATATATATGTACATATTTGTTATAGGTTCGTGAATCGACCAGTGGCCAAGTCTTACTTCCCGACGAAGTAAAAATCTGTGAAAATGAGTTATAGTCTCACTTTTAAAATCTAATATTTTGGGATGAGAATACATGAAGTTTTATAAATATTTTACAAAATAGACACAAGTAAATGAAACTACATTCTATGGCTGGATTATTAAACTGAATATGCCCCTTTTTAGTATGGTAATCTAAGAATTAAGGAACAGACACCCTAATTGACGCGAATCCTAAAGATAAATCTATTGGGCCCAACGAGCCCCATCCAAAGTACCAGATGCTTTAGTACTTCGAATTCATCATGTCCGAAGGGAGTCTCAAAATGATAGGGGATATTCTATATGTATCTTGTTAAGGTCGGTTACCAGGTGTTCACCATATGAATGATTTTTATCTCTATGTATGGGATGTATATTGAAATATGAAATCTTGTGGTCTATTATTACGATTTGATAAATATATAGGTTAAACCTATAACTCACCAACATTTTTGTTGATGTTTAAAGCATGTTTATTCTCAGGTGATTATTAAGAGCTTCCGCTGTTGCATGCTAAAATATGGACAAGATTTGGTGTCAGCATGCTTGTATAATATTGTTTAAAACTGCATTTGAGATTTACTTTGTTGTAACATATTAATATTGTAAACCAATATGTATTGGTAGTGTGTAAGTGTGATATTTTAGATTATCATTTCTGGATAATCTAGGTGGTGACTTTTTAACCTTGTCGATAAAATAAAGGTTATGGTTTGTTTTAAAAATGAATGCAGTCTTTGAAAAACGTCTCATATAGAGGTCAAAACCTCGCAACGAAATCAATTAATAGGGAACGTTTATAATCAATATGTACGGGACATTTCAGTATTCAAGTAGATCTGGGGAAGATTGAGACGGTAAAGAGTTGGGAACGACCGACTACGCCAATGGAAATCCGAAGTTTCCTTGGATTGGCCGGTTATATCATCGGTTTATCCAAGAGTTTTCTAAAATCGCTTCTCCTTTGACGAAGTTGACGAGAAAGAACGCGAGATTTAATTGGGGGAACGAGCAAGAAATTGCTTTTCAATTGTTAAAAGAGAAATTATGTCAAGCTCCGGTGTTAGTGTTGCCGGAAGGGGTAGAAGACATGACGGTCTATTGTGATGCGTCTTTAAATGGGATCGGGTGTGTTCTAATGCAAAGAGGTAAAGTCATCGCTTACGCCTCTCGACAATTAAAGGAACACGAAACGAGATATCTGACTCATGATCTTGAGTTGGCGGCGGTTGTGCATGCGTTGAAAATTTGGCGCCATTACTTAAATGTTGTTAAGTACATAATTTATTCGGATCATAAGAGTTTGAAACATCTTTTTGATCAAAGAGATTTGAATTATCGTCAACGTAGATGAATGGATGTGGTGAAAGACAACGATTGTGAAATCTTATATCATCCGGGCAAGGCGAATGTGGTCGCGGATGCGTTGAGTTGAAAAAGTCAACATCCGGTGACACGAGTAGGATCGTTACGCATGATTATTACAAACGATTTTCTTGTAAAGCTTGGTGAGATTCAAATTGAAGCTTTCATTAATAATAAGCATGAAGAACGAATCGTGGGGCAAACGGAGTTTATTACCTTAGGCCCGCATGGTTTGTTATCCTTTCAAGGATGAGTGTGGGTGCCTAGAATGGGAGATTTCCGACGAGTGCTACTTGATGAAGCACATAAGTCAAAGTATTCCATTCATCCAGGTGCAACGAAAATGTATCTTGATTTAAAGAAGGAGTATTAGTGGCCGGGCATGAAACGTGATGTTGTAAAGTATGTTGAACAATACGTCACGTGTTTGCAAGTTAAAGCCGAACACCAAAAGCCGTATGGTATGTTACAACCGCTAGAAATTCCAAAATGGAAATGGGAGCACATTACCATGGATTTCATCACAAAGTTACCAAAGACGGCGAGAACCCAATTTGACTCGATTTGGGTAATAGTTGATCGATTGACGAAAAGTGCCTTATTTCTTCCCATTCGGGAAGCGATATCATCGGAGACTTTGTCTAAGTTGTTTATCAAGGAAGTGATATCAAGGCATGGGGTTCCTATATCTATTATATCGGATCGAGATACTCGTTTCACATCTCAGTTTTGGGAAAAGTTTCATGAAGATATGGGTACACAATTGAAATTGAGGACGACGTACCATCCTCAAAAGGACGGTCAAACCGAACGTACGAATCAAACATTGGAGGATATGTTACGAGCGTGTATTATCGATTTAGGTGGTAGTTGAGATGAGCACTTACCTTTGGTGGAATTCTCGTACAACAATGGCTATCATACTAGTATTGGAATGCCACCGTATGAGATACTTTATGGGCGTCGGTGTCGAACTCCTATATGTTGGGGTGAAGTGGGACAAAGAGAAATCGTGAGTACCGATTTGGTTTTGGAGACGAATAGCAAGATTGATATGATTCGAGCTCATTTGAAAAAGGCCCAAGACAGACAAAAGTCGTATGCCGATAAACGAAGGCGGCCGATTGAGTTTCTAGAAGGCGACATGGTGATGCTTAAAGTTTCGCCATGGAAGGGCGTTATTCGATTTCGAAATGAGGAAAGTTAGCTCCTCAGTTTATTGGTCCTTTTAAGGTTTTAGCTCATGTTGGTGAAGTTGCATATCCTTTGGAATTACCCGAAGAGCTTGCGGGGATCCATAATACATTTCATGTTTCCCATCTCCGTAAGTGTCTTGCGGATGATTCTTTATGGGTGCCATTAGATGAGATTGAACTAAACAACAAGTTATAGTATGTGGAGAAGCCGATTGCTATACTCGACGAAAAGGTAAGGAGGTTGAGAAATAAAGAGGTGAGAACTTTTAAAGTTCAATGGAGTCGTAGTAAAGGTTCCAAGTTTACATGGGAACCCGAAGAGTTTGTATTGGTGTATCTTCCGGCTTGTCATGCGGCTTGGATCGCGAGGACGCGCTCCGATTCAAGTGGGGGAAAGTTGTAACATCCCGTTTTCTCCTTACATATCTTAAGGTACGTATTTGATCGTTAGAACGTTTATAGTTCGTTTGCTTATGTGACTAAACGATTTATAGTGTTAGTTGATATATATATATATATATATATATATATATATATATATATATATATATATATATATATATATATATATAGTGGTAGGATCAAGAGGGAAGTAACCATTCGGGGGGAAGCGGGGGGAAGCAAAAACTTTTTTTTTCGTTTTTTGAAAAAACTTTGTTCACGAACATTATAGATGAGATGAAAATATGAACATTTAGTAGAGATACTTTGTGATAAATGTTTTTATTTTGGCGGGAAAACGCTCGAATAAGTAATATATAACAATTATCGTGTTTTTCGAGCGTATTTTGAGGTTTTAGCTATTGGGGTTTAAATATTAGGGTTTTGATATTAGAGTTTAGATATTAGGGTTTAGAAATTTAGGGTTTACGGTTTAGATTTAGGGTTTAGATTTAAGATTTAGATTGAGTTTTTAACACGAACGGTTTAAAGTTTAGGGTTTAGGGTTTGGTGTTTTGGATTTATGGAATAAACCCAAAACACCAAACCCTAAACCCTAAACTCTAAATCGGGCTAAATTTTACTTCACAAAACATGAAAAAAAAACGTTCATATTCTTCACGAACAATATTATCTTGAATGTTATTTTTGTCGATCGTTTTCCCGCCTAAATAATAACATTCATCACGAAGTGTCTCTTTTAAATGTTCATATTTTCGTGTAATCTTGATGCCGGAAAAAAAATTCAAAAAAAACGAAAACAAATTTTTTTGCTTCCCCCCGATTGGTTACTTCCCCATTGATCATGCCCATATATATATATATATATATATATATATATATATATATATATATATATATATATATATATATATATATATATATATATATATATATATATATATATATATATACGCGTATGGATGTATACGTGTAGTTTAAGTGGTTATACGAAGCTAAAATGGGGTGTACGAGTCGGGTTATGACATTTGGGTTTGTAAACCAAAAGCTGGTCAAAAGTGGGCGTTGGGCCGCGCCGCGGCGGGCACCTCCGCGCCGCGACATATAACGCGAATCAAGAGTCAGGAACCAGATTAAACAACTCGAATTTTATGTTAAATGCAGCGCCGTGGCAAAGGGGGTCGCGCCGCGACCTTACTGGTGTGCTGATCCGTTTTTATGATTTTAAAAGGGGTGTTCCAAGGGTATTTTCGTCTTTTCACATATGGATCAGATTGTAGCTCAAATATCAACCACTTATCTCATTTAATTCATTTTCTTTTCCCTTTTCTTTCCATTCTCTTTTCCAAAACATAAAACCCAATTGGATTAAAAGTGAGATTCGAAGGTGAAGACTTGTGATTCGATCCTTGGAGAAAATAGGAAATTTTTTCTCCTCGTTCTTAGATACGACTTGATAGTATTGGTAAGTCTTAACCTCGTGTTTTGAGTTTTAATTGATTTATGGCTAGGGTTTGTTCATGTGGGACTTGTAAGACCCATTTGGGGGTTTAATGAGTGAATTTGGGTTAAATTGGGGAGTGGAAACCCTAAGACTTGTAATCTAGGGTTTGGTCATGGGTTTGGTGTTTGTAAGTGTCAATGGTGTTATTAAATCACTAATACACTTGTTTATTGATGAAAGATTTTTAATGGGTCCAAGTTTGACCAAATTGGTAGGTCTAAGTGTTAAAATGGGTCAAATGAGAAATTGTTGACCTAGTTGGGTAAGATGGGTATGAAATACCCATAATTTGTGTTATTTGGTGTTAAGTAGACTATAATCACTAGGTTTTAGTGATTTATGATGGGTATTGGCCATTAATGGGCGGTTTTGGTGTAGGTGAGTCATTTAATGCTTTTGGGTCATTAAATGCTAAAGAGTTAAGTATTGGTGGTTAGCTCCACAAGTTTGTATGTTGAATTGAGTACTTAATGTATTAGGTACTTCGCTTGAGGCGTGCGGATTATAATCATCACCTTGGTGTTAAGGTGAGTGGGATATTTATGCATGTATGTATATAGTATATTTATTTGTATTCTATGGCATGACCCACGGAGCCGGGAGTGCCATAGTGTGTGCGAGTGTGCTATGATGTGAACCACAGAGCCGGTAACATCATAGTGCATGTGTTGTGATGTGAACCACGGAGCCGGTAGCATCAAAGTGTGAACCACGGAGCCGGTAGCACTATAAAATGAGGTGTGAACCACGGAGCCGGTAACACCGAAGTGTGAACCACGGAGCAGGTAGCACTATAAAAGAGTATGACTCGAATGCGTAGTTACGTGAACCACGGAGCCGGTAGCGTCATAGCATTACGTATGGTGTGAACCACGGAGCCGGTAGCACCATGACGTGGGTATGGTTAACCATATAGTTTGTGTATGTATTGTAGTGTAGCATATTATATTTGGAGTATATGCTATTGATTTTATGCTAGTTGCGGTAATGGAAGTTATTAGCGTTATATTTGGAGTTCGTATGCTAATATTATATTGCTAGCATGTTTGTGGTATGTGAGTAGATGATTGCAAGTAGGTATATTATATATGCATCTGTATACTTATTGCACTCACTAAGCGCTAGCTTACCCCTCTCGTTGTTTACTTTTTAGATGCAGGTGCGGAAAGAGGGAAAGGGGTTGTTGGGCATTAGATTTCCCATGTTGGTTGCTAGGTGGAGCTTTTGGAAGTCAGACAATTGTTTGGGTAGTTTAACCCCAAACCATGCTCGTGTGTCATTTGGTCTAAAACTATCATATTAAGGTCGAACTTGTATTACATTTGGTTAATAGCCTTTGTGCCAAGTATGTAAACTTTGGATGATTAAACGTTTAGTAAGAAATGGTTCATTTCATGTAACCGTTTAAGTGGCGCATCAATGGTTATATTATTAAAAAAAATATTTTGTTATTCTAGTTGAATACGGGTTGGGTTGTTTCAAATTCCCTTGGGGGCAGAAAGTTCACAAGACTATGCGATAACAGGGTCAAAATGAGCAAACTGGACAGGTTTCTGGTGTCAGAAAAGTTCCTTTGTCTATGGAGTGATCTCTCGGGTCTTATCCTGGACAGAAAGTTTTCTGATCATTGCCCGATAGTTCTCAGGGATCGAGTCATTGATTTTGGTCCCAAACCGTTTAAGATTTTCGATGAATGGTTAAATGTTGAAGGTGTAGAAAAAATAATTAAAGAGGCTTGGAATATTGCGGTACATGGTAACAAAAAGGATTGTGTTTTTCGTGATAGATTGAAGAATGTGAAAAATGCTTTGAAGACTTGGAGAAGAGATATTTTCAGCAACTTAGATCAGGAAATCATAGATTTAAAGGCTAAGGTTGACACTTGGAAGGTCGTGGCTGAAACCAGAAATTTAAGCGAACAGGAAAGGGTCACGTGGATGGAATGTAGGAAAAATTGGTTAAGTAAAGAAAGAGCGAAGTCTAACATGTTACACCAAAAGGCGAGAGTTAAATGGATATTAGAAGACGACGAAAACTCTAGATATTTTCACTCTATTATTAGACGGAACTATAAAAAAAATAATATTCGAGGTCTTATTATAAATGGTGTTTGGAACGAAAGAGTAGATGACATAAAGGAGGCCATGTATACTCACTATTCTCATCAGTTTAGTAGAAAGGCTACTAACAGGCCCTCCATGTGTGAGCTGTCATATCCAACCATCTCGGAGGATCAAGCCACAAATCTTGAAAGTCCATTTCTTAAATCTGAGATCTTGGAAGCACTAAAAGATTGTGGAAATAACAAGGCTCCGGGACCGGATGGGTTTAATATGCGCTTCTTCAAAGAATATTGGGATACCATCAAGACTGATCTAATGAACGCCATACATTGGTTTTGGGAAAAAGGAGAGATTTCCAAAGGATGTAACGCATCATTCATCTCCTTGATCCCTAAAACTAATGATCCTCTCAGTTTGAATGATTATCGCCCTATAAGTCTCATTGGAAGTTTCTATAAGATTGTATCAAAGACGTTATCCAATAGACTACGTAAGGTAGTTCCAAGTGTGGTTGGTATTGAATAAAATGCTTTTTTGAAGGGAAGATATATACTAAATGGCGTTCTTATAGCAAATGAGACTATTGATTTCATCCGTCACGCACGCAAAAAAGGATTATTGTTCAAAGTTGATTTTGAAAAGGCATTTGATAGCCTTGATTGGGACTACTTATTGGAGGTTATGAGGTGCATGTGTTTCGGGGATAGGTGGTGTAAGTGGATCAAGACATGTCTTAATTCGGCATCGATATCCATCCTTGTAAATGGATCTCCCGGAAATGAATTCTTGATGAGTAGAGGAGTGAGGCAAGGAGACCCCCTTTCACCTTTTCTCTTCATAGTTGCTGTGGAAGGGCTTAACATTCTAGCTAAATCGGCGGTGGATAGGGGTCTTTTTAAAGGGCTAAAGGTGGGAAACGATGAAGTCATAGTTTCCCATCTCCAATACGCCGATGATACTCTTTTTTTCGGGGAATGGGATCACGAGAACTTGAGAAGCCTAATGAATATCCTTAAATGCTTTGAATTAACATCGGGACTTAAAATCAATGTAGGGAAAAGCTACATTTACGGACTAGGAGTGAATGAAAGTGAGATAGCTTCTCTTGCTAATTGTTATGGTTGTAGGGTTGGAAAATTCCTGTTCACTTATCTTGGCCTTCCTATAGGCTCAAGGATGAAGAAGTTAAGTGATTGGAAGGTGGTGATTGACAAGTTCAAGAGTAGATTATCGGATTGGAAAGCACGTACGATTTCTTTCGGTGGTCGAGCAACACTTATAAAGTCGGTTCTTTCAAGTCTTCCTTTGTATTACTTTTCGATATACCGTGCCCCGCCTTGTGTGATAAAAGAACTTGAGAGAGTGAGGAGGGATTTCTTTTGGGGTGGTTCCGGGTCCGGGAAAAAAATCTCTTGGGTTAAATGGGAAAATACCATGCTTCCATTCTCAGAGGGTGGTATAAACTTGGGGTCTCTATATTGTAAAAACTTGGCGCTTTTATGCAAATGGTGGTGGAGGCTCCATATTGAGTCTAACTCTCTATGGGCTAAAGTCATCATAAGCATATATGGGCCACTTGGCGGTTTATCTCAAAACAGCCCACAATTATTTTTTTCTTGCAGCTCACGAAGTACTTGGAGTTCTATTGTTCAAGTAGGTCTTTCACTTCCTGACCTTGGTGTGTCATTCCCAAGTTCCTTTCAAAAGGTTATTGGCGATGGTTCTTCAACATTCTTTTGGAAAGACCTATAGATAGGTGGTGAAATTTTGGTCCAAAAGTTTAACAGACTATCCAGACTCGACGTTAATCCGGATGCAAAAGTTAGTGATCGTGTTCGATGGTTAGAGGGAAGATGCGAGATAACATGGCAATGGAGTAGGCTACCTTATGGACGAGCAAATGACGATCTGGAGGAACTAACTAGTTTAATTAATTCGTATGTTTATGTTTCTAGGGAAGCTGATTCGTGGAAGTGGGTGTTGGCTTCAAATGGTTTGTTCACGACAATGAAACTGAACAACATTATTACCGAAAATTTTCTCTCAAATGAAAGAAGTCAACCAGAAACATTGCGAAACTCACTTGTGCCGAAAAAAGTGGAAATTTTCATTTGGAGGGTGCGCAAGAAAAGGATCCCGATTTTAACCGAACTTGACAAGCGCGGTATAGATCTTCATTCGGTTTGATGCCTAAATTGTGATGATGACGTGGAGACAATTGAACATGCTTTGGTCCTTTGCAAGTGTGCGTTTGATGTATGGACCCGAGTATACAAATGGTGGGGTTTAGGCAATTACTCAAACCTTAGCATAAATGAAACTTTTGTAGGGAACCCCAATTGCCCAACTTCGAAAATTGGGTCTAAAATATGACAGGCGGTGGAATGGACATGCGGTTACCTCCTTTGGAAGAATAGAAATTGCAAGATTTTCAAAAACAAAAATTGGTGCGCTCTGTCTACCCTAAATGAGATTCAAACCATTAGCTTCGATTGGATATCTAGAAGACTAAAAGGTGTTGCAATCGACTGGTGCTCTTAGATATCTACTCCCAACGTGTACTTGTACCAATCGTGAAAGATATTAGTGTACATGTATAATTCGAGTTAGTGTGTATATTACTTGAGCTTATTTCTTATAAGTTTGCTTTAGATGTCTGTATCTAGAGTGGATTGTGCTGAAACATTTTTCCTTATAGTAATATAATCTATTGGTTGCTTTTTGAAAAAAATGGGGGTGTTTTGTAAATGTTTGGTTATTAACTATATTAGCATAATATTTGACTTAATCTCCATTTAACCTAACCTGCATCTTTTTCTCCCCTCTTTAATCCCCATTTAACCTAACTTATTATCTATTCTGCTCTAAGATAACAGTAATTCTGTAGCGACCCGACAAAATCGTCATTGACGGCGCCGTCTACTTAGGTCCCTTTACGTGGTCATAAGTCTTTAAAACAGACGTTTGACCCAAAATATGTCTCATTCATTTCAAATGTAAAGATGTTTCAAGTTTACAAAGGTAGTTCAACGACTAGTACATTACAACGTTTAAAGTACAAATGAAACCTATACGACACAATTTAAAAATAAGTCAAAAGACGCTCCATGTATGCATATATACTCGACATCCAATGCAAGTATCAAAATAGTGAGCGGAAGCATGTAACACCTATTGTTCAAGGACCTGAGAAAAACATAGAAATCTGTCAACGAAAATGTTAGTGAAATCATAGGTTTAAGTAAGTAAGTGAGTAAGTACAAATGAACCACAAGATTTATAACGTTGAAATAATGGTAAACCATTCTAAAATTTTGTTATCACGAGCACCCAATTATCAAGGCTTAACTTTCCACGAACCCCATCACAATAGTGTTAGAACATACACTGTTTCTCGAAAATATATTTCATCCGAATAACGGTAAACCGTCCGAATGAGGGTTTGTCAAACCCGTATGGCCACACAACATAAGTTCTCGCTTACACCCGGCAAGTGTAACTAATGATAATCGAATTGAGGATTTTTGTTCTAACCCGTATGTAGAATGTTTGTTTTCGTACTTGTGTTCACTTTGTAAAATGAAACGTTTATGTTTTCTCATCCCAATGTAAGTTTAAAAGAGTAAAAGTGGGACTATGATCTCACCTTGAATGCAAGAGTGTAAAAGCACTTCACAAGGTAACGTGGACAAGAACGAGTACTAGTCTTGACCTAAACAAGTAGGTCGTATCAATAACAGTAAACACGGTTGGTCAAAGTTGTTCAATTAGTCATATGGCTCATTACGACTCGATTATATAGCATGTGAATCAAATTGTCAAGTTTCATGCAAGAATTAAGTATACAAGAAGATTAGATCGGTTCAAACAAGTATTGGTTAAGTTTGAACAAAAGTCAACTTTGGTCAAGTCAAAGTGAACGAAAAAATCAACACGTTCGGGTCGGGTCCCGAACTATTTTTCTAAGGGATTTAATCATATATAAGCATGTTAGAACAAGTTACATGGTAATCGGAGGTACGTAGCATAGTTAGAATTTTTCGTAAAATTGTAAAGTTGATCAGTCCCTGGCCACGCCTAATGTCGCGCCGTGACCAAGGAGTGCCGCGCCGCGGCAATCAACGTGAACTAGTGCCTGGTCAGTTTCAATTGTTCAAGTCTCAACCAAACTTCAATTAAGCACAAATCGCAAATCGTAAACACTTAAAACGCATACCATACATCGTTGGAAAGGTAATTTAACGAGGAATGCAACAAAACATATTTCATCAACCAAATCATCATTTACAATAATCAAATTTCCAAATTGAATGATCAATTAATGCTCATCATAAATGCTTCAAGTTCATAAATGCATATTGATGATGAATTAAATGCACACATATGATACACCATTTCGTAGGTAATTACGCATACAAAACAACTAAATACTTACAAACAACATTGCAAAGCATTCAATGCATCAAAAGTTCATTTTACTTCTATCAAACCCTAACTCAAAATCACAAATTTAACAATTATGTTTATGAAGCTATTTCATGTCAACCTACATACCAAATTGAAGCTAGTGATGCTAGTAACACATTTAATACATGCACTTTTAACATCTAACAACATTTAGGCAACCAAATCTCAAGATCAAGCACACCCATTTCAAGTTTACGCTAGTTACATCAAAATAACAAGAACAAACATATAAATCATATATTAATGTTAGACTTGAGCCATAGACACTAATTAACACTTTTATAAGTTAAAAACATTAAGAACAAAGAATCTAGTGATTTTAGAAAGTTACCCAAACTAGATGAAATCGGTATGGAATTGAAGAGGAAGATACAAGGATTCCAAATATGTAATTTGTTTTGTAAAACACTTGCTAGATCGGATTTAGATAACAATTCTTTGTTTGAAGGTTGAGAGAAAAGTTGAAGTATCAAAATAGAGAAAAGAGGAGAATGAATGGAGGAGAAGACATGGTTGACTAGTTGACCTAGTCAAGACTTTGCCCACTTGACAACTTTAGTCCCTCAAGTTTAAAAGCGGGTGCATGAATTACCTAAACAAAATATTTTAAAAACGCGTATTAACGGAAGATGTTATAGTTGTATATTAAAATAATTAAACGGAAGGTAAACGGAAAAAGGTGAGCGACAAAGAGGTGAACGACATTTGCGGCCATATAATGCTTCGAATGGTGCGGTGTTAATACTCGCGTGATAACTATTGTTGTAGGAGAATTCGGCGAGAGGCAAGTGCTCGTCCCAAGCTTTTCCGAAATCGATAACGCAAGCTCGTAGCGTGTCTTCCAAGGTTTAAATTGTGCTTTCGCTTTGTCCTTCAGTTTGCGGATGGTATGCGGTGCTCATGTCTAATCGTGTTCCCAATGCTTCTTGTAAAGTACGCCAAAATCTAGAAACAATACGGCCATCCCGGTCAGAAATAATCGATAATGGTACATCGTGACGGGCTACGATCTCTTTAATGTAAAGTTGTGCAAGTTTCTCCATTTTGTCGGTTTCCTTCATGACTAGGAAGTGGGCGGATTTGGTCAGACGGTCTACAATAACCCAAATAGTATCATAACTGCTCGCCGTTCTTGGTAGTTTTGTGATAAAGTCCATCGTTATTCTCTTCCACTTCCATTGGTATTTCGGGTTGTTAAAGTAGTCCGGATGGTCTTTGGTGTTCGGCTTTGACTTTGGAGCAAGTTAGGCACTTTCCAACATAAGTAGCAACATCCCTTTTAATGTTCGACCACCAATATTGTTCCTTGAGGTCGTGGTACATCTTATTGTCACCTGGGTGAATCGAATACCTTGACTTATGGGCTTCATCTAGAATAAGGCTTCGCAAGTTCCCATAACTAGGCACCCAAATTCTTCCGGCGAAATATCGGAGTCCGGTCTCCTTAACTTCGAATCGAGAGGTGAGGACGTTCAAGCGTTCGAGAGAGATGTTTTCATCCTTGATAGCCTCGTCTTGGGCTACACGAATTTGATTATTGAGATTGGTGTGGATGGTGATGTTTAAGGCTCGGACACGAAGAGGCACCGCTCTTTCTTTTCGACTTAAGGCATCGGCTACTACATTTGCCTTCCCGGGATGGTAACGAAGCTCACAATCGTAATCGTTCAAAGTTTCAATCCACCATCGTTGTCTCATGTTTAGTTGTTTTTGATCGAAGATGTGTTGAAGGCTTTTGTGATCAGTGAAGATAGTACCCTTGGTTCCATAAATATAGTGTCTCCACATTTTGAGTGCAAAGACAACGGCTCCGAGTTCGAGATCATGTGTCGTGTAGTTCCGTTCATAAATTTTTAGTTGTCGAGAGGCATAAGCAATGACTTTCTTTTGTTGCATCAATACACACCCAAAACCATGTTTCGAGGCATCGCAATATACAACAAAATCATCATTGCCTTCGAGAAGTGATAAGATAGGAGCGGTGGTTAGCTTTGTCTTCAAGATTTAAAACGCGAACTCTTGTTCGGTTGCCCAAATGAATTTCTTTCCCTTGTGAGTTATTGCGGTTAGAAGACGAGCAACCAAAGAGAAATCCTTGATGAATCTACGATAGTATCCGGCGAGACCCAAGAATTATCGAATGTGAGTACCATTTGCTAATGGCTTCGATTTTTGCGGGGTCGACCTTAATGCCTTGGTCGCTTACGACATGACCGAGAAATTGAACTTCCTTCAACCAAAATTCACACTTGGAGAATTTGGCATAGAGTCGTTCTTGTCTCAAGAGTTCGAGTACAAGTCGAAGGTGTTGTTCGTGCTCTTCTTCGCTTTTAGAATAGACCAATATATCATCGATGAATACAATAACGAACTTGTCGAGATACGGTTTGAACATGCGGTTCATAAGATCCATGAACACCGTCGGTGCATTAGTTAGACCAAATGGCATGACAAGAAATTCGTAACTACCATAGCGAGTCCAAAAAGCGGTTTTAGAGACATCTTCCCCCTTAACCCTTAGTTGATGATAACCCGAGCGGAGATCGATTTTTGAATATACACAAGACCCTTGTAGTTGATCAAAGAGGTCGTTGATGCGTGGAAGAGGATATCGGTTCTTAACTGTCAATTTATTTAGTTCATGATAGTCGATGCACATTCATAGGGATCCATCTTTCTACTTAACGAATAAAATCGGAGCACCCCATGGTGAATGGCTAGGTTGGATAAAACCAAGGTCAAGTAGTTCTTGGATTTGACTTTACAATTCTTGCATTTCGGATGGAGCAAGTCTATACGGTGCACGTGCTATGGGTGCGGCTCCCGAAATAAGATCAATTTGGAATTCTACCTGTCGATGAGGTGGAAGGCCCTGCAATTCGTCGGGAAAAACATCGGAAAAGTCATTAACAATCGGCACATCATCGATATGCTTCTCATCGATCTCGACTTTCTTAATATGGGATAGAATCGTGAAACAACCTTTATGAAGGTATTTTTCAACTTTAAGGCACGAGACGAGGTTGAGTCCGGTGCAACTCTTATCGCCATAGACAATCAAGGGTTCACCATTCTCGATAGGAATTTGAATCGCTTTAAGATCGCAAAGGATGTGAGATTTCGTTTTGGCTAACCAATCCATACCAATTATTACATCAAAGCTCCCTAGTTCTATAGGTATCAAGTCAATTTCAAACTCTTTACCCATTATGTTTAACGTATACCCTCGATAAAATTTGTCGGTACTCAATAGTTTCCCATTGGCCACTTCAATGGTATAAGTAGTATCTAGTGGGAGTGGTGGAGTGCTAAAAGAATGAGTCAAAGTCTTGGATACAAAACTCTTATCGGCACCCGAATCGAATAAGCAAGAGACATAAGAATTGTTGAGAAGAAACGTACCCGTGACTAGTTGATAATGCTAAAAACGAACATATATTTCATAGCATTATTCCTCAAGAAAGACAAGCTTTTAGTTGCAATTGTTCTATTTACAAGTGATATTCGTTTAAATAATAAAAGGTGAAGACAAAAGACAGATTCGACGAATTGAAGACGCAAACGACCAAAAAGCTCAAAAGTACAAAATACAATCAAAGAGGTTCCAATTATTGATAAGAAACGTCTCGAAATTACAAGAGTACAAGATTCAAAACGCAAAGTACAAAATATAAAATTGTACGCAAGGACGTTCGAAAATCCGGAACCGGGACCGGAGTCAACTCTCAATGCTCGACGCAACGGACTAAAAATTACAAGTCAACTATGCACATAAATATAATATAATATTTAAATAATTCTTATAATTATTTAATATATTATATTATTTATAAAACCGTCTGCAGAAGAAAACAACCAAAAATGAGCCTCCCCAGCTGGCCATGCGATCGCATGGCCTGGAAGGCATAAATCCATGCGATCGCATGAGCCCCAGTTCCAGCCCACATGCCTATAAAAATCGAGCTTTGGTGAACCAAAAACATCCATCCATCTTTCTATTTTCTCATACGTAAAACATATATATATATATATGTATAATTTATATTTTAATTTTAATTATAATTCTAATAATAAGGGTATGTTAGCGAATGTTGTAAGGGTGTAAGTCGAAATTCTGTCCGTGTAACGCTACGCTATTTTTAATCATTATAAGTTATGTTCAACCTTTTTACATTAATGTCTCGTAGCTAAGTTATTATTATGCTTATTTAATCCGAAGTAATCATGATGTTGGGCTAATTACTAAAATTGGGTAATTGGGCTTTGTACCATAATTGGAGTTTGGACAAAAGAACGATACTTGTGGAAATTAGACTATGGGCTATTAATGGGCTTTATATTTGTTTAACTAAATGATAGTTTGTTAATGTTAATATAAAGATTTACAATTGGGCGTTCCTATAAATTACCATATACACTCAATCGGACACGATGGGCGGGGTATTTATATGTACGAATAATCGTTCATTTAACCGGACACGGGAATGGATTAATAGCCACTAGAATAATTAAAACAGGGGTGAAATTATGTAAAAGGACACTTGGTATAATTGATAACAAAATATTAAAACCTTGGGTTACACTCAGTCGACATCCTGGTGTAATTATTAAACAAAGTATTAAAATCTTGTTACAGTTTAAGTCCTCAATTAGTTGGAATATTTAACTTCGGGTATAAGGATAATTTGACGAGGACACTCGCACTTTATATTTATGACTGATGGACTGTTATGGACAAAAACCAGACGGACATATTAAATAATCCAGGACAAAGGACAATTAACCCATGGGCATAAAACTAAAATCAACACGTCAAACATCATGATTACGGAAGTTTAAATAAGCATAATTCTTTTATTTCATATTTAATTTCCTTTATTTTATATTTAATTGCACTTCTAATTATCACACTTTTATTTATTGTTATTTAATTGCACTTTTAATTATCGTCCTTTTTAATTATCGCAAGTTTATTTTATCGCACTTTTATTATTTGCAATTTCATTATCGTTATTTACTTTACGCTTAAAATTAAGTCTTGTATTTATTTATTATTTTACATTTGGTTTTAACTGCGACTAAAGTTTTAAAATCGACAAACCGGTCATTAAACGGTAAAAACCCCCCTTTATAATAATAATATTACTTATATATATATTTGTATTTTTATAAAAGTAAACTAATATAGCGTTGAGCTTTGTTTAAAAAGATTCCCCGTGGAACGAACCGGACTTACTAAAAACTACACTACTGTACGATTAGGTACACTGCCTATAAGTGTTGTAGCAAGGTTTAAGTATATCCATTCTCTAAATAAATAAATATCTTGTGTAAAATTGTATTGTATTTAATAGTATTTCCTGCTAAAATTTAATAGTATTTTATACCCCTTAGCTTTAACATCAAGTATTTTTGGCGCCGCTGCCGGGGAACCTCTTAAACGCCGGAAGCGCAACGCTAACATAAAAAAAAAAGATTTTTAGTTTACTTTTATTAAAATTCGTTTTTGTAAAAATACGTTTTAAATATTCGAAAATATAAAAAGAAAAACAAAAATATAAATATTTTTAGGAGTTTGATAAATATTTAAGTTTTATAAAGTTTCTTTATTTCCATTTTTTTTAGTATGTAAAAATATAAGTTTTATTTAATTAATAAATATATTTTATATTTTACCAAAAAAAATAAATAAAAAAAAAATTTAATTCGGCCCGAACACTGTAGCAGCCCAGCTTTTGGCCCGAAATCCTAGCCCATGCGATCGCATGGCTGGGCAACTTAGGACTCATGCGATTGCATGAGCCCATCTGACACGCCAGACTGCAGCCTGCCTGCATTAATTACGGATAATAATAATAATTATTATATTTAAACCCTAATTAGGGTTATATATAATATATATTAATTTAGTTTTTATTATTAATTTGTATTTTTAGTTTAATTAGTTTATTTAAATTTTAAAATTAATATTTTTATAAAATAAATAATATAAAAATAATATTTTTATAAAAATTGTACTTTTTACAACTTTTTATATATTTTTATATTTTGTCCCTTTTTAATCGTTTTAGCGTAATATTTGTATTTTTCGCTCATATTTAGTTTTAATTCATAGTTTTTGCCATAATTATTTTTACTTCTAGATTTTTAGGCTTTGCCGTAGAATTCCTTAAGTGCTTTTTCTTTAGACTAAGATTTAGGTGCTTTAGAATTTTGCGACGCAGTTTTTAGATTTTAGTTTCTTTTTAAGATATTTCCATTTGGGATTTAGTTTTTCCTGTAAGCTTTAATATTTTTAGACACCTTTTACTATGTATCAATTATCATTCCAATTAGTAATCTCAATTTGCGATTATAATTTTAAGTTAGTTGTAGTAATAAGGTTAGGTTAGTCAAGTACTTTTAAGTTTCATAAGTTTTTTTTTTTTTTTTTTCCGTCACCTTTTATTTTTCAACCATTTTTCTTTTTCAACCTTTTTCCGACGAACTCTTTTTCTTTCTTATTTCTCGTTATTCTAGTTTTAGGACATAGATTTTTGTTCTACTCCTTATCTAAATTTCTTAAAATTACGAAAATTTATTTTAAGTGGTTAAATTAATAGACATCAAAATTTTCTGGTTCGTAGTAATAGTTGGATTTGTACGTGGACCGGGTTATTGGAGCCAAACAGTCCTCAATTATATTGAGACCAAACGAATCCTGCCCCTCTACTGCATCTTTTGGCTATTCGAAACGTGGGCAAAATCAGAAAAGTCTATTGATTGGATAACTTATTATAATTTTTCTTTCCTTTTTAAAACTAATAGGATATTCAGTGAATGCACCGAGCAAGACGTTCACCACCTTTTGTACGTTCACCACCTGTAACTAGATCAAGACATTTAGCAAATATAACCGCCGTTGATTTTTCTTTAGAATCGTCATCCAGTCGACCAAGTACTTCAGTTCAAATTTCCGATAATCCATTTTTTGAACCCGACCTCACAATTGAGAATCCGGAGAATATTCAGGAACGGTTCGTAGATCCTGAACCACTAAACTTTCCCCCGGAACCACCAATCATTCAAACAGAGATTGTTGAGGAACGAACCATTAAATCAGAATCCTCTAGTGATTCCGATTCAACAAATTCAATTATGGAGAATCTGGAACCTTTAAGTATGGAAGACCGAATGAGAGCTAAACGCACTGGCCAAGGTCACGCAATTACTCATCCAGACATTAATGCGCCAGATTATGAAATCAAAGGACAAATTCTACACATGGTGACTAATCAATGCCAATTTAGTGGTGCGCCGAAGGAAGATCCAAATGAACATCTACGTACCTTTAATAGGATCTGCACACTATTTAAAATCCGAGAAGTGGAGGATGAACAGATATATCTCATGTTATTTCCCTGGACTTTAAAGGGAGAAGCCAAAGATTGGTTGGAATCGTTACCTGAAGGGGCGATTGATACATGGGACGTTTTAGTTGAAAAATTTCTTAAACAATTCTTTCCTGCATCTAAAGCCGTAAGACTTCAAGCAGAAATTGTTACGTTCACACAGAAACCAAATGAAACTCTATATGAGGCATGGACAAGATATGGAAAGTTGTTAAGAGGATGTCCGCAACATAGTTTAGACACCTGTCAAATAGTACAAATATTCTACCAAGGATGCGACATCACTACAAGGAAAGACATAGATATAGCAGCTGGTGGTTCTATTATGAAGAAAACCGAAACTGATGCTTACAAAATTATTGATAATACTGCTTCCCACTCACATGAGTGGCACCAAGAAAAAGACATCGTTAGATCATCTAAAGCAGCTAGAGTCGATTCTAGCCATGACTTAGATTCCATTTCCGCAAAGATAGATGCTGTGGAGAGACGAATGGAAAAGATGACTAAAGATATTCACTCAATACGAATTAGTTGTGAGCAGTGTGGAGGACCACATTTGACAAAAGATTGTCTCAGTATTGAATTAACAATGGAACAAAGAGAGAATATTTTATACATAAACCAAAGGCCTGGAAATAATTATCAGAATAATTATCAACCGCCAAGACCGATTTACAATCAAAACCAGAATTATAACCGAAATATTCCATACAACAACCAACAAGGTCCTACCAATCAACAAGTATCTAATAACAATTACAATTAGCAAAGACCTAATTTTCAAAACAAACCACCACAACAAACCGATGATAAAAAGCCGAATTTAGAAGATATGATGACGAAGCTAGTTGAAACTCAAACGCAGTTTTTCACATCTCAGAAACAAACTAATGAACAAAATGCTCAAGCATTTAGAAATCAACAAGCTTCTATTCAAAATCTGGAACAAGAAGTAAGTAACCTAGCAAGGTTAATAGGTGAAAGAAAACCGGGAAGTCTACCTAGTGATACAAATGCTAACCCCCGGAATGAAACAGCTAAAGCCATTACCACAAGAAGTGGTACAACACTTAAACCTCCGGAAATACCTGTAACTTCTGTTGAAACTATTCCTACTCCACAAGAACCGCAACCTGATCAAGATAAGGAAAAAGAACCGGTAGTTGAAAAGGTTAATGAAGATAACACAGTTAAGGATAAACCTTATGTTAAACCATACCAACCACCACTTCCTTACCCGAGTAAAATGAAGAAAGAGAAACTTGAAGCCGAGCAATCCAAATTCTTGGATATGTTTAAACAAATAAATGTAAATCTTTCTTTCATTGATGTGATTTCAGGAATGCCTAGATATGCTAAATTCTTGAAAGATCTAATCTCAAATAGAAAGAAAATGGAAGAACTCTCGGCTGTTACTATGAATGCTAATTGTTCAGCAGTGCTGTTGAATAAGATACCAGAAAAATTATCTGATCCAGGAAGTTTCACAATTCCATGTTTTCTGGGTAGTCTTAGTTCAATAGAAGCATTGGCAGACTTAGGTGCTAGTATAAATCTAATGCCGTATTCACTATACGCTAAACTAGACCTTGGAGAATTAAAACCAACCAGAATAAGCATACAACTAGCCGATAGATCAATAAAATATCCTAGAGGGATAATGGAGAACATGCTAGTTAAAGTTGGTACTTTAGTATTTCCAGTAGATTTTGTTGTTCTGGACATGGAAGAAGATTCTCAAGTTCCTCTCATATTAGGAAGACCATTCTTAAACATGTCTAAAGCAATGATAAACGTGTTCGGTAAGAAACTGACCCTAAGTATAGAGGATGAGAGTGTTACCTTTTCAGTTGATAGAGCAATGCAACAACCACAATCTGCAGATGATACATGTTATTATATTCAAACTATAGATGCACATGCAGAATTATTAGAAGAATTTCCAGAATTACAAGGAACAGGAGAATGTTCTTTAGGAGAAGGTAATGAACCAATTGATGAAGCTGAAATGTTAGCTACACTTATAGCTAATGGATATGAACCAACAACAGAAGAAATTCAAATGCTAAAAGAAGAAGACAGATATCGATACAAATCATCGATAGAAGAACCTCCGAAATTAGAGTTAAAGCCACTTCCAAACCATTTGGAATACGCTTATTTACATGGTGAATCTGAATTACCTCTAATAATATCGTCTTCTCTTACTGAAAATGAGAAATCACAACTCATTTCTGTGTTGAAAGCTCATAAACCAGCCATTGCATGGAAGATTCATGATATTAAAGGAATAAGTCCTTCGTATTGCACACATAAAATCCTTATGGAAGAAGGTCATAAAACGTATGTGCAACGCCAACGAAGACTAAATCCTAATATGCAAGATGTAGTTAAGAAAGAGATTATTAAACTGCTAGATGCAGGTCTAATTTATCCAATCTCTGATAGTCCATGGGTAAGCCCAGTTCAATGCGTACCTAAGAAGGGTGGCATGACTGTCATTACAAATGAGAAAAATGAGCTTATTCCTACTAGGACTGTAACAGGATGGCGTGTGTGTATTGATTATAGAAAATTAAATGACGCCACCAGAAAAGATCACTTTCCCTTACCTTTCATAGATCAAATGTTGGAAAGATTAGCCGGAAATAGTTACTATTGTTTTCTAGATGGATTTTCCGGATATTTTCAAATTCCAATAGCACCCGAGGACCAAGAGAAAACCACATTCACGTGCCCTTATGGTACTTTTGCTTACAAACGCATGCCATTTGGACTTTGCAACGCCCCTGCAACCTTTCAAAGGTGTATGATGGCGATTTTTCACGACATGATAGAAGAATGCAAGGAAGTTTTCATGGATGACTTTTCAGTCTTCGGTGATACATTTGAATCATGTCTAGTTAATCTGGAACGAATACTTCTTAGATGCGAACAATCAAATCTAGTACTTAATTGGGAGAAATGTCATTTCATGGTTAAAGAAGGCATCGTTCTTGGACATAAAATTTTAAAAGAAGGAATTGAAGTAGATAGAGCTAAAGTAGATGTAATTGCTAAACTTCCACATCCCACCAATGTTAGAGGAGTTAGGAGTTTTCTAGGGCATGCCGGTTTTTACCGACGTTTCATAAAAGATTTTTCTAAAATTACCACTCCTATGAATAAACTCCTAGAAAAGGATGCTCCATTCATCTTTTCAGATGAGTGTATCAAATCTTTTAATATTCTTAAAGAAAAACTCACTAATGCGCCGATCATGATAACACCAAATTGGAATCTACCATTTGAACTAATGTGCGATGCAAGTGATTTTGCAATGGGAGCCGTTTTAGGACAAAGGATTGAAAAACGATTTCAACCTATATATTATGCTAGTAAGACGTTACAAGGAGCACAAACGAACTATACAACTACTGAAAAAGAACTCCTTGCTATTGTCTTTGCTTTTGACAAATTTCGATCATATCTCGTTCTAGCAAAAACGGTGGTCTATACCGACCATTCTGCTCTTAGATACCTATTTTCGAAACAAGATGCTAAACCGAGATTAATCCGTTGGATTTTACTCTTACAAGAGTTTGATATTGAAATCCGAGATAAAAGAGGAGCAGAAAATCTCGCCGCTGATCATCTTTCTCGTCTTGAAAATCCCGAATTAGAAGTTCTAAATGAATCGGCCATACAAGACAACTTTCCTGATGAATATCTATTGAAGATAGATTATAAAGAAATCCCATGGTTTGCAGACTATGCAAATTATTTAGTATGTGGATTCCTTGAAAAAGGATTATCGTACCAAAAACGAAAGAAATTCTTCAGTGATATAAAACACTATTTTTGGGAAGATCCACATCTGTTTAAAAGTTGTCCCGATGGAATAATACGCCGATGTGTACTTGGAGATGAAGCTAGTAAAATATTAAACCATTGTCACACAGGACCAACAGGAGGGCATTATGGGCCTCAACTAACAGCAAGAAAAGTTTATGAAGCTGGATTCTATTGGCCTACAATTTACAAAGACGCACACCTTCTTTGCAAATCCTGTGATGCATGTCAAAGGGCCGGAAAAATAAGTCAACGTGATAAAATGCCACAAAATGTCATCCAAGTATGTGAAGTATTTGACATTTGGGGTATTGACTTTATGGGTCCATTTCCAAAATCTCATAATAATCTATATATACTCGTAGCCATTGATTATGTATCTAAATGGGCGGAAGCACAAGCTCTCCCAACTAACGATGCACGAGTTGTAGTCAACTTTTTAAAACGTCTTTTTGCAAGGTTTGGAACACCGAAAGCTTTAATAAGTGATCGGGGTACTCATTTCTGTAATAATCAACTTGAGAAAGTTCTTAAAAGATATAGAGTAACTCATAAAATCTCCACCGCATATCATCCACAAACAAGTGGACAAGTTGAAAATACCAACCGAGCTTTAAAACGTATTCTAGAGAAAACCGTAGGATCAAATCCGAAGGAATGGTCCATTAAATTGGAGGATGCACTCTGGGCTTTTAGAACAGCCTACAAAACTCCAATTGGAACCACACCTTTTAGACTTGTTTATGGAAAAGCATGTCATCTTCCAGTAGAAATTGAACACAAAGCATTTTGGGCTTTGAAGACATGTAATCTTGATTTACATGAAGCTGGACGTCTACGATTAAGTCAACTAAACGAATTAGAAGAATTAAGACATGAAGCATATGAAAATTCGTTAATCTATAAAGAAAGAACGAAAAAATGGCATGATAAAAGAATCAGAAGTTCAAAAAAATTTAAAGAAGGAGACAGAGTTCTTCTTTTCAATTCAAGATTCAAGCTATTTCCTGGAAAATTGAAATCAAGATGGTCTGGACCATTCATAGTCAAAAGAGTTTTTCCATACGGAATGATAGAATTAATAAATTCAAATGGGATTGAATTTAAAGTTAATGGTCACAGAGTTAAACATTACATACATGGTCCGATGGAAGTCGACAACGAAGTTAATCACAATTTCGACACCACAGCTAACTAAGTGTGGGGAGAATCATGTCTTTAAAGGATAATATGTATTTCTGTTAGAGTTAGATTGTCTGTTTTCGTGTAGTTCTCGAAAATAGAACCTGAATGGTCTTTCCCTAGCAGACCCTAAAGAACTAGTCTTCTCCCCCCATTCTGAATTTTTATTTTTTTTTAGGTTTTTACGAAATGAAGACTGCCTGTGAACTAAACCATGGTCTAATGCTACACGCTTTGATCACTAAACGTAATAATGACATACTACCGAGTGAATTAGTATCAGTAATAAGAGAAAGAATGGACGGAGTTAGAAAAGAATCCAGATGCGAAGATAATAAATTACAATTTGGTAAAGGAAAATCAAAATCCGCAGCGAAAAGAAGAGCACGACACCTAGAAAGATGTCACAAATGCGGAAAATGGTCACATGGAGGTAAATGTTCAAATAATCAAACCTATTCAAATACCGAATTTGTTACTTTATGCAGAGACGGACCGTTCATATGTTTAGAAGAAAAGACACTGAATGCTCGAGGTTACGCCTATGTAGCCATGGAAAACCAATTAAACCGACTATCTTATGAATGGGATAGATCATATAACTAAGAAATCTATTTCACAGGTATGTATGTACAGTTTTTATTTTTATTTTTATTTTTAACCTTTTGATAATAAACGCTAATTTGTTCGCTAAAAAGTATTAAATTGGTATTGAATAAAATTAGGTTTGGCGACCGAAATTATTGATATCATTCAAAAATTTATTACATCACTGCGAAATTTAACGTTTATTCTTAAGGTATAAATATCTTTAATCAATCAACCCAAAATATTTCAAAAATTCGTCATGAGTTAAATTAGGTCTTGGAACCGAAATTACTTTACCGAAAAGAGGGGCGCATATTTTTGATAATATTTGATTGATTAAAGTGGGATAAAAAGCCAAAAAGATTTTTAATTTTATTTTTACCATGTTTTTAAAATTAATATTTAAATCTTACATTAATATTGTAAACTTTGTAAAAACAATATTTAAAAAAAAAATGTAAATATTTGAAAAATTAATATAAGTTTGGTGTGAATTTATAATGTGAATTTTTAAAATTAAGTTTGGTGTGAATTTTTAATTTTTAAAATATGAATTTTTAATTTTATGCATTTCAAATTTTAAGTTTGGTGTGAATTTTTAATATTAATTTTGAATTTTATATTTATGTTGTGTGAATTTAAAAACAAAAATTTACTTTATCTCATTAAGTTAAAAATATGATTTTTAAATTTCGTCGTAAGTTGAAGACTAGGTCTTTGAACCGAAATTGCTTTACCCGAGGGAGGGACGAGAACTTTTATTATCATTATTTTTAATCTTATTGAATTAAAGTATGCCAAAAACATTAAAAAACCCAAAAATCTTTACTTTTAAAAAAACCGCGCTTTGATTTGACAAATTTTTAAAATTTTGTCGAGAGACAGACTAGGACAACGATCCGAAACGCCCTCGCTCCTAAAGGAAAACAAAATTTTTAAAATTTAATTAATTATAAGTTTTATAAAGCATAAGGTTTTACAAAAAAAAAAAAAAAGAAAAAAAAAGCTGAAAATACTGTAGCCGGCACCCCATGCGATCGCATGGGGTTTGCACTTGGAACCCATGCGATCGCATGGGGACCAAATGCAGTTCAGAAACAAAAACAGCAGCGGGTCTGCTCTTCAACCACAACACACACACATACACCCGAAACTCACCCAAAAATTCACCAATTTTCGCCATTTTTCCACCATAATTCGTCATTTTTCTTGCTCTAATCATGCCTAGATTCTCATTCCTCAGCAAATTGGTAAAAATTACACCCCTAAACTCTATAAATTCCTAGTTTTTATGATAATTACCAATTTTTTACCTAATGCAATTTTGTTAATTTCTAGTGTAATTAGTGTTAAATTGTTAGTATTTTATGCATGTATAACCTAGATTGATGCTATTTAACATGATTTGAAGCCAAAAACTTCAAAATTTTTAGAAATCTAGGGTTTGTGTTCTTGAGCAATTTGGGGCTTTTGATATAAACAGGTTATGGCCGATTTTTGTCATGAATTATTGCTAAATTGAGTAGTGTAACATGTTTAGATAGTTAAATGATCCAAACAATGATCCTAAACATGATTTTTGGAGATTAAAGTGGACTTTTTAAGTCCAAAATTCATGAACTTGATTTATTTGATATATTTGACATTTGAGACTTGTTTAATTATTAGTAATGAATATTTTGACATGTTATACATTTTCATATGTGCTTATTTGAAAAGTGTAGAATTGTGAAAAATTGTGAAAATGTGTATAAGTTTAATTTTGATTTAACATGTTATAGTTTTAAGTTGTTATTTTACTAACACTAATGCATATTTGGATGCACAATTTTTGTGTTTAATGTGTTTTACAGAGAGCCGATACTGGAGGTTCAGGAGCATCATCATCTAGACGACCAGCACCAGCACAAGAACCACAGCCAGAAATGCAACACGAACAAGAACCACAACAGGAACAACAACAGCCTGATCAGCACATACCTTATTATGATCCAGTACAGTTTGTTGATGAACTCATAGTATTCCCAATGAGGCCGCCAGTAGAATTCCCAACGATTCCTGAGCACACTCTACATCCTAATCTGAGATTTGATAGAAGATGGAGAGATTACGAGACATATCAAAGGAACAAATTCAAATTGGTAACAAAAAATGTAGAGGTGCCAAGGGTAATTGATTGGGCCCCTTTGGAAACGGTCCATCTAGCTGACCGTGTTAGACAGCTTTTAGTTCAAAGGTATGGCAGTTCTTCTTTTACAGATTGGGAACGTCTTTTCACCATTCGTAGACCTGTATATAAGGAATGGTGTATTGAGTTGATGAGTACTGTATCACTTGATACAAATATAGTTAGGATAGATGATAGAAGATTTCTTAGGTTTATCCTTGGCGGTAGGATGTACAGAATGTCCATGCTGGACATGGCCAGGGCCTTACAGATATATACTCCTGGTGAGTTGCTATTACCCAATTGTACAAACTTGATTCATTATGGTGAACGGGTAGATAGTAACTTTGACGCTGACGCCATTTGGAGGCGTATGTCACATTTTGATGTTTTTACACGAGCAGGAGGACACTCCTATACACATATTGACAGAGCTGAGCTTCGTATTATTCATAGATTTTTGGCTAACTCGATTACACAAAGAGGTCATAATAAAGAAAAAATTACCTTATATGATTTATTCTACCTAAAGTGTATTCGGGATCCTAGAAGCTTTGTCAATATCCCTTACTGTGTTACTTTTTATTTATCTAAAATGGTAGAGGGAATGCAGGACGGGAGTATAATAGGAGGAGGTATTTTTGTTACTCTCATTGGAGAGTATTTAGGTGTTGATAGGAACCAAGGGGGTCCATTACAGATTTGTAGAGAACAGGTTGAGCCCTTAGGATTGAAAGTTTATGTGGGTGCTAAGGTATTGAAAAGTAGACGTAACCAGGCAGTACCCTATGAGGGATCTCATCCTCAGGTAGAGAGAGGCTCAGACGAGGAAATGGAGGAGGCGGAAGACATTAGGGATGTCTTTCGAGATGCTATTCTTGACGTCCACGTTCGTATAGATGAGGAAGCAATGACGAACGCGGCAAGACATAGTATGTATGAGCAGTGGAACTCCGAGCGAGTATACGAGGATTATAGGCGATGCCAACACGATAGCTGGTTAGTTCATCAGCACCAAATCATGAGCCAGCTATCATATCAGGTACCAAATAACTATGTACCTACTCGACCTGCTCGTTTTCTGCCACATAGCCCCGATATCCGACCACCCTTTAACCGGTATGACTATGACCAAGCCTATCAGAACACCTATAACCAACAATGGAACCCACCCGATGAGATGAACTGGAACCCCTATCCAGACTGATTTAGTTCCATTTGGTTATTTTTATGATTTTTATGTTTTTATCTTTTGACTTTTTCATGTTTAAACTTATGTTATTGGATATATTTGTGTAATTTTTATTATTTTATTATTATTGTGTACTAATATTTCATATTTAGAATTTGAAAGTGGGATATTAAGTCCCATTTCAAATTGCCATGCATGATTATATTTGTATGTATGTATATTGTCGATTGTACAAAACAGGATAAAACAGCGCATTTTCAAAGACTGGCATTAAGTTCAGCAAAAGCTACTAATTTTGACGACAAGATGACAAATAAATGTGATGTAACAACAGACGAAATGAACAAATGATATGCACCATTTATCATTCAGCAAACAAACGCCAATATGTTTGGAAACTTTGGTAAAATTTAATCATTTCTACGCTAATCACCCTCAATAATTTAAATTGTACTGATTTCTTGCAAATGAGGGCATTGCAAGATCTTAAGTGTGGGAAGAGGTTAAATTCTTTCGGATTTTAAAATTTTTATCTTAAACACTTGGTTACCATTAAAAATACTAGTAAAGCAGTAGTTGTATTAGAATCTAGTGCTCTCTGATAATAAAGAACAGCCCTAGTCTTATATACTGACTACCCAATTCTAGTAAAAATTTTCAATTAAATGAACTTAAAATCATGTTTATACATATTTATGAACGATAAAACTAGGTTTTAACACCGAAATTATTGTTACCTCGGAAAGGACATAAATTGAGAAACAAACCAAAATGTTAAAATTCATTTAAAATGGAATAGAGGACGATAAAAAGGAAAATAAAAGCCAAGTGTGGGAAAATTCTCCAAGTTATTCAAAACATATATCACATATTTTTGTACAAATAACTGAAAATACTTTTGCTTTGGACTAAACTAAACTGTTTTACCCGATGAAAGAAAAGAAGAGATGGATCTACACGATGAATCAATTCCATCATTAAAAGGAAGTAAAGTCTTTCGAAAAAGACACGCGCTTCTTGATTTAGGTCAAGAAGTTGTCGTCCAGACCAGCTGTAGGTTGACGAAAAATCTAGAAAAGTCATCACTAAAATCAGCAGGAAATCCACGGACCTCAGCATTAAACAGGGTCGCCAAGTGGTCAGATTTATCCTAACCATGAGAAGGATTTATCTCGTACAATGGGGGGGCACCATGCAAATTAGCTGGATAAGACTAATGAATCAGATCCCCAGAAAGGATAATCTCCTTAAAGATTAAAAATCAGCTTTTAAGACTGATATTACTCAATCCTAGAGATTGACCTTAAAGATTGAGAATTACAAACTCATGGAATTCGATGATATCTAAACTCGAGCTTGAACAAGAAAATATTTTGATCAAATTAAAACCGATTTGTTTTCTGAAAACCCATTTTCGATGCGTTCATTACCATTGAACGTAAAATCCTAGGAATTCACCTGGAATTCATTAGGTCACCTGAACCAAATCGGGTGTCAACCGTAAGAACGGTGGTTGCATAATGGTCGAAGACAGGACCTTGTGCCAGACCGAAAAATCATAAGGGTGAGCTTTACTATTGCTCCTACCAAGGATAGTAATTGCATCCGACACGTTATAGACCATAATCAAAAGCAAGTCACGGGACATTGCCTTAACAGTTGCTTGTTCATCGCTTTCCTTTACAACCGGACGGTAGTTTATCGAAAGGTAATATACGGAGCAAGTATACTGGACGTGTTGCTTTCCAAATACAAGGTTAGCAAGTGGGTAACATAAAACCGCAAGTTTTGAGCTAAAATTTTCAAATCTGAAACCCACCAAACCCACAAAAATATTTTGCAAACACCGGTGAAGGGTTATTCCGGAAAACTTATCTAGGGTAAAAGCTAGATTGAATTTTCAAAAGATCAAATATTTTCATAAAGATCCAATTTCCTTAATGGATATAAATTTTTATAGTCATGTGGGACTGTAAACCATATCGTTACTACCATTGTTTATACCACTGTATAAAAATCACTTATGTACAAAGTGTGAAGAATAAAGAAGTGATTCTAGTATTTCAAGACGATATTGCTTGAGGACAAGCAATGCTCAAGTGTGGGAATATTTGATAATGCTAAAAACGAACATATATTTCATAGCATTATTCCTCAAGAAAGACAAGCTTTTAGTTGCAATTGTTCTATTTACAAGTGATATTCGTTTAAATAATAAAAGGTGAAGATAAAAGACAGATTCGACGAATTGAAGACGCAAACGACCAAAAAGCTCAAAAGTACAAAATACAATCAAAGAGGTTCCAATTATTGATAAGAAACGTCTCGAAATTACAAGAGTACAAGATTCAAAACGCAAAGTACAAAATATAAAATTGTACGCAAGGACGTTCGAAAATCCGGAACCGGGACCGGAGTCAACTCTCAACGCTCGACGCAACGGACTAAAAATTACAAGTCAACTATGCACATAAATATAATATAATATTTAAATAATTCTTATAATTATTTAATATATTATATTATTTATAAAACCGTCGGCAGAAGAAAACAACCAAAAATGAGCCTCCCCAGCTGGCCATGCGATCGCATGGCCTGGAAGGCATAAATCCATGCGATCGCATGAGCCCCAGTTCTAGCCCACATGCCGATAAAAATCGAGCTTTGGTGAACCAAAAACATCCATCCATCTTTCTCTTTTCTCATACGTAAAACATATATATATTTATAATTTATATTTATATTTTAATTATAATTCTAATAATAAGGGTATGTTAGCGAATGTTGTAAGGGTGTAAGTCAAAATTCTGTCCGTGTAACGCTACGCTATTTTTAATCATTGTAAGTTATGTTCAACCTTTTTACATTAATGTCTCGTAGCTAAGTTATTATTATGCTTATTTAATCCGAAGTAATCATGATGTTGGGCTAATTACTAAAATTGGGTAATTGGGCTTTGTACCATAATTGGGGTTTGGACAAAAGAACGACACTTGTGGAAATTAGACTATGGGCTATTAATGGGCTTTATATTTGTTTAACTAAATGATAGTTTGTTAATGTTAATATAAAGATTTACAATTGGGCGTTCCTATAAATTACCATATACACTCAATCGGACACGATGGGCGGGGTATTTATATGTACGAATAATCGTTCATTTAACCGGACACGGGAATGGATTAATAGCCACTAGAATAATTAAAACAGGGGTGAAATTATGTAAAAGGACACTTGGTATAATTGATAACAAAATATTAAAACCTTGGGTTACACTCAGTCGACATCCTGGTGTAATTATTAATCAAAGTATTAAAATCTTGTTACAGTTTAAGTCCTCAATTAGTTGGAATATTTAACTTCGGGTATAAGGATAATTTGACGAGGACACTCGCACTTTATATTTATGACTGATGGACTGTTATGGACAAAAACCAGACGGACATATTAAATAATCCAGGACAAAGGACAATTAACCCATGGGCATAAAACTAAAATCAACACGTCAAACATCATGATTATGGAAGTTTAAATAAGCATAATTGTTTTATTTCATATTTAATTTCCTTTATTTTATATTTAATTGCACTTCTAATTATCGCACTTTTATTTATTGTTATTTAATTGCACTTTTAATTATCGTCCTTTTTAATTATCGCAAGTTTATTTTATCGCACTTTTATTATTTGCAATTTCATTATCGTTATTTACTTTAAGCTTAAAATTAAGTCTTGTATTTATTTATTATTTTACATTTGGTTTTAACTGCGACTAAAGTTTTAAAATCGACAAACCGGTCATTAAACGGTAAAAACCCCCCTTTATAATAATAATATTACTTATATATATATATATTTGTATTTTTATAAAAGTAAACTAATATAGCGTTGAGCTTTGTTTAAAAAGATTCCCCGTGGAACGAACCGGACTTACTAAAAACTACACTACTGTACGATTAGGTACACTGCCTATAAGTGTTGTAGCAAGGTTTAAGTATATCCATTCTCTAAATAAATAAATATCTTGTGTAAAATTGTATTGTATTTAATAGTATTTCCTGCTAAAATTTAATAGTATTTTATACCCCTTAGCTTTAACATCACTAGTTCATTATCATCTCGGGCTTCCTCGGTGTTAATGTTGAAAGCTCGGCCGCACTTATTGGGCTTATCTTTCTTCTTTGGGCATGCATTTCTATAATGACCCAGTTGGCCACATTCGTAACAAGTGACCGTCTTTGGTGCATTGGGCCTCTTTCGAGCGACGGGGTTAGCACTTTTACAATCGTTGGCCCTATGGCCACTTCCTTGGCATCGGTGGCAAATTAGCTTGCCACATTCACCAAAGTGATGCTTGTGGCATGTGACGACTCAGAAATTTCCGACTAAATTTAAACTTTATCTTTATATTATTCTGACACGATAAGCAATGTTTGTTAAGTTAAATCTCAAGGATTTTAAACTATGTTTATACATTCATTTAAACCTCGACCAAACTCCAATGATTCACGAACCATTAAATGAACATATATGAATATGTATGTATATGTGTATATGTTATAAATTGAAAATGTCAACAAAGTATTTAAAAGTATAATGCTTTATATGAACGTATTTGTTTCAATATGATTATCGACGAAATTAAAAAAAAAATATATTAAATGATTGAATTATCAGAAACATTGAATTATGATTACAAGTCTCTGTTGAGAGGTCCACTATGATTTGAAAAATCTATTCCTCTTAACGATATTCGGAATAATTTGTAAAGCTATTTATAAATAAAAATAAAAAGGGTCATTTACGAAAGTTAGATAAAAGCTAGTGGAGAATTGGTTTCCATAATATTCTATTAATCTATTTTCAAACGTACAAAAACGTTTTCAGTTTAAAAAGAACTTTAATATTAAAACGTATATAACTTTTATAAATATCTAGAATCACTTTTGACAACTCATTACTTAACCAGTATAATAAATATAACGATATTTATATTTTATTTCATTAAATATATATAACGATTTAAATTAATATTATATATATTTATACACGTATTATACGTACATAGTTTTTATACTTTTACTATACTTTAACTTTACCTTTACTTTACTTTTACTTTACTTTAACTTTAATAATTCACTTTAATAATTCATACTTTAATAATTCACTTTAATAATTCATACTTTAATAATTCACTTTAATAATTCATACTTTAATAATTCACTTTAATAATTCATACTTTAATAATTCACTTTAATAATTCATACTTTAATAATTCACTTTAATAATTCATACTTTAATAATTCACTTTAATAATTCAAAAATCTATTATAAATAGAATTCAATAGGTTTCATTATTTCATAGAAACTTGAAAATATATTTCTCTAAACTCTCTCAATCGATTTACACACACACACACACACACACACACACACATATATATATATATATATATATATATATATATATATATATATATATATATATATATATATATATATATATATATATTTGCTCTATATTATTTCAAGATATTATTAGTATACATAAAATATTACGACGGAGTGATGTCCGAGTGATTTCAAAATAGTTTTTTGAATGAGTCGAAGCTAAGGAAATTATGGGTTATAGCTATGGAGGTGATGGGTATGGTTCATGGGTATGCTCGTGAGGTCAATCTAGTGTTTATCATCTCCGTTGCGTCTACGTACTTTCCTGCAATATTGAATCTCAATATTGATACGTGAGCACTCATAACTTAACTTTTATATATCAATAGTGTATCCCTGACTAGTGCTCGAGTATATAGGATTATGCATGCTTGTACATTTGATATTATCCTTAGATGGGTTTGTTGAATCCTGAATTAGATACATATGCTACTGAGATAGGGCATATGATATGCATGTCATTGGAAAGCTAGCGAAAAATTAAGAACTTTTCATTTAGATATCGAATGGTTTCAATGAAAGGATTTGAAGTTATAGTCAACTGAATTTTAGTATTATTGTTAAAATGATTATTATTACTATCGTCGTTATTATTTTAATAGAAATATCATTGTTATTATAAAATATCATTATTACTATTATGTTAGTATTATCATTTTATCATAATAACATTTTTAGTAAATATAAATATTGTTATTTTTTTTATAGAATAATAATAATTATTATTACAAAATAATACAACTTTTACTTATTATTTTTATGATCAATATTATTTTATCAAATAAATAGGGGATACAAAGATATTTTTCACCACGCGTAATATAATTACATTAATAATACTTACCACTATAGTTTTAAGATATTAAGTGAACTTTATAAATTTTACTACTTAAGATATATAAAAGTATATTTTATCATATATAAACGTTAATATAAATTTTTATTAATAAATGACTTTTATTATTATAAAATCTAATAAATATATTTAAACATATAAAACGACTATAGTTAAGTTATATAATAAACACGTATAAATTTTAGAAGTCATTTTGGGTCACGTTGACTTTTGTTGACTTTCGCATATTAGTCTCGAGCATTATGATTGTGGTACACTATAACTTGACCAAAAATTGTTAGACAAATATTGACCAACATATAAATATATATAATTAATATAGGTTCGTGAATCCAAGGCCAACCTTGCACTTGTTAAATGACGTTATATGTATTTTTACTACGAAATACAGTATGGTGAGTTTCATTTGCTCCCTTTTATATATATTTTTGGGACTGAGAATACATGCGCTGTTTTTATAAATGTTTTATGAAATAGGCACAAGTACTAAAACTAATTCTATGTGGGTTTAAACCAGAAATATACCCTTAGCTTGGTAACATTAAACTACTTGTCTATGTACGGTAGGCGCGAATCCTAAAGATAGATCTATTGGGCCTGACAAACCCCATACTGACTATGGGATGCTTTAGTACTTCGAGGTTATTTTAATCACACCTGATCTGGTGTACTTCAGAGGGTAAAACATGAACGTTAAGGCTTGTTACCGGGTGCCTACAACTTATAGAATACTTTTATACACTTGCGAGTGTACATATATTTATAAACGGAAATCTTGTGGTCTATTAATATATTGAAATGATTGTTATGATAAACCTATGAACTCACCAACCTTTTGGTTGACACTTTAAAGCATGTTTATTCTCAGGTATTAAAGAAATCTTCCGCTGTGCATTAGCTCATTTTAAGGATATTACTTGGAGCCATTCATGGCATATTTTGAAAGACGTTGCATTCGAGTCATTGTGTTCATCAAGATTATTATTATGTCAATTATAGTTGGATGTATTATGAAATGGTGTGCATGCCGTCAACTTTCGTTGTAAAGAAAGTTTGTCTTTTAAAAATGAATGCAATATTTGTAAAATGTATCATATAGAGGTCAAAATACCGCGCGATGTAATCAACTAATGTGAATCGTTTATAATGTATATGAACGGGTCCTTTCAGTTGGTATCAGAGCTGGTTTAATGCCGTTTATTAGCGGGTTAATCGTAGAAGAGGTTCTCACAGTGTTACCTGTGACGAAGCATTGGCTCTTACTCCTCACGGTCCCTATTAGGGTTGGCTGTACTGCCGAGAGGCGGGCCGTAAAATCAGTGTCTGAGGTACGCTCAGTGGTCACAGGCGGTTAGCTGAGAAGGCACTGAGTGGGATGCGTCCCCAACTTTCAGTTGGTATCAGAGCGGTGGTCTTAGCGAACCAGGTCTGTATTAGTGTGTCTAACTGATAGTAGTTAGGATGCATTAATGAGCCTGGACTTCGACCGTGTCTGCATGTCAAAAATTTTGCTTATCATTTTTGTCGGAAATTGCCTGCTTATCATTCTTAGTCTAGACACGTCTTACTGCATTGATTGCATGAATAGTGTATAGACAAAATTCATATCTTAGCGTATCTGTTACTGTAAACTTTGCGTGACATATCCCGTAATTTTCTCCGTAATCTACGTAATCTTTTGCGCTATTTATATAGATATTCTATGTAATTAGAATACTACCCGATAGCCAAAAAAATCATTTCATATCGAAAAGTTCTTTATTCAATCGAACGAAATGGAATTCGTCATTAGTTCAAGTCCCTTGAATTCCGATATGGAATCACACTCAAGCTCCGAAAGCAGTGTGACCGGAATGGATCAACCAATTAGCCATCATCTATTATGAATGAATTGGGGATAGGTTCGTAGCCTCCTCAATAATTGGAGACAAGAAGAAGGTGATCCCTTCCATCCACCACATTGCCCTCTTGGCGATGAGCCTGAAGCACTTACCGGCGAACCGGTCCGAAACACCATTTTCTCTCTCATTTTCAGAGTATCTCGTCACAATTATATACTACATCAAATTCTAGATTTTATTTATCCGCTCGTCCGAACCGACAATCACCCCGGTGTAATAGAAGAAGTCAATGAGCTTCGCGCTCGAGTAGTGGCTTTAGAGAATATGGTGCAAGGGTTACAAACACCAACAAATAACGAAGTATTAATTCATAATTTCAATTTTATTGAATAAATACTCCGTAAAAGTTATGTAATTTCTAAAGTCTTTAGGGATTATTCAGTTCTAGTTTCAACCGTAAATCAAATGAGTTTAATTCAATATTAACTCATTAAATCTATGTTACATCTGAAGAAAATATGCACATATATATTTTCATAAAGACTGTAATAAAATTCTGTTGTACAAAATATTAATTGTGAAATTTTTTTTTTAACGGGTAGGTAATACCCGAGAGATATATAAATTCACAATTAATATATTACATTTTTCGAATCTGATTAAGCAAATCATCAACTATACTCCCAAAATCTCACAACAATATACATTCTTATATAGAAATCAAAACAACCATTCTCACCCAAATTTGATTACGCATTCTGATTTTGACAAATCAAAATCCAATCATGATTTAACAGAAGACATCACTCTTAGATTCCTACATCTTTCAAAGCTATACTTTGACTTCAAAACCGTGTTAGAACATCATATGTAACATCCCGCCTTTTTCCGTTTACTTTTCCGTTTAACTATTTTAAACTCCGTTATATGTTTATAACATCTCCCGTTAATACGCGTTTCAAATTATCTCGTTTAGGTAATTTAACGCACCCGACTATGACTTGAGGGACTTGTTTTGCCAAAACCCCAAAATGGTGACTAGCACTTGACTAGTCAACCATCTTCCACCTCCATTTTTCATTTTCTTTTCTCTTTTTATTCTCTACTTTCATATTTTCTTTAAATTCATCAAAAAGCAAATCTTCATCCATATTCAATCGATCAAGCTTCGGGCCAAACAAATTACATATTTGAACTCCTCGTGATCTCCTCTTCGATTCCATACCAATCTCATTGCATTTGGGTAACTTTCTAAAATCACTAATTTTATGTGTTCTTGAGATTTTTGAGTTAAAAGGTTGTTAATTAGTGTCTATGGCTCAAGTCTAGTATGGTTATGTGATTTGTATGTTTGTTCTTGCTATTTTGATGTAACTAGTTCATATTGAAAGTTCACATGCTTAATCTTGAGTTTTGAGTGTTCATATGTTGTTTGATGCTAAGAGTTCATGTTTTAATCTTATTCCTAGTGTTACTAGCTTCGTTATGATGTATGGTTTGGTTAAAGAAACCTTCTAAACTTGATTATGAAATTTGGTGAATTTGAGTTAGGGTTTCATGAACTAGAAATGGACTTTTGATGCTTTAAATGACACGAAATGCTAATTGTAAGTGTTAGGTTGTGTTGTATGCTTAATTACCTTCGAAACGGCATATTGTTCATGTAATTTGGTTACCGAATCATTAAATGGCATTTATGACTTGTATGCATTGAATGAGGAACATTAATAGCGGTTTTTGGTTGTTATAAGTGGAAGTTTGATTGATGATATGTGTTTAGTTGCATTCCTCGTCAAAACACCTTTCCAACGATGTATGATAAGCGTTATATGTATTTGCGGGTCAAGTGTTGTGTTAGAATTGGTTTTGGTTCGTGCATATCTTTGAAAAACAGGAAAATAGCTGAACAGCAGGTGGCGCGGCGCGCACCTCACCCCGCGCGGCGCGCAGAACAACCTGGACAGATTCTGACCTCCGTGTCCCATTTCACGTGAAATGTTTGACTAGCTACCGACCTCCGATTCACATGAAACTTGTTTTAATATACTTATATATGAATAATTAGCATAGAAAATTTGTTCGGGACCCGACCCGAACATGTTGACTTTTTCGTTGACTTTGACCGACCAAAGTTTGACTTTTTGTCAAACTTAACCAATTGATTATGCAATCTTTCTAACTTGTTTCTATACATGTATCTTGCATGAAACTTGACTATTTGCTTCACATGCTTCATAATCGAGTCGTGTTGAGCCATAGGACTAATTGAGCAACTTTGACCCTTCGTGACTATCGTTATTGATACAACCTATTTGTTTAGGTCGAGGCTAGCGTTGTCCTTTGCGCACATTACTTGTTGAAGTACTTATTTACTCTTGCAATCAAAGGTGAGATCATAGTCCCACTTTTACACTTTTATACTTATATTTGGGATGAGAAAACATAAACGTTTCATTTTACAAAGTGAACACAAGTACGAAAACAAACATTCTACGTACGCGTTAGAACAAAAAGCCTCAATTCAATTATCATTAGTTACACTTGCAGGGTGTAAGCGAGAACTTATGTTGTGTGGCCATACGGGTTTGACAAACCCTCATTCGGACGGTTCGCTACCGTTAATCGGATGAAATATATTTTCGGGGATAAGTGTATGTTCTGACACTATATTAATGGGGTTTCGTGATAGTTAAGCCTTGATAATTGGGTGCTCGTGATATCAACTTTTAGAATGGTTTATTATTATTTCAACGTGACAACACTTGTGGTTCAACTTACTTACTCACTTACTTACTTACTAAACCTATGATTTCACCAACGTTTTCGTTGACAGATTCTCTATGTTTTTCTCAGGTCCTTGAACTTAGGTGATACATGCTTCCGCACATACTTTTGATACTTGCATTGGATGTCGAGTATACTTGCATACGTGGAGCGTCTTTTTGGCTACTTTAAACTATGTCGCACGTGTTTCATATGAACTATAACTTTTGATATGTACTTGTCTTGGGAATTACTTTTGTAAACGTTGAAACATCCTTTTATGAAATGAATGCGACATATTTTCGGTCAAACTTTGTTATAAATGCTTATGACCATGTAATGGGACCATACGTAGACGACGCCGTCACTTGACGATTTGTCGGGGTCTCTACAAGTGGTATCAGAGCACTGGTTGTAGGGATTTAGAGTTCATTGGTGTCGACCCCGAGTCATAGGGTACATTGATGAGTCTAGACTACAACCGGCATATAGACTTGACATAGGAATTACTTGACTACTTGTGCATTATACTCGAACTCTCTTACTCATATCTACTCTTATTCTATCTTACTCTTGAGTTGTATAATTTAATTGACACGCCACCTTGACTATATGTAGTAATGTCGAATGCACATATGAATTAGGGTAATATAATTTTCGGGATTATATTACGGTGACTCATATGAACATACCGACATTATGACATAAAGAATTTAAGGCGAGTCAAGGATAATTTTCTCTTTATCTTTATTCCATATCACGGTTAGTATTATTTAGAATACTAACCAACGGTATTCTTTTGTTTTGAAGGAACAATGCCTCCTCGCCGTGTACGACGCAATGAAACTCCCGAACAAGCTTTGCAACGCATGATAGCCACCGCCGTGGATGCGGCCATGGCCGGTCACTCGTCCAACAATAACAATAACAACAATAACAACAACAATAACCAAGGAGCCAGTAACTCTAGCGAAGGGTGCTCCTACAAAGCTTTCACGGGGTGCAAACCTCACACTTATGATGGAACCGGGGGACCGGTTGTGCTTACTCGTTGGTTTGAACAAACCGAGGCCGACTTTAGCATAAGCGGTTGTCGGGACCAAGATAAGGTCAAATACTCCACCCACACTTTCTCCGGTGTTGCTCTCACGTGGTGGAACACCTATGTTCAATCGGTGGGAACCGATGAAGCTCATGCCCTTTCTTGGGCCGATTTGAAGGAAAAGATGATTGTTGAATATTTTCCGCGCGAAGAAACCCGCAAGCTTGAGCAAGAGTTAAGAGCTTTGAAGGCGGTCGGAAACGACCTCAAGGCTTACAATCTACGCTTCGCCGAACTATCTTTGATGTGTCCCAATCTCGTTAGCCCCGAATCTCAAAGGATTGAGCTCTACATGCACGGTCTTCCAAAAAGCATCAAACAAGGGGTGATGTCATCCAAACCCACTACTCATCAAGCCGCTATGAACATGGCCCGCCAATTAATTGAGACGGTTGACGAAATTGTAGTGCCGGCTCCTAAGGCCGAGGACAAGTCGGGTGGCAACAAAAGGAAATGGGAAGCCACTCCATCGACCAATTACAACAACAACACCTTCACCAAAAAGCCTTTCAACAATGACGGCAAGAAAATTTATGGTGGAAATAAACCCTTTTGCAACAAATGTCACAAACATCATTACGGGGAATGTGGCAATTTATTTTGTCACCGGTGCCAAAAGAATGGTCATGTGGCCAATGATTGTAGAAGTGCCGCCCCCGTCGCTCGAAAGGGGCCCAATCCTCCAAGGACGGTCACTTGTTATGAATGTGGCCAAACGGGCCATTATAAGAACGAATGCTCGAAAAAGAAAGCCAACCCCAACAACCGAGGCCGAGCCTTTAACATCAACACCGAGGAAGCCCGATATGACAATGAACTAGTCACGGGTACGTTTCTTCTCAACAACACTTATGTTACTTGCTTATTTGATTCGGGTGCCGATAAATGTTTTGTGTCTAAGACTTTGGCTCCTACTCTTTCCGCTCCACCACACCCTTTAGATACTACTTACTCCATCGAGGTGGCCGATGGAAAACTCTTAAGTGCCGACACATATTACCGGGGGTGTACTTTAAATATTTTGGGTAATGAATTTGAAATTGACTTGATACCCATGGAACTAGGGAGTTTTGATGTAATAATAAGTATGAATTGGATGGTCAAAAATAAATCTCACATTCTTTGCGATCTTCACGCAATCCGAATTCCTATCGAGAATGGTGAACCATTGATTGTCTATGGCGACAAGAATTGCACCGGACTCAATCTCGTTTCGTGCCTTAAAGTTCGAAAGCTACTTTGCAAGGGTTGTTTTGCGATTCTTGCTCACGTTAAGAAAGTCGAGGCCGACGAAAAGCGCATCGATGATGTGCCAATTGTTAGTGACTTTTCCGATGTATTTCCCGACGAATTACCGGGTCTTCCACCTCATCGACCGGTTGAATTTCAAATTGATCTTATACCGGGAGCCGCACCCGTAGCGCGTGCACCATATAGACTCGCTCCATCCGAAATGCACGAATTGCAAAGTCAACTCCAAGAGTTACTTGACCGTGGTTTCATTCAACCTAGCCATTCACCATGGGGCGCTCCGATTTTGTTCGTCAAGAAGAAAGACGGATCCCTACGAATGTGCATCGATTATCGTGAATTGAACAAATTAACGATTAAAAACCGATATCCTCTTCCGCGCATTGATGACCTCTTTGATCAACTACAAGGTTCTCGTGTATATTCAAAAATCGATCTCCGTTCGGGTTATCATCAACTAAGGGTTAAGGGGGAAGATGTCTCCAAAACCGCCTTCCGGACTCGTTATGGTAGTTATGAATTCCTTGTCATGCCTTTCGGTCTCACTAACGCACCGGCGGTGTTTATGGATCTCATGAACCGCGTGTGCAAACCTTACCTCGACAAATTCGTTATCGTGTTCATCGACGATATTTTGGTCTATTATAAAAGCGAAGAGGAACACAAAGAACATCTCTGACTCGTGCTTGAACTCTTGAGAAAAGAACAACTCTATGCCAAGTTCTCCAAGTGTGAATTTTGGTTGAAGGAAGTTCAATTCCTCGGTCACGTTGTAAGTGATCAAGGCATTAAAGTCGATCCCGCAAAAATCGAAGCCATTAGTAAATGGGAGACTCCTACTACTCCTACTCAAATTCGTCAATTCTTAGGTCTCGCCGGATACTATCGTAAATTCATCAAGGATTTCTCCTTAATCGCTCGCCCTCTAACCGCGTTAACTCACAAGGAACGAAAGTTCATTTGGTCATCCGAACAAGAAACCGCTTTCCAAATCTTGAAAACTAAGCTAACCACCGCTCCTATCTTGTCGCTTCCCGAAGGCAATGATGATTTTGTCGTATATTGCGATGCCTCGAAAAACGGTTATGGGTGCGTATTAATGCAACGAAAGAAAGTCATTGCTTATGCATCTCGACAACTCAAGGTTCACGAACGAAACTACACGACACATGATCTTGAACTCGGAGCCGTCATCTTTGCACTTAAGTTATGGAGACATCATCTTCTTGGTACCAAGAGTACTATCTTTACCGATCACAAAAGTCTCCAACATATCTTCGATCAAAAGCAACTAAACATGAGACAACGACGGTGGATTGAAACCTTGAACGATTACAATTGTGAGCTTCGTTACCACCCCGGAAAGGCAAATGTAGTGGCCGATGCCTTAAGTCGAAAGGAAAGAACGGTACCTCTTCGCGTCCGAGCATTAAACATCACCATCCACTCCAACCTTAATAGCCAAATTCGTGTAGCTTAAGAGGAGGCTCTTAAGGACAACCACATCGGACGTGAACTTTTAAACATCCTCGTCTCTCGATTCGAAGTTAAGGAGAACGGACTTCGATATTACGCCGGAAGAATTTGGGTGCCTAGATATGGCGATTTACGAAACCTCATCTTAGACGAAGCCCACAAATCACGATACTCGATTCATCCCGGCGCCAATAAGATGTACCATGACCTTAAAGAACAATATTGGTGGCCGAACATCAAAAAGGAAGTTGCTAGATACGTTGCCAAATGTTTGACTTGCGCAAAAGTCAAAGCCGAACACCAAAGACCGTCCGGGTTACTTCAACAACCCGATATCCCGCAATGGAAGTGGGAAAGGATCACGATGGATTTTATCACCAAACTACCAAAAACGTCGGGCGGTTATGATACTATTTGGGTCATTGTCGATCGCCTCACCAAATCCGCGCACTTTCTCGCCATGAAAGAGACCGACAAAATGGAGAAACTTGCACAACTTTACATTAAGGAGATTGTAGCCCGACATGGTGTACCTTTATCGATTATCTCCGACCGAGATGGTCGTTTCGTTTCTAGATTTTGGCGTACTTTACAAGAAGCGTTGGGAACGCGTTTGGACATGAGCACCGCATATCATCCTCAAACCGATGGGCAAAGTGAATGTACAATACAAACCTTGGAAGATATGCTACGAGCTTGTGTTGTTGATTTTGGAAAAGCTTGGGACAAGCACTTACCTCTCGCCGAGTTCTCTTATAACAATAGTTATCACGCGAGTATTAAGGCCGCACCTTTTGAAGCATTATATGGCCAAAAATGTCGCTCTCCTCTTTGTTGGGCCGAAGTGGGTGACGTGCAAATTTCCGGGCCCGAACTCATTCATGAAACCACCGAGAAGATCCTTCAAATCCGAGATAGGCTTCGGACGGCCCGGAGTCGTCAAAAATGCTATACCGACAAAAGACGCAAAGACCTCGAATTTCAAGTCAGTGACCGCGTCATGTTAAAAGTCGCACCTTGGAAAGGTGTCATCCGTTTTGGGAAACGTGGGAAACTAAATCCGTGGTATGTTGGTCCTTTCGAAATCTTAGAGCGTGTTGGAACCGTTGCGTATCGTTTGGATCTTCCGCCTCAACTAAGCTCCGTCCATCCTACTTTTCATGTATCTAACTTGAAGAAATGTCTTGCCGAGCCCGATATCGTCGTCCCTCTCGAGGAACTTACTATTAATGACAAACTTCATTTTGTGGAGGAACCGGTTGAAGTTGTGGACTACGTCGAGAAGGAATTAAAACAGAGCCGGATCCCGATTGTTAAGGTTCGATGGAACGCCAAAAGAGGACCCGAGTTTACTTGGGAAAGGGAAGATCAAATGCGAAAGAAATACCCTCATCTATTTCCGATTCCGGAATCGTCGGATTCAGAGGAAGAGACAACGATTACTACGCATGCTTAATTTTGGGACGAAATTTCTTTTAAGGAGTAGGTAATGTAACATCTCGCCTTTTTCCGTTTACTTTTCCGTTTAACTATTTTAAACTCCGTTATATGTTTATAACATCTCCCTTTAATACGCGTTTCAAATTATCTCGTTTAGGTAATTTAACGCACCCGACTACGACTTGAGGGACTTGTTTTGCCAAAACCCCAAAATGGTGACTAGCACTTGACTAGTCAACCATCTTCCACCTCCATTTTTCATTTTCTTTTCTCTTTTTATTCTCTACTTTCATATTTTCTTTAAATTCATCAAAAAGCAAATCTTCATCCATATTCAATCGATCAAGCTTCGGGCCAAACAAATTACATATTTGAACTCCTCGTGATCTCCTCTTCGATTCCATACCAATCTCATTGCATTTGGGTAACTTTCTAAAATCACTAATTTTATGTGTTCTTGAGATTTTTGAGTTAAAAGGTTGTTAATTAGTGTCTATGGCTCAAGTCTAGTATGGTTATGTGATTTGTATGTTTGTTCTTGCTATTTTGATGTAACTAGTTCATATTGAAAGTTCACATGCTTAATCTTGAGTTTTGAGTGTTCATATGTTGTTTGATGCTAAGAGTTCATGTTTTAATCTTATTCCTAGTGTTACTAGCTTCGTTATGATGTATGGTTTGGTTAAAGAAACCTTCTAAACTTGATTATGAAATTTGGTGAATTTGAGTTAGGGTTTCATGAACTAGAAATGGACTTTTGATGCTTTAAATGACACGAAATGCTAATTGTAAGTGTTAGGTTGTGTTGTATGCTTAATTACCTTCGAAACGGCATATTGTTCATGTAATTTGGTTACCGAATCATTAAATGGCATTTATGACTTGTATGCATTGAATGAGGAACATTAATAGCGGTTTTTGGTTGTTATAAGTGGAAGTTTGATTGATGATATGTGTTTAGTTGCATTCCTCGTCAAAACACCTTTCCAACGATGTATGATAAGCGTTATATGTATTTGCGGGTCAAGTGTTGTGTTAGAATTGGTTTTGGTTCGTGCATATCTTTGAAAAACAGGAAAATAGCTGAACAGCAGGTGGCGCGGCGCGCACCTCACCCCGCGCGGCGCGCAGAACAACCTGGACAGATTCTGACCTCCGTGTCCCATTTCACGTGAAATGTTTGACTAGCTACCGACCTCCGATTCACATGAAACTTGTTTTAATATACTTATATATGAATAATTAGCATAGAAAATTTGTTCGGGACCCGACCCGAACATGTTGACTTTTTCGTTGACTTTGACCGACCAAAGTTTGACTTTTTGTCAAACTTAACCAATTGATTATGCAATCTTTCTAACTTGTTTCTATACATGTATCTTGCATGAAACTTGACTATTTGCTTCACATGCTTCATAATCGAGTCGTGTTGAGCCATAGGACTAATTGAGCAACTTTGACCCTTCGTGACTATCGTTATTGATACAACCTATTTGTTTAGGTCGAGGCTAGCGTTGTCCTTTGCGCACATTACTTGTTGAAGTACTTATTTACTCTTGCAATCAAAGGTGAGATCATAGTCCCACTTTTACACTTTTATACTTATATTTGGGATGAGAAAACATAAACGTTTCATTTTACAAAGTGAACACAAGTACGAAAACAAACATTCTACGTACGAGTTAGAACAAAAAGCCTCAATTCAATTATCATTAGTTACACTTGCAGGGTGTAAGCGAGAACTTATGTTGTGTGGCCATACGGGTTTGACAAACCCTCATTCGGACGGTTCGCTACCGTTAATCGGATGAAATATATTTTCGGGGATAAGTGTATGTTCTGACACTATATTAATGGGGTTTCGTGATAGTTAAGCCTTGATAATTGGGTGCTCGTGATATCAACTTTTAGAATGGTTTATTATTATTTCAACGTGACAACACTTGTGGTTCAACTTACTTACTCACTTACTTACTTACTAAACCTATGATTTCACCAACGTTTTCGTTGACAGATTCTCTATGTTTTTCTCAGGTCCTTGAACTTAGGTGATACATGCTTCCGCACATACTTTTGATACTTGCATTGGATGTCGAGTATACTTGCATACGTGGAGCATCTTTTTGGCTACTTTAAACTATGTCGCACGTGTTTCATATGAACTATAACTTTTGATATGTACTTGTCTTGGGAATTACTTTTGTAAACGTTGAAACATCCTTTTATGAAATGAATGCGACATATTTTCGGTCAAACTTTGTTATAAATGCTTATGACCATGTAATGGGACCATACGTAGACGACGCCGTCACTTGACGATTTGTCGGGGTCTCTACATCATATGTATATTAACGATTACAAACTGTGTTCAAACTCTCCAAAGTTTTCGAAGACACTTCAAACAATGAACAATCGAGATGATAATCCAACCACATATTACCCACATTTATGTACCTAAAAAGCTCTCGAAGCCAAAATCATAGTTCGACGTGTATTCGTGTCAGACCCTTTGGCATTTATTAGCTAAAATGACTTTTCAATTCCTTTTTAAAGTAGACAGTTTTGTCACAGCTCCAGCAAGTCAACTTCGACTTTTCAGTCGGACTAGTCTTATTATAACCTCGATAGATACGTTGCCCTTTCTTCATCGTTACTGGGGACCTTTAATATCTCGCCACCTTAGCAATAAACTTACCAACAACTTCAATTATCTTTGACTTTTCGAAAAATCATTATATTTATTGAAATCACATCATTTACTCATTCGCATCTTGTAACGAGAATTGTCATACGAATCATCGAAAAACAGTAACCAGTATTTTGAAATCTCGCAGCATGTCTACACCAACAGTTATATGTGTACGTAAAACGTCTATCTCCTGGACTTATATACTTTGAATGTGAAGTTCTGAAAAATATTTTGAACTGCAAACTAGTTCTTGAAATGCTGACGAAGCATCAAAAACTGTAAACGATCTTAACAGTAAAAAGTTTGATGACAAAGAATAGTAAGGTGGTAAAGCTGAGAAAAAGAGAAGGTTTGGAACTGAAAAACGGATTGAACAGACTATGAAGGAGGCTGTGGACAAATCACAAAGACTAAATCTGCCTTCAAAGAATCCAAAAGATTCAGTGCCTGCTAAAGTCATTAACGAATACCTTACTCTTTATTCTAAACCTTTACAGACAAATCTTCATCATCATCCATCAATATTAGAAATTCTAAGATATTATCATATCTTTCATTATAAATATCCGCGATATTTCTGAAGATATTTTCACAACTAATCTTATCTGAAGTCATTTATCTCTTTGCGCTATCAGTGTTACATCATATAAGAAACTATTAGTTTCTATATTCTATAAACTTTCGAGTTAAATTATGAATGTTTTGAAGTAGTGTTGGGAACTGAAGCATGAGTTAGTATAATATAATGACACTTGATCAACGTGATTATATTACAGTAAGTCATGCTGAGTTTCTAATGGGACATGACGATTCACAGACCATGCCGTCATCATGTTCCATGTTACACGACTCTTGTATTCTATTTAATCTCTAAAAATATCAAGAATATATTTTCTTGATGATTCGGTCTTTTCAGGGTATTTTGGTAAATTAACAAATCAAGATCGTGCCATTACCATTTCCTTCTTAGAACATTAACTATGTTCATTCTGAAATTCATATCTGCGAATACTGGACCATTACAAACGTTGCTTAATCGCAAGAAAAAGAAACGAAAGGACAAAACTCCAAAATAGAAATTGGAGTATAAATCGCAGCAAATAGAAGGGAGCATTAACTGTGGATGTCAATAATTATAGAAGACAAAAGCAGGGGCTTTGAAATATAAGGGAAGATATAAAACCCAACAACCACCCAAAAATTATAAACCGTATATATCGATGCATATAGCAATATAAAGACACGGAAGAACTAAAAACACTATAAAACCGAGAGTATAGTAGAAGTAAATAGATTCTTCCGGAGGCAGATGAAAAAGAAGAACGACAGATATGAAAGTGAGGAGTATATCGAGAATCAGTACTGGATGAAGCATATTGACAAATACTTTAAAATATGAGTTGAGGGAGAAAGAATAGAAGGTGTGAGTTGTAAGGAAACGAAGGAGGTGGATTTATAGTGAAATACCCGACAGAGAAATCAAGATGGATTATCGTATTAATTCGAAGAGAATCATAATCTCCTTAATCACCGAAGCATCAAATCCAACATAGATTACAAAGATTTTCTTTAATTTCGGAGATCAATTGTGATGACGTCAAAAGATATGACGAATCACTATAATCTTATTTCCTTAATTTACGATAACTTCCCTCATACGCTTTGAATAATCAAATTATTTTATCCATACTTCTTAGACATGATAAAACTTCATAATCGTCATAATAACATTCTCATTGTTAGCCATAACGACCTCTATCAAATTTCGGGGACGAAATTTCTTTAACGGGTAGGTACTGTGACGACCCGGAAATTTCCGACTAAATTTAAACTTTATCTTTATATTATTCTGACACGATAAGCAATGTTTGTTAAGTTAAATCTCAAGGATTTTAAACTATGTTTATACATTCATTTAAACCTCGACCAAATTCCAATGATTCACGAACCATTAAATGAACATATATGAATATGTATGTATATGTGTATATGTTATAAATTGAAAATGTCAACAAAGTATTTAAAAGTATAATGCTTTATATGAACGTATTTGTTTCAATATGATTATCGACGAAATTTAAAAAAAAAATATTAAATGATTGAATTATCAGAAACATTGAATTATGATTACAAGTCTCTGTTGAGAGGTCCACTATGATTTGAAAAATCTATTCCTCTTAACGATATTCGGAATAATTTGTAAAGCTATTTATAAATAAAAATAAAAAGTGTCATTTACGAAAGTTAGACAAAAGCTAGTGAAGAATTGGTTTCCATAATATTCTATTAATCTATTTTCAAACGTACAAAAACGTTTTCAGTTTAAAAAGAACTTTATTATTAAAACGTATATAACTTTTATAAATATCTAGAATCACTTTTGACAACTCATTACTTAACCAGTATAATAAATATAACGATATTTATATTTTATTTCATTAAATATATATAACGATTTAAATTAATATTATATATATTTATACACGTATTATACATACATAGTTTTTATACTTTTACTATACTTTAACTTTACCTTTACTTTACTTTTACTTTACTTTAACTTTAATAATTCACTTTAATAATTCATACTTTAATAATTCACTTTAATAATTCACTTTAATAATTCATACTTTAATAATTCACTTTAATAATTCATACTTTAATAATTCACTTTAATAATTCATACTTTAATAATTCACTTTAATAATTCATACTTTAATAATTCACTTTAATAATTCATACTTTAATAATTCACTTTAATAATTCAAAAATCTATTATAAATAGAATTCAATAGGTTTCATTATTTCATAGAAACTTGAAAATATATTTCTCTAAACTCTCTCAATCGATTTATATATATATATATATATATATATATATATATATATATATATATATATATATATATATATATATATATATATATATATATATATATATATTTGCTCTATATTATTTCAAGATATTATTAGTATACATAAAATATTACGACGGAGTGATGTTCGAGTGATTTCAAAATAGTTTTTTGAATGAGTCGAAGCTAAGGAAATTATGGGTTATAGCTATGGAGGTGATGGGTATGGTTCATGGGTATGCTCGTGAGGTCAATCTAGTGTTTATCATCTCCGTTGCGTCTACGTACTTTCCTGCAATATTGAATCTCAATATTGATACGTGAGCACTCATAACTTAACTTTTATATATCAATAGTGTATCCCTGACTAGTTCTCGAGTATATAGGATTATGCATGCTTGTACATTTGATATTATCCTTAGATGGGTTTGTTGAATCCTGAATTAGATACATATGCTACTGAGATAGGGCATATGATATGCATGTCATTGGAAAGCTAGCGAAAAATTAAGAACTTTTCATTTAGATATCGAATGGTTTCGATGTACGGATTTGAAGTTATAGTCAACTGAATTTTAGTATTATTATTAAAATGATTATTATTACTATCGTCGTTATTATTTTAATAGAAATATAATTGTTATTATAAAATATCATTATTACTATTATGTTAGTATTATCATTTTATCATAATAACATTTTTAGTAAATATAAATATTGTTATTTTTTTATAGAATAATAATTATTATTATTACAAAATAATACAACTTTTACTTATTATTATTATGATCAATATTATTTTATCAAATAAATAGGGGATACAAAGATATTTTTCACCACGCGTAATATAATTACATTAATAATACTTACCACTATAGTTTTAAGATATTAAGTGAACTTTATAAATTTTACTACTTAAGATATATAAAAGTATATTTTATCATATATAAACGTTAATATAAATTTTTATTAATAAATGACTTTTATTATTATAAAATCTAATAAATATATTTAAACATATAAAACGACTATAGTTAAGTTATATAATAAACACGTATAAATTTTATAAGTCATTTTGGGTTACGTTGACTTTTGTTGACTTTTGCATATTAGTCTCGAGCATTATGATTGTGGTACACTATAACTTGACCAAAAATTGTTAGACAAATATTGACCAACATATAAATATATATAATTAATATAGGTTCGTGAATCCGAGGCCAACCTTGCACTTGTTAAATGACGTTATATGTATTTTTACTACGAAATACAGTATGGTGAGTTTCATTTGCTCCCTTTTATATATATTTTTGGGACTGAGAATACATGCGCTGTTTTTATAAATGTTTTACGAAATAGGCACAAGTACTAAAACTAATTCTATGTGGGTTTAAACCAGAAATATACCCTTAGCTTGGTAACATTAAACTACTTGTCTATGTACGGTAGGCGCGAATCCTAAAGATAGATCTATTGGGCCTGACAAACCCCATCCTGACTATGGGATGCTTTAGTACTTCGAGGTTATTTTAAACACACCTGATCTGGTGTACTTCAGAGGGTAAAACATGAACGTTAAGGCTTGTTACCGGGTGCCTACAACTTATAGAATACTTTTATACACTTGCGAGTGTACATATATTTATAAACGGAAATCTTGTGGTCTATTAATATATTGAAATGATTGTTATGATAAACCTATGAACTCACCAACCTTTTGGTTGACACTTTAAAGCATGTTTATTCTCAGGTATTAAAGAAATCTTCCGCTGTGCATTAGCTCATTTTAAGGATATTACTTGGAGCCATTCATGGCATATTTTGAAAGACGTTGCATTCGAGTCATTATGTTCATCAAGATTATTATTATGTCAATTATAGTTGGATGTATTATGAAATGGTGTGCATGCCGTCAACTTTCGTTGTAAAGAAAGTTTGTCTTTTAAAAACGAATGCAATATTTGTAAAATGTATCATATAGAGGTCAAAATACCTCGCGATGTAATCAACTAATGTGAATCGTTTATAATGTATATGAACGGGTCCTTTCATGGCATTTGTTGCAAAGAGGTAGGTTTCCGGCATAACCCTTCTTGCCGTCGGAGGTGAAAGGCTTCTTGGCGAAGTTGTTGTTGTTGTTGTTGCTTGATTGGGGGCTTCCCACTTTATTTTGTTGCCACCCGATTTATCCTCGGCCTTAGGTGCCGGTACTACAATTTCGTCCACCGTTTCAATCAATTGGCGGGCCATCTTTAAAGCTTCTTGTAGGTTGGCGGGTTTGGATGACATTACCCCATGTTTGATGCTCTTAGGAAGGCCATCCATGTAAAGTTCAACTCGTAGAGGCTCGGGATTTACAAGGTTTAGACACATTAGAGCTAGCTCGGTAAACCGTTGGTTATAAGCATTGAGGTCGTTTCCGACCGCTTTCAAACCTCTTAGCTCACTTTCGAGCCTTCGAGTCTCCTCGCGGGGAAAGTATTCGGTGATCATCTTTTCTTTTAAATCGGGCCAAGAGAGAGCGTGGGCTTCATCGGTACCCACCGATTGTACATACGTGTTCCACCACGTGAGAGCGATACCGGCAAAAGTATGGGTGGAGTATTTAACCTTGTCTTGGTACCGGCAACCGCTTGAAATGTCCCGTTCTTATTGATTAAAAACGTTCCATATTAATTGATTTCGTTGCGAGGTTTTGACCTCTATATGAGACGTTTTTCAAAGACTGCATTCATTTTAAAACAAACCATAACCTTTATTTCATCAATAAAGGTTTAAAAAGCTTTACGTAGATTATCAAATAATGATAATCTAAAATATCCTGTTTACACACGACCATTACATAATGGTTTACAATACAAATATGTTACAACAAAATAAGTTTCTTGAATGCAGTTTTTACACAATATCATACAAACATGGACTCCAAATCTCGTCCTTATTTAAGTATGCGACAGCGGAAGCTCTTAATAATCACCTGAGAATAAACATGCTTAAAACGTCAACAAAAATGTTGGTGAGTTATAGGTTTAACCTATATATATCAAATCGTAACAATAGACCACAAGATTTCATATTTCAATACACATCCCATACATAGAGATAAAAATCATTCATATGGTGAACACCTGGTAATCGACATTAACAAGATGCATATATATAAGAATATCCCCATCATTCCGGGACACCCTTCGGATATGATATAAATTTCGAAGTACTAAAGCATCCGGTACTTTGGATGGGGTTTGTTAGGCCCGATAGATTTATCTTTAGGATTCGCGTCAATTAGGGTGTCTGTTCCCTAATTCTTAGATTACCAGACTTAATAAAAAGGGGCATATTCGATTTCGATAATTCAACCATAGAATGTAGTTTCACGTACTTGTGTCTATTTTGTAAATCATTTATAAAACCTGCATGTATTCTCATCCCAAAAATATTAGATTTTAAAAGTGGGACTATAACTCACTTTCACAGATTTTTACTTCGTCGGGAAGTAAGACTTGGCCACTGGTTGATTCACGAACCTATAACAATATATACATATATATCAAAGTATGTTCAAAATATATTTACAACACTTTTAATATATTTTGATGTTTTAAGTTTATTAAGTCAGCTGTCCTCGTTAGTAACCTACAACTAGTTGTCCACAATTAGATGTACAGAAATAAATCGATAAATATTATCTTGAATCAATCCACGACCCAGTGTATACGTATCTCAGTATTGATCACAACTCAAACTATATATATTTTGGAATCAACCTCAACCCTGTATAGCTAACTCCAACATTCACATATAGAGTGTATATGGTTGTTCCGAAATATATATAGATGTGTCGACATGATAGGTCGAAACATTGTATACGTGTCTATGGTATCTCAGGATTACATAATATACAATACAAGTTGATTAAGTTATGGTTGGAATAGATTTGTTACCAATTTTCACGTAGCTAAAATGAGAAAAATTATCCAATCTTGTTTTACCCATAACTTCTTCATTTTAAATCCGTTTTGAGTGGATCAAATTGCTATGGTTTCATATTGAACTCTATTTTTTGAATCTAAACAGAAAAAGTATAGGTTTATAGTCGGAAAAATAAGTTACAAGTCATTTTTGTAAAGGTAGTCATTTCAGTCGAAAGAACGACGTCTAGATGACCATTTTAGAAAGTATACTTCCACTTTAAGTTTAACCATAATTTTTGGATATAGTTTCATGTTCATAATAAAAATCATTTTCTCAGAATAACAACTTTTAAATCAAAGTTTATGATAGTTTTTAATTAACTAACCCAAAACAGCCCGCGGTGTTACTACGACGGCGTAAATCCGGTTTTACGGTGTTTTTCGTGTTTCCAGGTTTTAAATCATTAAGTTAGCATATCATATAGATATAGAACATGTGTTTAGTTGATTTTAAAAGTCAAGTTAGAAGGATTAACTTTTGTTTGCGAACAAGTTTAGAATTAACTAAACTATGTTCTAGTGATTACAAGTTTAAACCTTCGAATAAGATAGCTTTATATGTATGAATCGAATGATGTTATGAACATCATTACTACCTTAAGTTCCTTGGATAAACCTACTGGAAAAGAGAAAAATGGATCTAGCTTCAACGGATCCTTGGATGGCTCGAAGTTCTTGAAGCAGAATCATGACACGAAAACAAGTTCAAGTAAGATCATCACTTGAAATAAGATTGTTATAGTTATAGAAATTGAACCAAAGTTTGAATATGATTATTACCTTGTATTAGAATGATAAACTACTGTAAGAAACAAAGATTTCTTGAGGTTGGATGATCACCTTACAAGATTGGAAGTGAGCTAGCAAACTTGAAAGTATTCTTGATTTTATGTAACTAGAACTTGTAAAATATATGAAGAACACTTAGAACTTGAAGATAGAACTTGAGAGAGATCAATTAGATGAAGAAAATTGAAGAATGAAAGTGTTTGTAGGTGTTTTTGGTCGTTGGTGTATGGATTAGATATAAAGGATATGTAATTTTGTTTTCATGTAAATAAGTCATGAATGATTACTCATATTTTTGTAATTTTATGAGATATTTCATGCTAGTTGCCAAATGATGGTTCCCACATGTGTTAGGTGACTCACATGGGCTGCTAAGAGCTGATCATTGGAGTGTATATACTAATAGTACATACATCTAAAAGCTGTGTATTGTACGAGTACGAATACGGGTGCATACGAGTAGAATTGTTGATGAAACTGAACGAGGATGTAATTGTAAGCATTTTTGTTAAGTAGAAGTATTTTGATAAGTGTCTTGAAGTCTTTCAAAAGTGTATGAATACATATTAAAACACTACATGTATATACGTTTTAACTGAGTCGTTAAGTCATCGTTAGTCGTTACATGTAAATGTTGTTTTGAAACCTTTAGGTTAACGATCTTGTTGAATGTTGTTAACCCACTGTTTATTATAACAAATGAGATGTTAAATTATTATATTATCATGATATTATGATATATAATATATCTTAGTATGATGTATATACAGTTAAATGTCGTTACAACGATAATCGTTACATATATGTCTCGTTTCAAAATCATTAAGTTAGTAGTCTTATTTTTACATATGTATTTCATTGTTAATACACTTAATAATATATTTACTTATCATTTAACATAATTAACCAAGTGTATCAATATCTTAATATGATTCATATGTACCTAGTAAGACGTTGTTATAACGATAATCGTTATATATATCGTTTTCGAGTTTCTTAAATTAATAGTCTCATTTTTATGTATATAACTCATTGTTAAAATACCTAATGAGATACATACTTATAATAAAAACATGTTAACTATATATATAACCATATATATGTCATCGTATAGTTTTTACAAGTTTTAACGTTCGTGAATCACCGGTCAACTTGGGTGGTCAATTGTCTATATGAAACATATTTCAGTTAATCAAGTCTTAACAAGTTTGATTGCTTAACATGTTGGAAACATTTAATCATGTAAATATCAATCTCAATTAATATATATAAACATGGAAAAGTTCGGGTCACTACAGTACCTACCCGTTAAATAAATTTCGTCCCGAAATTTTAAGCTGTTGAAGGTGTTGACGAATCTTCTGGAAATAGATGCGGGTATTTCTTCTTCATCTGATCTTCACGCTCCCAGGTGAACTCGGGTCCTCTACGAGCATTCCATCGAACCTTAACAATTGGTATCTTGTTTTGCTTAAGTCTTTTAACCTCACGATCCATTATTTCGACGGGTTCTTCGATGAATTGAAGTTTTTCGTTGATTTGGATTTCATCTAACGGAATAGTGAGATCTTCTTTAGCAAAACATTTCTTCAAATTCGAGACGTGGAAAGTGTTATGTACAGCCACGAGTTGTTGAGGTAAATCAAGTCGGTAAGCTACTGGTCCGACACGATCAATAATCTTGAATGGTCCAATATACCTTGGATTTAATTTCCCTCGTTTACCAAATCGAACAACGCCTTTCCAAGGTGCAACTTTAAGCATGACCATCTCTCCAATTTTGAATTCTATATCTTTTCTTTTAATGTCAGCGTAGCTCTTTTGTCGACTTTGGGCAGTTTTCAACCGTTGTTGAATTTGGATGATCTTCTCGGTAGTTTCTTGTATAATCTCCGGACCCGTAATCTGTCTATCCCCCACCTCACTCCAACAAATCGGAGACCTGCACTTTCTACCATAAAGTGCTTCAAACGGCGCCATCTCAATGCTTGAATGGTAGCTGTTGTTGTAGGAAAATTCTGCTAACGGTAGATGTCGATCCCAACTTTTTTCGAAATCAATAACACATGCTCGTAGCATGTCTTCAAGCATTTGTATCCTCCTTTCGCTCTGCCCATCAGTTTGTGGATGATAGGCAGTACTCATGTCTAGACGAGTTCCTAATGCTTGCTGTAATGTCTGCCAGAATCTTGAAATAAATCTGCCATCCCTATCAGAGATAATAGAGATTGGTATTCCATGTCTGGAGATGACTTCCTTCAAATACAGTCGTGCTAACTTCTCCATCTTGTCATCTTCTCTTATTGGTAGGAAGTGTGCGGATTTGGTGAGGCGATCAACTATTACCCAAATAGTATCAAAACCACTTGCAGTCCTTGGCAATTTAGTGATGAAATCCATGGTAATGTTTTCCCATTTCCATTCCGGGATTTCGGGTTGTTGAAGTAGACCTGATGGTTTCTGATGCTCAGCTTTGACCTTAGAACACATCAAACATTCTCCTACGTATTTAGCAACATCGGCTTTCATACCCGGCCACCAAAAATGTTTCTTGAGATCCTTGTACATCTTCCCCGTTCCAAGATGTATTGAGTATCTGGTTTTATGAGCTTCTCTAAGTACCATTTCTCTCATATCTCCAAATTTTGGTACCCAAATCCTTTCAGCCCTATACCGGGTTCCGTCTTCCCGAATATTAAGATGCTTCTCCGATCCTTTGGGTATTTCATCCTTTAAATTTCCCTCTTTTAAAACTCCTTGTTGCGCCTCCTTTATTTGAGTAGTAAGGTTATTATGAATCATTATATTCATAGATTTTACTCGAATGGGTTCTCTGTCCTTCCTGCTCAAGGCATCGGCTACCACATTTGCCTTCCCCGGGTGGTAACGAATCTCAAAGTCGTAATCATTCAACAATTCAATCCACCTACGCTGCCTCATATTCAGTTGTTTCTGATTAAATATGTGTTGAAGACTTTTGTGGTCGGTATATATAATACTTTTGACCCCATATAAGTAGTGCCTCCAAGTCTTTAATGCAAAAACAACCGCTCCTAATTCCAAATCATGCGTCGTATAATTTTGTTCGTGAATCTTTAATTGTCTAGACGCATAAGCAATCACCTTCGTTCGTTGCATTAATACACAACCAAGACCTTGCTTTGATGCGTCACAATAAATCACAAAATCATCATTCCCTTCAGGCAATGACAATATAGGTGCCGTAGTTAGCTTTTTCTTCAATAACTGAAATGCTTTCTCTTGTTCATCATTCCATTCAAATTTCTTCCCTTTATGCGTTAATGCAGTCAAGGGTTTTGCTATTCTGGAAAAGTCTTGGATGAACCTTCTGTAGTAACCAGCTAGTCCTAAAAACTGGCGTATGTGTTTCGGAGTTTTCGGGGTTTCCCACTTTTCAACAGTTTCTATCTTTGCCGGATCCACCTTAATACCTTCTTTATTCACTATGTGACCGAGGAATTGAACTTCTTCCAACCAAAATGCACACTTTGAAAACTTAGCGTACAATTCTTCCTTCCTCAATACTTCTAACACCTTTCTCAAATGTTCACCGTGTTCTTGGTCATTCTTTGAGTAAATAAGTATGTCATCAATGAAAACAATGACAAACTTGTCAAGGTATGGTCCACACACTCGGTTCATAAGGTCCATGAACACAGCTGGTGCATTAGTTAAACCAAACGGCATGACCATAAACTCGTAATGACCGTAACGTGTTTTGAAAGCAGTCTTTGGAATATCATCTTCTTTCACCCGCATTTGATGATACCCGGAACGTAAGTCAATCTTTGAATAAACAGACGAGCCTTGTAGTTGATCAAATAAGTCGTCGATTCTCGGTAGTGGGTAGCGGTTCTTGATGGTAAGTTTGTTCAACTCTCGGTAGTCGATACACAACCTGAATGTACCATCTTTCTTCTTGACAAACAAAACAGGAGCTCCCCACGGTGATGTGCTTGGTCGAATGAAACCACTCTCTAAAATTTCTTGTAATTGGCTTTGCAGTTCTTTCATCTCGCTGGGTGCGAGTCTGTAAGGAGCACGAGCTATTGGTGCAGCTCCTGGTACAAGATCTATTTGAAATTCAACAGATCGATGTGGGGGTAATCCCGGTAATTCTTTCGGAAATACATCGGGAAATTCTTTTGCAATGGGAACATCATTGATGCTCTTTTCTTCAGTTTGTACTTTCTCGACGTGTGCTAGAATAGCATAGCAACTTTTTCTTATTAGTTTTTGTGCCTTCAAATTACTAATAAGATGTAGCTTAGTGTTGCCCTTTTCTCCGTACACCATTAAGGGTTTTCCTTTTTCTCGTATAATGCGAATTGCATTTTTGTAACAAACGATCTCTGCTTTTACTTCTTTCAACCAGTCCATACCGATTATCACATCAAAACTCCCTAACTCTACTGGTATTAAATCAATCTTAAATGTTTCGCTAACCAGTTTAATTTCTCGATTCCGACATATATTATCTGCTGAAATTAATTTACCATTTGCTAATTCGAGTAAAAATTTACTATCCAAAGGCGTCAATGGGCAACTTAATTTAGCACAAAAATCTCTACTCATATAGCTTCTATCCGCACCCGAATCAAATAAAACGTAAGCAGATTTATTGTCAATAAGAAACGTACCCGTAACAAGCTCCGGGTCTTCCTGTGCCTCTGCCGCATTAATATTGAAAACTCTTCCGCGGCCTTGTCCATTCGTGTTCTCCTGGTTCGGGCAATTTCTAATAATGTGGCCCGGTTTTCCACATTTATAACAAACTACATTGGCATAGCTTGCTCCGACACTACTTGCTCCGCCATTACTCGTTTCGACACCATTTGTTCCTTTCGTTCTATTAACCCCTGGTCCGTAGACCTCACACTTCGCCGTGCTATGACCATTTCTTTTACACTTGTTGCAAAATTTGGTGCAGAACCCCGAGTGATACTTTTCACACCTTTGGCATAGCTGCTTCTGATTTTTGTTGTTGTTGCGGTTATTATTGTTGTTGGGATGATTGTTGTAGTTGTTGTTGTTGTTGTTGTTGTTGTTGTTGGGCCGTTTGTTGTAGTTGCGATTGATGTTGCGATTGTTGGGATAATTGTTGCGATTGCTGTTGTTGTTGTATTGGTGATTCTTATCACCATTTTCCTCCCACTTTCTTTTGACTTGCTTCACATTGGCCTCTTCAGCAGTCTGTTCTTTAATTCTTTCTTCAATCTGGTTCACTAGTTTGTGAGCCATTCTACATGCCTGTTGTATGGAGGCGGGCTCGTGTGAACTTATATCTTCTTGGATTCTTTCCGGTAATCCTTTCACAAACGCGTCGATCTTCTCTTCCTCATCTTCGAATGCTCCCGGACACAATAGGCACAATTCTGTGAATCGTCTTTCATACGTGGTAATATCAAATCCTTGGGTTCGTAACCCTCTAAGTTCTGTCTTGAGCTTATTGACCTCGGTTCTGGGACGGTACTTCTCGTTCATCAAGTGCTTGAATGCTGACCACGGTAGTGCGTACGCATCGTCTTGTCCCACTTGCTCTAGATAGGTATTCCACCATGTTAACGCAGAACCTGTGAAGGTATGCGTAGCGTACTTCACTTTGTCCTCTTCAGTACACTTACTTATGGCAAACACCGATTCGACCTTCTCGGTCCACCGTTTCAATCCGATCGGTCCTTCGGTTACATCAAATTCCAAAGGTTTGCAGGCAGTGAATTCTTTGTAGGTGCATCCTACACGATTTCCTGTACTGCTAGATCCAAGGTTATTGTTGGTATGTAGCGCAGCCTGTACTGCGGCTATGTTTGAAGCTAGAAAAGTACGGAATTCCTCTTCATTCATATTCACTGTGTGTCGAGTAGTCGGTGCCATTTCCTTCAAAATAGTCAAATGGAACAAGTTAATCATACAGAATATTAAGAGTAGTTAATAGTATTTCGTAGCATAATATGAACTCATTTATAAAAGCTTTTTCTTCATATTAGCGTTTTATAAGTTTAAATTCGGGTAGTACCTACCCGTTAAGTTCATACTTAGTAGCTAATATACAATTCAACTACTACAATTCTATATGAAAAACTGATTATAATAATATTTCGCGTTCAAACTTTTATACAATATTTTACAAACTTACAATACCACTTATTTTACATAAAGCATGAAATATAGCACACAATAACTTTGATACAAGATAGTTGTGAAGATAATTCTAGCTAGTACACAAGTCGTTCAGCAAAGGCAATAAAGACACGTAATTCATACGTCCAGAAACAAGTCATGCATTCTGGTTTTACTAGGACTACTTCCCATCCTTGGTCTTGTGCAACATAACCGTTATGGCCGTTGATAAGACAGCGTGTTGTAACGTCGTCAAAGGGACGAGGGTTACGTAATGTCCAACAGTCCCGTAACAATCTAAAAACCTCATTTCTTACCCCAATTACCGACTCCGTCACTTGTGGGAACGTTTTGTTTAATAGCTGTAGCCCGATGTTCTTTTTCTCACTTTGGTGAGAAGCGAACATTACTAACCCATAAGCATAGCATGCTTCTTTATGTTGCATGTTAGCCGCTTTTTCTAAATCATGAAGTCCTATATTCGGATATATTGAGTCAAAATAATTTCTTAACCCGTTGCGTAAAATAGCATTTGAGTTCCCCGCAATATATGCATCAAAGTAAACACATCGTAACTTATGGGTTTCCCAATGTGATATCCCCCATCTTTCAAACGAAAGTCTCTTATAAACCAAGACATTCTTGGAACGTTCTTCGAATGTCTTACAAACTGATCTCGCCTTAAATAGTTGTGCCGAAGAATTCTGACCGACTCTAGACAAGATTTCATCAATCATGTCTCCGGGTAGGTCTCTTAAAATATTGGGTTGTCTATCCATTTTGTGTTTTTATACTGTAAAATAGACAAGAGTTAGATTCATAAAAAAAAATACTTATTAATACAAGCAATTTTTACATATATCATAAAGCATAAGCACACTATATTACATATATTACACCACATGAATACAACTATCTTATTCCGACTCGCTTGTTTCTTCTTCTTCGGTTTTGGTTCGTTTTGCCAAGTTTCTAGGGATATATGATTTTCCCCTAATACGAGCCGTCGTTATCCACATTGGTTTAGAAAAACCTGGTGGTTTAGAGGTTCCCGGGTCATTGTTACAACTTAAGGACTTCGGGGGTTGACGATACATATAAAGTTCATCGGGGTTGGAATTAGATTTCTCTATTTTTATGCCCTTTCCCTTATTATTTTCTTTTGCCTTTTTAAATTCAGTTGGGGTAATTTCTATAACATCATCGAAATTCTCGTCGGAATCCGATTCATCGGAGAATTGGTAATCCTCCCAATATTTTGCTTCCTTGGCGAAAACACCATTGACCATAATTAACCTTGGTCGGTTGGTTGAGGATTTTCTTTTACTTAACCGTTTGATTATTTCCCCCACCGGTTCTATTTCTTCATCCGGTTCCGATTCTTCTTCCGGTTCCGATTCTTCTTCCGGTTCCGACTCTTCTTCCGGTTCCTCTTCGGGAACTTGTGAATCAGTCCACGAATCATTCCAATTTACATTTGACTCTTCATTATTATTAGGTGAGTCAATGGGACTTGTTCTAGAGGTAGACATCTATCACATAATATCAAACGCGTTAAGAGATTAATATATCACATAATATTCACATGTTAAAAATATATAGTTTCCAACAAAATTTGTTAAGCAATTATTTTTCAAGTAAACACGGTCGAAGTCCAGACTCACTAATGCATCCTAACAAACTCGATAAGACACACTAATGCAAAATTCTGGTTCTCTAAGACCAACGCTCTGATACCAACTGAAATGTCCCGTTCTTATTGATTAAAAACGTTCCATATTAATTGATTTCGTTGCGAGGTTTTGACCTCTATATGAGACGTTTTTCAAAGACTGCATTCATTTTAAAACAAACCATAACCTTTATTTCATCAATAAAGGTTTAAAAAGCTTTACGTAGATTATCAAATAATGATAATCTAAAATATCCTGTTTACACACGACCATTACATAATGGTTTACAATACAAATATGTTACAACAAAATAAGTTTCTTGAATGCAGTTTTTACACAATATCATACAAACATGGACTCCAAATCTCGTCCTTATTTAAGTATGCGACAGCGGAAGCTCTTAATAATCACCTGAGAATAAACATGCTTAAAACGTCAACAAAAATGTTGGTGAGTTATAGGTTTAACCTATATATATCAAATCGTAACAATAGACCACAAGATTTCATATTTCAATACACATCCCATACATAGAGATAAAAATCATTCATATGGTGAACACCTGGTAACCGACATTAACAAGATGCATATATATAAGAATATCCCCATCATTCCGGGACACCCTTCGGATATGATATAAATTTCGAAGTACTAAAGCATCCGGTACTTTGGATGGGGTTTGTTAGGCCCGATAGATTTATCTTTAGGATTCGCGTCAATTAGGGTGTCTGTTCCCTAATTCTTAGATTACCAGACTTAATAAAAAGGGGCATATTCGATTTCGATAATTCAACCATAGAATGTAGTTTCACGTACTTGTGTCTATTTTGTAAATCATTTATAAAACCTGCATGTATTCTCATCCCAAAAATATTAGATTTTAAAAGTGGGACTATAACTCACTTTCACAGATTTTTACTTCGTCGGGAAGTAAGACTTGGCCACTGGTTGATTCACGAACCTATAACAATATATACATATATATCAAAGTATGTTCAAAATATATTTACAACACTTTTAATATATTTTGATGTTTTAAGTTTATTAAGTCAGCTGTCCTCGTTAGTAACCTACAACTAGTTGTCCACAATTAGATGTACAGAAATAAATCGATAAATATTATCTTGAATCAATCCACGACCCAGTGTATACGTATCTCAGTATTGATCACAACTCAAACTATATATATTTTGGAATCAACCTCAACCCTGTATAGCTAACTCCAACATTCACATATAGAGTGTCTATGGTTGTTCCGAAATATATATAGATGTGTCGACATGATAGGTCGAAACATTGTATACGTGTCTATGGTATCTCAAGATTACATAATATACAATACAAGTTGATTAAGTTATGGTTGGAATAGATTTGTTACCAATTTTCACGTAGCTAAAATGAAAAAAATTATCCAATCTTGTTTTACCCATAACTTCTTCATTTTAAATCCGTTTTGAGTGAATCAAATTGCTATGGTTTCATATTGAACTCTATTTTTTGAATCTAAATAGAAAAAGTATAGGTTTATAGTCGGAAAAATAAGTTACAAGTCGTTTTTGTAAAGGTAGTCATTTCAGTCGAAAGAACGACGTCTAGATGACCATTTTAGAAAGCATACTTCCACTTTGAGTTTAACCATAATTTTTGGATATAGTTTCATGTTCATAATAAAAATCATTTTCTCAGAATAACAACTTTTAAATCAAAGTTTATCATAGTTTTTAATTAACTAACCCAAAACAGCCCGCGGTGTTACTACGACGGCGTAAATCCGGTTTTACGGTGTTTTTCGTGTTTCCAGGTTTTAAATCATTAAGTTAGCATATCATATAGATATAGAACATGTGTTTAGTTGATTTTAAAAGTCAAGTTAGAAGGATTAACTTTTGTTTGCGAACAAGTTTAGAATTAACTAAACTATGTTCTAGTGATTACAAGTTTAAACCTTCGAATAAGATAGCTTTATATGTATGAATCGAATGATGTTATGAACATCATTACTACTTTAAGTTCCTTGGATAAACCTACTAGAAAAGAGAAAAATGGATCTAGCTTCAACGGATCCTTGGATGGCTCGAAGTTCTTGAAGCAGAATCATGACACGAAAACAAGTTCAAGTAAGATCATCACTTGAAATAAGATTGTTATAGTTATAGAAATTGAACCAAAGTTTGAATATGATTATTACCTTGTATTAGAATGATAAACTACTGTAAGAAACAAAGATTTCTTGAGGTTGGATGATCACCTTACAAGATTGGAAGTGAGCTAGCAAACTTGAAAGTATTCTTGATTTTATGTAACTAGAACTTGTAAAATATATGAAGAACACTTAGAACTTGAAGATAGAACTTGAGAGAGATAAATTAGATGAAGAAAATTGAAGAATGAAAGTGTTTGTAGGTGTTTTTGGTCGTTGGTGTATGGATTAGATATAAAGGATATGTAATTTTGTTTTCATGTAAATAAGTCATGAATGATTACTCATATTTTTGTAATTTTATGAGATATTTCATGCTAGTTGCCAAATGATGGTTCCCACATGTGTTAGGTGACTCACATGGGCTGCTAAGAGCTGATCATTGGAGTGTATATACCAATAGTACATACATCTAAAAGCTGTGTATTGTACGACTACGAATACGGGTGCATACGAGTAGAATTGTTGATGAAACTGAACGAGGATGTAATTGTAAGCATTTTTGTTAAGTAGAAGTATTTTGATAAGTGTCTTGAAGTCTTTCAAAAGTGTATGAATACATATTAAAACACTACATGTATATACGTTTTAACTGAGTCGTTAAGTCATCGTTAGTCGTTACATGTAAATGTTGTTTTGAAACCTTTAGGTTAACGATCTTGTTGAATGTTGTTAACCCACTGTTTATTATAATAAATGAGATGTTAAATTATTATATTATCATGATATTATGATATATAATATATCTTAGTATGATGTATATACAGTTAAATGTCGTTACAACGATAATCGTTACATATATGTCTCGTTTCAAAATCATTAAGTTAGTAGTCTTATTTTTACATATGTATTTCATTGTTAATACACTTAATAATATATTTACTTATCATTTAACATAATTAACCAAGTGTATCAATATCTTAATATGATTCATATGTACCTAGTAAGACGTTGTTATAACGATAATCGTTATATATATCGTTTTCGAGTTTCTTAAATTAATAGTCTCATTTTTATGTATATAACTCATTGTTAAAATATCTAATGAGATACATACTTATAATAAAAACATGTTAACTATATATATATAACCATATATATGTCATCGTATAGTTTTTACAAGTTTTAACGTTCGTGAATCACCGGTCAACTTGGGTGGTCAATTGTCTATATGAAACATATTTCAATTAATCAAGTCTTAACAAGTTTGATTGCTTAACATGTTGGAAACATTTAATCATGTAAATATCAATCTCAATTAATATATATAAACATGGAAAAGTTCGGGTCACTACACCGCTTATGCTAAAAACGGCTTCCGTTTGCTCAAACCATCGAGTGAGAGCAACTGGTCCTCCGGTCCCATTGAAAGTGTGAGGTTTGCACCTCATGAAAGCTTTGTAGGAGCATCCCTCATTTGAGTTACCGGCTCCATTATTGTTATTATTGTGGTTGTTGTTGGATGAGTGACCGGCCATGGCCGCATCTACGGCGGTGGCTATCATTCGTTGAAGAGCTTGTTCGGGAGTTTCATTGCGTGGGACTCGGCGAGGAGGCATTGTTCCTTCAAGACACAAGAATATCGTTGATTAGTATTCTCAATAATACTAATCGTGATATGAAATAAAGATAGAAAATTTTCTATGACTCGCCCTAAATTCTTTATGTTATAATGTCGGAACGTCCATATGAGTCACCGTAATATAATCCCAGAAATTATATTACCCTAATTCATATGTGCATTCGACATTACCTCATAAAGTCAAGGTGGCGTGTCAATCAAATTAAACTACGTGAGATTAAGATGAAATAAGAGTTAGATACGAATAGAAGAGTTCGAGTATAAATGCACAAATAGTCAAGTAATTCCTACTTCAAGTCTATATGCCGGTTGTAGTCTAGACTCACTAATGTACCCTATGACTCGGGGTTGACACCAATGAACTCTAAATCCCTACAACCAACACTCTGATACCATCTGTAGTGACCCGACAAAATTTTCATTGACGGCGCCGTCTACTTAGGTCCCGTTACGTGGTTATAAGTCTTTAAAACAGACGTTTGACCCAAAATATGTCGCATTCATTTCAAATGTAAAGATGTTTCAAATTTACAAAGGTAGTTCAACGACTAGTACATTACAACACTTAAAGTACAAATGAAACCTATGCGACACAATTTAAAAGTAAGTCAAAAGACGCTCCATGTATGCATATATACTCGACATCCAATGCAAGTATCAAAATAGTGAGCGGAAGCATGTAACACCTATTGTTCAAGGACCTGAGAAAAATATAGAAATCTTTCAACGAAAACGTTGGTGAAATCATAGGTTTAAGTAAGTAAGTGAGTAAGTACAAATGAACCACAAAATTTATAACGTTGAAATAATGGTAAACCATTCTAAAATTTTGTTATCACGAGCACCCAATTATCAAGGCTTAACTTTTCACGAACCCCATCACAATAGTGTTAGAACATGCACTGTTTCTCAAAAATATATTTCATCTGAATAACAGTAGCGAACCGTCCGAATGAGGGTTTGTCAAACCCGTATGGCCACACAACATAAGTTCTCGCTTACACCCGGCAAGTGTAACTAATGATAATCGAATTGAGGATTTTTGTTCTAACTCGTATGTAGAATGTTTGTTTTCGTACTCGTGTCACTTTGTAAAATGAAACGTTTATGTTTTCTCATCCCAATGTAAGTTTAAAAGAGTAAAAGTGGGACTATGATCTCACCTTGAATGCAAGAGTGTAAAAGCACTTCACAAGGTAACGTGGACAAGAACGAGTGCTAGTCTTGACCTAAACAAGTAGGTCGTATCAATAACGGTAAACACGGTTGGTCAAAGTTGTTCAATTAGTCATATGGCTCATTACGACTCTATTATATAGCATGTGAATCAAATTGTCAAGTTTCATGCAAGAATCAAGTATACAAGAAGATTAGAACGGTTCAAACAAGTATTGGTTAAGTTTGAACAAAAGTCAACTTTGGTCAAGTCAAAGTCAACGAAAAAATTAACACGTTCGGGTCTGGTCCCGAACTATTTTTCTGAGGTTTTTAATCATATATAAGTATGTTAGAACAAGTTAAATGGTAATCGGAGGTGCGTAGCATAGTTAGAATTTTTCGTAAAATTGTAAAGTTGATCAGTCCCTGGCCACGCCTAATGTCGCGCAGCGACCAAGGAGTGCCGTGCCGCGACAATCAACGTGAACTGGTGCCTGGTCAGTTTCAATTGTTCAAGTCTCAACCAAACTTCAATTAATCACAAATCGCAAACCGTAAACACTTAAAATGCATACCATACATCGTTGGAAAGGTAATTTAACGAGGAATGCAACTAAACACATTTCATCAACCAAATCATCATTTACAATAATCAAATTTCCAAATTGAATGATCAATTAATGCGCATCATAAATGCTTCAAGTTCATAAATGCATATTGATGATTCGGGAATTAAATGCACACATATGATACGCCGTTTCGTAGGTAATTACGCATAGAAAACAACTAAACACTTACAAACAATATTGCAAAGCATTCAATGCATCAAAAGTTCATTTTACTTCTATCAAACCCTAACTCAAAATCACAAATTTAACAATTATGTTTATGAAGCTATTCCATGTCAACCTACATACCAAATTGAAGCTAGTGATGCTAGTAACACATTTAATACATGCACTTTTAACATCTAACAACATTTAGGCAACCAAATCTCAAGATCAAGCACACCCATTTCAAGTTTACGCTAGTTACATCAAAATAACAAGAACAAGCATATAAATCATATATTCATGTTAGACTTGAGCCATAGACACTAATTAACACTTTTATAAGTTAAAAACATCAAGAACAAAGAATCTAGTGATTTTAGAAAGTTACCCAAACTAGATGAAATTAGTATGAAATTGAAGAGGAAGATACAAGGATTCCAAATATGTAATTTGTTTTGTAAAACACTTGCTAGATCGAATTTAGATGATAATTCTTTGTTTGAAGGTTGAGAGAAAAGTTGAAGTATCAAAAGAGAGAAAAGAGGAGAATGAATGGAGGAGAAGACATGGTTGACTAGTTGACCTAGTCAAGACTTTGCCCACTTGACAACTTTAGTCCCTCAAATTTAAAAGCGGGTGTGTGAATTACCTAAACGAAATATTTTAAAAATGTGTATTAACGGAAGATGTTATAGTTGTATAACGGACTTTAAAATAATTAAACAGAAGGTAAACGGAAAAAGGCGGGATGTTACAAATTCTTTGAGATTATATCAATAAAAGTATAAGTTGAAAATTACCTTGACTCTGATTTAATTTTTTGTTTAATTATGTACTGTTAAAACTTTTTAATTGGCAAAAGAATTGTATTCACCACTTCTCTCCTGTTGTTAAATCGTGACCAACAAAATCAACGACAAAACTTTCACGTATTACAAATCACCCATAATTAGTATTGTTTAACTTTTTCACTTATTATAATTCAATCACATAACTTTTCACTTTTTAACAACTACTTATTTAATATTATAATTATTATTATTTTATTTTATGGGCAAATTGCCAGAAAAGATAACCTAAGTTACTCAATTTGACAATCAAGGTAACCCTCAATTTGCTTAAGTTCGAAAAGGATTTCAATTTTATTTTTTTCTCAAGAAAAGGATTGCGTGCCCAAAAATTTATATTAAAGTAATTTTCGTCAAATTCATTAGCGATTGTTAGTTAAAAATACATGATTAGTCTCTAAAATTTATTAAAAAATGCAATCTCTTCATCATCTTTATTAACATCTTCATTCCCACTACCACCACCACCACTACCACACTTTTCCAACTTGAAGCAACCAATAAAAGAATCAATGTCAGAAAGAATTTTTAAAAACCCCAACTTCTTTAATTATTAATGAACTTTTTTTTATTAGATTCATAATCTAACACACGCAATTAATAGTGACACATTCGATTAAGAGAGGTGATACTCATACACCCATAATTGATCTATTCACACTTTTTAGCACAAAATTGACAGTTATAACTCTAAATTTATCTAGAGAGTTGAACCTCTATAATTGTAAATTAAGGGTATAATAGTAAGTTGGTGTGTATGTATCAATTCGTGTGTGAGTATCATCTCCATTCGATTAATGATCTGGGTACAGGTGTCTTTGGTTACTTTGTGTATGCAATATTTCAACAGATCGAGTTAAACTGCTTAAGGCAAAAACAGTGAACATAAACAAATGACAAATAAATTACTAATGAAAGCGAGGTCAGATCCGGTCAGTAATAGAACGACGGTGTAGGTGGAATGTGGTGGTGGTGGATGTGTTCTTCAATTTTACAGAATCCTGCGACCAGAGGTGGTGGTCGTAGGTGGTTCATGGCGGCGGTTGTGGAAACGAGCTCAAAACTCAACGAAAATAAATGAACATCTGCAAATAGTTGCGGTTAATACATTCAAACACATATCCATTTTTATATTGTCCAAAATTAAACCCAAATCCGAAGAACAAATCGATTTTTTGTATGATATTTTTGAACAAAAAATTGTTGAGATCTCGATTAATAATGAGAGTTAGATCCTGAAATTTTGAGGAAATGATCACGAGATGATGATGGATCTTTCTACTTTTTCAGATTTCATTATAGCACTTCAGAATCAAAACCCACCAAAAAGTCAAAGAAGTTTATATGTTTATATGTTTTTCAAAGTTCAAACATAACATGGCCCATGTTCTGATCTCATATACTGCATTCGGGTTGACATAATACCGAGTATGAAATCTCATCTATTCGACACATGAAGTTTACATGTTTATATGTTTTTCAAAGTTTACAAATAATGACTGAAAAGTGTGGTAGTGGTAGTTTATGTTTATGATTTACAAAGAAGTTTACATTTAATTTGTATAGGATGAAGTTATGGTTTATATTTTTTTGGGCTGAATGAAAAGAAAAGTGTGGTAGTGGTGGTGGTGGGAATAAAGATATTAATGAAGATGATGAAGGGGATTATGGGTGAAATTTTTAAAAAATTTCAGGGACCAAACGTGTTTTTTTGACTAACGGTCGTTAATGAATTTGACGAAGATTACCTCAATTTTAAAATTTTGAACACGTAATCCTTTTCTTGAGTAAAAATAAAATTGAAATCCTTTTCGAGGTTAGATAAATTGGAGGTTACCTTGATTCTCAAATTGGGTAACTTAGGTTATCTTTTCGGTCCATTTGGCCTTATTTTATTATCAATGATATTGTATTTTCTAGTTTATTAAATTATTTGTACCAATCGTCGATGTACGTTTTGTAAATTGTTTAAAGTATTTACTTAAATTGATAGTCATCTCGTTAATTTTAGCTAGCATATTATGTAAATAAATATGAAAGTTTAAACTATTGATGTGTATGTCAGTACCATACCCAGCTATTAACACTTCAACATGATGTCAACCTAAACGCAAACTATTGACAATTCACATATCAGTCGCAACGCGAGGACCCTACAACTATTTTGATTACAAAACACAAACTGCAATAATTTTTAAAGTACTAAAATACGAATGGTTTATGTACCTTTAAACTAAAAAAAAAAAAATAATCTAGTTCGCTTATCAAAATTGTCACATACAAGACAATGGTACAAATTTAAATCAAACACATTGTTTTCATTATAGCTAACCCCATCTTCTAATTCATTACATCCTTGAAAAGGATAAGATGAACTTAGAGTGATTCTGTGATCGTGAGGATTCAACATACTCAAATTTCGAAGGATCTCATGTTGTAGAGGTTATTCTCTTTCCTTTCTTCTTTTATGAATTTGGAAGTCTATCTTTAGGTTGTTGCATCACTGACTCAAAGTACCGTATTTGATGGGTTGACAAGTTTGGTAATCACTGAAGTATCAAATTTTTTCTTGTTTAGGGGCCACACTTGATACTTTGAGTGCAACTCATCAAGTAAGTTACAAAATGTTTTTCTTCATCAGTTTCATTGTATGGGCATCTTCCAAATTCAAGGAGTACATACCAATCATCTACTCGGCATCTTCCAAGTTATATGTATCACATATCTATATGATTGCCTTTTTAAGATGTATATATTTAATATTTAAACGTTACTCATCCGATAAGAAGGTTTTGGATTTACGCTTTAAGAGGTTATTTTTAAAGGAAGGTTCCTTATTAAATATGTCGGAGAGGTAAATTGTTTTATTGCTGTTAATTTATATAATCATTTAATGATTTGCATGTGATTGACATGCATGTTTATGAGGTCCGACAACATGAATATACTTCAAAAGGCCATAAATATTTCTATGTGATGACATTGTTAAATGTTAGTGAGGTTTGTTGGTCTTCAATGTTTCTACCTTGTCAGTTTATACAATCATGTAAAAGAAGATCACTGTTTATATTTTCTTAAATTCAATAATTTTGATATATGCAATTTTATTATTTTGCGTCATCAGGTAATAGATGTTTGCAGAAAAGGCCGGAAACATTTCTATTTCATGAAATTATTAAATGACCGTGAGCCAAATTTTTCCACTAAAAAATGTAAGGATACTTGCACGCACGATGCAACAGTGATATGCTTAAATGTATAAATTTCAACTAACATTGTTTTTGCCTAACCAGTGGACGTTGAATGGGGAAGTTTGCATTGGTCTATTTGAAATACGAGATATCAAGAAGGGGAAGAACTAACAGTTGATTATAACAATGTAAGAGATTTCAGAGCGGTTGTAAGAGAATATGTGTGTTGCACGCCTAGTTGTAGGAGAGTTATTGGGGAAAAAGCCGGCTAAATCCGGCTCATTAGTTGTACTAGTTTTATCTGGAAATATTATAATTTCTAAAAATTAAAATGATGTCAAAAAATAAATTTCATCAATGGACAAAAAATGCATTTCATTCATTTGTTGCAATAGACATCTAAATCACAAATAATACACATACTATCAACTTGTCTAAATGCTTAACACATGCGAACGAACACACATTGTAAGATGGACCATTATTGGTAACGATAATATAACGCCTTATGTTTGTAAGCAACATCCCTTAAATTAATGGATCCGTCTCGAATTCCATCGCCTCTTGCATCTTATTAGCAATGATGTATTCGACGTTAAATTGAATACTATTAATTATCCAAAATATCATTATATCCTATGTTACAAGCACATAATCAGTAAAACATATGTTGAACGTTAACGACAAATTATGTTACTGCGGATAATGTCATATACTCCATTTGTCCCATATTTATTGTCCATTATTCCATTTCACGATGTCCCATATTGATAGTCCAGTCGCAAACATCAAAAGTAAATGTAATGAAGTTTACCATATTGTCCGTAATTAATTAAGACAAAATTACTCCCGTCGTCCTTGAACATATATACCGAAATAATAGGCGTCGTCCTCAAAGTTTTATTTTTTTTTTTCTTTTTTTTTTTTGTGTTCGTCATCACTGAACTTGCATTTTATATCTTGTGTCGTCTTTCTGTTAATTGTCCGTCTCTTTCCTCCGTTAACCTTCAGCATGTGCCAAACATGTGAGGGCAATTATATCATTTTCTTTCTTTGAAAGTTCAGGGACGTTTTATCTTTTTTTCCTTAAATAATTTAATTTATTTTTTCTTTCCATTTTTCATTTTTCATTTCTCTTTTATCTTTTTTTTTTTTTTACTTTTCTTATCACCTTACTTTCGTACCGCTAATGAATAATTAATTATTTGTTATATATTGTTTTATTTAAATTATGTAATTTTATGTTAGTAATTTAAATTAATGTACTTTATGTGTAATAATGTGATTCTTTACAATATAGCCGTTTATTGCATTAATTCCTAACGATTACATTATTTCCTAAACAGAACAACAAGTTAGTTCCTAAAACTATTACATTAATTCCTAACGGCTATCTTTAACATACACCTTGATCAATCTTCGTAATCGCGAATATCGTATTGCTGAAACCCTTTTGGAGATTCAGGTACAACTTCTTGATAACTTTCAACAATATTTTCGCTTTCATCCCTAAATTCGATATAAAGCTTAATTGTTTCATAACGTACCAATGCTCGTCCTACCAAAGCAAACCAATCGTGGTCATTTTCAAGTAGCGAGACGGGAACGTTGGGTTTTTTGAAATACCAAACCTGTTTGAAAAACAAAGGTAGGTCTTCCTTAAGAAACTCAATCAACTTCGATAAGTCATACTCACACGCATCAATGAAATACTCTTGTTGCCGGCAAGATTGTATATTCATCACTTCCCGATCAAATTCACCTTCGTAATTAACTTGTAAGCCAACATTCAACGGACTCATTTTGAACAATGGAGAGAGTTTTAGAGGTTTAGAATTCGTAGAAAATGTGAAGTGTGAATTGAAGTTGGTGAAATAGAAATTTATAGAAAAAACATAGTCGTTGGTCAAATTTTTTTTTAAAAAAATAGCCGTTTTGTCATTTAATAAAAAGGTTATTATTATTCTTATTATTTTTATTTGTTAAAAACTATCAATAATATAAAACAAATTAATACAACACAACAATTATAAAAATAAAATGTTACATCAGCATTCCACTAACAACTCACACCAAAAACCAATACCACCACTACTCCACACAAAAAAACCCGCACGTCCTAGTCACATTATTAAACATAAAGTACATTAATTTAAATTACTAAAACATAAAATTACATAATTTAAAGGCAAAATTGTTGAAATAGTCCCCGTCGTTTGTACAAAATTCTGATTTTGTCCCCGTGGTTTTTTTTGATGGATTTCATCCTCGTGGTATGTAAATGGTGTTGATTTCGTCCCTCTTACCGACGGATGTTAAAAAAAGTCCGTTAATTCTAGTCACATGCCACGCACATGAGGGTAAATTTGTCATTTTCATTATTATTTTTTTCCCTTTTTATCTTTTAATTTTATCACTTCTATATATTCATCTTCCCCAAATCAATACCATTTAAACCCTAAAACTAAAACCATGTTAAAATCACTAGATCCATTAAGTAAATTCAAATTACTTCAATAAAAATAGAACCTGCTATGTATTTAAAGATTAAAACCCAACAACCGTAGCTCTACTTGTCTTTCTTTTCATCTAATTTTTTTTTCTAATTCAATCAATAACATTAATAAACAACTAGTGTAATACCCGCAACCTTGCGGGTTCGAAATAGAAAATAACTAAGCACATTAATGTAATATGAGTTAGTCATATAAAAGTTAGGTGTGAATTGTTAACTACAAATGAAGAAAATCAACAGTGAAATGGCTCCCTTTGTAGCCAAGGAAGCACCAAATTAGTTTATTGCGTTAAATAGTGTGATAAATGGTAATCTTAATTGATTAGTGTTCCTTAATCTATTTCCAGCAAAGATTAAAGCTATGAAGAACCGAATTTACTCTAATATATCTTCAATGTTGTTGGAGCAAGTTGCACCAGACATCTGTCATACCCCGTCCTAATCCACCTGGACGAAGTCATCAGCATCTGGTCCCATTGCGGTAAACGACTCCAAGTAATGTCTTTAAAATGAGCAATTGTACAGCGGAAGATTTCTTTCATACCTGAGAATAAACATGCTTTAAAGTGTCAACTAAAAGGTTGGTGAGTTCATAGGTTTATCGTAATCAATCATTTCCATAATTTTAATAGACCACAAGTTTTCATATTTCTATTTCTCATAAACATCATGCATGCATATAGCCATCTGCATAAAAATCATTCATATGGATTGAACACCTGGTAACCGACATTAACCATAATGCACAGAATATCCCCACAGACATCGACGTCTGTATAATAATAATCTCGAAGTACTAAATCCATCCATAGACATGAATGGGGGTTGTTAGGCCTAATAGATCTATCTTTAGGATTCGCGTCAATTAGGGGCCATTTCCCTAATTCTTAGGTTACCAGACTTGAAGGGCGATATTCAATTTCGACAATCCAACCATAGAATATAATTTCGATTACTTGTGTCTATTTCGTAAAACATTTATAAAAGTAGCGCATGTATTCTAAGTCCCAAAAATATATATTGCAAAAGCATTTAAAAAGGAAGCAAATGAAACTCACGATACGATATTTTGTAGTAAAAATATGCATACGACGGAACTGAACAATGCAAGGTTGGCCTCGGATTCACGAACCTATATCATTCATTCATATATATATATATATATATATATATATATATATATATATATATATATATATATATATATATATATATATATATATATATATATATATATATATATATATATATATTAATACATATAATGGTAATTAAATAATTACATCTATTAATTATATGATATTTATGTATTTAGTGTTGTAGTTTATATATAGAATTTGTATTACATTTTGTCTATATATTATATCTTGAATATATATATATATATATATATATATATATATATATATATATATATATATATATATATATATATATATATATATATATATATATATATATATATATATATATATATATATATATATATATATATATATATATATATATATATATATATGTGTGTGTGTGTGTGTATGTGTGTGTGTGTTTGTAAAAATATGTTATATGTTTAATATATAGTTATAGGTAATATAAATATATTTTATGTACAAAATCTTTATTTGTTATAATATAATAATAATAATGAAAATGACAATTTTAATAAAAATGGTAGTTTTAATAATTATTAGAATTTTAAATAATAATAATACTTTAAATAAACATGATAATAAAAATAATATTACTAATAAGAATAATAATAATAATAATTATAATAATAATAATAATAATAATAATTATAATAATAATAATAATAATAATAATACTAGAAATAATAATTTTTTATGTAAAATGTAGTTTTAATAGAAGTGTTAATTTTTATAATAATGATACTACTAATAATATTATTAATATCAATAATATTAATCATAATACTAATAATACTTATTCTAATACTAGTTATGATATTGATAATAATTAGGATGACAATAATAATTAGAATATCAATAATAATAATAATAATAATAATAAAAATAATAATAATAATAATAATAATAATAATAATAATAATAATAATAATAATAATAGTAAAAAAAGAATACTACCTTATAGTAACAAGGTTTTTAAAAAAATAAACGCCTTCGCCCGGGCTCGAACCCGTGACCTATCGCTTAAACACAAACACCCATGAGCTACTGGTTACTTTTTTGATTATACTCGCGTTTTTAAATTTTTAACATATACAAACTGTTATCATTTTCTTCCTAAATTCAACACCTCTTCTCATCATCATCTTTGATTATTATATTACAACATCATCTTAATGATCATCACACCATCATTCCATCTTTATTATCCCGATCATAATCATAAAATCATCACCAATCTAAATCGACATCATCATATGCGTAAACATCATCAATCATCATCTAATTATCATCTTATTACGATCACTCTGTAGTGACCCGAACTTTTCCATGTTTATATATATTAATTGAGATTGATGTTTACATGATTAAATGTTTCCAACATGTTAAGCAATCAAACTTGTTAAGACTTGATTAATTGAAATAGGTTTCATATAGACAATTGACCACCCAAGTTGACCGGTGATTCACGAACGTTAAAACTTGTAAAAAAAAACTATATGATGACATATATATGGTTATATATATAGTTAACATGATATTATGATAAGTAAACATATCATTAATTATATTAACAATGAACTACATATGTAAAAACAAGACTACTAACTTAATGATTTTGAAACGAGACATATATGTAACGTTTATCGTTGTAACGACATTTAATGCATATATATCATATTAAGAGATATTCGTACATCATAATATCATGATAATATAATAATTTAAAATCTCTTTTGATATTATAAACATTGGGTTAACAACATTTAACAAGATCGTTAACCTAAAGGTTTCAAAACAACACTTACATGTAACGACTAACGATGACTTAACGACTCAGTTAAAATGTATATACATGTAGTGTTTTAATATGTATTTATACACTTTTGAAAGACTTCAATACACTTATCAAAATACTTCTACTTAACAAAAATTCTTACAATTACATTCTCGTTCAGTTTCATCAACAATTCTACTCGTATGCACCCGTATTCGTACTCGTACAATACACAGCTTTTAGATGTATGTACTATTGGTATATACACTCCAATGATCAGCTCTTAGCAGCCCATGTGAGTCACCTAACACATGTGGGAACCATCATTTGGCAACTAGCATGAAATATCTCATAAGATTACAAAAATATGAGTAATCATTCATGACTTATATACATGAAAACAAAATTACATATCCTTTATATCTAATCCATACACCAACGACCAAAAACACCTACAAACACTTTCATTCTTCAATTTTCTTCATCTAATTGAACTCTCTCAAGTTCTATCTTCAAGTTCTAAGTGTTCTTCATAAATTCCAAAAGTTCTAGTTTCATAAAATCAAGAATACTTTCAAGTTTGCTAGCTCACTTCCAATCTTGTAAGGTGATCATCCAACCTCAAGAAATCTTTGTTTCTTACAGTAGGTTATCATTCTAATACAAGGTAATAATCATATTCAAACTTTGGTTCAATTTCTATAACTATAACAATCTTATTTCAAGTGATGATCTTACTTGAACTTGTTTTCGTGTCATGATTCTGCTTCAAGAACTTCGAGCCATCCAAGGATCCATTGAAGCTAGATCCATTTTTCTCTTTTCCAGTAGGTTTATCCAAGGAAATTAAGGTAGTAATGATGTTCATAACATCATTCGATTCATACATATAAAGCTATCTTATTCGAAGGTTTAAACTTGTAATCACTAGAACATAGTTTAGTTAATTCTAAACTTGTTCGCAAACAAAAGTTAATCCTTCTAACTTGACTTTTAAAATCAACTAAACACATGTTCTATATCTATATGATATGCTAACTTAATGATTTAAAACCTGGAAACACGAAAAACACCGTAAAACCGGATTTACGCCGTCGTAGTAACACCGCGGGCTGTTTTGGGTTAGTTAATTAAAAACTATGATAAACTTTGATTTAAAAGTTGTTATTCTGAGAAAATGATTTTTATTATGAACATGAAACTATATCCAAAAATTATGGTTAAACTCAAAGTGGAAGTATGTTTTCTAAAATGGTCATCTAGACGTCGTTCTTTCGACTGAAATGACTACCTTTACAAAAACGACTTGTAACTTATTTTTCCGACTATAAACCTATACTTTTTCTGTTTATATTCATAAAATAGAGTTCAATATGAAACCATAGCAATTTTATTCACTCAAAACGGATTTAAAATGAAGAAGTTATGAGTAAAACAAGATTGGATAATTTTTCTCATTTTAGCTACGTGAAAATTGGTAACAAATCTATTCCAACCATAACTTAATCAACTTGTATTGTATATTATGTAATCTTGAGATACCATAGACACGTATACAATGTTTCGACCTATCATGTCGACACATCTATATATATTTCGGAACAACCATAGACACTCTATATGTGAATGTTGGAGTTAGCTATACAGGGTTGAGGTTGATTCCAAAATATATATAGTTTGAGTTGTGATCAATACTGAGATACGTATACACTGGGTCGTGGATTGATTCAAGATAATATTTATCGATTTATTTCTGTACATCTAACTGTGGACAACTAGTTGTAGGTTACTAACGAGGACAGCTGACTTAATAAACTTAAAACATCAAAATATATTAAAAGTGTTGTAAATATATTTTGAACATACTTTGATATATATGTATATATTGTTATAGGTTCGTGAATCAACCAGTGGCCAAGTCTTACTTCCCGACGAAGTAAAAATCTGTGAAAGTGAGTTATAGTCCCACTTTTAAAATCTAATATTTTTGGGATGAGAATACATGCAGGTTTTATAAATGATTTACAAAATAGACACAAGTACGTGAAACTACATTCTATGGTTGAATTATCGAAATCGAATATGCCCCTTTTTATTAAGTCTGGTAATCTAAGAATTAGGGAACAGACACCCTAATTGACGCGAATCCTAAAGATAGATCTATTGGGCCTAACAAACCCCATCCAAAGTACCGGATGCTTTAGTACTTCGAAATTTATATCATATCCGAAGGGTGTCCCGGAATGATGGGGATATTCTTATATATGCATCTTGTTATTGTCGGTTACCAGGTGTTCACCATATGAATGATTTTTATCTCTATGTATGGGATGTGTATTGAAATATGAAATCTTGTGGTCTATTGTTACGATTTGATATATATAGGTTAAACCTATAACTCACCAACATTTTTGTTGACGTTTAAAGCATGTTTATTCTCAGGTGAATATTAAGAGCTTCCGCTGTTGCATACTAAAATAAGGACAAGATTTGGAGTCCATGTTTGTATGATATTGTGTAAAAACTGCATTCAAGAAACTGATTTCGATGTAACATATTTGTATTGTAAACCATTATGTAATGGTCGTGTGTAAACAGGATATTTTAGATTATCATTATTTGATAATCTACGTAAAGCTTTTTAAACCTTTATTGATGAAATAAAGGTTATGGTTTGTTTAAAAATGAATGCAGTCTTTGAAAAACGTCTCATATAGAGGTCAAAACCTCGCAACGAAATCAATTAATATGGAACGTTTTTAATCAATAAGAACGGGACATTTCAGTTGGTATCCGAGCGTTGGTCTTAGAGAACCAGAAAATTTGCATTAGTGTGTCTTATCGAGTTTGTTAGGATGCATTAGTGAGTCTGGACTTCGACCGTGTTTTCTTTAAAAATGATTGCTTAACATTTTTGTTGGAAACTATATATTTTTAACATATGAATATTATGTGATATATTAATCTCTTAACGTGTTTGATATTATGTGATAGATGTCTACCTCTAGAACAAGTCCCATTGACTCACCTAATAATAATGAAGAGTCAAATGTAAATTGGAATGATTTGTGGACTGATTCACAAGTTCCCGAAGAGGAACCGGAAGAAGAGTCGGAACCGGAAGAAGAATCGGAACCGGATGAAGAAATAGAACCGGTGGGGGAAATAATAAAACGGTTAAGTAAAAGAAAATCCTCAACCAACCGACCAAAGTTAATTATGGTCAATGGTGTTTCCGCCAAGGAAGCAAAATATTGGGAGGATTACCAATTCTCTGATGAATCGGATTCCGACGAGAATTCCGATGATGTTATAGAAATTACCCCAACTGAATTTAAAAAGGCAAAAGAAAATAATAAGGGAAAGGGCATAAAAATAGAGAAATCTAATTCCAACCCCGATGAACTTTATATGTATCGTCAACCCCCGAAGTCCTTAAGTTGTAACAATGACCCGGGAACCTCTAAACCACCAGGTTTTTCTAAACCAATGTGGACAACGACGGCTCGTATTAGGGGAACATCATATATCCCTAGAAACTTGGCAAAACGAACCAAAACCGAAGAAGAAGAAACGAGCGAGTCGGAATAAGATAGTTGTATTCGTGTGGTGTAATATATGTAATATAGTGTTCTTATGCTTTATGATATATGTAAAAATTGCTTGTATTAATAAGTATTTTTTTATGAATCTAACTCTTGTCTATTTTACAGTTTAAAAACACAAAATGGATAGACAACCCAATATTTTAAGAGACCTACCCGGAGACATGATTGATGAAATCTTGTCTAGAGTCGGCCAGAATTCTTCGGCACAACTATTTAAGGCGAGATCAGTTTGTAAGACATTCGAAGAACGTTCCAAGAATGTCTTGGTTTATAAGAGACTTTCGTTTGAAAGATGGGGGATATCACATTGGGAAACCCATAAGTTACGATGTGTTTACTTTGACGCATATATTGCGGGGAACCCAAATGCTATTTTACGCAACGGGTTAAGAAATTATTTTGACTCAATATATCCGAATATTGGACTTCGTGATTTAGAAAAAGCGGCTAACATGCAACATAAAGAAGCATGTTATGCTTACGGATTAGTAATGTTCGCTTCTCACCAAAGTGAGAACAAGAACATCGGGCTACAACTATTAAACAAAACGTTTCCACAAGTGACGGAGTCGGTAATTGGGGTAAGAAATGAGGTTTTTAGATTATTACGGGACTGCTGGACATTACGTAACCCTCGTCCCTTTGATGACGTTACAACACGCTGTCTTATCAACGACCATAACGGTTATGTTGCACAAGACCAAGGATGGGAAGTAGTCCTAGTAAAACCAGAATGCATGACTTGTTTCTGGACGTATGAATTACGTGTCTTTATTGCCTTTGCTGAACGACTTGTGTACTAGCTAGAATTGTCTTCACAACTATCTTGTATCAAAGTTATTGTGTGCTATATTTCATGCTTTATGTAAAATAAGCGGTATTGTAAGTTTGTAAAATATTGTATAAAAGTTTGAACGCGAAATATTATTATAATCAGTTTTTCATATAGAATTGTAGTAGTTGAATTGTATATTAGCTACTAAGTATGAACTTAACGGGTAGGTACTACCCGAATTTAAACTTATAAAACGCTAATATGAAGAAAAAGCTTTTATAAATGAGTTCATATTATGCTACGAAATACTATTAACTACTCTTAATATTCTGTATGATTAACTTGTTCCATTTAACTATTTTGAAGGAAATGGCACCGAATACTCGACACACCGTGAATATGAATGAAGAGGAATTCCGTACTTTTCTAGCTTCAAACATAGCCGCAGTACAGGCTGCGCTACATACCAACAATAACCTTGGATCTAGCAGTACAGGAAATCGTGTAGGATGCACCTACAAAGAATTCACTGCCTGCAAACCTTTGGAATTTGATGGAACCGAAGGACCGATCGGATTGAAACGGTGGACCGAGAAGGTTGAATCGGTGTTTGCCATAAGTAAGTGTACTGAAGAGGACAAAGTGAAGTACGCTACGCATACCTTCACAGGTTCTGCGTTAACATGGTGGAATACCTATTTAGAGCAAGTGGGACAAGATGATGCGTACGCACTACCGTGGTCAGCATTCAAGCACTTGATGAACGAGAAGTACCGTCCCAGAACCGAGGTCAATAAGCTCAAGACAGAACTTAGAGGGTTACGAACCCAAGGATTTGATATTACCACGTACGAAAGACGATTCACAGAATTGTGCCTATTGTGTCCGGGAGCATTCGAAGATGAGGAAGAGAAGATCGACGCGTTTGTGAAAGGATTACCGGAAAGAATCCAAGAAGATATAAGTTCACACGAGCCCGCCTCCATACAACAGGCATGTAGAATGGCTCACAAACTAGTGAACCAGATTGAAGAAAGAATTAAAGAACAGACTGCTGAAGAGGCCAATGTGAAGCAAGTCAAAAGAAAGTGGGAGGAAAACGGTGATAAGAATCACCAATACAACAACAACAGCAATTACAACAATAATCGCAACAATTATCCCAACAATCGCAACATCAATCGCAACTACAATAAACGACCCAACAACAACAACAACAACAACAGCAACTACAACAATCATCCCAACAACAATAATAACCGCAACAACAACAACAATCAGAAGCAGCTATGCCAAAGGTGTGAAAAGAATCACTCGGGGTTCTGCACCAAATTTTGCAACAAGTGTAAAAGAAATGGTCATAGCGCGGCGAAGTGTGAGGTCTACGGACCAGGGGTTAATAGAACGAAAGGAACAAATGGTGTCGGAACGAGTAATGGCGGAGCAAGTAGTGTCGGAGCAAGTTATGCCAATGTAGTTTGTTATAAATGTGGAAAACCAGGCCACATTATTAGAAATTTCCCGAACCAGGAGAACACGAATGGACAAGGCCGTGGAAGAGTTTTCAATATTAATGCGGTAGAGGCACAGGAAGACCCGGAGCTTGTTACGGGTACGTTTCTTATTGACAATAAATCTGCTTACGTTTTATTTGATTCGGGTGCGGATAGAAGCTATATGAGTAGAGTTTTTTGTGCTAAATTAAGTTGTCCATTGACGCCTTTGGATAGTAAATTTTTACTCGAATTAGCAAATGGTAAATTAATTTCAGCAGATAATATATGTCGGAATCGAGAAATTAAACTGGTTAGCGAAACATTTAAGATTGATTTGATACCAGTAGAGTTAGGGAGTTTTGATGTGATAATCGGTATGGACTGGTTGAAAGAAGTGAAAGCGGAGATCGTTTGTTACAAAAATGCAATTCGCATTATACGAGAAAAAGGAAAACCCTTAATGGTGTACGGAGAAAAGGGCAACACGAAGCTACATCTTATTAGTAATTTGAAGGCACAAAAACTAATAAGAAAAGGTTGCTATGCTGTTCTAGCACACGTCGAGAAAGTACAAACTGAAGAAAAGAGCATCAATGATGTTCCCATTGCAAAAGAATTTCCCGATGTATTTCCGAAAGAATTACCGGGATTACCCCCACATCGATCCGTTGAATTTCAAATAGATCTTGTACCAGGAGCTGCACCAATAGCTCGTGCTCCTTACAGACTCGCACCCAGCGAGATGAAAGAACTGCAAAGCCAATTACAAGAACTTTTAGAGCGTGGTTTCATTCGACCAAGCACATCACCGTGGGGAGCTCCTGTTTTGTTTGTCAAGAAGAAAGATGGTACATTCAGGTTGTGTATCGACTACCGAGAGTTGAACAAACTTACCATCAAGAACCGCTACCCACTACCGAGAATCGACGACTTATTTGATCAACTACAAGGCTCGTCTGTTTATTCAAAGATTGACTTACGTTCCGGGTATCATCAAATGCGGGTGAAAGAAGATGATATTCCAAAGACTGCTTTCAGAACACGTTACGGTCATTACGAGTTTATGGTCATGCCGTTTGGTTTAACTAATGCACCAGCTGTGTTCATGGACCTTATGAACCGAGTGTGTGGACCATACCTTGACAAGTTTGTCATTGTTTTCATTGATGACATACTTATTTACTCAAAGAATGACCAAGAACACGGTGAACATTTGAGAAAGGTGTTAGAAGTATTGAGGAAGGAAGAATTGTACGCTAAGTTTTCAAAGTGTGCATTTTGGTTGGAAGAAGTTCAATTCCTCGGTCACATAGTGAACAAAGAAGGTATTAAGGTGGATCCGGCAAAGATAGAAACTGTTGAAAAGTGGGAAACCCCGAAAACTCCGAAACACATACGCCAGTTTTTAGGACTAGCTGGTTACTACAGAAGGTTCATCCAAGACTTTTCCAGAATAGCAAAACCCTTGACTGCATTAACGCATAAAGGGAAGAAATTTGAATGGAATGATGAACAAGAGAAAGCGTTTCAGTTATTGAAGAAAAAGCTAACTACGGCACCTATATTGTCATTGCCTGAAGGGAATGATGATTTTGTGATTTATTGTGATGCATCAAAGCAAGGTCTCGGTTGTGTATTAATGCAACGAACGAAGGTGATTTCTTATGCGTCTAGACAATTGAAGATTCACGAACAAAATTATACGACGCATGATTTGGAATTAGGCGCGGTTGTTTTTGCATTAAAGACTTGGAGGCACTACTTATATGGGGTCAAAAGTATTATATATACCGACCACAAAAGTCTTCAACACATATTTAATCAGAAACAACTGAATATGAGGCAGCGTAGGTGGATTGAATTATTGAATGATTACGACTTTGAGATTCGTTACCACCCGGGGAAGGCAAATGTGGTAGCCGATGCCTTGAGCAGGAAGGATAGAGAACCCATTCGAGTAAAATCTATGAATATAATGATTCATAATAACATTACTACTCAAATAAAGGAGGCGCAACAAGGAGTTTTAAAAGAGGGAAATTTAAAGGATGAAATACCCAAAGGATCGGAGAAGCATCTTAATATTCGGGAAGACGGAACCCGGTATAGGGCTGAAAGGATTTGGGTACCAAAATTTGGAGATATGAGAGAAATGGTACTTAGAGAAGCTCATAAAACCAGATACTCAATACATCCTGGAACGGGGAAGATGTACAAGGATCTCAAGAAACATTTTTGGTGGCCGGGTATGAAAGCCGATGTTGCTAAATACGTAGGAGAATGTTTGACGTGTTCTAAGGTCAAAGCTGAGCATCAGAAACCATCAGGTCTACTTCAACAACCCGAAATCCCGGAATGGAAATGGGAAAACATTACCATGGATTTCATCACTAAATTGCCAAGGACTGCAAGTGGTTTTGATACTATTTGGGTAATAGTTGATCGTCTCACCAAATCAGCACACTTCCTACTAATAAGAGAAGATGACAAGATGGAGAAGTTAGCACGACTGTATTTGAAGGAAGTCGTCTCCAGACATGGAATACCAATCTCTATTATCTCTGATAGGGATGGCAGATTTATTTCAAGATTCTGGCAGACATTACAGCAAGCATTAGGAACTCGTCTAGACATGAGTACTGCCTATCATCCACAAACTGATGGGCAGAGCGAAACGACTATACAAACGCTTGAAGACATGCTACGAGCATGTGTTATTGATTTCGGAAACAGTTGGGATCGACATCTACCGTTAGCAGAATTTTCCTACAACAACAGCTACCATTCAAGCATTGAGATGGCGCCGTTTGAAGCACTTTATGGTAGAAAGTGCAGGTCTCCGATTTGTTTGAGTGAAGTGGGGGATAGACAGATTACGGGTCCGGAGATTATACAAGAAACTACCGAGAAGATCATCCAAATTCAACAACGGTTGAAAACCGCCCAAAGTCGACAAAAGAGCTACGCTGACATTAAAAGAAAAGATATAGAATTTGAAATTGGAGAGATGGTCATGCTTAAAGTTGCACCTTGGAAAGGCGTTGTTCGATTTGGTAAACGAGGGAAATTAAATCCAAGGTATATTGGACCATTCAAGATTATTGATCGTGTCGGACCAGTAGCTTACCGACTAGAGTTACCTCAACAACTCGCGGCTGTACATAACACTTTCCACGTCTCGAATTTAAAGAAATGTTTTGCTAAAGAAGATCTCACTATTCCGTTAGATGAAATCCAAATCAACGAAAAACTTCAATTCATCGAAGAACCCGTCGAAATAATGGATCGTGAGGTTAAAAGACTTAAGCAAAACAAGATACCAATTGTTAAGGTTCGATGGAATGCTCGTAGAGGACCCGAGTTCACCTGGGAGCGTGAAGATCAGATGAAGAAGAAATACCCGCATCTATTTCCAGAAGATTCGTCAACACCTTCAACAGCTTAAAATTTCGGGACGAAATTTATTTAACGGGTAGGTACTGTAGTGACCCGAACTTTTCCATGTTTATATATATTAATTGAGATTGATGTTTACATGATTAAATGTTTCCAACATGTTAAGCAATCAAACTTGTTAAGACTTGATTAATTGAAATAGGTTTCATATAGACAATTGACCACCCAAGTTGACCGGTGATTCACGAACGTTAAAACTTGTAAAAAAAAAACTATATGATGACATATATATGGTTATATATATAGTTAACATGATATTATGATAAGTAAACATATCATTAATTATATTAACAATGAACTACATATGTAAAAACAAGACTACTAACTTAATGATTTTGAAACGAGACATATATGTAACGTTTATCGTTGTAACGACATTTAATGCATATATATCATATTAAGAGATATTCGTACATCATAATATCATGATAATATAATAATTTAAAATCTCTTTTGATATTATAAACATTGGGTTAACAACATTTAACAAGATCGTTAACCTAAAGGTTTCAAAACAACACTTACATGTAACGACTAACGATGACTTAACGACTCAGTTAAAATGTATATACATGTAGTGTTTTAATATGTATTTATACACTTTTGAAAGACTTCAATACACTTATCAAAATACTTCTACTTAACAAAAATGCTTACAATTACATTCTCGTTCAGTTTCATCAACAATTCTACTCGTATGCACCCGTATTCGTACTCGTACAATACACAGCTTTTAGATGTATGTACTATTGGTATATACACTCCAATGATCAGCTCTTAGCAGCCCATGTGAGTCACCTAACACATGTGGGAACCATCATTTGGCAACTAGCATGAAATATCTCATAAGATTACAAAAATATGAGTAATCATTCATGACTTATTTACATGAAAACAAAATTACATATCCTTTATATCTAATCCATACACCAACGACCAAAAACACCTACAAACACTTTCATTCTTCAATTTTCTTCATCTAATTGAACTCTCTCAAGTTCTATCTTCAAGTTCTAAGTGTTCTTCATAAATTCCAAAAGTTCTAGTTTCATAAAATCAAGAATACTTTCAAGTTTGCTAGCTCACTTCCAATCTTGTAAGGTGATCATCCAACCTCAAGAAATCTTTGTTTCTTACAGTAGGTTATCATTCTAATACAAGGTAATAATCATATTCAAACTTTGGTTCAATTTCTATAACTATAACAATCTTATTTCAAGTGATGATCTTACTTGAACTTGTTTTCGTGTCATGATTCTGCTTCAAGAACTTCGAGCCATCCAAGGATCCATTGAAGCTAGATCCATTTTTCTCTTTTCCAGTAGGTTTATCCAAGGAAATTAAGGTAGTAATGATGTTCATAACATCATTCGATTCATACATATAAAGCTATCTTATTCGAAGGTTTAAACTTGTAATCACTAGAACATAGTTTAGTTAATTCTAAACTTGTTCGCAAACAAAAGTTAATCCTTCTAACTTGACTTTTAAAATCAACTAAACACATGTTCTATATCTATATGATATGCTAACTTAATGATTTAAAACCTGGAAACACGAAAAACACCGTAAAACCGGATTTACGCCGTCGTAGTAACACCGCGGGCTGTTTTGGGTTAGTTAATTAAAAACTATGATAAACTTTGATTTAAAAGTTGTTATTCTGAGAAAATGATTTTTATTATGAACATGAAACTATATCCAAAAATTATGGTTAAACTCAAAGTGGAAGTATGTTTTCTAAAATGGTCATCTAGACGTCGTTCTTTCGACTGAAATGACTACCTTTACAAAAACGACTTGTAACTTATTTTTCCGACTATAAACCTATACTTTTTCTGTTTAGATTCATAAAATAGAGTTCAATATGAAACCATAGCAATTTGATTCACTCAAAACGGATTTAAAATGAAGAAGTTATGAGTAAAACAAGATTGGATAATTTTTCTCATTTTAGCTACGTGAAAATTGGTAACAAATCTATTCCAACCATAACTTAATCAACTTGTATTGTATATTATGTAATCTTGAGATACCATAGACACGTATACAATGTTTCGACCTATCATGTCGACACATCTATATATATTTCGGAACAACCATAGACACTCTATATGTGAATGTTGGAGTTAGCTATACAGGGTTGAGGTTGATTCCAAAATATATATAGTTTGAGTTGTGATCAATACTGAGATACGTATACACTGGGTCGTGGATTGATTCAAGATAATATTTATCGATTTATTTCTGTACATCTAACTGTGGACAACTAGTTGTAGGTTACTAACGAGGACAGCTGACTTAATAAACTTAAAACATCAAAATATATTAAAAGTGTTGTAAATATATTTTGAACATACTTTGATATATATGTATATATTGTTATAGGTTCGTGAATCAACCAGTGGCCAAGTCTTACTTCCCGACGAAGTAAAAATCTGTGAAAGTGAGTTATAGTCCCACTTTTAAAATCTAATATTTTTGGGATGAGAATACATGCAGGTTTTATAAATGATTTACAAAATAGACACAAGTACGTGAAACTACATTCTATGGTTGAATTATCGAAATCGAATATGCCCCTTTTTATTAAGTCTGGTAATCTAAGAATTAGGGAACAGACACCCTAATTGACGCGAATCCTAAAGATAGATCTATTGGGCCTAACAAACCCCATCCAAAGTACCGGATGCTTTAGTACTTCGAAATTTATATCATATCCGAAGGGTGTCCCGGAATGATGGGGATATTCTTATATATGCATCTTGTTATTGTCGGTTACCAGGTGTTCACCATATGAATGATTTTTATCTCTATGTATGGGATGTGTATTGAAATATGAAATCTTGTGGTCTATTGTTACGATTTGATATATATAGGTTAAACCTATAACTCACCAACATTTTTGTTGACGTTTAAAGCATGTTTATTCTCAGGTGAATATTAAGAGCTTCCGCTGTTGCATACTAAAATAAGGACAAGATTTGGAGTCCATGTTTGTATGATATTGTGTAAAAACTGCATTCAAGAAACTGATTTCGATGTAACATATTTGTATTGTAAACCATTATGTAATGGTCGTGTGTAAACAGGATATTTTAGATTATCATTATTTGATAATCTACGTAAAGCTTTTTAAACCTTTATTGATGAAATAAAGGTTATGGTTTGTTTAAAAATGAATGCAGTCTTTGAAAAACGTCTCATATAGAGGTCAAAACCTCGCAACGAAATCAATTAATATGGAACGTTTTTAATCAATAAGAACGGGACATTTCACACTCTTCTTAATTATCATTACCATATCTGTAATCCATCATCATCTTATCTAAACATCATGCATCATATCATGATTATCATCTTATCGTCATCATACCCTAATCCTAATCATCATTAACCGGTTATCATCTAACATCACCGTCGGCATCATACATCAGCCTTTAATATCATTCATGGGTCTCGTTTCAGCCCAACAGACAAACAGAAACTGGTTCCTGGCCCAAATAAAATTTAAGAACAAGGCAGTCTAATAACAATAGGGTATCCAGTCCAATAGCAGACCCACACTTTGTACTCAGTCCCATAACGATTTTAATATCCAGCTTTGTGAATTAAGTAGGTTAGACAGGAGATAATGGGTGGGGTATTCAATTAAAACATCATCATTATCATTCACACGATTATTCTTTACTTATATTAACTTTACAATGAGTTGGGTCATTAAAAAGATGCAGTAACAGGTGGTTTTGTTTAAGGTGGGTATGAGGTGTCTTTGGCGATTGTTGTGTCGAATACAGGAGTAGAAACAGAAGTACAATAGCAGCAACTAACCAGAGATTGTAGAGTGAAGCAGTAACAGTGCGTGGTGGTGTGTTTGGGGTCAGAAGTTACAGCAGGAATTAATGGCAGCGATAATTGCACCAGGAAATAGCAGCAAGGTTGGTGTTTTCATGATTTTATGTTGGTGTTTGTATCGAACTGAAAACAAAAAACTGCAGTGGATCGGTGGTAGTGATGGCGGTTTATGGTGGTATTGTGGTGGTGGTTCTTGTGGTGGTTACAAGGGTTTGGTGAAATAAAACAGAAAAGGGAATCATAACAGGTTATTGTTTTTATACAGAGATGGAGGAAATATTATATATATACATGTGGTTTTCGTTAGGTGTTCGAATAGTACAAGAGAAAATAAAGGTGGCGTATTATGGTTGTTTCATGGTCTCGGGTGTGATGAAGTTGAACAGGAACAACTAGCAACGCTAGGGTGTTTGGTTTGTAAATGAAAGCAAAACAGAAAGATAGATGTGCGTGTGGGTTTGGTGAATTGAACTGGTAACAATAGTAAACTAAACAAATGGGTGTCGACAAATTTTGTGGTTTTGGTTTTGGTTCAAGTAGAGAGTATACCACTAGTTCATGGGTTTATCTCGGTTTGTTAACGGAGATTGAAACTAGGGTGATCAGATAATAGGGTGTTTGAAGAGAGTGTCGGTAATGGGTTACATTCGAATATTAACAAAGAGTATTAATAAGGATTGAAGTTTGGTGATGATTGGTTATCAAAATGAGAGGAACACGAATAGTTGTTGGGGTGATTCTTCTATGCACATATGAATTGTATAGATGTATATATTAAGAATTCGATAATCAAAGGTGATGTTGATTGAAAACAGGAAATTACTTTAAAGAAAGTGTGTGGTGATGGGTTGTTTGCTATCTCCACTCAATTTTCAAATTTAACCTCTTGTATATCGACATGAAATCACGGATAGCATATACTATTATAATATAATGCTCATGCATATATGATAGTGCTCCAAATGAACATATATTTAGTAGCAATATCGTTCCAATATGTAAAGTTTTTAAATGTAATTTCCTTATTTTTAGTTGTAATAGTTAAATAAATAAGTGCGAAGACGAAAGACGCAAATCGCTCGAAAATGAAGATTTAAAGACAAAAACGAAGATTTGAAAGACCAAAACGTTCAAAAAGCTCAAATGTACAAGATACAATTCAAAAGGTTCAATTTATTGATGAGAAACGTCTAAAAATGATAAGAGTACAAGTTACAAAACGCAAAGTACAAGATATTAAATTATACGAAAGGACGTTCGAAAATCCGGAACCGGTACCCGAGCCAACTATCAACGCTCGACGCAACGGAGCTGAAAGTACAAGTCAACTATGCACAAGAATATAATATAATATTTAAATAATTCATAATAAGAATAATAATAAATAATAAAAAGTTGTTAATTGAGCATAGTTAAGGGGTCATAAGTGAAAATTTCAAATCAACATTTGCCTATAAAATGGAATTCACGTAGTAATGAAAAAGAACACCTTCACTTCATTTTTCTTTCTTTCCCTCTGTAAGAATATATATATTTATATTTATAATATTAAGTTTAATTTAAGTTTAATAATAATTGGGTTATTGTAAGAAATATTTTACGGGTTTTAAAGTCGAAACTCTGCCCGTGTAACGCTACGCGATTAATCACCACTGTAAGCTATGTTCTTCCTTTTTAAATTAATGTATCGTAACTAAGTTATTATTATGCTTATTTGAGCCGAAGTAATCGTGATGTTGGGCTAAAATATTAAGAAGGGGTTATTGAACTTTGGACCATAATTAAGGTTTGGGCAAAAGACCGACACTTGTGAAAATTGGACTATTGACTATTAATAGATGGGGGGTATTGTCTAATTGAGTGACAACTCATTGGAGTCTGTCGAACCTATCTTCAAATTAATTAACCTAATAATTAATAATGATTATGGTTGTCCTATTTAGTGACGTTCATATGGAATCTGTTATAATCATTTAATTAATCAATTGGGTTGGGTAATTGATTATTCATTCTGATCAAGTGGATGAATTAATATTCATAAACTAATTAAAACAGGGGTGGATTACATACAGTGATAACTGGTGTAATTGTTGACAGAAGTGATAACTGCGTCACAGTTTAAATTCTTAATCAGTTGGAATATTTGACTTCGGGTATAAGGGTAATTTGGCGAGGATACTCGCACTTTATATTTATGACCGATGGACTATTATGGACAAAAACCAGATAGACGTATCAAATAAACCAGGACAAAGGACAATTAACCCATGGTAATAAATTAAAATCAACACGTCAAACATCATGATTACGGAAGTTTAAATAAGCATAATTCTTTTATTATATTTCTCATCGTATCTTTATTTACTGTCATTTTATTACTCGCAATTTTATTTACTGTCATTTTATTTATTGTCATTATTTTACGCACTTTAATTATCGTCATTTATCTTTACGCTTAAAATATAGAATCGACAAACCGGTCATTAAACGGTAAAACCCCCCTTTTATAATAATATTACTACTTATATATATATATATATATATATATATATATATATATATATATATATATATATATATATTTACATAAATATAGTTTTATAAAAATATAGTACGTAATCACTAGCTCCCTGTGGAACGAACCGGACTTACTAAAAACTACACTACTCTACGATTAGGTACACTGCCTATAGTGTTGTAGCAAGGTTTAGGTATATCCCATCCGTAAATTAATAAAACTTGTGTCATATTTTGTAGTATTTCCTAGTAAAAATAATACTATTTCGTACCCTCACGCTACCACATCAAGTTTTTGGCGCCGCTGCCGGGGAGCGCTAAAACGCTATATTTTTAATTTATATCTGTAAAAATATAGTTATAAAAAAGTAATTTCGGGGACACTTTTTGTGTTTTCACGGGGTATTAAAGTTTTTTTTTAGTTGTTGATTGATTAAAGATATATTAATTTAAATATAATAATTTAATAAATATAATAATATAATAATATTGAAATAAAATATAATAATATAATAATATTTTAGAATCAAATTTGATACGTAAAAGTTTTAAAAAGTCGTATTTATTAAATATTTCAGTGGTATATTATGTAACTTATAATTAATAATTTCTACAATGTCGCTTTCATGTGAATAGTAAATTAATTAATTTCTTTCCTTTACTATTTTGAATCGTAAAAGTTTTAAAAAATCGTATTTATTAAATATTTCAGGGGTATATTATGTAACTTGCAATTAATAATTTCTATCATGTCGCTTTCATGTGAATAGTAAATTAATTAATTTCTTTTCATTTACTATTCATGAATAGTAAATGAGTTAAAAAAAAGTTTTGAAAAAAATAATAATAATAATAAAAAAATTATTAATTCCTTTAAAAAAAATTGGGTAAAAAAAATCATTTTTTTAAGAAAAAAAATTTCATTTAAAAAAAAAAATATATATATTTGTGTAAAAAAAATCTTTTTTTAAAGAAAAAAAAAATTCGTTTTAAAAAAAATTGTAAAAAAAATCGTTTTTTTTTAAAAAAAAAATTTAAAAAAAAAAGTTTTAAAAAAAAAATTATATAAAAAAAAAATTTTTAAAAAAAAATTTTAAAATCCTTAAAAAACGAAATAAAAAAAAAATTAAAAAAAAAGTTTTTTTTTATTACCTTTAGATTTTTAGACTCTAGTTACAATTTTTAGTATTAAGTTTAGTTTTGCCATAGTTATTTTTATTTCTAGAATTTTTAGGTTTGCCGTAAAATCCCTTAAGTGCTTATTCCTTAGACTAAGATTTATGTGCTTTAGAATTTTGCGACGCCGTTTTTCGCGCTACTTTCTTATTTTTATTTTTTCGACGCCTATTTTTTGACCTTTTTATTTTTCAACATTTTTCGACGCGCAATCTATTTCTTCCTTATTTCTCGATACTCTAGTTTTTAGGACTTAGAATTTTCTATACTTCTTATCTAAATCTTAAAACGGAAAGAAAAATTATTTAAGCGGTTAAATTAATAGACGTTGACATTTTTCTGGTTCGTAGTAATAGTTGGATTTGTTAGTGGCTAGTTGTGGGCTTCCGATTTAAAGGGTCCTGACTACCTGCTGCATCTTTTGGCTATTCGAAACGTGGGCAAAATCAGAAAAGTCTATTAATTGGACAACTTATATAAGTTTTTCTTATTTTTATAACTAATAGGATATTCCTGAACCACTAATCATTCCTCCTGAACCCCAAACCATTAAATCAGAATCCTCTAGTGATTCGGATACAACAAATCCAATCATGGAAAATCTGGAACCTCTAAGTATGGAAGACCGAATGAGAGCCACACGCACGGGCCAAGGTCACGCCATTATTAAGCCAGACATTAATGCGCCAGATTATGAAATCAAAGGACAAATCCTACACATGGTAACTAATCAGTGCCAATATAGTGGTGCGTCGAAGGAAGATCCAAACGAACATCTTCGTACGTTTAATAGGATCTGTACACTATTCAAAATCCGAGGAGTTGAGGATGAACAGATCTATCTCATGTTGTTTCCCTGGACTTTAAAGGGAGAAGCCAAAGATTGGTTAGAATCGTTACCTGAAGGGGCAATTGACACATGGGATGTTTTAGTTGAGAAATTTCTTAAAAGATTCTTTCCGGCATCTAAAGCCGTGAGACTTCAAGGAGAAATTGTTACGTTCACACAAAAGTCAAATGAAACTCTATATGAGGCGTGGACAAGATTTGGAAAGTTGTTGAGAGGATGTCCTCAACACGGTTTAGACACTTATCAAATAGTACAAATATTCTACCAAGGTGTCAACGTTGCTACACGAAAAGACATCGACATAACAGCTGGTGGTTCCATTATGAAGAAAACCGCAACTGAAGCTTACAAAATTATTGATAACACAGCCTCCCACTCTCATGAGTGGCACCAAGAGAAAGATATATATCGTTCATCTAAAGCGGCTAGAGCCGATTCTAGCCATAACTTTGATTCCGTTTCCGCAAAAATAGATGCTTTCGAGAGACGAATGGAAAAGATGAATAAAGATATTCACGCAATACGAATTAGTTGTGAGCAATGCGGTGGACCACACTTAATGAAAGACTGTCACATTGAACAAACGATGGAACAACGTGAGAATGTTGTCTACATGAACCAAAGGCTGGAAAATAGTTATCAGAATAATTATCAACCGCCAAGGCCAAACTTCAATCGAAATCAAAACATTCTTTACAATCCAAAAGGACCCGACAATAACTCGTATAACCAACAAGGTCCGAATAACCAACCAACTCAAAACAACACTTTCAATCAACAAAGACCTGGCTTGTATAAACCACCACAACAAACCGACGAGAAGAAGTCAAATCTGGAAGAAGTGGTATTTAAGCTAGTTGAATCTCAAACACAATTTATTACATCTCAAACCCAAACGAATGAGAGGTTTGATCAGTCATTAAGAACTCAACAAGCTTCCATTTTGAATCTAGAAAAACACGTAGGTACTCTTGCTAGCATGATGAGTGAGAGAGAACAAGGAAAGCTACCGAGTAATACTGAAGCAAATCCTCGGAATGAGAATGTTAATATGGTTTCAACGAATTCTGAAAAACCAGCACCAGAAGATGGGAAGGTTTTAGATGAGAGTAACAATGAAGAAGTTACACCACCACCACCCGAGTATGTAAAGCCAGTGGTGGCACCATACAAACCATCCATCCCGTTTCCAAGAAAAGGAGTTGAGTATGAGCAAGTGATAGGTAATAAAGATTGTGATACCTCTGGAAAGAAGAAGAAGAAAAAGAATAAGAAAGTACAAGAAACAAAAGCCGTAGAAGTAAACCCGGTGAAGACAGTTCCACCAAAACCTCCACCTAGGGTAGGTGATCCGGGTGAATTTTTTGTTCCTTGTCTACTTAGTGACTGTGTCATGTATGATGCACTAGCAGATTTAGGTTCAAGTGTGAGTGTTATGCCTCTTTCATTATATAAGAGATTAGGTGTAGGTGAGTTAACTCCAACGGATATGAGTGTTCGACTCCTTGATCAAACCATTAAGCACCCAGTTGGAATTGCTGACAACCTACCCGTTCAAGTAGGTAATTTAACCTTTCTAGTCGAATTCATTGTCATTGACATAGAAGAGGACTCAAACGTTCCTCTAATTTTAGGTCGACCATTCTTAGCGTCCACCGGGGCGTTATTTGATGTAAGAAAGGGTAGAATGACACTTAGTAATGATGAGAAATCGATCACCTTTATGATTTGACAGTCTAAATATCCACAAACCAAAACCGTTGAACCGACAAAAATGATTGGTAAGAACCATGTTGTTTTACCAACTCCAACGGTAATGCTTAACAATAATAGAACGCCTAAGTGTGGGGAAAATGAAGTAACACCTAATGATGACTTGATAATAAAGAACCCCATAGTTGATACGAAATTAAATAACCCCGTTATTAACAGTTCAATGAAGAAACTTTTTAAACGGGTTATTGATGCTAAAAGTAAGGGAAACTTTAAGTTATATAACCGGTTAGTATCCAATCTGTCGCCTAAAGAAAAGGCGAAGCTAGTTGAATTTGTGGATATTACGGAAAAAGCTGATCACTGGCTTAAAGCAAAAGTCACAGATATGCAAGTTGATTATGGTCCAAGAGAAATTGACGATGAAGTTAATCACAATTTCGACACCACATCTACCTAAGTGTGAGGAGATTCAAATATTCTAAAAAGAAAATGCTGTTTGGAGTTAGTTGTTCTGTTCTCGTGTAGTTCCGAGAATGGAATTCGATTGGTCTTTTCCGCTAGCAGAAACTAAAGAACTAGTTTTCTCCCCCCATTCTTATTTTTTTTTATTTTGTAGGTTTTATATGAAATTAATATGCTTTTTAAATTTAAGTTTTGTGTGAATTTAAAAACAAAATTTACTTTATTTCATTAAGTAAAAAAATGATTTCTAAAATTCGTCGTGAGTTGAAGATTAGGTAGTTGAACCGAAATTACTTTAACCGAGGGCGGGACGAGAAATTTTGTTATCATTATTTTTAATTTAATTGATTTAAAGTATGTCGAAAAAAAAAATATTAGATTTTATAAATTTTTGAACGTGGGGTAATATACCCAACTTCAAAATTATGTATGTTTGTATTTTATGTTATATACAAAACAGGGTAAAATAACGCACTTTCAAAGACTGTCATTAAGTTCAGAAAAAGGTACTAATTTTGACGACAAGAAACAAAATATCAAATGTGAAATAACAACAATATGTTTGCAAACTCGGTATTTTTAATCATTTTTCTACACTAATCACCCTCATGAATTTAAATTTTTACGGATTTCTTGCAAATGAGGGCATTGCAAGATCTCAAGTGTGGGGAAGGGTTATAAATTCTTTCGGGTTTACACTTGTTTTAATTGCCAAATTTTGTGAAAATTTAAAAAAAATTTCAACTAAATGAATTCAAAATCATGTTTATACATATTTATGAACGATAAAACTAGGTGTTAATGCCGAAATTATTGTTACCTCGAGGACATAAATTGAGAAACAACCCAAAACGCTTGAATTCATTTAAAATGGGATAGAAGAGAATAAAAAGGCAAAGAAAAGAATAAATAAAAGCTAAGTGTGGGGAGAATGTACCAAGTTATTCAATTAAAAACTATCTATCACATTTTTGTATAAGAATTATTGCAGGTACTTTTGCTTTGGACGATACTAATCAGTTTTACCCGATTTACTGTAATATATTTTAAAGAAAGATGGATCTACACGATGAATCAATTCCATCATTAAAAGGAAGTAAAGTCTTCCGAAAAAGACACGCGCTTCTTGATTTAGGTCATGAAGTTGTCGTCCAGACCAGCTGTAGGTTGACGAAAAATCTAGAAAAGTCATCTCTAAAATCAGCAGGAAATCCACGGACCTCAGCATCAAACAGGGTCGCCATGTGGTCAGATTTATCCTAACCATGAGAAGGATTTATCTCGCATAATGGGGGGGCACCATGCAAATTAGCTTGATAAGACTAATGAATCAAATCCCCAGAAAGGATAATCTCCTTAAAGATCAAAAATCAGCTTTTAAGACTGATATTACTCAATCCTAGAGATTGACCTTAAAGATTGAGAATTACAAACTCATGGAATTCAATGATATCTAAACTCGAGCTTGAACGAGAAAATATTTTGATCAAAAATAAAACCGATTTGTTTTCTGAAAACCTATTTTCAATGCGTTCATTACCATTGAACGTAAAATCCTGAGAATTCATTGGAATTCATTAGGTCACCTGAACCAAATCGGGTGTCAACCGTAAGAACGGTGGTTGCATAGCATGGTCGGAGACAGGACCTTGTGTCAAACCGACAAATTATAAGGGTGAGCTTTACTATTGCTCCTATAAAGGATAGTAAAAGCATCCGACACGTTTTTGGACCATAATTAAAAGCATGTCACGGGACATTGCCTTAACAGTTTCTTGTTCATCGCTTTCCTTTACAACCGGACGGTAGTTTGCCGAAAGGTAATATACGGGACAAGTAAACTGGACGTGTTGCTTTCCTAATACAAGGTTAGCAAGTGGGTAACACAAAACCACAAGTGTTGAGCTAAAATTTACAAATCTGAAACCCACACAACCCACAAAAATATTTTGCAAACACCGGTGAAGGGTTATTCCGGAAAACTTATCTAGGGTAAAAGCTAGATTAAATTTTCAAAAAGATCAAATGTTTTCATAAATATCCAATTTCCTTAAGGATCTACATTTTCATAGTCATGTGAGACTGTAAACCACCTTTCAAATGTGCACTTTGCTTTGGAAATCGAAAGTAAATCGGCTATTTGATTGCAAGTGTCGTTGACCTAAACCCGAGGCAACTGTGGATGACACACCCACCTTTAACCATCATTACTGTCATTGTTTATACCGCTATATCAAAATCACTGATGTACAAAATGTGATGAATAAAAAAGTGATTCATGTATGTTTTTATTTCAAGTTCTGTATTGCTTGAGGACAAGCAACGCTCAAGTGTGGGGATATTTGATAGTGCTCCAAATGAACATATATTTAGTAGCAATATCGTTCCAATATGTAAAGTTTTTAAATGTAATTTCCTTATTTTTAGTTGTAATAGTTAAATAAATAAGTGCGAAGACGAAAGACGCAAATCGCTCGAAAATGAAGATTTAAAGACAAAAACGAAGATTTGAAAGACCAAAACGTCCAAAAAGCTCAAATGTACAAGATACAATTCAAAAGGTTCAATTTATTGATGAGAAACGTCTAAAAATGACAAGAGTACAAGTTACAAAACGCAAAGTACAAGATATTAAATTATACGAAAGGACGTTCGAAAATCCGGAACCGGTACCCGAGCCAACTATCAACGCTCGACGCAACGGAGCTGAAAGTACAAGTCAACTATGCACAAGAATATAATATAATATTTAAATAATTCATAATAAGAATAATAATAAATAATAAAAAGTTGTTAATTGAGCATAGTTAAGGGGTCATAAGTGAAAATTTCAAATCAACATTTGCCTATAAAATGGAATTCACGTAGTAATGAAAAAGAACACATTCACTTCATTTTTCTTTCTTTCCCTCTATAAGAATATATATATTTATATTTATAATATTAAGTTTAATTTAAGTTTAATAATAATTGGGTTATTGTAAGAAATATTTTACGGGTTTTAAAGTCGAAACTCTGCCCGTGTAACGCTACGCGATTAATTACCACTGTAAGCTATGTTCTTCCTTTTTAAATTAATGTATCGTAACTAAGTTATTATTATACTTATTTGAGCTGAAGTAATCGTGATGTTGGGCTAAAATATTAAGAAGGGGTTATTGAACTTTGGACCATAATTAAGGTTTGGGCAAAAGACCGACACTTGTGAAAATTGGACTATTGACTATTAATAGATGGGGGGTATTGTCTAATTGAGTGACAACTCATTGGAGTCTGTCGAACCTATCTTCAAATTAATTAACCTAATAATTAATAATGATTATGGTTGTCCTATTTAGTGACGTTCATATGGAATCTGTTATAATCATTTAATTAATCAATTGGGTTGGGTAATTGATTATTCATTCTGATCAAGTGGATGAATTAATATTCATAAACTAATTAAAACAGGGGTGGATTACATACAGTGATAACTGGTGTAATTGTTGACAGAAGTGATAACTGCGTCACAGTTTAAATTCTTAATCAGTTGGAATATTTGACTTCGGGTATAAGGGTAATTTGGCGAGGATACTCGCACTTTATATTTATGACCGATGGACTATTATGGACAAAAACCAGATAGACGTATCAAATAAACCAGGACAAAGGACAATTAACCCATGGTAATAAATTAAAATCAACACGTCAAACATCATGATTACGGAAGTTTAAATAAGCATAATTCTTTTATTATATTTCTCATCGTATCTTTATTTACTGTCATTTTATTACTCGCAATTTTATTTACTGTCATTTTATTTATTGTCATTATTTTACGCACTTTAATTATCGTCATTTATCTTTACGCTTAAAATATAGAATCGACAAACCGGTCATTAAACGGTAAAACCCCCATTTTATAATAATATTACTACTTATATATATATATATATATATATATATATATATATATATATATATATATATATATATATATATATATATATATATATATATATATTTACATAAATATAGTTTTATAAAAATATAGTACGTAATCACTAGCTCCCTGTGGAACGAACCGGACTTACTAAAAACTACACTACTCTACGATTAGGTACACTGCCTATAGTGTTGTAGCAAGGTTTAGGTATATCCCATCCGTAAATTAATAAAACTTGTGTCATATTTTGTAGTATTTCCTAGTAAAAGTAATACTATTTCGTACCCTCACGCTACCACATCAATATATTTGATGCATCTGCACGTTCCTATTTAAGTGTGCTGGTAAAGAGTTATCATACAACAAGAAAACAAGGATATGCATATGTGTTATTCTATAAATATCTATATATAATATATGTGCTAGTGATAATTAAACACAGTATTATTATCAATCATATAAAGTTCAAAAGGTAATTGTGTTAGTGCAGAGAAAATGAAAGGAAACTAACACACTAAATATTTCAATCAATTGTTCATTTGATTCACGGATATGATAAATAATTACCATAATACTAATAATTAACATCCTATGATAATTAAAACATGTACGTTCAGTTAGCAGCCTTAATTTATAGGCCGACAGTTTCATAGGGTTAATATTTCGTGCTCCATCGTTAATCAGTGGCGGATAAAAGTATACGGGAAAATCCCAAATTTTTACATTAATTATCATTATTTATTTTAGTCATAAAAATGTGCGAAACATGATCGAGTAGGCTCATCTATTATTTATTTTATTACACTCACAAGCTTGCAACTTATTTAATATCAATCGAAATAATGGACGTGTATTATTATCGTTTACTAAATAAATTCGAAACTATAATTATATATTCAATATACTTTATTTATAAATATAGTTATATTTTATATAATTATTATTATAATATCTTATTTTTATTTTTATTAATTTTAATAACAACATATAATACTTCAAGTTATATTTCAAATTATTATTTATATATATACACACATATCTATTTATAATTAATTGTTCGTGAATCGTCGATAATGGTCGAAAGTCAATTGAATATATGAAACAGTTCAATTTTTTTTTGAGACTTAACCTAACAAACTTTGCTCATCGTGTCAAGATATTAAATCGTATCGAGAGTTTGATTTAAAATTAGTTGAAATTTTTCAGGTCATCACAGTACCTACCCGTTAAAGAAATTTTGTCCCGAAATTTGATCGAGATCGTCATGGCTAATAATAAGAAGGTTTTCCTGACGAATATGAGTTGATAAATAGAGTTTTATCACCATTAAATAATATGGATAAAACAATTCGATTACGCGAAGAGTATAAGTGAAGCTATCGTAAAAGATTGAAATATTAACTTTTGACGTAGTCATAGTTGATTTACGGAATTCAAGAAATTTATAGATAATCTCCAAAATCTATATAAGATTTGATTGTTCAATAATTTTTTTTTTAGGATCCTATTTAATTAAATGCGGTAATCTTCCTCGATTGCTACGTCTGGTATTTCACTATGAATTCACCTTCTTTATTTCCTTTATATTTTGGAGTTCCATACTTTTGTTTTCTCTTCCCGACTTTAAGTCAAGCGAATAATGGTCCAGAATTCATAGATATGAAATTCGAAATGAACATAGCTAATGTTCTAATAGAGGGATTGTAATAACACGATCTTGATTGGTTAAATTACCAAAAGTTACGGGAAAAGATAGAACTATCAAGAAATATGTTCTTGATATAATTAGAGATGAAGTAGAATGCAAGAGTTGTGTAACATGGCACATGATGACGGTATGGTCTGTGAATCATCATGTTTCATTAGAAACTCAGCATGACTTACTGTAATATAATCACGTTGATCAAGTGTCATTATATTATACTAACTCATGCTTCAGTTCCCAACACTACTTTAAAAACATTCATATTTCAAACTCTAAGTTTTCAGAGATTTAGAAACTAAAACAGTTTTCTTTTATGATATAACACAGATAGCGCGGAGAGATAATTAATATCGGACAAGAATATTTTTGAAGATATCTTTAGAAATATTGAGGATATTTATAATGAAAGATACGATAATATCTTATATTTCTACAATCAAAATGTGATGAAGAAATTCATTCACAATGATTTAGAACAATTACGGAACAAGGTATTCGCTAAGGATTTCATCAGAAACAGAATCATCTGGATTCTTTATGTACAAGTTTTATGACAACCCGGAAATTTCCGACTAAATTTAAACCTAACTTTTTATATGATTCCGACGATTCATGAACAATTTTATGTAAATATATATATTAATTAAAAACGTTACATGTTATAATAATTTCTATTATTTAAATGATTTTAAAATAAACTTTAAAATATAATTGATTTTGAAAAACTAAATATTAAATAAATATTTCAAATATATATATATTTCAATGTAATGAATTAGTAAAAAGAAAATAATACTTATCATGTAGTAAATGTAATAATAATAATAATAATAATAATAATAATAATAATAATAATAATAATAATAATAATAATAATAATAATAATAATAATAATAATAATAATAATAATAATAATAATAAGACTAAAAAGAATCCTAAACAAATACATCCTTATGTTGACTAAAAATAAATAAAAGAGTATAAACTAGTACATCCTTATGTTGACTAAAAATAAAATTATAAACTCGTATACATATAGTCAATTTTGGTACATAAGTATGTATTTTTATATTGAAATTTTAGGCTATAAATACTCATGAATGCAAGCATTATACTGGCACCATTTCTCACACTTACAAAGTGTTTCTTTCTTTCTCTCCATTATCATCTTTGTTCTTACACTTCATTATTAGTATTCTTAATCAAGAATCAAACCACTAAAGGTAGTTATAAGCCTACTGAATTATAACATAATCAAACCACTAAAGGTAGGTATAAGCCTACTGAATTATAACATATTATTATTTATACATAAAATACTACGACGAAGTCATGAGCGGGTCATTTCAAAACGGGTTTTTATAAGCGGGATAGAGCTAAGGAAAGTATGGGTTATAGCTATGGAGGTTACGTGTATTGTTCGTGAGGTCAACCTAGCATTTGTAATGTCCGTTACATCTGCGTACTTTTTCCTGCAATATTGAGCCACAATATTGATACGTTGAGATCCCGGTCACTTATTTCCATTCATTTCATTACTTTCAAGGAATACTTCAACTGCTATTTAAGGTGAGTTTTCATAGTTCCCTTTTTATCTATATTTTTGGGCTGAGAATACATGCGCTACTTTTATAACTGTTTTTATGAAATGAATGCAAATACTAAAACTGATTTTTCGTGAGTTTTCATAGTTCCCTTTTTATCTATATTTTTTGGGCTGAGAATACATGCGCTACTTTTATAACTGTTTTTATGAAATGAATACAAATACTAAAACTGATTTTTCGTGAGTTTTCATAGTCCCCTTTTTTTAAACTGTTTAGTGAGTTTTCATAGTTCCCTTTTTATCTATATTTTTGGGCTGAGAATACATGCGATACTTTTATAACTGTTTTTATGAAATGAATACAAATACTAAAATTGATTTTTCGTGAGTTTTCATAGTTCCCTTTTTATCTATATTTTTGGGCTGAGAATACATGCGCTACTTTTATAACTGTTTTTATGAAATGAATACAAATACTAAAACTGATTTTTCGTGAGTTTATAGATCCCTTTTACTCTTTACATTTTTGGGCTAAGAATACATGCACAACTTTTATAACTGTTTTACACGCTAGACACAAGTACCAACTTTAAACTATGCTATACCCGGCTATGTCCGACTAAGTTCCTAACCGACAAGTATAAACATAACTTGTCTTTGGGGCAAACTTTGAACAACTTCTGGATCTGCGTGATCTACTAATTGGTCCCTGCGAGACCAAGCTTATGAACAACTTCTGGATCTGCGTGATCTACTAATTGGTCCCTGCGAGACCAAGCTTATGAACAACTTTTGGATCTGCGTGATCTACTAATTGGTCCATGCGAGACCAAGCTTATGAACAACTTTTGGATCTGCGTGATCTACTAATTGGTCCATGTGAGACCAAGCTTATGAATAACTTTTGGATCTGCGTGATCTACTTTTTGGTCCCTGCGAGACCAACTTTATGAACAACTTTTGGATCTGCTAGATCTACTAATTGGTCCCTGCGAGACCAAGCTTATGAACAAAAATCTTGTGGTCTAACACTATTACTGAAATCATTATTTATGACAAAACTATGAACTCACTCGATCTTTGTGTTGACACTTTAAGCATGTTTATTCTCAGGTACTTAAATATTGCTTCCGCTGTATATCTGCTGTTTTGATGATGATTGCTTGCCATACTTGGAGTCTTCATTACATATCATACCAATTAAAGACATTTAATTCATTGTTCATTAAATAAAATGTAATCTATTTATCTTCCGCTGCAAAAACTCAATAAAACATCTCATATAGAGTCGTTCTCGTTTATACAACTGTGATTTGATATATTTAGTGACGTTATTCTTTCAGGACCTATCTGGAGGACGTCACATATTGGTATCAGAGCAGTTTGTTGTAGAGAACCAGGATTGCATTTTATGTGTGCCTTATACAATTAGGTACCTTAGCAATGTAGGACTACAACTTTCCTTGACCATAGTGCCTTTACTTGTTGCCTTTAACTGATAAATGATATACTATACTTTAGAAACTTTACTTATCTTAGAATGCCGAGTCAATCTAAGAACTCTGCTCACTTTCCTAAGTATTATCCAATTACGCCACCGCATTTAAATGCGACACCATGATTTCTGAAGTTCTTGACATTCCTATGTCATCTATCATGGTTTTGTGTATTACATATGCATTACCTGAAATATTATCCATGATTTTTGAAACTCCTATATTCGTTACTATTCATACTCAAACGTATATAACTCCCTGTTATATCACGTACCTATGTGCCTTATGCCTATATGCATCAGTTTGCGAACCGAAAAATGTCATTGGGTTATCACAGTATACGAATTGAAAGTCTTTAATCGAAAGATTATCAGATTACATACTTATCATTTTATGATCTCGACACGTCATACTGCCATTATTGGAGTATAGACACATCATATCTTGTTATATCTTATCATATCTATCTCAATAGACTTTGTCTAACACTTTTCCTAAATTTTCTCCGTAAATTACGGAAATCTTTTGCTATATATACGTATTCAAGGAGACGAATATATCATTCAATATTCAACACCCATTTCATATCAAACCCTATTCCAAACACATAATATGAATTCCTCGAACTCCTCGAGCTCCAATGACAGCATAACCGGAATAAACGAACCAATCAACCATCATCTATTCTGGATGAATTGGGGATGGGTTCGTAGCCGACTCAATCAATGGAGGCAAGAAGAAGGTGATCCCTTCCACCAACCGAATTCACCACTTGGCGAAGAACCTGAAGCACTTACCGGCGAACCAGTCCGAAACACCATTTTCACCCTCATTTCCAGAACAGCTCGCCACGATTATATAATATCTAGAATTCTAGATCTTATTCGTCCCCTTGTCCGAACTGCCAATCATCCCAGTATAATAGAAGAAGTTAACGAGCTTCGCGCTCGAGTGGTGGCTCTGGAGAATATGGTTCAATATCTACAAGCATCAGCAGCATAACCATCACCACCAGTACCATCAGCATCACCACCAACATCACCAGCTTCATCAACAACAACATCCGCATCCCACGCCTCAACATCACACTCGGTACCTCGGATATCAACATCATACGCCCCCTAGATACCAAGGAATATTAGTAATAATGAGTTAAGATGTTATGACTCATTCTTCCTAAAGATTATATATGTATACTTTATATATATATATGCTTTAAAACAATAATAAATCTTTTCGTACTAAGCTATTACGTGTGAATCTTACTAGTATGTACTACTTGGTTAATTCATATCACTAATATGCTATAATGTACATCATTTGTTAATGACTTAATAATCGTTAATCACTGCTTCAGCACAATAAACTCCATTTCATAATAAACCAAGTGTATTATTCAAATACATGTTTGATTTTACACTTCTATTTTCGATGTACTCGAAACTTTCTAGAAAACATCATTCATGCCTTGCGAATTTCACAAGAATTCCACGAGCACCAACATCATATACCGAGGTATATCAATAACAATAAACGATGAAGTATTGATTTATAACTTCATTAGCGAAATATTTCGCGACAATTATGAAATCTCTAAGGTTTTGGAGATTATTTATTCTCGTTTCAACCGCTATTTAAATGAGTTTAATATTATATTAACTCATTAAATCTATATTATATCTGAAGAATACATATATGAACGTATATCTTCTCTTTTGTACAAACTGTTATATATATATATATATATATATATATATATATATATATATATATATATATATATATATATATATATATATATATATATATATATATATATATATATATATAATTGTTATCGTAGAATCGCTGAGAAATTCGAGATTATCGATTGATGCCTCCTGGTATTTGGTATGGTAATTATCGTTACAAGATGCTGATGAGTTCATGATAAGACTTCAATAGATAAATATAGTGATTTGTCGGAGAGATTTAAGCCAAGGAGCAACGAGGTTGCTGGTACGTCTGCTGGTAATATGGTGGAATATAAAAGGTTCCCCAGTAACAATAAAAGAGCACGCATATATATCAAGGTTATAATAAGGTTGTTTCGAATGAAAAGTCGAAGTTGACTTGTTGGAGCTGTGACAAAACTGGATATCTCGAACAGGAGTTGCAAAGTTATTTTCGGTAATAATAACGCTAAAGGAATTAGCACAGCTACGTGTTAAACGTTTACTCAGTTTTCGAGAGTTTTTCAGGTGCATAACTATATGCATAAATCTTTCCTTCCGTAGATGAAGTGCAGTTGCTTCATCCTCTCGATTGTGGTGTTTCCAAGAATCATGAAAAGTTTGAACGCGGATTGTAATCGTCAAGATACAAATGAGGTTTAAGATGAAATCAAGTGGCAAACTTGAAGAAATGTTTAGTTTCATATGTTATAATCAATGTTTTAATTCATTTTAATTGTCCAATGTTAGTAGTCCACAATTAGTAGTCCACAGTTAGTAATTCAATAATTCATATATGGTTTAATATATAATATTCGAATTAATTAATACGTATCGTGACCCATTGTATACATGTCTCAGACTCGATCACAACTCAAATTATATATATTATTTTAGAATTAACCTCGACCCTTTATATGCTAACTCGAGCATTACCGCGATATAGAGTGACTTACGGTCATTCCAAATAATATATATAGATGACTTCAATATGATATGTCAAAACATTATATACGTGTCCCGATTTATCCGACGATATTTAAAGTGCGTAAAATAAATAACAGAAATTAAATGACGATAAATAAAATTGCGAGAATTAAAATTGCGATAAATAAATTGCGATAATTGAATTGTGATAATTAAATTGTGATAATTAAAATGTAATAGGGAGTTAGGAACAGTTAGCTAGGAACAATTAGCTAGGAATAGTTAGCGTGGATTCTTAACAGAATTTCTCATAGTTAATTTGTTTGTTTCTAACAAATTTTATTTTGTCCAATATTTTCTTCATTATGCCACTTGTTGGATTCTGATAGGTCAAAATCCAAATATAAAATTGAATGAAATTGGTTATTCTACCCTGAACGGATACGTATATCTGTGGATGTAGGTAGGATAGTAAATGACTGTTGATTCGGATTCGAAGAATGTACAGTGTAACTTATTAATGAAAAATCTAAATATTCCTCAGGTATTACCTACCCGTTAAAATATTTTCAACATTAATAGTTTGTACAAAAGAATTTTTATAATTACAATCTTTATGAAAACATATATACATATATATTTTCTTCAGATGTAATCATGGATTTAATGAGTCAATATGATATTAAACTCATTTGATTTACCGTTAGAACAAGAATATATAATCTCTAAAACATTAGAAATTATATAATCGTCATGTAGAACGTAGATAATTGATGTAGAACGATGATTATGCTCGAGGTATAGATTGTGATGTTGAGGCTTGTGTTGTTGGTGTTACTGGAGCTGTTGATGCTGGTGGTACTGTTGGTCCTGGTGATGTTGCTGAAGCTGGTAAATTTTGCACCATATTCTCCAAATTGATTACTCGGGTGTGAAGCTCGTTGACTTCTTCCACTACTCCGGGATGATTGTCGGTCAGAACGAGCGGATGAATAAGGTTTAGAATTGTAGATAGTATATAATCATGGCGAGATATTCGAGAAATGATGGTGAAAATGGTGTTTCGAACTGGTTCGCCGGTAAGTGCTTCAGGTTCTTCGCCAATAGGGCAATATGATTCGTGGAAAGGATCTCCTTCTTCGCATTTCCATTGATTAAGTCGACTACGAACCCATCCCCAATTTATCCAGAATTGATGATGGCTGATTGGTTGATCTATTCCGATTACACTGTTTTCGGAGCTCGAGTGAAACTCCATATCAGAATCCGAGGGACTTGAACTAGTGGCGAGTTCCATTTTGTACGATTGAATAAAGAATTTTTTGATATGAAATAATTTCTGGCTATCAGATGGTATTCTAATTATATAGAATATCTATATATATAGAACAAAAGATTTCGTAGATTACTGAGGAATTTACGGAATATGTCAGGCAAAGTCTACAGTAACAGATACTCTAAGATATGAATTTTGTCTATACACTATTCATGCAATCAATGCAGTAAGATGTGTCTAGACTAAGAATGATAAGCAGGTAATTTCCTAAGGATGATAAGCAGGTAATTTCCTAAGGATGATAAGCGGGTAGTTTTCGACACGAAATGATAAGCAAAACTTTTGACATGCAGACACGATCGAAGTCTAGACTCACTAATGCATCTAAACAACTATCAGTTAGATACACTAATGCAAGACCTGGTTCGCTAAGACCACCGCTCTGATACCACATGTTATACCCCATCCAAATCCACCTGGACGAAGTCATCAACATCTGGTCCCATTGCGGTGAACGACTCCAACTAATGTCTTTGAAATGAGCAATTGCACAGCGGAAGATTTCTTTCATACCTGAGAATAAACATGGTTTAAAGTGTCAACCAAAAGGTTGGTGAGTTCATAGGTTTATCGTAATCAATCATTTCCATAATTTTAATAGACCACAAGTTTTCATATTTCCATTTCTCATAAACATCATGCATGCATATAGCCATCTGCATAAAAATCATTCATATGGATTGAACACCTGGTAACCGACATTAACCATAATGCATAGAATATCCCCACAGACATCGACATCTGGATAATAATAATCTCGAAGTACTAAAGCCATCCATAGACATGAATGGGGGTTGTTAGGCCCAATAGATCTATCTTTAGGATTCGCGTCAATTAGGGGTCATTTCCTTAATTCTTAGGTTACCAGACTTGAAGGGCGATACTCAATTTTGATAATTCAACCATAGAATGTAATTTCGATTAATTGTGTCCAAAACATTTATAAAAGCAGCGCATGTATTCTCAGTCCCAAAAATATATATTGCAAAAGCATTTAAAAAGGGAGCAAATGAAACTCACGATACGATATTTTGTAGTAAAAATATGCATACGACGGAACTGAACAATGCAAGGTTGGCCTCGGATTCACGAACCTATATCATTCATATATATATATTAATACATATAATGGTAATTAAATAATTACATCTATTAATTATATGATATTTATGTATTTAGTGTTGTAGTTTATATATAGAATTTGTATTACATTTTGTCTATATATTATATCTTGAATTATATATATATATATACATATATGTATATATATATATGTATATATATATATATATATATATGTATATATATGTATATATATATATATATATATGTGTGTGTGTGTGTGTGTTTATAAAAATATGTTATATGTTTAATATCTAGTTATAGGTAATATAAATATATTTTATGTACAAAATCTTTATTTGTTATAATATAATAATAATAATGAAAATGACAATTTTAATAAAAATGGTAGTTTTAATAATTATTAGAATTTTAAATAATAATAATACTTTAAATAAATATGATAATAAAAATAATATAACTAATAAGAAGAAGAAGAATATAATAATAATAATAATAATAATAATAATAATAATAATAATAATAATAATAATAATAATAATAATAATAATAATAATAATAATAATAATAATAATAATACTAGAAATGATAATTTTTATGTAAAATGGTAGTTTTATAGAAGTGTTAATTTTTATAATAATGATACTACTAATAATATTATTAATATCAATAATCTTAATCATAATACTAATAATACTTATTCTAATACTAGTTATGATATTGATAATAATTAGGATGATAATAATAATTAGAATAATAATAATAATAATAATAATAATAATAATAATAATAATAATAATAATAATAATAGTAAAAAGAATACTACCTTATAGTAACAAGGGTTTTAAAAAAATAAACGCCTTCGCCCGGGCTCGAACCCGTGACCTCTCGCTTAAACACAAACACCCCTAACCCATGAGCTACTGGTTACTTTTCTGATTATACTCGCGTTTTAAATTTTTAACATATACAAACTGTTATCATTTTCTTCCTAAATTCAACACCTCTTCTCATCATCATCTTTGATTATTATATTACAGCATCATCTTAATGATCATCACACCATCATTCCATCTTTATTATCACGATCATAATCATAAAATCATCACCAATATAAATCGCCATCATCATATGCGTAAACATCATCAATCATCATCTAATTATCATCTTATTACGATCACTCTTCTTAATAATCATTTCCATATCCGTAATCCATCATCATCTTATCTAAACATCATGCATCATATCATGATTATCATCTTATCGTCATCATACCCTAATCCTAATCATGATTTACCGGTTATCATCTAACATCGCCGTTGGCATCATACATCATCCTTTAATATCATTCATGGGTCTCATTTTAGCCCAGCAGACAAACAGAAACTGGTTCCTGGCCCGAATAAAATTTAAGAACAAGGCAGTCCAATAACAATAGGGTATCCAGTCCAATAGCAGACCCACACTTTGTACTCAGTCCCATAACGATTTTAATATCCAGCTTTGTGAATTAAGTAGGTTAGAAAGGAGATAATGGGTGGGGTATTCAATTAAAACATCATCATTATCATTCACATGATTATTCTTTATTTATATTAACTTTACAACGAGTTGGGTCATTTAAAAGATGTAGTAATAGGTGGTTTTGTTTAAGGTGGGTATGAGGTGTTTTTGGCGAGTGTTGTGTCGAATACAGGAGTAGAAACAGAAGTACAATAGCAGCAACTAACCAGAGATTGGAGAGTGAAGCAGTAGCAGTGCGTGGTGGTGTGTTTGGGGTCAGAAGTTACAGCAGGAATTAATGGCAGCGATAATTGTACCAGGAAATAGCAGCAAGGTTGGTGTTTTCCTGATTTTATGTTGGCGTTTGTATCGAACTGAAAACAAAAACTGCAGTGGATCGGTGGTAGTGATGGCGGTTTATGGTGGTGTTGTGGTGGTTCTCATGGTGGTTACAAGGGTTTGGTGAAATAAATCAGAAAAGGGAATCATAACAGGTTATTGTTTTTGTACAGAGATGGAGGAAATATTATATATATACATGTGGTTTTCGTTGGGTGTTCGAATAGTATAAGAGAAAATGAAGATGGCGTATATTGTTGTTTCATGGTCTCGGGTGTGATGAAGTCGAACAGGAACAACTAGCAACGCTAGGGTGTTTGGTTTGTAAATGAAAGCAAAATAGAAAGATAGATGTGCGTGTGGGTTTGGTGAATTGAAGTGGTAACAATAGTAAACTAAACAAATGGGTGTCGACAAATGTTGTGGTTTTGGGTTTGGTTCAAGTAGAGAGTATACCACTAGTTGATGGGTTTATCTCGGTTTGTCAACGGAGATTGAAACTAGGGTGATCGGATAATAGGGTGTTTGAAGAGAGTGTCGGTAATGGGTTACATTCGAATATTAACAAAGAGTATTAATAAGGATTGAAGTTTGGTGATGATTGGTTATCAAAATGAGAGGAACACGAATAGTTGTTGGGGTGATTCTTCTCTACATATATGAATTGTATAGATGTATATATTAAGAATTCGATAATCAAAGGTGATGTTGATTGAAAACAGGATATTACTTTAAAGAAAGTGTGAGGTGATGGGTTGTTTGCTATCTCCACTCAATTTTCAAATTTAACCTCTTGTATATCGACATGAAATCACGGATAGCATATACTATTATAATATAACACTCATTCATATATTTGATGCATCTGCACGTTCCCATTTAAGTGTAGTGGTAAAGAGTTATCATACAACAAGAAAACAAGGATATGCATATGTGTTATTCTATAAATATCTATATTTAATATTTGTACTAGTGATAATTAAACACAGTATTATTATCAATCATATAAAGTTCAAAAAGTAATTGTGTTAGTGCAGAGAAAATGAAAGGAAACTAACACACTAACTATTTCAATCAATTGTTCACTTGATTCACGGATATGATAAATAATTACCATAATACTAATAATTAACATCCTATGATAATTAAAACATGTACGTTCAGTTAGCAGCCTTAATTTATAGGCCGACAGTTTCATATAGGGTTAATATTTCGTGCTCCATCATTAATCAGTGGCGGATAAAAGTATACGGGAAAATCCCAAATTTTTACATTAATTATCATTATTTATTTTAGTCATAAAAATGTGCGAAACATGATTGAGTAGGCTCGTCTATTATTTATTTTATTACACTCACAAGCTTGCAACTTATTTAATATTAATCGAAATAATGGACGTGTATTATTATCGTTTACTAAATAAATTCGAAACTGTAATTATATATTCAATATGTGAAGACCCGTCCTAATCTATCCAGACGAAGTCCATATCGATTATAAACAATTCACAACAGTTGATTACATCGCGAGGTACTTGACCTCTATATGATATATTTTACAAACATTGCATTCGTTTTTGAAAAGACAATCTTTCATTACATCGAAAGTTGACGGCATGCATACCATTTCATAATATATCTAAACTATAAATGACTTAATATTAATCTTGATGAACTCAACGACTCGAATGCAACGTCTTTTGAAATATGTCATGAATGACTCCAAGTAATATCTTTAAAATGAGCAATTTCACAGAAGACTTCTTTCATACCTGAGAAAAAACATGCTTTAAAGTGTCAACCAAAAGGTTGGTGAGTTCATTAGTTTAACATAAATAATCATTTCATAATTTTAATAGACCACACGATTTCATATTTCCATTTCTCATAAACATACGTCCCATGCATAGAGACAAAATATCATTCATATGGATTGAACACCTGGTAACCGACATTCACAATATGCATATAAGAATATCCCCATCATTCCGGGATCCTCCTTCGGACATGATATAAATTTTGAAGTACTAAAGCATCCGGTACTTTGGATGGGGCTTGTTGAGCCCGATAGATCTATCTTTAGAGTTCGCGTCAATTAGGGTGTCTGTTCCCTAATTCTTAGATTACCAGACTTAATAAAAAGGGGCATATTCGGTTTAATAATCCAACCATAGAATGTAGTTTCACGTACTTGTGTCTATTTCGTAAAACAGTTATAAAAGCAGTGCATGTATTCTCAGCCCAAAAATATAAAGGGTAAAAAGGCAAATGAAACTCACCTTTGTAGCCCAATAAACAATTCACGTAGATGTAACCAATACTCGGAATGCAAGTAACCGTAGACCTCATCCTAAAGAATATATGTTGGTTAATAAATGTCTAACAAGCTAGGTCAGGTCATAGGGTTCGTATAGTCCTATTGCCCAAGTCCGACTCATAAATTTAGCAAAATTTAGCAAAAGTCAACGCAAGTCAAAGTAAGTGATGTCAAAGCGAGGTGTATATAAAATAGTTATTATTTTACTAGGAAAACACTATTAAATACGATACAATTTTACACAAGATATTTATTTATTTATAGAATGGATATACTTAAACCTTGCTACAACACTTATAGGCAGTGTACCTAATCGTACAGTAGTGTAGTTTTTAGTAAGTCCGGTTCGTTCCACAGGGAAATCTTTAAAAAAAGCTCAACGCTATATTAGTTTACTTTTATAAAAATACAAATATATATATATAAGTAATATTATTATTATAAAGGGGGGTTTTTACCGTTTAATGACCGGTTTGTCGATTTTAAGACTTTAGTCGCAGTTAAAACCTAATGTAAAATATAAAATAAATACAAGACTTAAATTAAAGCGTAAAGTAAATAATGATAATGAAATTGCGAATAATAAAAGTGCGATAAAATAAACTTGCGATAATTAAAAAGTACGATAATTAAAAGTGCGATAAAATAAAATAAATAAAAGTGCGATAATTAGAAGTGCAATTAAATATAAAATAAAGGATATTAAATATGAAATAAAAGAATTATGCTTATTTAAACTTCCGTAATCATGATGTTTGACGTGTTGATTTTAGTTTTATGCCCATGGGTTAATTGTCCTTTGTCCTGGATTATTTAATATGTCCGTCTGGTTTTTGTCCATAACAGTCCATCAGTCATAAATATAAATTGCAAGTGTCCTTGTCAAATTATTATTATACCCAAAGATAAATATTCCAACTAATTGGGGATTCGAATTGTAACAAGGTTTTAATACTTTGTTTAATGAATACACCAGGTTATCGACTGCGTGTAAACCAAGGTTTTACTACTTTGTTAACAATTACACCAATTACCCTTGAATGTAATTTCACCCCTGTTTTAATTATTCTAGTGGCTATTAATCCATTCCCGTGTCCGGTTAAATGAACGATTATTCGTACATATAAATACCCCGCCCATCGTGTCCGATCGAGTGTATATGGTAATTTATAGGGACGCCCAATTGTAAATCTTTATATTAACATTAACAAACTTTCATTTAGTTAAACAAATATAAAGCCCATTAATAGCCCATAGTCTAATTTCCACAAGTGTCGTTCTTTTGTCCAAACCCCAATTATGGTACAAAGCCCAATTACCCAATTTTAGTAATTAGCCCAACATCATGATTACTTCGTTTTAAATAAGCATAATAATAACTTAGCTACGAGACATTAATATAAAAAGGTTGAACATAACTTACAATGATTAAAAATAGCGTAGCGTTACACGGACAGAATTTCGACTTACACCCTTACAACATTTGCTAACATGCCCTTATTATTAGAATTAAAATTAAAATTAAAATTAAAATATAAATTATATATATATATTACGTATATATTGAGAGAGAGATGAAATAAGATATGAAATTTGATCAGAATTCGGTTGGCTTTATAGCCAGAGTTGAAAATTAGGGCTCCGCGACTCGCGGAAAAAACCCCTTCAAACTCCGCGAGTCGCGGAGGATGTATTTACAGCTCACACCCTTGGAGTTTCTTGCTGCCGACGGTTTTAATAATATATATATAATATATATATAATTAATATAATTAATTATATATTATATTATATTTATATACATAGTTAACTTGTAATTTTTAGTCGGTTGCGTCGAGCGTTAAGAGTTGACTCTGGTCCCGGTTCCGGATTTTCGAACGTCCTCGCGTACAATTTAATATCTTGTACTTTGCGTTTTGAATCTTGTACTTTTGTAATTTCGAGACGTTTCTTATCAATAATTGGAACCTTTTTGATTGTCTTTTGTTCTTTTGAGCTTTTTGGTCGTTTGCGTCTTCAATTCGTCGAATCTGTCTTTTGTCTTCACCTTTTATTATTTAAACGAATATCACTTGTAAATAGAACAATTGCAACTAAAAGCTTGTCTTTCTTGAGGAATAATGCTATGAAATATATGTTCGTTTTTACCATTATCAAATATTCCCACACTTGAGCGTTGCTTGTCCTCAAGCAATATTGTCTTGAAATACTAGAATCACTTCTTTATTCTTCACACTTTGTACATCAGTGATTTCTATACGGCGGTATAAACAATGGTAGTAACGATATGGTTTACAGTCCCACATGACTATAAAAATTTAGATCCATTAAGGAAATTGGATCTTTATGAAAACATTTGATCTTTTGAAAATTAAATCTAGTTTTTACCCTAGATAAGTTTTCCGGAATAACCCTTTACCGGTGTTTGCAAAATATTTTTGTGGGTTTGGTGGGTTTCAGATTTGAAAATTTTAGCTCAAAACTTGCGGTTTTGTGTCACCCACTTGCTAACCTTGTATTTGGAAAGCAACACGTCCAGTTTACTTGTTCCGTATATTACCTTTCGGCAAACTACCGTCCGGTTGTAAAGGAAAGCGTTGAACAAGCAACTGTTAAGGCAATGTCCCGTGACATGCTTTTGATTATGGTCTATAACGTGTCGGACGCAATTACTATCCTTGGTAGGAGCAATAGTAAAGCTCACCCTTATAATTTGTCGGTTTGGCACAAAGTCCTGTCTTTGACCATGTTATGCAACCACCGTTCTTACGGTTGACACCCGATTTAGTTCAGGTGACCTAATGAATTCCAGGTGAATTCCTAGGATTTTACGTTCAATGGTAATGAACGCATTGAAAATAGGGTTTTCAGAAAACAAATCGATTTGTAATTTTTGATCAAAATATTTTCTCGTTCAAGCTCGAGTTTAGATATCATTGAATTCCATGAGTTTGAATTCTCAATCTTTAAGGTCAATCTCTAGGATTGAGTAATATCAGTCTTAAAAGCTGATTTTTAATCTTTAAGGAGATTATCCTTTCTGGGGATCTGATTCATTAGTCTTATCCAGCTAATTTGCATGGTGCCCCCCCATTGTACGAGATAAATCCTTCTCATGGTTAGGATAAATCTGACCACTTGGCGACCCTGTTTAATGCTGAGGTCCGTGGATTTCCTGCTGATTTTAGTGATGACTTTTCTAGATTTTTCGTCAACCTACAGCTGGTCTGGACGACAACTTCATGACCTAAATCAAGAAGCGCGTGTCTTTTTCGGAAGACTTTACTTCCTTTTAATGATGGAATTGATTCATCGTGTAGATCCATCTTTTCTTTTCTTTCATCGAATAAAACAGTTTAGTTTAGTCCAAAGCAAAAGTATTTTCAGTTATTTGTTATAGATATATGTGACATATGTTTAAAATAATTTGGTAAATTTTCCCACACTTGGCTTTTTATTTTTCTTTTTATCGTCCTCTATTCCATTTTAAATGAATTTTAACATTTTAGTTTGTTTCTCAATTTATGTCCTTTCCGAGGTAACAATAATTTCGGTGTTAAAACCTAGTTTTATCGTTCATAAATATGTATAAACATGATTTGAATTCATTTGATTGAAAAATTTTACTAGAATTGGGTAGTCAGTATATAAGACTAGGGCTGTTCTTTTTTATCAGAGAGCACTAGATTCTAATACAACTACTGCTTTACTAGTGTTTTTAATGGTAACCAAGTTATTTACTATAAAAATTTTAAAATCCGAAAGAATTTAACCCCTTCCCACACTTAAGATCTTGCAATGCCCTCATTTGCAAGAAATCAGTAACAATTTAAATTATTGAGGGTGATTTGTGTGAAAATGATTAAATTTTTACCAAAGTTTCCAAATATATTGGCGTTTGTTTGTTGAATGATAACTGGTGCACGTCATTTGTTTATTCCATCTTGTTTGTTATTTCACACATATTTTGCATCTTGTCGTCAAAATTACTTGCTTTTGCTGAACTTAATGCCAGTCTTTAAAAACGCGTTGTTTTACCCTGTCTTGTAAGATAAACTACAAACAAATATATACATACTATTTTTTTTATTTATTTATAAAACCTTTAACTTATAAAACAAATATTAATTAATTTTAAAAATTTGTTTCTTTTAAGAATGAGGGCGTTTCGGAACGATGTCCTAGTCCGTCCCTCGACAAAATTTTAAAATTTGTCATTTTCAAGCAATTGTTTTAAAAGCTTAAATTTTTGGATTTTTTTAATTTTTTTGGCATACTTTAAATCAATAAGATTAAAAATAATGATAATAAAAGTTCTCGTCCCTCCCTCGGGTAAAGCAATTTCGGTTCAAAGACCTAGTCTTCAACTTACGACGAATTTTAAAAATCATATTTTTAACTTAATGAGATAAAGTAAATTTTTGTTTTTAAATTCACACAACTTAAATATAAAATTCAAAATTAAAAATTAAAAATTCACACCAAACTTAAAATTTGAATTGCATAAAATTAAAATTTCATATTTTAAAAATTAAAAATTCACACCAAACTTAATTTAAAAATTCATATTATAAATTCACACCAAACTTATATTAATTTTTCAAATATTTACAATTTTGAATATATTGTTTTTACAAAATTTACAATATTAATTTAAGATTTAAATATTAATTTTAAAAATATGGTAAAAATAAAATTAAAAATCTTTTTGTCTTTTTATCCCACTTTAATCAATCAAATATTATCAAAAATATGCGCCCCTCTTTTCGGTAAAGTAATTTCGGTTCCAAGACCTAATTTAACTCATGACGAATTTTTGAAATATTTTGGGTTGATTGATTAAAGATATTTATACCTTAAGAATAAACGTTAAATTTCGCAGTGATGTAATAAATTTTTGAATGATATCAATAATTTCGGTCGCCAAACCTAATTTTATTCAATACCAATTTAATACTTTTTAGCGAACAAATTAGCGTTTATTATCAAAAGGTTAAAAATAGAAATAAAAACTGTACAGACATACCTGTGAAATAGATTTCTTAGTTATATGATCTATTCCATTCATAAGATAGTCGGTTTAATTGGTTTTCCATGGCTCCAAAGGCGTAACCTCGAGCATTCAGTGTCTTTTCTTCTAAACATATGAACGGTCCGTCTCTGCATAAAGTAACAAATTCGGTATTTGAATAGGTTTGATTATTTGAACATTTACCTCCATGTGACCATTTTCCGCATTTGTGACATCGTTCTAGGTGTCGTGCTCTTCTTTTCGCTACGGATTTTGATTTTCCTTTACCAAATTGTAACTTATTATCTTCGCATCTGGATCCTTTTCTAACTCCGTCCATTCTTTCTCTGATTACTGATACTAATTCGCTCGGTAGTATGTCATTATTTCTTTTAGTGATCAAAGCGTGTAGCATTAGACCATGGTTTAGTTCACAGGCAGTCTTCATTTCGTAAAAACCTAAAAAAAATAAAAATTCAGAATGGGGGGAGAAGACTAGTTCTTTAGGGTCTGCTAGGGAAAGACCATACGTGTTCCATTTTCGAGAACTACACGAAAACAGACAATCTAACTCTAACAGAAATACATATTATCCTTTAAAGACTTGATTCTCCCCACACTTAGTTAGCTGTGGTGTCGAAATTGTGATTAACTTCGTTGTCGACTTCCATCGGACCATGTATGTAATGTTTAACTCTGTGACCATTAACTTTAAATTCAATCCCATTTGAATTTATTAATTCTATCGTTCCGTATGGGAAAACTCTTTTGACTATGAATGGTCCAGACCATCTTGATTTCAATTTTCCAGGAAATAGCTTGAATCGTGAATTGAAAAGAAGAACTCTGTCTCCTTCTTTAAATTCTTTTGAACTTCTGATTCTTTTATCATGCCATTTCTTCGTTCTTTCTTTATAGATTAACGAATTTTCGTATGCTTCATGTCTTAATTCTTCTAATTCGTTTAGTTGACTTAATCGTAGACGTCCGGCTTCATGTAAATCAAGATTACATGTTTTCAAAGCCCAAAATGCTTTGTGTTCAATTTCTACTGGAAGATGACATGCTTTTCCATAAACAAGTCTAAAAGGTGTGGTTCCAATTGGAGTTTTGTAGGCTGTTCTAAAAGCCCAGAGTGCATCCTCCAATTTAATGGACCATTCCTTCGGATTTGATCCTACGGTTTTTTCTAGAATACGTTTTAAAGCTCGGTTGGTATTTTCAACTTGTCCACTTGTTTGTGGATGATATGCGGTGGAGATTTTATGAGTTACTCCATATCTTTTAAGAACTTTCTCAAGTTGATTATTACAGAAATGAGTACCCCGATCACTTATTAAAGCTTTCGGTGTTCCAAACCTTGCAAAAAGACGTTTTAAAAAGTTGACTACAACTCGTGCATCGTTAGTTGGGAGAGCTTGTGCTTCCGCCCATTTAGATACATAATCAATGGCTACGAGTATATATAAATTATTATGAGATTTTGGAAATGGACCCATAAAGTCAATACCCCAAATGTCAAATACTTCACATACTTGGATGACATTTTGTGGCATTTCATCACGTTGACTTATTTTTCCGGCCCTTTGACATGCATCACAGGATTTGCAAAGAAGGTGTGCGTCTTTGTAAATTGTAGGCCAATAGAATCCAGCTTCATAAACTTTTCTTGCTGTTAGTTGAGGCCCATAATGCCCTCCTGTTGGTCCTGTGTGACAATGGTTTAAAATTTTACTAGCTTCATCTCCAAATACACATCGGTGTATTATTCCATCGGGACAACTTTTAAACAGATGTGGATCTTCCCAGAAATAGTGTTTTATATCACTGAAGAATTTCTTTCGTCTTTGGTACGATTATCCTTTTTCAAGGAATCCACAAACTAAGTAGTTTGCATAGTCTGCAAACCATGAGATTTCTTTATAATCTATCTTCAATAGATATTCATCAGGAAAGTTGTCTTGTATGGCCGATTCATTTAGAACTTCTAATTCGGGATTTTCAAGACGAGAAAGATGATCAGCGGCGAGATTTTCTGCTCCTCTTTTATCTCGGATTTCAATATCAAACTCTTGTAAGAGTAAGATCCAACGGATTAATCTTGGTTTAGCATCTTGTTTTGAAAATAGGTATCTAAGAGCAGAATGGTCGGTATAGACCACCGTTTTTGCTAGAACGAGATATGATCGAAATTTGTCAAAAGCAAAGACAATAGCAAGGAGTTCTTTTTCAGTAGTTGTATAGTTCGTTTGTGCTCCTTGTAATGTCTTACTAGCATAATATATAGGTTGAAATCGTTTTTCAATCCTTTGTCCTAAAACGGCTCCCATTGCAAAATCACTTGCATCGCACATTAGTTCAAATGGTAGATTCCAATTTGGTGTTATCATGATCGGTGCATTAGTGAGTTTCTCTTTAAGAATATTAAAAGATTTGATACACTCATCTGAAAAGATAAATGGCGCATCCTTTTCTAGGAGTTTATTCATAGGAGTGGCAATTTTAGAAAAATCTTTTATGAAACGTCGGTAAAAACCGGCGTGCCCTAGAAAACTCCTAATTCCTCTAACATTTGTGGGATGTGGAAGTTTAGCAATTACATCTACTTTAGCTCTATCCACTTCAATTCCTTCTTTTGAAATTTTATGTCCAAGAACGATGCCTTCTTTAACCATGAAATGGCATTTCTCCCAATTAAGTACTAGATTTGATTTTTCGCATCTAATTAGCATTCGTTCCAGATTAACTAGACATGATTTAAATGTATCACCGAAGACTGAAAAGTCATCCATGAATACTTCCATGCATTCTTCTATCATGTCGTGAAAAATCGCCATCATGCACCTTTGAAAGGTTGCAGGGGCGTTGCAAAGTCCAAATGGCATGCGTTTGTAAGCAAAAGTACCATAAGGGCACGTAAATGTGGTTTTCTCTTGATCTTCGGGTGCTATTGGAATTTGAAAATATCCGGAAAATCCATCTAGAAAACAATAGTAACTATTTCCGGCTAATCTTTCCAACATTTGATCTATGAAAGGTAAGGGAAAGTGATCTTTTCTGGTGGCGTCATTTAATTTTCTATAATCAATACATACACGCCATCCTGTTACAGTCCTAGTAGGAATAAGCTCATTTTTCTCATTTGTGATGACAGTCATGCCACCCTTCTTAGGCACGCATTGAACTGGGCTTACCCATGGACTATCAGAAATTGGATATATCAAACCTGCATCTAGCAGTTTAATAATCTCTTTCTTAACTACATCTTGCATATTAGGATTTAGTCTTCGTTGGCGTTGCACATACGTTTTATGACCTTCTTCCATAAGGATTTTATGTGTGCAATACGAAGGACTTATTCCTTTAATATCATGAATCTTCCATGCAATGGCTGGTTTATGAGCTTTCAACACAGAAATGAGTTGTGATTTCTCATTTTCAGTAAGAGAAGACGATATTATTACAGGTAATTCAGATTCACCATGTAAATAAGCGTATTCCAAATGGTTTGGAAGTGGCTTTAACTCTAATTTCGGAGGTTCTTCTATCGATGATTTATATCGATATCTGTCTTCTTCTTTTAGCATTTGAATTTCTTCTGTTGTTGGTTCATATCCATTAGCTATAAGTGTAGCTAACATTTCAGCTTCATCAATTGGTTCATTACCTTCTCCTAAAGAACATTCTCCCGTTCCTTGTAATTCTGGAAATTCTTCTAATAATTCTGCATGTGCATCTATAGTTTGAATATAATAACATGTATCATCTGCAGATTGTGGTTGTTGCATTGCTCTATCAACTGAAAAGGTAACACTCTCATCCTCTATACTTAGGGTCAGTTTCTTACCGAACACGTCTATCATTGCTTTAGCCGTGTTTAAGAATGGTCTTCCTAATATGAGAGGAACTTGAGAATCTTCTTCCATGTCCAAAACAACAAAATCTACTGGAAATACTAAAGTACCAACTTTAACTAGCATATTCTCCATTATCCCTCTAGGATATTTTATTGATCTATCGGCTAGTTGTATGCTTATTCTTGTTGGTTTTAATTCTCCAAGGTCTAGTTTAGCGTATAGTGAATACGGCATTAGATTTATACTAGCACCTAAGTCTGCCAATGCTTCTATTGAACTAAGACTACCCAGAAAACATGGAATTGTGAAACTTCCTGGATCAGATAATTTTTCTGGTATCTTATTCAACAGCACTGCTGAACAATTAGCATTCATAGTAACAGCCGAGAGTTCTTCCATTTTCTTTCTATTCGTGATTAGATCTTTCAAGAATTTAGCATATCTTGGCATTCCTGAAATCACATCAATGAAAGGAAGATTTGCATTTATCTGTTTAAACATATCCAAGAATTTGGATTGCTCGGCTTCAAGTTTTTCCTTCTTCATTTTACTCGGGTAAGGAAGTGGTGGTTGGTATGGTTTAACATAAGGTTTATCCTTAACTGTGTTATCTTCATTAACCTTCTCAACTACCGGTTCTTTTTCCTTATCTTGATCAGGTTGTGGTTCTTGTGGAGTAGGAATAGTTTCATCAGAAGTTACAGGTATTTCAGGTGATTTAAGTGTTGTACCACTTCTTGTGGTAATAGCTTTAGCTGTTTCATTCCGGGGGTTAGCATTTGTATCACTAGGTAAACTTCCCGGTTTTCTTTCACCTATTAACCTTGCTAGGTTACTTACTTCTTGTTCCAGATTTTGAATAGAAGCTTGTTGATTTCTAAATGCTTGAGCATTTTGTTCATTGGTTTGTTTTTGAGATGTGAAAAACTGCGTTTGAGTTTCAACTAGCTTCGTCATCATATCTTCTAAATTCGGCTTTTTATCATCGGTTTGTTGTGGTGGTTTGTTTTGAAAATTTGGTCTTTGCTGATTGTAAGTATTATTGGATACTTGTTGATTGCTAGGACCTTGTTGGTTATTGTATGGAATATTTCGGTTATAATTCTGGTTTTGATTGTAAATCGGTCTTGGCGGTTGATAATTATTCTGATAATTATTTCCAGGCCTTTGGTTTATGTATGAAATATTCTCTCTTTGTTCCATTGTTAATTCAATACTTAGACAATCTTTTGTCAAATGTGGTCCTCCACACTGCTCACAACTAATTCGTATTGAGTGAATATCCTTAGTCATCTTTTCCATTCGTCTCTCGAAAGCATCTATCTTTGCCGAAATGGAATCTAAGTCATGGCTAGAATCGGCTCTAGCTGCTTTAGATGATCTAATGATGTCTTTTTCTTGGTGCCACTCATGTGAGTGGGAAGCAGTGTTATCAATAATTTTGTAAGCATCAGTTTCGGTTTTCTTCATAATAGAACCACCAGCTGCTATATCTATGTCTTTTCTTGTAGTGATGTCGCATCCTTGGTAGAATATTTGTACTATTTGGCAGGTGTCTAAACCATGTTGCGGACATCCTCTTAACAACTTTCCATATCTTGTCCACGCCTCATATAGAGTTTCATTTGGTTTCTGTGTGAACGTAACAATTTCTGCTTGAAGTCTTACGGCTTTAGATGCAGGAAAGAATTGTTTAAGAAATTTGTCAATTAAAACGTCCCATGTATCGATCGCCCCTTCAGGTAACGATTCCAACCAATCTTTGGCTTCTCCCTTTAAAGTCCAGGGAAATAACATGAGATATATCTGTTCATCCTCCACTTCTCGTATTTTAAATAGTGTGCAGATCCTATTAAAGGTACGTAGATGTTCATTTGGATCTTCCTTCGGCGCACCACTAAATTGGCATTGATTAGTCACCATGTGTAAAATTTGTCCTTTGATTTCATAATCTGGCGCATTAATGTCTGGATGAGTAATTGCGTGACCTTGGCCAGTGCGTTTAGCTCTCATTCGGTCTTCCATACTTAAAGGTTCCAGATTCTCCATAATTGAATTTGTTGAATCGGAATCACTAGATGATTCTGATTTAATGGTTCGATCCTCAACAATCTCTGTTTGAATGATTGGTGGTTCCGGAGGAAAGTTTAATGGTTCAGGATCTACGAACCGTTCCTGAATATTTTCCGGATTCTCAATTGTGAGGTCGGGTTCAAAAAATGGATTATCGGAAATTTGAACTGAAGTACTTGGTCGACTGGATGACGATTCTAAAGAAAAATCAACGGCGGTTATATTTGTTAAACGATGTCTTGATCGAGTTACAGGTGGTGAACGTCTTGCTCGGTGCATTCACTGAATATCCTATTAGTTTTTAAAAGGAAAGAAAAATTATAATAAGTTATCCAATCAATAGACTTTTCTGATTTTGCCCACGTTTCGAATAGCCAAAAGATGCAGCAGAGGGGCAGGATTCGTTTGGTCTCAATATAATTGAGGACTGTTTGGCTCCAATAACCCGGTCCACGTACAAATCCAACTATTACTACGAACCAGAAAATTTTGATGTCTATTAATTTAACCACTTAAAATAAATTTTCGTAATTTTAAGAAATTTAGATAAGAAGTAGAAAAAATTCTAAGTCCTAAAACTAGAATAGCGAGAAATAAGAAAGAAAAAGAGTTCGTCGCAAAAGGTCGAAAAAGAAAAATTGGTTGAAAAATAAAAGGTGACGGAAAAATAAAAGAAACTTATAAAAACTTAAAAATACTTAACTAACCTAACCTTATTACTACAACTAACTTAAAATTATAATCGCAAATTGAAATTATTAATTGGAATGATAATTGGTACATAGTAAAAGGTGTCTAAAAATATTAAAGCTTACAAGGAAAAACTAAATCCCAAATGGAAATAACTTAAAAAAAAAACTAAAACTTAAAAAGGCGTCGCAAAATTCTAAAGCACCTAAATCTTAGTTTAAAGAAAAAGCACTTAAGGAATTCTACGGCAAAGCCTAAAAATCTAGGAGTAAAAATAACTATAGCAAAAACTAAGTTTAAAATTAAATATGAGCTAAAAATACAAATATTACGCTACAACGATTAAAAAGGGACAAAATATAAAAATATATAAAAAGTTGTAAAAAGTACAATTTTTATAAAAATATTATTTTTATATTATTTATTTAATAAAACTACTAATTTTACAATTTAATAAAAACTAATTTATACTAAATACAACAAATTAAATAAAAAGTAAAAATAAAACTAAAACTAATAATAATAATAATAATAATTAGGTTTTAATAATAATTAATTAATAATAACCGTAATTAATGCAGGTTTAGGGCTTCCTTGTCGCCTGTCAGAAGGTCTCCGCGAGTTGCGGTGATTAATGAGGAAAACCCCGCGAGTCGCGGGGTTCAGAAATTCTGTTGACAGGGTTGAGTTTTTACGCGTTTTCTTTATTTTTTTTTTTATTTCTGTTTTTTGTTTTTTTATATAAATAAAAGATTTTAAAATAAACTTATATTTTTATAAACTAAAATAAAAATAAAGAAACTTATAAAACTTAAATATTTAACAAAATCTTAAAAATACTTATATTTTTATTTTTCTTTTTATATTTTTGAATAATTAAAACGTATTTTTACAAAAACGACTTTTAATAAAAGTAACTAAAATTTTTTTTTTTTATATATTAGCGTTGCGCTTCCGGCTTTTAAGATAGTTCCCCGGCAGCGGCGCCAAAAATAACTTGATGTCAAAGCGAGGTGTATATAAAATAGTTATTATTTTACTAGGAAAACACTATTAAATACGATACAATTTTACACAAGATATTTATTTATTTATAGAATGGATATACTTAAACCTTGCTACAACACTTATAGGCAGTGTACCTAATCGTACAGTAGTGTAGTTTTTAGTAAGTCCGGTTCGTTCCACAGGGAAATCTTTAAAAAAAGCTCAACGCTATATTAGTTTACTTTTATAAAAATACAAATATATATATAAGTAATATTATTATTATAAAGGGGGGTTTTTACCGTTTAATGACCGGTTTGTCGATTTTAAGACTTTAGTCGCAGTTAAAACCTAATGTAAAATATAAAATAAATACAAGACTTAAATTAAAGCGTAAAGTAAATAATGATAATGAAATTGCGAATAATAAAAGTGCGATAAAATAAACTTGCGATAATTAAAAAGTACGATAATTAAAAGTGCGATAAAATAAAATAAATAAAAGTGCGATAATTAGAAGTGCAATTAAATATAAAATAAAGGAAATTAAATATGAAATAAAAGAATTATGCTTATTTAAACTTCCGTAATCATGATGTTTGACGTGTTGATTTTAGTTTTATGCCCATGGGTTAATTGTCCTTTGTCCTGGATTATTTAATATGTCCGTCTGGTTTTTGTCCATAACAGTCCATCAGTCATAAATATAAATTGCAAGTGTCCTTGTCAAATTATTATTATACCCAAAGATAAATATTCCAACTAATTGGGGATTCGAATTGTAACAAGGTTTTAATACTTTGTTTAATGAATACACCAGGTTATCGACTGCGTGTAAACCAAGGTTTTACTACTTTGTTAACAATTACACCAATTACCCTTGAATGTAATTTCACCCCTGTTTTAATTATTCTAGTGGCTATTAATCCATTCCCGTGTCCGGTTAAATGAACGATTATTCGTACATATAAATACCCCGCCCATCGTGTCCGATCGAGTGTATATGGTAATTTATAGGGACGCCCAATTGTAAATCTTTATATTAACATTAACAAACTTTCATTTAGTTAAACAAATATAAAGCCCATTAATAGCCCATAGTCTAATTTCCACAAGTGTCGTTCTTTTGTCCAAACCCCAATTATGGTACAAAGCCCAATTACCCAATTTTAGTAATTAGCCCAACATCATGATTACTTCGTTTTAAATAAGCATAATAATAACTTAGCTACGAGACATTAATATAAAAAGGTTGAACATAACTTACAATGATTAAAAATAGCGTAGCGTTACACGGACAGAATTTCGACTTACACCCTTACAACATTTGCTAACATACCCTTATTATTAGAATTAAAATTAAAATTAAAATATAAATTATATATATATATATATTACGTATATATTGAGAGAGAGATGAAATAAGATATGAAATTTGATCAGAATTCGGTTGGCTTTATAGCCAGAGTTGAAAATTGGGGCTCCGCGACTCGCGGAAAAAACCCCTTCAAACTCCGCGAGTCACGGAGGATGTATTTACAGCTCACACCCTTGGAGTTTCTTGCTGCCGACGGTTTTAATAATATATATATAATATATATATAATTAATATAATTAATTATATATTATATTATATTTATATACATAGTTAACTTGTAATTTTTAGTCGGTTGCGTCGAGCGTTAAGAGTTGACTCTGGTCCCGGTTCCGGATTTTCGAACGTCCTCGCGTACAATTTAATATCTTGTACTTTGCGTTTTGAATCTTGTACTTTTGTAATTTCGAGACGTTTCTTATCAATAATTGGAACCTTTTTGATTGTCTTTTGTTCTTTTGAGCTTTTTGGTCGTTTGCGTCTTCAATTCGTCGAATCTGTCTTTTGTCTTCACCTTTTATTATTTAAACGAATATCACTTGTAAATAGAACAATTGCAACTAAAAGCTTGTCTTTCTTGAGGAATAATGCTATGAAATATATGTTCGTTTTTAGCATTATCAGTAAGTCAAATGTAAGTCAAACGCAAGTCAAACCCAGTCAACATGATTAACACAAGTCAACAACCGCATAAAATTACACAAGTTGGTCAAGTAGTCAAACATAGGTCAAACTTAAGTTATTCATTTTTACTTAGAAAAATTTATATTATTTACATATATGTATCTTTTTAGTATTTTGCAGCTGATTTCGGGTCCCACCAAATTTGATATATTACCTTAGGTCATGACCATTGGAAAGTATGTCATCCCAACTTTCTATAGACAATTTATTTGATAAAAACGGAGTTACGGTTTTAAAGTTATGACCTCGCGAAAACAGTCTTCCGAAACATAAAATGCTGATAAAATTTTTGTTAAAAGTGTTCAAAATCAGCAACGATTGCCCATTTTCTCGCTTGTTTTATACCTGTTTAGACTCAACAAAATTATACAAATAATATATCGTTTTAAAGCTTGTCGCAAATACTTTCAAAATCAAATAATAGTTTTTATCTAAACTTAACTGAGTTCAACTTGCGAGCCCTCAAAGTAGGTCCGAGAGTCATTTTGACAATTTTGTTAAAATACTAAAATTTTCGGTTGACGATCCAAATTTGAATCCGGCTGACCTGACTTAACCAAATTTTTATCACAGCTCAAAAATGACATTTTAGATGTGTTGCTGACTTTCGTTTTCCAAAGTTATGCATATGGGTCAATTTATGCACGTTTGACCCGAATGAGTCATAAAACTTTCTTTAAACTAAATTTGACCCAAACTCATTTTTAAAGCACCAAAACTTGCAAACATACTTAAATCAATATACGGGATGTGTTACATACCTTTGGTTCTCAAAATTTCGCATATGGGTCAAAGTAGACTCGTATGACCCAAATGGGTCATAAACACCCATTTTGACCAAATCATGCCACAACTTATCTTTTTAAACACCACAACCTTTAAACTTACTTAAATCGACGTTTGGGACTTTTCTACACTGACCGTTACCCATTTTGACCCATTAAACCCATTTGGCCAAACAAAGTCAATTGCACATATTATTTAGCTTAAATAATGTAGTCAACTTCCAGAATTTTTATAAAAATAAGTACAGGTCCGTTTGACTTGAAATACGCGCCAAAATCTCCGGAATTTAGTCGAATATAACATATCCGAAGCACAACCTCTAACCCTAAACTGAAAGCTCGCAGTGACTGAAAACGTACCAGGCTGTAATGCTGAATCGTTTCGGTACTCATGTATAAACTTTGAAAAATCATATCAAATCCAAAAAGTATCCAAATGACGCGTTTCTGGAGTCTAAACTTATTAATTTTTCGATACGCACGCAACCGTGAACCCAGAATTCGGAGATCAGGTCGCACGCATCCCAATAAAACTGTTCTGTCCGGTTTTAAATAATATAAAATTCTAACTTTGATTTGGCCATAGATTTTGACTCTTTTATCGGAATTGGACAATATCTAAATGAAAACCAAATGTTTTTTTTCGTAAGCAATACAACTATATACCTCTCCGGACCTGAATATATAGCATACCTTCCCAGATTCACAGTTTCAATTACGAATTTTTAAACCGAAATAAATTTTTAAGCAACAAAATCACAAACCTTTAATTAACCATAACGAGGGCTTTACATATCCGATTAACATGAATCTTAAGTCTATCTTCGGTGTTTTTCAATTATCTATACATCTAACATCAGTTCACAAACTCAATCATAAAGTATTCATCTCGGAAAATTCGGATTCATAGCAAGATCACATGAAAACTTCAATTTAACATATCGGGAGCATACGATAACGAAATCAATTGATTCTTGAGCCTAAAATTAATAGTTTTTCAATAGTAATTCATCTACATACTTATATTTACAGATAACAAAGTCAAAATTCCAGAAATATGGCAAAACAATTCGGATTTCATGTAATATCATGTTAAACTTCAATTAATCATACCGGAAGCAATTCTAAACGAAATCAAGTGATTCTTGATCCTAAAATTAATAGTTTTTTCACAAGGATTTCATTTATAAGTATTTCATAAACTGAAAATATCATGTTCATATCAGTAACATGCCATTCAAATTCGTGATTCATCAACAAGTCAACAAATGATCAAATTCACGAACAATATCATGCATACATACAAGGACTTGAGCACTAGACACTATATCTACCCTAATATGTAACAAAAATATGAAAACTAGAAAATTAGAGTTTTTAAAACTTACTCAAATCAAGAAATTGTTGGTATGGATGAGTAGAGCTCTTCGAGAGGAATCCGAATATGTAAACGATTTTGTGATCAAGCAAATATTGAAGGAGAATTTGAGGTTAGAAGTGAAGAAGAATGTGGGTGTTCTTGAGGAGAAGAAGAAAAATGAACGGGTATGAATAAATTAGGGTTATAGATTAATATATATATATATATATATCACAGCTATAAAACACGGGTGTTAACTGTATAGTCACCGGATATATCTATCTTAATAATAGTCATCACGGATAATACAGTGTAGTCACGGGTATGAATATATCACGGGTGTAATAATTTGGTAAACATGGGTATTACTGTAAAGTCACATGTTATAATTAAATTTTTATCCTTTAGCTAAGATCCAATGTATTTTATCTTAATATGATTCAATGACTGGTTAATTTTATATTTATAAAAAAATTATATATATCCATATTGTTTGAAACCTTTTAAACTCTTGACGTCATACCTGGTTTGTGTTTTTCATAAAATACCTATTTATAATATTTTACATTAAATAAATATTTGTCCTTTATTGAAACATGAATGTTTAAACTAATTTTCTCGGGTTTAATTTAAAAATATCCCAATTAAATAATCCGATTTTTTTAAAACTTAATTATTATATAAAATATTATTTAAAATAAGTATTCATGCGTTTCGTTGTCAGAAAATGTATTTTTCTTGGTTTCACTAACCGTAGTGTTTTAAATAAAAAAAATAATACTAAAAAGTAGTAAACAAAATTTCTTACAACTTGGATCTAAATAGTGACTAGAAATAGATACGAATCTAGTGATGTCGAAATTCAATTTAACCATTTATTATATATTTTTATTTATCATTTTATATATTTATTTATAAAGTATTTATATATCTTTCATAAGTTATTAGTTTCAATTATTAACTTTATTATTACTAATTTTCAAAATTTTCTAGTGATAAATTAACACATATCAAAAGTAGTCTGTTCTTTAATATAGAAAAAAAAATATGGCATGGAAAAATCAATGAATTTAATAAATGGTTGTTAAGTATTTAACGAAAAAAGTCGGGTTATTACACAATATACTTTATTTATAAATATAGTTATATTTTAAATAATAATTATTATAATATCCTATTTTTATATTTATTAATTTTAATAACAACAACATATAATACTTCAAGTTATATTTCAAATTATTATTTATATGTATACACACATATCTATTTATAATTAATTGTTCGTGAATCGTCGGTAATGGTCGAAAGTCAATTGAATATATGAAACAGTTCAAAATTTTTTTTTTGAGACTCAACCTAACAAACTTTGCTCATCATGTCAAAATATTAAATCGTATTGAGAGTTTGATTTAAAATTAAAGGAAATTTTCCAGTTCGTCACAGTACCTACCCGTTAAAGAAATTTCGTCCCGAAATTTGATCGAGATCGTCATGGCTAACAATAAGAATGTTTTCCTGACGAATATGAGTTGATAAATAAAGTTTTATCACCATTAAATAATATGGATAAAACAATTATATTACGCGAAGAGTATAAGTGAAACTATCGCAAAAGATTGAAATAGAGATTCGACTTAACTTTTGACGTAGTCATAGTTGATTTACGGAATTCAAGAAATTTAGAGATAATCTCCGAAATCTATATAAGATTTGATTCTTCAATAAATTTTTTTTTTTGGATCCTATTTAATTAAATGCGGTAATCTTCCTCGATTGCTATGTCTGGTATTTCACTATGAACTCACCTTCTTTGATTCCTTTATATTTTGGAGTTCCATACTTTTGTTTTCTCTTCCCGACTTTAAGTCAAGCGAATAATGGTCCAGAATTCATAGATATGAAATTCGAAATGAACATACCTAATGTTCTAAGAGAGGGATTGTAATAGCACGATCTTGATTGGTTAAATTACCAAAAGTCATGGGAAAAGATAGAACTATCAAGAAATATGTTCTTGATATAATTAGAGATGTAGTAGAATGCAAGAGTTGTGTAACATGGCACATGATGACGGTATGGTCTGTGAATCATCATGTTTCATTAGAAACTCAGCATGACTTACTGTAATATAATCACGTTGATCAAGTGTCATTATATTATACTAACTCATGCTTCAGTTCCCAACACTACTTCAAAAACATTCATATTTCAAACTCTAAGTTTTCAGAGATTTAGAAACTAAAACAGTTTTCTTTTATGATATAACACAGATAGCGCGGAGAGATAATTAATATCGGACAAGAATATTTATGAAAATATCTTCAGAAATATTGAGGATATTTATAATGAAAGATATGATAATATCTTATAATTCTACAATCAAAATGTGATGAAGAAATTCATTCACAATGATTTAGAACAAATACGAAACAAGGTATTCGCTAAGGATTTCATCAGAAACAGAATCATCTGGATTCTTTATGTACAAGTTTAGTCCTTGTGATTTGTTCAGAGTCTCCTTCATGGTTTACTCAATTCGTTTTTCAGTATCAAAATTTTTGATCTTTTTCAGCATGCCATTCTTTATTATCAACTTTTAACTGTTAAGGCAGTCTTCAGTTTTCACTGCTTCATCAGCTTTTTCAAACTCAAAAAACTGATTCATAAGCTAAAGCGCTTTTCAGAAATTCAGAATTGAAGTTCGTAAATCTAGGAGAGAGAAGTTTTATATATATATATATATATATATATATATATATATATATATATATATATATATATATATATATATATATATATATATATATATATATATATATATATATATATATATATATATATATATATATATATATATATATATATATAATTGTTGTCGTAGAATCGCTGAGAAATTCGAGATTATCGATTGATGCCTCCTGGTATTTGGTATGATAACTATCGTTACAAGATGCCGATGAATTCATGATAAGACTTCAATAGATAAATATAGTGATTTATCGGAGAGATTTAAGCCAAGGAGCAACGAGGTTGCTGGTACGTTTGCTGGTAATATGGTAGAATATAAAAGGTTCCGTGGTAACAACAAAAGAGCACGCGTACATATCAAGGTTATAATAAGGTTGTTTCGAACGAAAAGTCAAAGTTGACTTGTTGGAGCTGTGACAAAACTGGCTATCTCGAACAGGAGTTGCAAAGTTATTTTCGGTAATAATAACGCTAAAGGAATTAGCACATCTACGTGTTAAACGTTTACTCAGTTTCCGAGAGTTTTTCAGGTGCATAACTATATGCATAAATCTTCCTTCCGTAGATGAAGTGCGGTTGCTTCATCCTCTCGATTGAGGTGTTTTCAAGAATCATAAAAGGTTTGAACGCAGATTGTAATCGTCAAGATACAAATGAGGTTTAATATGAAATCAAGTGGCAAACTTGAAGAAATGTTTAGTTTCATATGTTATAATCAATATTTTAATTCATTTTAATTGTCCAATGTTAGTAGTCCACAGTTAGTAATTCAATAATTCATATATGGTTTAATATATAATATTCGAATTAATTAATACGTATCGTGACCCATTGTATACATGTCTCAGACTCGATCACAACTCAAAGTATATATATTATTTTAGAATCAACCTCGACCCTTTATATGCTAACTCGAGCATTACCGTGATATAGAGTGACTTACGGTTATTCCAAATAATATATATAGATGACGTCAATATGATATGTCAAAACATTGTATACGTGTCCCGATTTATCCGACGATATTTAAAGTGCGTAAAATAAATAACAGAAATTAAATGACGATAAATAAAATTGCGAGAATTAAAATTGCGATAATTAAAATGTAATAGGGAGTTAGGAACAGTTAGCTAGGAACAATTAGCTAGGAACAATTAGCTAGAAATAGTTAGCGTGGATTCTTAACAGAATTTCTCATAGTTAATTTGTTTGTTTCTAACAAATTTTATTTTGTCCAATATCTTCTTCATTATGCCACTTGTTAGATTCTGATAGGTCAAAATCCAAATATGAAATTGAATGAAAATGATTATTCTGCCCTGAACGGATACGTATATATGTGGATGTAAGTAGGATAGTAAATGACTGTTGATTAGGATTCAAAGAATGTACAGTATAACTTATTAATGTGAAATCTAAATATTCCTCGGGTATTACCTACCCGTTAAAATATTTTCACCATTAATAGTTTGTACAAAAGAATTTTTTTAATTACAATCTTTATGAAAACATATATACATATATATTTTCTTCAGATGTAGTCATGGATTTAATAACTCAATATGATATTAAACTCATTTGATTTACCGTTAGAACAAGAATATATAATCTCTAAAACATTAGAAATTATATAATCGTCATGTAGAACGTAGATAATCGATGTATCGAATTGAAAACAAAGAGTATTAATAAGCAGCAAGGTTGGTGTTTTCATGATTTTATGTTGGTGTTTATATCGAACTGAAAACAAAAACTGCAGTGGATCGGTGGTAGTGATGGCGGTTTATGGTGGTGTTGTGGTGGTGGTTCTTGTGGTGGTTACAAGGGTTTGGTGAAACAAAACAGAAAAGGGAATCATAACAGTTTATTATTTTTATACAGAGATGAAGGAAATATTATATATATACATGTGGTTTTCGTTGGGTGTTCGAATAGTACAAGAGAAAATGAAGGTGGCGTATTATGGTTGTTTCATGGTCTCGGGTGTGATGAAGTCGAACAGGAACAACTAGCAACGCTAGGGTGTTTGGTTTGTAAATGAAAGCAAAACAGAAAGATAGATGTGCGTGTAGATTTGGTGAATTGAAGTGGTAACAATAGTAAACTAAACAAATGGGTGTCGACAAATGTTGTGGTTTTGGGTTTGGTTCAAGTAGAGAGTATACCACTAGTTGATGGGTTTATCTCGGTTTGTCAACGGAGATTGAAACTAGGGTGATCGGATAATAGGGTGTTTGAAGAGAGTGTCGGTAATGGGTTACATTCGAATATTAACAAAGAGTATTAATAAGGATTGAAGTTTGGTGATGATTGGTTATCAAAATATGAGGAACACGAATAGTTGTTGGGGTGATTCTTCTGTGCACATATGAATTGTATAGATGTATATATTAAGAATTCGATAATCAAAGGTGATGTTGATTGAAAATAGGAAATTACTTTAAAGAAAGTGTGAGGTGATGGGTTGTTTGCTATCTCCACTCAATTTTCAAATTTAACCTCTTGTATATCGACATGAAATCACGGATAGCATATACTATTATAATATAATACTCGTGCATATATTTGATGCATCTGCACGTTCCCATTTAAGTGTGGTGGTAAAGAGTTATCATACAACAAGAAAACAAGGATATGCATATGTGTTATTCTATAAATATCTATATATAATACATGTACTAGTGATAATTAAACACAGTATTATTATCAATCATATAAAGTTCAAAAGGTAATTGTGTTAGTGCATAGAAAATGAAAGGAAACTAACACACTAAATATTTCAATCAATTGTTCACTTGATTCACGGATATGATAAATAATTACCATAATACTAATAATTAACATCCTATGATAATTAAAACATGTACGTTCAGTTAGCAGCCTTAATTTATAGGCTGACAGTTTCATATAGGGTTAATATTTCGTGCTCCATCGTTAATCAGTGGCGGATAAAAGTATACGGGAAAATCCCAAATTTTTATATTAATTATCATTATTTATTTTAGTCATAAAAATGTGCGAAACATGATCGAGTAGGCTCGTCTATTATTTATTTTATTACACTTACAAGCTTGCAACTTATTTAATATCAATCGAAATAATGGACGTGTATTATTATCGTTTACTAAATAAATTCGAAACTATAATTATATATTCAATATACTTTATTTATAAATATAGTTATATTTTAAATAATAATTATTATAATATCCTATTTTTATTTTTATTACTTTTAATAACAACAACATATAATACTTCAAGTTATATTTCAAATTATTATTTATATATATATACACATATCTATTTATAATTAATTGTTCGTGAATCGTCAGTAATGGTCGAAAGTCAATTGAATATATGAAACAGTTCAATTTTTTTTTAGACTCAACCTAACAAACTTTGCTCATCGTGTAAAAATATTAAATCGTATCAAGAGTTTGATTTAAAATTAGTCGAAATTTTCAAGGTCGTCACAACATCCTTGTCAAAATTCTAGCCACAAAACTAACACTTGTATGAACAGTTAAGAAACTATGTATTTACAAACTCGATGACATAAAATATCTAATAAATATGGCTGGAATTCTCCCTGTTTGGCAAGATTCACCTGTTATGTTCTCATGGTTGACCGAAACCACGGATGTTTGTACCCAAACCATAAGTCTTTAAGCATGTTATCTATGTAAATATTGCAAATACACATCAGTATACGTATGCGACTGTTTACATGATGATTCATTAGGAAAACATAACATCCGTTTTGATTATTAGTTGGGCCTTTTTGACTCCCTATATGCTTCATAGCTTCAGGTGACTTACAGGAAAAGATATTCGCTGCGTACATCTTTACATGTAGAAGTTTAAATATCTGTACCTTAATCGTAGCTACTGCTTCCACAACGTCAGGTGACTTTTCATGGATTTCAAGGATCTAAAGAGAAATCAATATCAAAGTAAAACATCCACACTAAGATCATCTAAAATTAATAAACTCACTTTATCTTATGAGAGAGCAATGCCAACATTTTCACGAGAAAAAAAAATGTCATCCGCCTTTTGCAAGATTTCATTGAAGTGATTTAAACTCTATTAAGAATAAATAAGATATCAATATAGATAAGCTCCATACATAATCTAGATAAAAAGATCTTTAATATTAAATCAAAAAGCATCTAAATACCTATGTTTAGAAATAAACTATGGGGCTGTTATTGAAAAATATTTCTCACTAATCAACTTTAAAGAAAAATAGTATGTAAGCATCAACAAAATAAATTACAACACACTTACCTCAAGAACGTCATGTGCATGTTGTGTATACGATAGCAATAGAAAGTCTTAACTCCCCATGTACTAATATTCTAAAAATGAGAAACGACTGATAAGCTTATCAGGTGATAAAGACTAATGTTCGATTTTCATAATTTTTTCCACCTAACTATAACTATTACAAGTTCACCCGGCATAAGCTTATCCACAAATTGTCTCATAAAGACTTCGAATAATATATAAATCAATTGAACCACAATGGTAATGGACATGTCTGTTACCTACAACTGTGATAATTTTTTGGTTGCATAGTCCATCCAACCATCCGTTCGTGCATCTATTTATTCTCTTGTCATTACTTTAGTCATGTTACAAGACTGCATTTCAGAAAATGGTATCAGACTATAAGAGTGCCCATTGAACGAACAATAAGCAAAGAGATAACAAATTATGAATCACTAACCTGTTCCGACAAGAGAACTACCTTACAAACATCATATTTGTACTCTAATGGCTCATAAGTCTTAAACTGTGGGTTCACTTGAAGGTGCAAACCAAATTCAGAGGTCAATTAATTAATACGTTATATAGATATACAATAAATGCAGTGGATATAGAGATACATACCCAGGTGGAATTAGTCCCTTCATGAAACTTAAGGTTCAACTTGCAGTGGTCAACGATATGCGTAGAAAGTCCAAATCCTCTTTTCGCCTTCATTATAATTGACAAACTAATAGCACTTGAAATAAACATCATTATAAATGAATAAATAAACAATGGTGAACTTAATTTACTTTAAATAATCACGTGTTCAATATTGAGCGCATGTGTTAATGCATTAAGTAACAAATAACAGTAGACTAACAAACTTAAAAATCATAGTTACAATAAAAACAGTATGCAATCAGCCATAGATTCAGTATAAGTTTGCGGTGATCTACTTAATTAACAATTATAAATATAAATTTTATCATATATAAGAGCCCTTGAAAATATCTATAAATAATCATGACTTAAAAGAACCCTTAAAACTATGTTGCACTATGTTAAAGCAATTATTCATCATTTGTCATCATAATTTAACACTCGTATTTTGGTCATAAGAAATACAAGAAACACGCCACTTGACACATTTACCTCAAAAGGAAAGGCTAAAAGTCAACACAAGTAAACACAATTGGAGAAATCAAGCAACAAAGTGAAGTCTATACACAGCCAGATTCTGTAGGAGAAAGCAAACAAACAATGGCTATGTCAAGACAAGTAAACGATGTAACCGAGTAGAATCCATATCATCATATATATTCCTTGGTCGAGGCAAAACTATAAGTCAAATTCATTTTCCCCATAAACCATAACCACAAGTTCAACAACAAAAATATAGACATATGAATAAGATAAAATAATTGATATACATCCAGATCTGTTATGCCCTTAAAAAAAAGCTCATGATTACTGTTGGTACATATAAATCCCCAGTTCTTATCAACCGAGGCAAACATGACTGTCGACCAACTGTCATATCAATCGACCGATGTTGGAGACAGTCGACCGACTGTCTCCCTGAGAATATAAATACGGGTTGCCTTGTTCATTTGAGAAGTTGATTGTTCCACACCCCGTCACTGCTGCCGGTCGTTTTCCTCCCGTCCCAAAAACCCACACAAGTCGAATCTAGACTCTAGGCATCGATCTAATCCGGTCCAAAAGGATCCGGTTCGACCCATTCGATCCCGAACGTCAACGATTCACGAAAACCTTCGATCCCAAGATCCATCGAGCTCTATGTGTATATTTCCTTGAAGTTACAAATTGTGTCTCGGCGTCAAAAAGAAACGAACTACACATCTTAAATCATAAACTTGTTAAAGTCTTCAAAATGAAAATATTTTGCGTGTAAAATCAGCCAGTGGATGTGAATAGAGGGAATTATCGGGGTTTCTGTATCGAAAAATAATTTTTTAATTAGGAGGAGACAGTCGACCGATTTGGAATATAAGTCGGTCGACATTGAATAAAAATCGACCGACTTACTTGGTTGTTACATATGTCGGTCGTTTGTCACGTATGTCGACTGATTGTCACATATGTCTGCCGACATAATACCTAAGTTGACCGATTGTCTAGCTGAGTATAAAAAGGCCTCAGACGGCCGATGTTCTGTATTTCGTGCGATTGTATTGTTTTACCAAAAATTCGAACTTTGCAAGGAGGAGTTTTTGATCGTGTTTTTCGTATACAACTTTATTTCGTGATTCCAGCGCCGTAATCCAATCGAGGTAATTCGTTCTAAATCGAAAGTTATAGAAGTTTCCTGTTTTCTTTTCTTTTTGATTCAATTTGTATTATTTTGGACCTGTAATTGATAATTGTTGAGTAGATACTGTATATCAGCCTCCTCTGTACTTGTATTAGTCATTGATTGAACCAAAAACACCTTAAAATCGATGAATATGAGTTTGGGTCTGTGTTTTTGCTTTGTTACACAATCGGCCGATTGACTTCCTAAGTCGACCGATTTATCTTATGTCGGGCGACTTTCTAAGTCGATCGATTTATGTATATGACGGTCGACTGTCCTTGAAAATCGACCGACTTATATTGTATGTCGACCGACTGTTGTTCCTTGTATTTTTCCCTTATGTTTTTCGTTTTAACGCTTTTCGATTATTGTATATATGTTTGTATAGCAGACTCAATGGCTCAACAGGGTAGTCCAGTGAACGAAGATGTACATGAGGAAGAGGTGATTCTGTCCAAGAATCTTCTGGGCTTGACGGCAAGCGAAAACGCCAATCTAGAGGCATGTCTAAACGAGGAAGGACCTGAAGCAAAGGAAGGCTTAGTTGATATTATCAAGTTCTTGAAAAGGTCCAGGATTTATACTGCAATCACCCTAGAATGTAAGGCATACTACTCGCACCAACGAGAATTCTGGAACAATGCTTCTATTGTCACTGAACAAGGAAGGAAGGTGATACGAAGCAGCGTTGGTGGTACAATTGTGAAGAACTCGGCACAGACAGTTCGTGAAGACTTAGGTTTTTCAGATAATGATTCTATGCCAGTCACACTGAATATAACTAAGGTCCGAAGGTGTCTAGTAAGATGTGGATACTCTGGTGATCCGATGAAAGGTGCTGTTAAGAGAACTCGATTCTGTCATCAATACAAATACCTAACTTTGGTGTTGTTAAGATGCATGAGTCCAATGGTAGGCAGTTTTGATGAGCTGAACGAGACTTATAGCTCGATGTTTGCTGCTCTAGTTCTTCATGCGGATTTCAATTTCTCCGAAGTGATTTTCAGAAGCATGTTGGTGAACGTGAAAAAGAAAAGCCACTTAATGTTTCCTAGGTTCTTGCAGGTGATGATTGAAAAACAAGTGCAAGGATTGAATAAGGTTTGGGAGGATGAGATTAAGCTGAATCATCTGAACGACTTGACTTTCAATCGAGTCAAGCAAAAGAGAGGTCCGGATGAACCATTCAAGAGATTGGTTGGCCACCTCGCAAATGAAAACTATGTATGTCCACCAGGTGCTGCATGTCGTCATGAGAACAGTACGTCTGGTAATGAAGATGATATCGTCGCAGTTGGTGAAGACGATCAAGAGGTTAATCAGCCACCGCCAGTTGTTACAACTGAACAGATACTGGTTGATGAAGACGATGAATGAGATGACTTTGACACTGATCAATTCGAGTTGAGAAAGCGAAAACAATCTGAGGGTCCTTCAGTTACGACAAAGCCAAAGCAGAGGCGAATAAGATTCATTAAGAAGGCAAAAAGGACTGAGTCGTCTTCAGCTACTGAACAGCGACAATCACAGCAATCACAACCACAACGACAACCTTCAGCTGCTGCTACTCAAGAAACTCGTGCTGAAACTGATACAGGAGTTCATGCTGCTGCATCCACGACTGTTATTACACAAGATGCTGCGGTTTCTATATTAAGCGAGAAGGTTGTAAATATGGCTTCTGAATTTGAAAAGTTTAAAGAAAAAGCTGATGAACGAGAGAGAAGAAAGGATGCTGAGATTGCCAAACTGACCAAGCAGGTTGAAGATCAACAGGTTGAAATGAAGAAGTTACAAACTAAGTTTGATGCTCAGAATTTGCTGATTGTAAAGGCCGAGACTGCAGCGAACAAGGCACTGTCGAAGGTGCTTGAGTGGGAAAATAATTTCGATATTGAGGCTGTTGATCTCGAGGAGGATATAGACTTTGGTAATTTTAACGATCAAGGCGAGGATGAGCTAGGTTTGGATCTTGCTAAAGGCACAAGCGAGAACCCACTGTCAGTAATTCCTCTAAATATTGATTATTCTTTACGTGATTTTTTGGCAAAGCAGGATCGTCTGAATCACTCAGTTGTATTTGATGATTTAGAAGAAGGGGAGATCCCGTCGGATCTAAGCGCTGAGGAGCAGGCCGAGCTAGTGCGTCAAGAGCAACAAGCAAGCACTTCAGCTGACGCAACTGCTAGCTCATCTTTTGAGAATCGTTACGATTCTAGTGATGATTTTGAGGAAATTGTCGTAAGAAATGAAAACGACAACGATTTTGATGAAGTAATTATTGAAGATGAACCAATAGGTGATTTTCCGGAGTACGAATGTAATAACGATAAAGATCTACCTACGTTTCAAGACTACTTCAAAATGAATGAAGAGCTTCTAAACCGTAAATGCGAAGAAAAAGAAAAGACCGAAGATTTGCCTCCAGGGTTTTTACCGGTCAAAATAAATAAAGAAAAGATAGAAGTTCTAGAAGCTGAGTAGAAGATTCTGTTGAGGATCAGAAAATATTGTGAGAAGCCAGCGCCGGAACCTGAATGGATGAATTACATTAATAGACCGGCGAATCTTTTGGCTAAAGGAAAAATCATTGCATGGGCCTACATCAAAGAGTTGAATATATACGCAATAAAGAAGGAGTACGGAGTGGATTACATCAAACATGGATACGAGTTCACGTCTCTACCGTACTTTGAATTTATGCAGGTGGCTAGGCTCAAGATGTTATATAGGGATTATAACGGAATTCCTAATATTGTCTGCAAGAAGATAAGATGATCGTACTTGTCAAAGAACTTTGAGGGATTCAGTCCTCAATTTCCCACGATCACTTATCGAACAAACAAGAAAACGGGCGAACGGAGAAAGATTGTTAAATACAAGCCAGTAAATTATATGAGAAAGGTTCCTGTGATGAAAATGCCGCAGAACTTTAGCCCACGTTTTCGCTGGTGGTACTACGATGAACGCTCAGAAGAAGCAGTCATCGTTTTGGACAAATTGAAGGAAGATGATACCGACTCGATACGGGTTTTAGATCCCGTTTGGTTGAGAAATTGTTGTGAAGCTGACATCTTCACATTGTACTACAATCGGATGCTGTACAGGCCAGAAAATAGAGTTCAAGCACAACAGTACATTCGTGTTGCAAAGGTTTGCTATTTGAACAATATGGTTACAAATCCGTACAGAGATTGAAGCAGATCGAAGACTTATGAGGAACTAGGTCTTAGGGGGAGTTTGTTAGTGCATATTTTGTAATCCCTAGTTCCATGAACTTTAACGTTTTATTTGATCATGTTGTAACCTGCAATATTGTTAAACGTTGATTGTCGAGTTGTTATTTTATATTTGTAAACGTTTAAATGTAATCTGTAATGTTACTCGACAGTCGGCCGACTGACATAGTCAGTCGACCGACTGTCAACCACAGTCGACCGACATAGGAACTGAGGTACTTAAGCCAAGTTAATCTCCACTAATTTGGTTAATCACTCTGCATATTTTCACACACACAAACAGTTCCAGGTCGGGTCTCTCTCAATCTTCATGTCCAAATACCACAGAATGTCAGTCTAGGCTTCGTGTTTATCAAGATCTAATCTTGGTTTGACTTGTACGAACCCGAAAACCCATAGATATTCGTTTAAGCTCGTGCTAGTGTTATTCCGCCTCTAGATCGTATTAGATTGATTCTAAGATCCTCTCCCAGCGTCTACAATTACCCAATCCCTTTTAACCCGGTTACCTTAATCGACGGGCCCACCCACTTTGCAAGCTGTAGATATAGTAACCTGCATAACACATCTGCAACTGAAAAAACAAGAAGAATAAGTTCTCCAAATGTGATCCCTTATATTCATCCATCATATGGAATTTAATCTATCATGTAAGTGAGGTAACGTTTGGAAAGGGTTTATAGCAATTAGAATGCTTTAAGGCTCAAGCGTTAGTTTGCAATTGTTAAGCCAAGTATCATACGAAACAATGCTAAACTACAACAGTACAAGCCAACTTACGTACATTTCATTGAGTTCATATCTCTTTCTTAAATTCTGCATGACTCGTGGCTTTATTAAAGTTGATAGTTTTTTTAGGTCGTCAACACCACCAGTTGGAGCTTCCATAGCCTTTGGATTTATGCTCGATAAATTCACAACCAGGGGCGGAGCCAGAATATTTGATGGTTGGGGTCACAAAATAATACTCACTCGTTTCATATTAATAGTCATGTTTAGACTTTACAAGTCTTTCATTTCCAATTTTGACGTTAAGTATTTTTTGTTTGTATTAAATATTATACGATAAAAGTTATATCAATCGACTGGTTATTGAATATACCGACGTTCTAAATGTCCACATAATAAATTAAATGTCCACAACTTTAATTAACACATTATGATTAAATGTCCACATAATAAATTAAATTTAACTTCTAACACAAATATTGTATCAATCTCTCTTTTGTTGGGAACGGATATAATTGATAATTGATTCATCAGATGTGCTTAAAGTATAATTTAAATCAGCAGCCACGAAAAGCCTAGATTAACATGATGTAAAGTATGAGATTTTACGATTGGGAACGTATATTAACTTGGTTTATATTAAACGAGTACTTTTAATCTTCTAATGACATGGGCTGATAATTAACAAGTATAAAATTACACCTAGGCTTCAAAAACTCCAACTGCGCTCCTGAATAAATTAAGGGGACACAAACTATTGGACTACTAGATAAGTTAATGGGGTCATTTACTTATAGTCCAAACATCATACGTTATATAGACTAGTTTACTAGTGGACTTCTAGATTGATGAGTGGGGTCACGGGCCCCCATTACACATTACATGGCTCCGCCCCGGTTCACAACGACCAAAAACTTAATCGAAACAGTTAATTGAAATACACGGCCTTTGAATGTAGTTAAAATTAAATATGAATTTCATATTGGAGGGTGTGATATACCTTGTCTTGTAACCATTTCATGCAAAGTGCACCTAGCTTATCATCAAAAAACCCAACACCTAACTGACTTGCCAACAGAGGTATGTATTCAATGATAGCCAATCGAACCCTCCAATGCCTGTCCTCCGCAAGTTTAACAATTGCTGTTAATAAAGATTGAGACAAAAGATCGATCCCAATAGCCTAAACAACTAACATTTTAATGACTAAATGCGAAACCATGAAAACTATTATCAAGAGTTCCAATAATACTATCAAGTTTATCACCATTAGTTACTAACAACACTTGTGAAGTAAAAAATTACAATAAACCATAATTAAAAGTGTGTATACCTGATTCACTTGATCCAACTTACTGATGATATTGAGGCGTACATCAGGGAACTCATCCTTTTCTGGTTCGGATCTTCCCAAGGCATGAATGCTATGTTTTTGATAATGTAATCAAGAAATGAACTTGAAACATATCACTACACATGGTTTCATGGTTACCATATTTATCAATATCGATAATACAGCTACTTGGCCTGGTCAACAACTAAATAACAATGCATTTTCTCTAAGCTTCATTGTGATTGTTCAAAAATCATTCCTGTCTAAAAAAAAAAGATAAGTACTCTTGGTGACAAGCGTTTTTAACAAAACTACAAACAAACTATAGAAAATAAGAAAAATATATTAAGTTAGGGATGCTAACTATTTAAGAGAAAAGATATACTGTAAAGACCCGTCATAATCCATAAGAACGAATACAATAACATATGATTACATTGCGAGATAATTGACCTCTATATGATACATTTTACAAACATTGCATTCGTTTTAAAAGACAAACTTTCATTACATCGAAAGTTGACAGGCATGCATACCATCTCATAATATCCAACTAATCGGCCATTTACTTAATCATAATCTTTACTGAACTCAACGACTTGAATGCAACGTCTTTTGAAATATGTCATGAATGACTCCAAGTAATATCTCTAAATGAGCAAATGCACAGCGGAATATTTCTTTCAAACCTGAGAATAAACATGCTTTAAAGTGTCAACCAAAAGGTTGGTGAGTTCATTAGTTTATCGTAATCAATCATTTCCATAATTTTAATAGACCATAAGATTTCCTTTATTCAATAATCAAACACTCGCAAGTGTTTAAAATTCATTCATATGAATTGAACACCTGGTAACCGACATTAACAAAATGCATCTAGAATATCCCCAAACATATAAACATCGAAGTACTAAAGCAGTTCAAATTCTCTGACTGGGGCTTGTCAAGGCCCATAGATCTATCTTTAGGATTCGCGTCAATTGGTGGCAATTATAATAAACACCAATTCTTAGGCTACCAAGTTCAACAAGGGCGATATCTGGTATAACAATTCAACCATAGAATGTAGTTTCGATTACTTGTGTCTATTTCGTCAAACATTTATAAAAGTGCATGTATTCTCAGTCCCAAAAATATATATTGCAAAAGCATTTATAAAGGGAGCAAATGAAACTCACAATACTGTATCTTGTAGTAAAAATACATATGACGGCATTGAACAAATGCAAGGTTGGCCTTGAATTCACGAACCTATATTAAGTATATGTTGTTCAAATATATGTCTAATAAACTAAGTCAAGTCATAGTGTATCACAATCCTAGTGCTCGAGACTAATATGTAAAAGTCAACAAAAGTCAACTTGATCCAAAATGACTTCCAAGATCTATACATGATTATTATATATCTTAAATATAGTCGTTTTATATATGTAACAAATTTTATTAAAGTAGATAATATAAGTCATTTATTAATAAATAAAAATTTATATTAAAGTTTATATATAATAAAAATATACATTTATATATCTTAAATAATAAAATTTATAAAGTTTACTTAATATCATAAAAATATAGTGGTATGTATTATTAATGTAATTATATTATGTGTGATAAAAATATCTTTGTATTTGATAAAATAATATTAATAATAATAATAATAAGTAAAAGTTGTATTATTTTGTGGTAATAATAATATTAATTATAATAACAATATTTATATTTATAAATGATAATAATAATCTTGATAATTAATAATGATCTTTTATAATAATACTAATGCCATAATAATAATATTTTATAAAAATAATAATTCTATGATAATTTTTAATAATAATAATACTAAAATAATAATAATAATAATAATATTTAATAATAACAACGATATTTCTTTTAAAATCATAATTTTAAAGAATGATAGTTTTAATATTAATGATACTTTTAATAATAATAATGATAAAAATAATAAAATGATAGTTTTGATAAAATAATTAATTATTTTAATAATAATAATAATAATAATAATAATAATAATAATAATAATAATAATAATAATAATAATAATAAAAATAATATATTGATTATTAGATAATAATAATAATGACGATAATAACGATGATAACGATAACGATAACGATAACGATAATGATAACGATAACGATAATAATAATAATAATCATTTTAATAATAATACTTAAAATTATAGATAATTCAATTGACGATATCTGTAAGACCCGAATATTTATCTTGCTTGTTTGTGTATTAAGACGTTCGAGATTGGGTTTCGCGGATTATTTATATAAAGTTTAAAATGCAAAAGAATCTGTTTCAGTTAGGTCGCGCGCCGCGCGGGGATTCGGCGCGCCGCGCCGTTTGCTGCTGACAGAATCCCTTGTTTTTAATTGGTTTAAATGAAGGGCAAATGGGTAAATTCACTTGAGGCCGGATTTGTGAGGCTTATGAGCTAGTTTGGATCAGTTTTGGATCCCATTCACATCCACTCATCATCTTCATCCATTTTAGAGAGAGAGTAAGAGTTTAGAGAGAGATTGGAGGTTTTGGTGAGGAAGAAGCTCGAATCGTTCAAAGTCTCGGGTTTTAAAGTTGTTCCTTTCGTTCTCGGCTACACGGTGATAGTATTGGTAAGCTCAAACTCCGAATTTCAATTATTTAATTTGATATTCAAGTTAGGGTTTTGAGTTAATTAGTTGTAAAACCCTTTTATGTGATGAAATGGATTTATGGTGACTAGTTATTCTTGTCACTTGGCGGGTTTTGGGTTGATTGACGATTTGGCCTTGATTAGGCTTTAATCTTGGGATTTATCACTTGGATTAGTGATTATGGAAGTGTTGAAACCTATTTAGGGTTAATTGATTGACTAACTTTGACTTTGGGTCAAATTAGGGTTTGGTGGTGATTATGACCCATTTGGTGACTTAATGAGGTTTACGAACTTAAAATGGATTAAGTTGAAGTATAAGTCCGAGTTAAATGTGTTTTGGTGTCAAAACTTATAAAGGACGAGATTTTGACCTTTATGGGTCAAAATTAGGGTTTAAGTGTCTAAATGGGTATGACACGTGTTTGACACTTGAGTTCGGGTTTAATTGGCGTATTAGGACCATTCTCACTTGTGTTAGTGATTATTGGTCAGTTTTGGGCACGGTTTGTGCTTGGAAGTGCATTTGGGTCGAAATTGCACTAAGTGACGAATTGGGTTGATTTGTAAATCCACTCTAAGCGTATTGTTGTAATTGTGATAATGGAATAGGTACTTTCCATTGGCGAGTTGCGGATTACTTGGAAGCACTCTTCAAGACTTCAAGGTGAGTGATATTATCCTATGTACATATGTATGTGTAGGATGGGTGCGGGTCGGGTGAAGTGATTCTCGGCTATAGAGCTCACTTCACATGTAGGTGGACTTGATGGACTTTTGTATAAGTCCAATTGGCACGGTTGTGCGTTTGGTTGACCATCTTTGGCGAAGTACACGTTCGTGTGTACATTATCACACGTGATTGTGATTTGGATGTTGTGGCCCCGATGTGGTGGATTATATAATCCCGTGACCGTGGGTTTGAGTTGGAGAAGTGAATCGCGTGTGGTTTCGGATTCACGATGACGCGTGTGGTTTCGGTCATCTTATCAAATGAATCTCGTGTAGTTCGGATTCATGGTGACTCGTGTAGTTCGGTCATCTTATTGAGGTAGTAATCTCGTGTGGTTTCGGATTACTAAGGCTCGTGTAGTTCGGCCAACCTCGATGATGTGAAGATAGTAATCTCGTGTGGTTTCGGATTACTAAGGCTCGTGTAGTTCGGCCAATCTTCATTGTGGTATTTGGTTCTCGGTATTGGGTTAAGGTGTTAACCTTGTTCGTTTATATTGTTATATATATTAATGTATTGTTGTGTTGTAGCTAACCCTCCGGGTGTAGCTATTTGGAGATGTTCACTTTGTCGTTGGTGGACTCATATTTGTTGTTGTACCTTTAGCTTGATGCTTAGAGATTGTACGGTATGCTTAGTGTAGTTGCTTTATATTTGGATGCTACGGTATGCGGTATTTGTTTGTGTGGCGTATTCATTTTATACATATATATGTATGTAGTATATTATCATTCACTAAGCGTTAGCTTACCCTCTCGTTGTTGACTCTTTTTATAGATCGCATGTGGATTGGTGGCTCGGGTAAGCGCGAGGACTAGAAGACGTGCATAGTTGCTTTAGAGACTTGCTTTTGGATTGATTAGGATTGGGTAGCGTATCCCCAATCGCCATGCTCGGCTTTGTCTTGTATTAAGAGTCTTATGGTCTAAAATTGTATTTTTATACTTAAAGGGTAATTTGGGCACGTGTGGGCCCCACTTTGTGAAACTCGCTCAAACCTTAGTTATGTGCTAGTTTTACATATATTAATGTACGGTTAAAAGCGTTTTGGCTAAATGTGTCGGGAACTAGTCAAACATTTTCGTTAAATTGACTTCCGGGGACAGCGGGCTGTCCAGGCGATTCGGCGCGCCGCGCGCCCACCTGGCGCGCCGCGCAAATGATCTGCACCAGAAATTTTTTTTTGTGTTGTGAAATTTAACGGGAATTGTCGTGGTTTGGTTTGGGTTGTTACAAGTGGTATCAGAGCATGGTCTAAGGGATTTAGGTGACTTGAGATAGGTGCCTAGACTTAGACTTGTGTGTGCTTAAATTGTTGCGGGACTTGTAGGATTACGGGTCGGAATGGGTTTAGTTAGTGCCTTGTTTATAGGTTGACTAACGTTTATATTAGTAATGCGGATATTATTAATATGCTCTTGTGTTGTGATAGTAATTCTCGCGTGTGTTTGTACCGCGTAGAATTTTGGTTGTGTTTGTGTATATCATCGAGCGAGACGGTCGTTGTACTAACGAGTCGATACGGCATGTGTGCGTAATAAGAACTTGCAAACCTTATTACGGGTGCAAATCGTGTCTAACAAGTGATGTACGACGAGTGCTTAGCAAGATGGGTCGGGGTTGTGCGTGTTTACTTATACGTTCGTGATCTAATCGTTTTGCATTCCTTAGAATGGCGACGGGAAGTGGGATCGATACGAACAACGCGGAGGTTAACGCTAGAGTTGCGGCCGCCGTTGCGGAGCAAATGGGTGCGTTGGAAGAAAGAATGGAAAGGAAGTATTCCGAACTTCAAAGTAGTAGTGAAATGGAGCGTTATCTTAAAAGCTTCATGAGGACTAAACCCCCGATGTACGACGGAAAACCGGATCCTTTGGTAAGCACAACTTGGATTTCGGATGTCGAAGGGTGTTTTCGTACTATTGATTGCCCTCCCGAGAGGAAGACGAGACTCGCTACGAGTTTGTTGCGGGGTAGGGCAAGGGATTGGTTGGATGGTAAGATTGATCTTGTCGGTGGTGAGACGTTTATGGCCTTATCATGGGACGAGTTTAAGGAGGAATTCTTTGAGGAGTTCCGGACTTCGGCCGATTTGTGGGAATTGCGTAATGAGTTGCGAAATTTGCGACAAGGATCTATGGATTTGAGTACTCTTAAGACGACCTTTATGGCGAAGGCTCGTTTTTGTCCGGAGTATTTGGGGAATGATCGTTTGTTAATGGGGGATTTCTATCGGACCTTGAATGATGACTTGAAGGGTAAGATTAGTCGGGGTCAAGCGAAATCGTTTTCGGAATTATTCGACTTGGCTAGAGGTTTCGAGTCGCATTCACGATCGAAGAGGGGTGAATCTTCAAGTGAGAGAAGAGTTGTTTCTTATGGTGCTCCGAGTAAGAGGACTAAGGGTCCGAGTGTGAGCACGGGTGGTACGCGAACGAGTATATCGGATTCTAGTGCGGCTAGATGTTACAATTGTGGCGTAAGGGGTCACAAGTCTTGGGAATGTTCGGTACCAAAGGGTGTTAGTATGGTGTGCTTCAATTGCCAAAAGGAAGGACATCGTAAGTCGGAATGTCCCAAGTTAGCGGGGACGGGTGCGGCGAGGAGACGTTAAGGTACGTTTCATTTTAATAAATAGGTCTTTTGATTATTTATAAAATGCCGGTTGAGTTTGAGTTGTATGCCTTTGTTGTGCATGTTATGCTATGGGTGACGTTCCTAATGGAAGTACCCTAAGGTGATGTTTGATTGTCGGGCGAAGGGCGTAAGACTTGGTGCAACCAAGCATTCCTTAGTATTGGGGTATGTTTCTACCAAGCCACGGAAATGGTTTTGGTGTTCGATTGTTAAGTGCGTGTTCGCTTGGGTGTTGAAGTTGATGAACCACGAGGTTCGTCGGGTGATTGGAACCTTTGAGATCGAGTGTTTAAAATCTCGATGTGTGTTGGTAATGGAGTCTTTATGACGCGACATTAGGTGCCTCTTTTATACCTACTAGCGTGGTGTCGACTCCGATTGTGTTGTAGTTACATTGTACTTAGGGTACCGGGAGGAACCCTTAAGTACACGAGTGACTCGGTGAAATTGACAACTATAGTAATTGGATGATTGCGAGGGTGTAGTTTGTGTAATGCGTGGTACACTTTTCGTTCGAAATGTTTAAGGATTGTTTGAAATCCTTCGTATGCTCAAGGTTGGAGCAAGATGTGGTAATGGGTCGTGTGTACCCAATCGTTGGTAAAGTCTACCTTTGGTAGCATTGTACGGTTGTACGAGTGTGATATAGGAACGTGGTTCCAAGAGGGGGAGTCGCATTTCCGCACGAGGAAATTTTAGTGTGATATTTCGGATGATGTTTTTGGTAGATCCGGAAATTTCGTTGAGACCTAGTTTTGGTCAACTTGTGGTAGAGTACAATTTTGGTTAAATTGTACTTATGATATTGGATTGGAATTACCACTGAGGTGGTAATGTGGTAAATCTCGTTGAGAGATAATGGACGTGTTTGGTGAGCAAGGTGAAATCCTTCGGTTAAGGGAGGTGTGTGTCGGATTCTCTTTTGGGGAATCATTGTTTGGTACCTATGTTTGATATAGGTGGTTCTTGCTCGATTGTGGGGATGGTTAGTGTTATCCGTTAGGATTCACTATAGTGTAGCAGGGCGCGATGTTGCACTACTCGTTGTTTGAGGCCGAAAGTGCGTATGTGATAGATGAAGCATGACTTTCGGAGTCCGCTGACTTCATCATGGGATTGTGATTAATGAAGCATGATCTTCGGGTCCGCTGACTTCATTATGGTATGGTTGATTGATGAAGCATGATCTTTAGGGTCCGCTGACTTCATCATGGGAGTACGTGATTGGTGGAGCATGACTTTCGGGGTCCGCTGACTTCATCATGAGCGTGGTGTTATATCGGTGAAGCATGATCTTCGGGTCCGCTGACTTCATCCGGTGTTGAGATTGGTGAAGCATGATCTTCGGGTCCGCTGACTTCATCATGGTTGTGAATCGCGTGTGTTTTCGGATTCACGATGACGCGTGTGGTTTCGGTCATCTTATCAAATGAATCTCGTGTAGTTCGGATTCATGGTGACTCGTGTAGTTCGGTCATCTTATTGAGGTAGTAATCTCGTGTGGTTTCGGATTACTAAGGCTCGTGTAGTTCGGCCAACCTCGATGTTGTGGAAGTGAATCTCGTGTAGTTCGGATTCACAAATGACTCGTGTGGTTTCGGTCATTGTATTGAGGAGTGAGTCTCGTGTAGTTCGGATTCACAAATGACTCGTGTAGTTCGGTCATTCCTCTGGGATAGTGACTCTCGTGTAGTTCGGATTCACTATGGCGCGTGTAGTTCGGCCATTCCCGATTGTTGTTGTGGTGAAGGTAGTGAGTCGCGTGTAGTTCGGATTCACTAAGGCGCGTGTGTTTTCGGCCAGCCTTCGTGTTGTGTGATCTGTCGGTTGTTTTATACACCGATGGTGGGGTCGTGAGGACCATGTTGTGTGATTAGTGATGCGATAGCCGTGTTTCGCTCACATGTTGTTACGGGTGTGACGAAAGTCGATTTTGTACACCTTGGTTTAGCGTTGCCATCATCGTTTTGGACGTTATCGGTTTTAGCCGTTTGTTATGATGTTACGGTAGTTGCGCTTTGGTCGTATTGCGCACTACAAGGGATGTTAGTGGTTGGTGTTGTTCGTAAGGATTCGTTTGGTTCGTTCTTCATCGTTTCGGGTTGTTGACCTTAGGTTGAGACTTGGTTGCTTTTAGCGTTGTACTCGGTAATAGTACGCTAAGGGATTGATATCTCGGTATGAGATTGGTTGAGTTTTCCCGATGTTAGGGAATGAGCATGGTTTTAGTGCTCGGATGGTGATTTGAATAAATCGCGGGTGACGATTTAGTTGTGGAAGGCGATTCGTTGGGAAGGAATTGCTTAGGAAAGTCGGATTGGGACTTATGTCGAGGACCGTAGGGTGAGGTCCACTTGGTTAAGTGATGAGGATCACGAGGACGTGATCGAGTTTAAGTGGGGGAGAGTTGTAAGACCCGAATATTTATCTTGCTTGTTTGTGTATTAAGACGTTCGAGATTGGGTTTCGCGGATTATTTATATAAAGTTTAAAATGCAAAAGAATCTGTTTCAGTTAGGTCGCGCGCCGCGCGGGGATTCGGCGCGCCGCGCCGTTTGCTGCTGACAGAATCCCTTGTTTTTAATTGGTTTAAATGAAGGGCAAATGGGTAAATTCACTTGAGGCCGGATTTGTGAGGCTTATGAGCTAGTTTGGATCAGTTTTGGATCCCATTCACATCCACTCATCATCTTCATCCATTTTAGAGAGAGAGTAAGAGTTTAGAGAGAGATTGGAGGTTTTGGTGAGGAAGAAGCTCGAATCGTTCAAAGTCTCGGGTTTTAAAGTTGTTCCTTTCGTTCTCGGCTACACGGTGATAGTATTGGTAAGCTCAAACTCCGAATTTCAATTATTTAATTTGATATTCAAGTTAGGGTTTTGAGTTAATTAGTTGTAAAACCCTTTTATGTGATGAAATGGATTTATGGTGACTAGTTATTCTTGTCACTTGGCGGGTTTTGGGTTGATTGACGATTTGGCCTTGATTAGGCTTTAATCTTGGGATTTATCACTTGGATTAGTGATTATGGAAGTGTTGAAACCTATTTAGGGTTAATTGATTGACTAACTTTGACTTTGGGTCAAATTAGGGTTTGGTGGTGATTATGACCCATTTGGTGACTTAATGAGGTTTACGAACTTAAAATGGATTAAGTTGAAGTATAAGTCCGAGTTAAATGTGTTTTGGTGTCAAAACTTATAAAGGACGAGATTTTGACCTTTATGGGTCAAAATTAGGGTTTAAGTGTCTAAATGGGTATGACACGTGTTTGACACTTGAGTTCGGGTTTAATTGGCGTATTAGGACCATTCTCACTTGTGTTAGTGATTATTGGTCAGTTTTGGGCACGGTTTGTGCTTGGAAGTGCATTTGGGTCGAAATTGCACTAAGTGACGAATTGGGTTGATTTGTAAATCCACTCTAAGCGTATTGTTGTAATTGTGATAATGGAATAGGTACTTTCCATTGGCGAGTTGCGGATTACTTGGAAGCACTCTTCAAGACTTCAAGGTGAGTGATATTATCCTATGTACATATGTATGTGTAGGATGGGTGCGGGTCGGGTGAAGTGATTCTCGGCTATAGAGCTCACTTCACATGTAGGTGGACTTGATGGACTTTTGTATAAGTCCAATTGGCACGGTTGTGCGTTTGGTTGACCATCTTTGGCGAAGTACACGTTCGTGTGTACATTATCACACGTGATTGTGATTTGGATGTTGTGGCCCCGATGTGGTGGATTATATAATCCCGTGACCGTGGGTTTGAGTTGGAGAAGTGAATCGCGTGTGGTTTCGGATTCACGATGACGCGTGTGGTTTCGGTCATCTTATCAAATGAATCTCGTGTAGTTCGGATTCATGGTGACTCGTGTAGTTCGGTCATCTTATTGAGGTAGTAATCTCGTGTGGTTTCGGATTACTAAGGCTCGTGTAGTTCGGCCAACCTCGATGATGTGAAGATAGTAATCTCGTGTGGTTTCGGATTACTAAGGCTCGTGTAGTTCGGCCAATCTTCATTGTGGTATTTGGTTCTCGGTATTGGGTTAAGGTGTTAACCTTGTTCGTTTATATTGTTATATATATTAATGTATTGTTGTGTTGTAGCTAACCCTCCGGGTGTAGCTATTTGGAGATGTTCACTTTGTCGTTGGTGGACTCATATTTGTTGTTGTACCTTTAGCTTGATGCTTAGAGATTGTACGGTATGCTTAGTGTAGTTGCTTTATATTTGGATGCTACGGTATGCGGTATTTGTTTGTGTGGCGTATTCATTTTATACATATATATGTATGTAGTATATTATCATTCACTAAGCGTTAGCTTACCCTCTCGTTGTTGACTCTTTTTATAGATCGCATGTGGATTGGTGGCTCGGGTAAGCGCGAGGACTAGAAGACGTGCATAGTTGCTTTAGAGACTTGCTTTTGGATTGATTAGGATTGGGTAGCGTATCCCCAATCGCCATGCTCGGCTTTGTCTTGTATTAAGAGTCTTATGGTCTAAAATTGTATTTTTATACTTAAAGGGTAATTTGGGCACGTGTGGGCCCCACTTTGTGAAACTCGCTCAAACCTTAGTTATGTGCTAGTTTTACATATATTAATGTACGGTTAAAAGCGTTTTGGCTAAATGTGTCGGGAACTAGTCAAACATTTTCGTTAAATTGACTTCCGGGGACAGCGGGCTGTCCAGGCGATTCGGCGCGCCGCGCGCCCACCTGGCGCGCCGCGCAAATGATCTGCACCAGAAATTTTTTTTTGTGTTGTGAAATTTAACGGGAATTGTCGTGGTTTGGTTTGGGTTGTTACAATATCATTTAATCCGTTCATCGAAATCATACGCTTTCTAAATGAAAAGTTATTAATTTTTCGCCAGCTTTCCAACGACATGCATATCATATACCTTATCCTAGTAGCATATGTAAAAAATTCATGATTTATTATAAACTATATAACGACTAAACTAAGCATACAAGCATGCATAATTATATTTACTCGAGCACTAATCGGGGATACACTATTGATATATTAAATAAGGTATGAATGCTCACGTATCAATATTGAGATTCAATATTACAGGAAAGGTAGGTAGATGCAACGGAGATGATAAACACTAGTTTGACTCACGAGCAATACCCCCGAATCATACCCATAACCTCCATAGCTATAACCCATATTTTCCTTAGCTCTATCCCACTCATAAAACCCGTTTTGAAATAACTCGCTTCTGACCTTGTCGTAATATTTTATGTATAATACTACTAATAATAATCCTAATACTATTAATAATAATAATATGATTAATAATATATATATATATATATATATATATATATATATATATATATATATATATATATATATATATATATATATATATATATATATAAGAGATTGAGATAGAAGATGGAATGGATTCGGCCAAAACTTTGAGCTTTATAGCCCAGACTTGGAACCCACAGCTCCACAGTCGCGGAGCATTTGCACTTAACAGCTCCGCAATCGCGGAGGTCCCTCCTCCAGCTCACTCTCAAATGATTAAGGGATGCCGACAGTTTTTAATAATATTTAATATATAATATATTTAATTTATATAATTAATTATATATAATATAATATTTACGTACATAGTGGACTTGTAATTTTAGCACCGATAATTTGTACGTTGTCACTTGACTTATGTCCCAATTCCGGTTTCTCGGACGCATTTTTGTACGCTTAGAAAACTAGTATTTTATGTTCCGTGTAATGTACCTTTATACATGACAAGACTCAAATCAATGAAAATTATCCCACTCAAAATGTAACTTATTCATTTGAGTGTTTTGGTCATTTGCTTCTATAAATCGTCGTTTTGATATATATACATATATATGAAATAGTATTTTTAAATCAAGACATTTATATATCAAGGTTAATGTTATATTTTATCATTTTGTACAAAATATATATATATATATATATATATATATATATATATATATATATATATATATATATATATATATATATATATATATATATACATACATATTCATTTAGAATATTAATTTATATATTTTTTGAAATATCTATTTAATAATATTTAGTTTTTCAAATACTAATTATATTTCAAAGTAACATTTTAGATCGTTTACATAATAGGAATTATTATATCATATAACGTTTTCATTTTAAAACTTAACTAGTATAGTTCATTTATGTGCTAGCGTTTATTTTAACTTCTTAACGTACTAATTGACATATTTAAATATCAATCGAATTAATAAGCGATTGTTACAATTGTTTAGTTAATTAATTTGAAATCAAATATATCTAATATACATAAACACGTTTTAAATACACGTTGCAAGTTATTTATATATTTAACAATCAATATTCCAACTCACGTTAATTAATCAAAAACATTTTAAATAATCAAATTCCATTATAGCAAAATCGTTTTCTTACATTTGTAACTAAATTAATTGATTAATATGAAATTTAGTCTTCCACTAACTTTTGTCTAACCTTCAACAATTGACACATTTGTTCTTACTTGGAAGTCACTTTACCATTTATTCCGAATACCGTTAAAAAGAATAGATTTCTTAAATCATAGTGGACCTCATAACAGAGACTCGTAAACATAATTCAATGTATCTGATAATTCAATCATTTGGAATTATCTCTTACTTCGTAAGTAAATATATCCAATAGGTATTCAAACCAAGATGTTTAATGTACGGTGACATATACCCTAAACATTTATTAACATTCTCTAGTTATAATATATATATACATTTATGCACAAAACAAGTTACATATATTGGTTCGTGAATCGTCGGGGTTCGGTCGAGGTTAATGAATGCATGGACATAGTTTAAAATTTTTGAGATTCAACTTAACAAACTTTGCTTATCGTGTCGGAATAATATAAAGATGAAGTTTAAATTTGGTCGAAAATTTCCGGGTTATCACAGTACCTACCCGTTAAAGAAATTTCGTCCCGAAATTTGATCGACGTCGTCATGGCTAACAATAAGTATGTTTTCATGACGCATACTAGCTGAAAATTAGAGTTTCATCATCAGCGAGTACTATGGATAAAACAATTTGCTTAAGTGAAGCGTACGAGTGAAGTTATCACAAAAGAGTGAAATGATTAAGTGTAGATTCGTCATATCTTTTGACGTAGATAGGATTGATTTCCAGAGTTCAAGGGATTTGGAGAAAATCTTCGTAATAAGATTTGATTCTTCGATAATCAAGGAATTTAGGATCCGCTTTAAATGCGATCATCTGTTTTGATTGCTCTGTCAGATATTTTACTATAAATTCACCCTCTTCGTTTTTATTATTTCCACAACTTACACCTTCTATTTTTTTTTTCCTCAGTTCATACTTTAAAACATTCGTTAATATGCTCCATCCAGTTCTGGTTCTCGATATACTTCTAACTTTCATATCTGTGATTCTTCTTTTTCATTTGCCACCGGAAGAATCTATTTACTTCTACTATACTCTTGGTTTTATAGTGTTTTTAGTTCTCCCGTGTCTTTATATTGCTATATGCATCGATATATATGGTTTATAATTTCTGGGTTATTTAAAAGTCTCTGGTCCTGTCTTCTATAATCATTGTCATCCATAGTGAATGCTCTCTCCTATTTACTGCGATTTATACTCCTATTTTTATTTCGGAGCTTCATTCTTTTGTTTTCTCTTCCCGACTTTAAATCAAGCGGATAATGGTCCAGAATTCGTAGGTATGAATCTCGGAATGAACATAATTAATGTTCTAAGAAGAAAATTGTAATGACGTGATCTTGATTTGTCAAATTACCAGAATACCTCAGAAAAGACCGAATCATCAAGAAAATATTTTCTTGATATGTTTAGAGTTTAAGTAGAATACAAGAGTCATGCAACATGGCACATGATGATGTTATGATCTGTGAATCATCACGTTCCATTTAGAAACTCAGCATGACTTACTGTAATATAATCACGTTGATCAAGTGTCATTATATTATACTAACTCATGCTTCAGTTCCCAACACTACTTCAAAACGTTCATATTTTAAACTCGAAGATTTCGGAATTTAAAGATAAAAATAGTTTCTTTTATGATGTAACACAGATAGCGTGAAGAGATAATTGATTTCAGATAAGAAGAGTTATGAAAATATTTTCAGAAATATGGAGGATATTGTGACGGCCTGGAAATTTCTGACCAAATTTAAACTTAAATCTTATTTGGGTTCGACACAATAAGCAAAGTCTGTAATGTTGAAGTCTCAAAAACTTTGAATTATGCTCATGTATTCATTTGACCTTCGATTAGTTCCAACGATTCACTAACAATTGTGTATAAATAAAAAATGTATATATATATATATATATATATATATATATATATATATATATATATATATATATATATATATATATATATATATAAGTATAAGCATATATAATAATATAAGAAAATACAATTCAATAATTAGAATTAAAGATGTAAAATAATATACAACATAAATTAATATTAAAATGAAAATAAGTATATATATATATGAATATGATCTCTATATATAATTAATGATTAAATGTATATTATATATGTTAAAAATAATAAATTATATAATTATTAAACATTACATAATTAATATTATATAGTACAAATTAGAATATAGTTGTTATATTAATATCATTACTCTCATAAATATTAATATTAATATTAGTATTATTAATATTATTATTATTCTAAATTTATGATTATCAAAATAAAAATTTTAAATATAAATATTATTATAAGAATGATTAAAATTATAATTTAGTTGTAATTTGAATATTATTAGTTACTATTATTAAATATCATTATTAATATTACTAATAATAATCATTATCCTTAGTATTAATATTATTTATTATTAATATAAGTATTATTATAAAAACTATCATTTATATTGTTATTACTAATATTATCATTATAAAAATTATGATATTAGCTATTTAATTATTATTAGTATTATTTGATACTATTATTATTAATATACTTAATATTAAATCTGTTATTATTATTGTTAGTATTTCTATTATTATTCTGCATTATTAATATAATTATTAATTAGTATTATTATTATTACTAATATAATTATTAATTATTATATTAATTATATGATTTATAAATAAGAAAAAGAACAAAATCAGTTTTACATATCTATCAATACTATGTCTGATTTTTGTTTATGTTAGAAGATTGTTTCAAATCACTTTCAATCACATATCAAAACAAGAAAAACGTTCGCTATATAACATCATCTGCATAATGTAAAAAAAACAGAAAACTTTATTAAAAAAATGAGGTCGATAGTCTCTGTGTGTAACTTTTTGCTCAAAATTCGAATTCAAAAATATTTTAAAAATCTAAGATTGCAGTTATGTTAGGAATTCCCTAACCAAACTATGTGCAAAGTTTCAAATCTCAATTTCTACTACCGAATCTTAATTTTGGAGTCAAAGTCTCGATTTTAAAAAGTCAAACTGTGTTCTTCGTTCAAATTAGGAAATTGTAGGTTGTTTTAGATTTTAATTATAGGTGTTGAACATTTGATAGGTGATTTATAACAACTTTTAAGTTGAGTTAATAGCCTGAAACGATCTAGATTTCAAAATCATAATTCATGTTCATATTTTTTTTTTGTTTTGCGATAGCAGTAGCAGATTTATTATAAATTTTTCTGCTTCTTTCGCTTTCTATTAATTTTCAATCATCCCAAACTAATTAAATTCTGTTTCGTTTGAAAGTTTATAACTAAAATAATTAAAAGTTTGGATTGGATTTTACTACTAATCGATTAAGATTGTGAAGAGGAAGGAGGAAGTGGAAACAGAAAAATCGCGTTAAATATAAACCGATTAGGAAAAAAAATAGAAAATAGGCAACAGAGCTATGGTCATGGGTGTTTGAGGGTTAGCTAGAGGTCTCGGGTTCGAGCCCAGTTTGGGGCATTTCTTTTTAGGAACCCTTTTTTAAAGGTAGTTTTTATTTTTAAAACTTATTATTATCATCATTATTAATGTTATTATTATTAATTATTTTTTTTATTACAAGTATTATAATAATTATTATTAGTATCATAACCTTAGTTAACAATTATGATTATTGATAGTATTAAAATTATTATCATTATTAATATGATTATTAGTGTTGTTAGTATTAAACCTATTAATGGTAGTAAAAGTATTATTAATTTTCAAATCTATCTTTTTATAAAAAAAATTATTATTATTTAAAGTAACTTTTTATTAAAATTATTATATTGTATTCATTAAAAATTATCATTATCAATATTATTTTTAGTAACATTATTATCACTACAATTATTATTAAAGTTATTAATACTAATACTAATATCATTATTTTTATGATTATTATTACTAATACTAAAGTACTTTAATTTAATATATTAACATTTACAATTTACCTTTTTAAATTAATATTAAATACTTATTTCAAATATTAAAAATAAAAATATATTAAGTTTTAATACATGATATGATATTTCTAAATAACAATATATGAAATTTATTATAAATGACATATCATATACTTTAAATCTGATATATATAATATATTATGTACTTATTTAAAATATATAAAGTGAAAAATATGAAACATATATATATATATATATATATATATATATATATATATATATATATATATATATATATATATATATATATATATATATATATTAATAATATAAAATAATATAACTAATAAAGTTATATCTATATAATTTTAATCGATTACAATTATGTGTGTTAATATACATACAAATGATATAGGTTCGTGAATCCGAGGCCAACCCTGCATTGTTCAATTTCGTCGTATGAATATTTTTACTACAAAATATTGTATTGTGAGTTTCATTTGCTCCCTTTTTAATTGCTTATGCAATATATATATTTTTGGGCTGAGAATACATGCGCTGCTTTTATGTTTGACGAAATAGACATAAGTACTTAAAATATATTCTACGTTGAGTTGTACCACCTTGCATATCTTCCCTAATAGCTTGGTAACTAATATTTACATGTTGGAAGAACATGTAAGCGCGAATCTTATTGATAGATCTATCGGGTTTGACCACCCCAACCGGGCTAGTCGCTCTAGTATCGTAAACGGTTGCATAGTACTTCGTTTTTACTACACTTGGTACAGTGTAGGGAGATTTCATAATAAAGGGAATATGCCACATTAATTGTTAAGTATGGTTACCGAAGCGCTCAACAACTTATAGAATATACTTTTATACACTTACGAGTGTACATATATTTATAAACATAAATCTTGTGGTCTATTAATATATTGAAATGATTGTTATGATAAACCTATGAACTCACCAACCTTTTGGTTGACACTTTTAAGCATGTTTATTCTCAGGTATGAAAGAAATCTTCCGTTGTGCATTTGCTCATTTTAAAGATATTACTTGGAGTCATTCATGGCATATTTAGGTCAGTACCTCACAATGGGACCAGATGTTGATGACTTCGTCCAGGTGGATTAGGACGGGTTGTTAAAGTTGGTATCAGAGCGTTGGTCCTAGCGAACCAGGTCTTGCATTAGTGTGTCTAACTGATAGTTGTTAGGATACATTAGCGAGTCTGGACTTCGACCTTAGCTGCATATTATAAGTATTGATTATCATTCCTAGTGGAAAATTATCTGCTTATCATTCCTAAGTCTAGACACGCCTTATTGCCTTTATTGCATAGATAGTGTATAGACAAATTCATATCTAAGCGTATCTATTACGGTAAACTTTCTCTGATATCTTCCGTAAATTTCTCCGTAATTTAAGGGATCCTGGTACTATATATATCTATACATATTATGCATTGAGAATACCATCCAACTATCATTTGCTGTCACTAAGCTTTTCATACAAAAAATATTTTCTGTGATCGCGTACGATGGCCTCTACGAATCGACCAAGTTCCTCTGACTCCAAAGATAGCGTGAGGGAGCGCACCAACCGATCAACTACCGTGATTTCTTTAGAAAGTGGAGATGGGTTCGCGAAACACTTACCCTATGGAGAAATGAAGAAGGTACTCCATACCATGAGCCGAACTTACCACCTAACGTCGGAGTGCTTGATCCACTTACCGGCGAACCTGTTCGCAATACCGTTTTCACTCTTTTCGCACGGATTTTCCGCCTTGAAGGTCGACTCGATGTAGTTAAAGATATTATTCTTCCTCTACTCACGAATTCTAATCAGATAGGATTATTAGAAGAAGTTAGAAGACTTCGAACTAAATATCAAGAATTGACAAATCTTACGGAAGAATGGGTAGAACTAATTCATAGACTCGAGCATAAAGTAGAAACCTTGGAGGTGACGGTGTTCGATTTGGAAGCTAGGCTCGCTTCTACTACGCAGGTACCACAAGCAGTACCAACACCAACAACAACACCAACCGCACCAGCATCATTTCCATCACCACAAGCTCCGTAAGCACCACAGACACCGAAGAGTACCGAGAATGATGAATTATGCAATATTAATTCATTACTTTCTGTTTACGATTAAAGGATATATGTATATATTTATGTATATCTCGAGATCGTAATAAAAATTCTTTTCATATTAACTATGACGTGTGAATTTTTAACGGGTAGGTAATACCCGAGAAAGATAAAAGAAGCTTTAAAGTGCTTCTATCATAATTAATTCACATATGTTATCATTCACATCTTTCATCATCGATTTAACAATCGATATCTATAAATCCATGATTACATCTTAAGAAGATATATATGTAAGTATATTTTCATAAAGATTGTAATTAAAAATTCTTTTGTACAAACTGTTAATCGTGAAAATATTTTAACGGGTAGGTAATACCCGAGAGATATTTAGATTTCACATTAATAGGTTACACTCTATATTCTTCGAATTTGATTCAACAGTCATTTGCTATCCTACTTACATCCACAGATATACGAATCCGTTCACCACAGAATAACCATTTTCATTCAATTTCATATTTGTATTTTGACTTATCAGAATCCAACAAGTGGTATAATAAAGAAAACATTGGACAAAATAAAATTTGATAGAAACAAACAAATTAACTACGAGAAAAATTTGTTAAGAATCCACGCTAACTGTTCGTAGCTAACTGTTCCTAGCTAACTGATTACGTTTTATTTATCACAATTTAATTATCGCAATTTATATTCTCGCAATTTTATTTATCGTCATTTAATTTCTGTTATTTATTTTACGCACTTTAAATATCGGGACACGTATACAAAGTTTTGACATATCATATCGACGCATCTATATATATTATTTGAAATAACCATAGACACTCTATATGCAGTAATGCTTGAGTTAGCTATACATGGTTGAGGTTGATTCTACAATAATATATATACTTTGAGTTGTGATCGAGTCTGAGACATGTAAATGGGTCACGATACATATTAATTAATTCGAATATTATATATTAAACTATATATGAATTATTGAATTGCTAACTGTGGACTATTAACTGTGGACTACCAACATTGAACAATTAAAATAAATTAAAATATTGATTATAACATATGAAACTAAACATTTCTTCAAGTTTGCCACTTGATTTCATCTTAAACAATCTTTTGTATCTTGACGATTACCATCTCCATTCAAACCCTTCGATATTCTTGAAAACCCTCGGTTTGATAACCAATGATCCAGATCCATTAACTTTGAAAATGCTGACAAAGCAGCATGTTGTAGATGGTCTTAATGGCCAAAAGTTGATGATAAAGAATGGAACGCTCGATAAAAAATTTGGTACTGAAAAACGGAGTGAGCAAACCATGAAGGAGATCAAGGATAAATACAAGGACCATACCCTATATTCAAAGAATCCAGGTAATTCTGGATCCAATGAAACCTTCAACGAATATCTTGCTCCTTACTCATATTAAAATCTTGCGAAAAATTTTTCTTCATCAACCTTCGAACTTAGAGATTCCAAAATATCATCATAAATATCCTCGATATTTCTAAGGATATTTTCATAAGTATTCTTGTCTGAAATTATATACCTCTTCGTGCTTTCTATATTACCTTATATTGGAAACTTCTGTAAAATTTAAATATAATTACGAATGAATTCTGGAGAAGTGTTAAGAATTTGAGCATGAGTTAGTATAATATAATGACACTTGGCCAACGTGATTATATTACAGTAAGTCATGCTAAATTTCTAATGGAACGTGATGATAGTTCACAGACCATACCCTCATCATGTACCATGTTACATAACTCTTTCATTCTACTTAACCTCCGAACATATCAAGAAAATGTATTCTTGATAGTTCTACCTTCCGTGATATCTGGTAATTTACCAAATCAAATCATGCTATTACGTTTCTTACTACTTAGAACTTTATGATCATTCGAAACTTTATATCTACGAGTTCTGGACCATTGTTAGCTTGATTTGAAGCCGGGAAGAGAAAACAAGAGCATGGAGCTCCGAAATATAAAGGAAAATATAAAGCCCAACAACAACATCGAAATTACAAACCATGGATATTAATACGAATAGCAATATAAAGACACGGTAGAATTAAGAATAGTATCACCCCAAGGTAATAGTAGAAGTAAACAGATTCTTCTGGTGGAAGATTAAAAAGAAGGATGACAAAAATGATAATTAGGAAAATATCAACGATTAAAACTAGATGAAGTATTTTCACAATCTTTTAGAAGTAAGGATTAAGAAAGAAAGTATAAGAGTGATGAAAATATAAAGGAAACGAAGGGATTAGATTTATAGTGAAATATCTGATATAGAAATCGAGGCAGATTTCCGTATTTAATTAGAGAGATCTTAATTTCCTTAAATCCCGAAGAATCAGATATTATAGATTTCCAAGATTTTCTTTTAAATTCCTTGATTTCTGGAAATCAACCGTGACTACGTCAATAGATATGACGAAACTCTACTTTCTCATTGCACTCTTTTATGATAGCTTCACTCGTACTTTTCGAGTAATCGAATTATTTTATCCATATTCCTCAACAGTAATAAAACTCTATTTATTAGCTCCCATTCGTAAGGAAAACATTTGTATTGTTAGCTATGACGATCTTGATCAAATTTCGGGGGACGAAATTTCTTTAACGGGTAGGTACTGTGACGGCCTGGAAATTTCCGACCAAATTTAAACTTAAATCTTATTTGGTTTCGACACAATAAGCAAAGTCTGTAATGTTGAAGTCTCAAAAACTTTGAATTATGCTCATGTATTCATTTGACCTTCGATTAGTTCCAACAATTCACGAACAATTGTGTATAAATAAAAAATGTATTTATATATATATATATATATATATATATATATATATATATATATATATATATATATATATATATATATATATATATATAAATGAATATAAGTATAACCATATATAATAATATAAGAAAATACAATTCAATAATTAGAATTAAAGATGTAAAATAATATACAAAATAAATTAATATTAAAATGAAAATAAGTATATATATATATGAATATGATCTCTATATATAATTAATGATTAAATGTATATTATATATGTTAAAAATAATAAATTATATAATAATTAAACATTACATAATTAATATTATATAGTACAAATTAGAATATAGTTGTAATATTAATATCATTACTCTCATAAATATTAATATTAATATTAATATCAGTATTATTAATATTATTATTATTATAATTCTAAAGTTATGATTATCAAAATAAAAATTTTAAATATAAATATTATTATAAGAATGATTAAAATTATAATTTAGTTGTAATTTGAATATCATTAGTTACTATTATTAAATATCATTATTAATATTACTAATAATAATCATTATCCTTAGTATTAATATTATTTATTATTAATATAAGTATTACTATAAAAACTATCATTTATATTGTTATTACTAATATTATCATTATATAAATTATGATTTTAGCTATTTAATTATTATTAGTATTATTTGATACTATTATTATTAATATCCTTAATATTAAATCTGTTATTATTATTGTTAGTTTTTCTATTATTATTAATCTGCATTATTAATATAATTATTAATTAGTATTATTATTATTACTAATATAATTATTAATTATTATATTAATTATATGATTTATAAATAAGAAAAAGAGCAAAATCAGTTTTACATATCTATCAATACTTTGTCTGATTTTTGTTTATGTTGAAAGATTGTTTCAAATCACTTTCAATCACATATCAAAACAAGAAAAACGTTCGCTTTATAACATCATCTGCATACTGTAAAAAAAAACAGAAAACTTTATAAAAAAAAATGAGGTCGATAGTCTCTGTGTGTAACTTTTTGCTCAAAATTCGAATTCGAAAATATTTTAAAAATCTAACATTGCAGTTATGTTAGGAATTCCCTAACCAAACTATGTGCAAAGTTTCAAATCTCAATTTCTACTATCGAATCTTAATTTTGGAGTCAAAGTCTTGATTTTAAAAATTCAAACTGCGTTCTTCGTTCAAATTAGGAAATTGTAGGTTGTTTCAGATTTTAATTATAGGTGTTGAACATTTGATAGGTGATTTATAACAACTTTTAAGTTGAGTGTATAGCCTGAAACGATCTAGATTTCAAAATCATAATTCATGTTCATATTTTTTTTGTTTTGCGATAGCAGTAGCAGATTTATTATAAATTTTTCTGCTTCTTTCGCTTTCTATTAATTTTCAATCATCCCAAACTAATTAAATTCTATTTCATTTGAAAGTTTATAACTAAAACAATTAAAAGTTTGGATTGGATTTTACTACTAATCGATTAAGATTGTGAAGAGGAAGGAGGAAGTGGAAACAGAAAAATCGCGTTAAATATAAACCGATTAGGAAAAAAAAACAGAAAAGAGGCAACAGAGCTATGGTTATGGGTGTTTGAGGGTTAGTGAGAGGTCTCGGGTTCGAGCCCGGTTTGGGGCATTTCTTTTTAGGAACCCTTTTTTAAAGGTAGTTTTTATTTTTAAAACTTATTATTATCATCATTATTAATGTTATTATTATTAATTATTGTTGTTATTACAAGTATTATAATAATTATTATTAGTATCATAACCTTAGTTAACAATTATGATTATTGATAGTATTAAAATTATTATCATTATTAATATGATTATTAGTGTTGTTAGTAATATACCTATTAATGGTAGTAAAAGTATTATTAATTTTCAAATCTATCTTTTTATAATAAAAAAATTATTATTATTTAAAGTAACTTTTTATTAAAATTATTATATTGTATTCATTAAAAATTATCATTATCGATATTATTTTTAGTAACCTTATTATCACTACAATTATTATTAATGTTATTAATACTAATACTAATATCATTATTTTTATGATTATTATTACTAATACTAAAGTACTTTAATTTAATATATTAACATTTACAATTTACCTTTTTAAATTAATATTAAATACTTATTTCAAATATTAAAAATAAAAATATATTAAGTTTTAATACATGATATGATATTTCTAAATAACAATATATGAAATTTATTATAAATGACATATCATATACTTTAAATCTGATATATATAATATATTAGGTACTTATTTAAAATATATAAAGTGAAAAATATGAAACATATATATATATATATATATATATATATATATATATATATATATATATATATATATATATATATATATATATATTAATAATATAAAATAATATAACTAATAAAGTTATATCTATATAATTTTAATCAATTACAATTATGTGTGTTAATATACATACAAATGATATAGGTTCGTGAATCCGAGGCCAACCCTGCATTGTTCAGTTTCGTCGTATGAATATTTTTACTACAAAATATTGGATTGTGAGTTTCATTTGCTCTCTTTTTAATTGCTTATGCAATATATATATTTTTGGGCTGAGAATACATGCGCTGCTTTTATGTTTGACGAAATAGACATAAGTACTTAAAATATATTCTACGTTGAGTTGTACCACCTTGCATATCTTCCCTAATAGCTTGGTAACTAATATTTACATGTTGGAAGAACATATAAGCGCGAATCCTATTGATAGATCTATCGGGTTTGACCACCCCAACCGGGCTAGTCGCTCTAGTATCGTAAACGGTTTCATAGTACTTCGTTTTTACTACACTTGGTACAGTGTAGGTAGATTTCATAATAAAGGGAATATGCCACATTAATTGTTAAGTATGGTTACCAAAGCGATCAACAACATATAGAATACTATTATACACTTGCGAGTGTACATATATTTATAAACGGAAATCTTGTGGTCTATTAATATATTGAAATGATTGTTATGATAAACCTATGAACTCACCAACCTTTTGGTTGACACTTTTAAGCATGTTTATTCTCAGGTACGAAAGAAATCTTCCGCTGTGCATTTGCTCATTTTAAAGATATTACTTGGAGTCATTCATGGCATATTTAGGTCAGTACCTCGCAATGGGACTAGATGTTGATGACTTCGTCCAGGTGGATTAGGACGGGTTGTTAAAGATATTTATAATGAAAGATATGATGATATCTTAGAATTTCTAACATCGATGGATGATGATGAAGATTTTTCCGTAAAGGTTGAGAGTCAGGAGTAAGGTATTCACTAAAGACTTCAATAGACACTGAATCATTTGGATTCTTTGAAGGCAGAGTTAGTCGTTGTGATTTGTCCACAGCCTCCTTCATGGTTTGCTGAACCCGTTTTCCAGTTCCAAACCTTCTCTTTTTATGAGCTTTGCCAACACACTATTTTTTATCATCAAACTTTTAATTGTTACAGCTGTCTACAGTTTCTGCTGCTTCATTCAACTTTTCCAAAAATTCGGAGAACTAATTCGTAGATTGGGGTGTTTTTCAGAAACTTCACATTCGAAGTATATAAGTCTAGGAGATAGATGTTATATGTACACATATAACTGTTGGCGTAGACATGCTGCAAGATTTCAAAATATTGATTGCTGATTCCCAGTAATTGACATGACAATTCTTTTTACAAGATGCGAATGAGTAAATGATGAGGTTTTGATAAATATAATGATTTTTCGGAAAGTCAAAGATCAGTGAAGTTGTTGGTAAGTTTATTGCTAATGTGGTGAGATATAAAAGGTTAAGACGAAAGGGCAACATATATATCGAGGTTATAATAAGACTGTTTCAATTGAAAAGTCGATGTTGACTTGCTGGAGCTGTGACAAAATTTGTTATTTTTGAAAGGAATTGCAAAGTTATTTTTTTTTTTTGCTAATAAATGCCAAAGGATTTGACACGGATACGTGTTGAACTATTACTTTGGTTTTGAGGATTTTTCATGTACAAGTCTCCGGGTAACATGTGGTTGGATCATTATCTCGAGTGTCTTTAGAAATTTCGAATTGTTTGAACATAGATTGTAATTGTTAATATACATATGATGTTCTAGGATTTTGAATGATACAAATATTTTTCTGGGTTCCATGAATAGAAATGATGTTCTAGTACAGTTTTGAAGTCAAAGTATAGTTTTGAAAGATGTAGGGATCTAAGAGTGATGATTTTGGTTATATCTCGAATTGAATTCTGAGGTTTCAAAATCGTAATATGTAATTAGATTTGAATGAGTATGGTTGTTTTGATTTCTATAAAAGAATGTATGTTGTTGTGAAAGTAGGGAGTATAGTTGATGATTTGTTGAATCAGAATCGAAGAATGTAACCTATTAATTGTGAATCTATATATTTCTCGGGTATTACCTACCCTTTAAAAGTTTCACAAGTAATATTTTGTACAAGAGAATTTCTATTACAGTCTTTATAAAAATATATGTATATTTTTTTCAGATGTAATATAGATTTAATGAATTAATATTAGATTTTTGGCTGGAATTAGAATGAATAATCTCTAAAACATTAAAGATTACATAATCTTCGCGGAGTATTTCACTAATGCAATCAATACTTCATTATTTATTCTTATTGATATTTCCTCAGTGAATCATGTTGGTGCTCGTGGAATTCCTACGAACTTCGCAAGTTACGAATGATGTTATCAAGAAAGTTTCGAGTACATCGAAGATGAAAGTGTAAAATCAAATGTATAATTGAATAATACACTTGATTTATTATGACATGGAATTTATTGAGTTGAAACAGAGATTGTGGTTAACGATAGTTAGGTCATTAATCGAAGGATTGTAGCATATTAGTAATATGAATTTAACTGGGTAGTATCTACCCTTTTTCAATTCATACATAATAGCTTAGTACGAAAAGATTTATGATGGTTTCAAAATTTATATATATAAGATATACATATAAATTCTTCAGAGGAATTGAGTCAATACTTCATAATTTGTTGATACACTATAATCGTTGTTGATTCGTAATGACGTCCACGGTGTTTCTTGAATTTGGCGGAGTTTGTGATGTTATAGGTGCTGTTGATTCTGATGATGCTGACAACACTGACTGTGCAGGTGATGCTAACGGTATTGTTGATGCTGCTGGTAAAACAAGTCTAGTTTGTAAATCATGCATTATTCTTATCAGGGTTTATATTCTTCCTTCTATCATTTTGGTTCATTCATCTCATTTATGGTTAGGGCTAGAATAGATAATCTTTAAGACTTTGGAGATTACATAATCGCCGCAGAATGTTTCTCCAATGAATCAATACTTCATCGGTTATTGTTGTTGGTACTCCTTGTTATCTACAATGCGTATGACGTTGATGTTTGAGGTACAGATTGTGATATTGAGGTGTGGGATGCGAAGGTTGTGGTTGATGGTGGTAATGGTACTGTTGGTGTTGCTGATGGTGGTATTGTTGCTGTCGGTGTTGCTGCTAGTGCTTGTAACCTTTGCACCACATTCTCTAAAGTCCCTACTCGAGCGCGAAGCTCGTTGACTTCTTCTATTACACCGGGGTGATTGTCGGTTCGGACGAGCGGATAAATAAAATCTAGAATTTGATGTAGTATATAATCGTGACGAGATACTCTGGAAATGAGAGAGAAAATGGTGTTTCGAACAGGTTCGCCGGTAAGTGCTTCAGGTTCTTCGCCAAGAGGGCAATGTGGTGGATGGAAGGGATCGCCTTATTCTTGTCTCCAATGATTAAGTAGACTACGAACCCATCCCCAATTCATCCAGAATAGATGATAGCTTATTGGTTCATCCATTTCGGTCACACTGCTTTCGGAGCTCGAGTGAAACTCCATATCGGAATCCGAGGGACTTGAACTAGTGGAGAGTTCCATTTCGTACGTTTGAATAAAGAATTTTTTTTTTCGATTTGAAATGATTTCCGGCTATCGGATGGTATTCTAATTACTTAGAATATCTATATATATAGAACAAAAGATTTCGTGAATTACGGATGAATTTACGGAATATATCAGGCAAAGTTTAAAGTAACAGATACGTTATGATATGAATTTTGTCTATACACTATTCATGCAATCAATGCAGTAAGATGTGTTTAGACTTAAGAAGATAAGCATAGTTTCCGACAAGATATGATAAGCAAAACTTTTTAACGTGCAATTAAGGTCGAAGTCCAGACTCACTAATGCATCCTAATGACTATCAGTTAGACACACTAATGCAGACCTGGTTCGCTAAGACCACCACTCTGATACCACATATAAAGAAACGTCCTAATCCATAAGAACGAATACAATAACATATGATTACATTGCGAGGTAATTGACCTCTATATGATACATTTTACAGACATTGCATTCGTTTTAAAAGATAAACTTTTATTACATCGAAAGTTGACAGGCATGCATACCATCTCATAATATCCAACTAATCGGCCATTTACTTAATCATAATCTTTACTAAACTCAACGACTTGAATGCAACGTCTTTTTAAATATGTCATGAATGACTCCAAGTAATATCTCTAAATGAGCAAATGCACAGCAGAAGATTTCTTTCAAACCTGAGAATAAACATGCTTTAAAGTGTCAACCAAAAGGTTGGTGAGTTCATTAGTTTATCGTAATCAATCATTTCCATAATTTTAATAGACCACAAGATTTCCTTTATTCAATAATCATACACTCGCAAGTGTTTAAAATTCATTCATATGGATTGAACACCTGGTAATCGACATTAACAAAATGCATCTAGAATATCCCCAAACATATAAACATCGAAGTACTAAAGCAGTTCAAATTCTCTGACTGGGGCTTGTCAAGGCCCATAGATCTATCTTTAGGATTCGTGTCAATTGGTGGCAATTATAATAAACACCAATTCTTAGGCTACCAAGTTCAACAAGGGCGATATCCGGTATAACAATTCAACCATCGAATGTAGTTTCGATTACTTGTGTCTATTTCGTCAAACATTTATAAAAGTGCATTTATTCTCAGTCCCAAAAATATATATTGCAAAAGCATTTAAAAAGGGAGCAAATGAAACTCACAATACTGTATCTTGTAGTAAAAATACATATGACGGCATTGAACAAATGCAAGGTTGGCCTTGAATTCACGAACCTATATTAAGTATATGTTGTTCAAATATATGTCTAATAAGCTAAGTCAAGTCATAGTGTATCACAATCCTAGTGCTCGAGACTAATATGTAAAAGTCAACAAAAGTCAACTTGATCCAAAATGACTTCCAAGATCTATACATGATTATTATATATCTTAAATATAGTCGTTTTATATATGTAACAAATTTTGTTAAAGTAGATAATATAAGTCATTTATTAATAAATAAAAATTTATATTAAAGTTTATATATAATAAAAATATACATTTATATATCTTAAGTAATAAAATTTATAAAGTTCACTTAATATCATAAAAATATAGTGGTATGTATTATTAATGTAATTATATTATGTGTGATAAAAATATCTTTGTATTTGATAAAATAATATTAATAATAATAATAATAAGTAAAAGTTGTATTATTTTGTGGTAATAATAATATTAATTATAATAACAATATTTATATTTATAAATGATAATAATAATCTTGATAATTAATAATGATCTTTTATAATAATACTAATGCCATAATAATAATATTTTATAAAAATAATAATTCTATGATAATTTTTAATAATAATAAATGATTACTTGTACATTGTCACTTGACTTATGACCCGGTTCCGGTTTCTCGAACGCATTTTCGTACGCTTAGAAAACTAGTATTTTATGTTCCGTGTAATGTACCTTTATACATGACAAGACTCAAATCAATGAAAATTATCCCACTCAAAATGTAACTTATTCATTTTAGTGTTTTGGTCATTTGCTTCTATAAATCGTCGTTTCGATATATATACATATATATGAAATAGTATTTTTAAATCAAGACATTTATATATCAAGATTAATGTTATATTTTATCATTTTGTACAAAAAAAATATATATATATTTACATACATATTCATTTAGAATATTAATTTATATATTTTTTGAAATATCTATTTAATAATATTTAGTTTTTCAAATACTAATTATATTTCAAAGTAACATTTTAGATCGTTTACATAATAGGAATTATTATATCATATAACGTTTTCATTTTAAAACTTAACTAGTATAGTTCATTTATGTGCTAGCGTTTATTTTAACTTCTTAACGTACTAATTGACATATCTAAATATCAATCGAATCAATAAGCGAGTGTTACAATCGTTTAGTTAATTAATTTGAAATCAAATATATCTAATATACATAAACACGTTTTAAATACACGTTGCAAGTTATTTATATATTTAACAATCAATATTCCAACTCACGTTAATTAATCAAAAACATTTTAAATAATCAAATTCCATTATAGCGAAAATCATTTTCGTACATTTGTAACTAAATTAATTGATTAATATGAAATTTAGTCTTCCACTAACTTTTGTCTAACCTTCAACAATTGACACATTTGTTCTTACTTGGAAGTCACTTTACCATTTATTCCGAATACCGTTAAAAAGAATAGATTTCTTAAATCATAGTGGACCTCATAACAGAGACTCGTAATCATAATTCAATGTATCTAATAATTCAATCATTTGGAATTATCTCTTACTTCGTAAGTAAATATATCCAATAGGTATTCAAACCAAGATGTTTAATGTACGGTGACATATACCCTAAACATTTATTAACATTATCTAGTTATAATATATATATATACATTTATGCACAAAACAAGTTACATATATTGGTTCGTGAATCGTCGGGGTTCGGTCGAGGTTAATGAATGCATGGACATAGTTTAAAATTTTTGAGATTCAACTTAACAAACTTTGCTTATCGTGTCGGAATAATATAAAGATGAAGTTTAAATTTGGTCGAAAATTTCCGGGTTGTCACATATACTTACCTTCAACCAACATCATATTTACAAAAGTATATTTTTTTATTAGTAAGCCATTTAAATTAAAATAAGTATTGTATAACGCAAGTACTCACCTAATGATTGAAGTTAATTGTCTATGTCAATTGAGCAAGATATTCTATTTTTCTGAGAAGAAACTGATTTGGTATAATCAAAAGTTAACATACCAGAAAAGATAAACATGACGAATTCCGAGACCCCAAATCATAAACAAAACCATATGCAACTGAACATTGCTTGACAATACCTGTATTGTCCTCCTCTATAATCTGTGTCTGATATACGCTTCAATCCATAAACACCTAAATAGTTAACACTAAGCATCAATAAATTATAATCCGTACAATTGAATAAGTAGTTACGGTTTATTGTTTAAACTGTGATCTAAATAACTCTACAATGAAATCACAAATTGACATAACTTGAACGATAAAAAGGAAGAAGCTATAATTGTAGAATTTAGTGAAGATTAAGAACCTTTAATTTATGGGACGAATCTTCAGCAAATCAATCGGATTTAACAGTATGTTTCCAGTGTTTCCAATTGAGAAATGAATCGTTGTCGCCGGGAAATGAAGAACTGTGAAATACAATTTGTTGCAGTAGTCTGTTTAAGCAACCAAATCAGTGTATTTTCTTAGAAAAGTAAGATTGCGATTGTAAAGAAAAGATATACATATAGACTATAGCAAACACAAAAGCAAGATGTTGATCGTAATAAAGAAAGAGGATTACCAACCGCTTCGATTTGTTTTTGTATAGATTAGGGTTTTTTGCTCTGGACGATGGGTGTTTCTTATTTTTATTAGTTTTGTGATTACAAAAACTGAATAACAATCAGTTTTTGTTTGCGGTTTTTAGAGGGGTAATTTAGGAAGCACACTTAAATCTAACATCAGTTAATGAATTCTGACATCAGGTAAATGTGAGCCTTTAGATCAATCAAGAATATTCTATTTTAAGGGTGGATGATATCGGCCAAAAAGTCACATTTTTTCCCCAATATTAAGCCCTAGAACAATAAAGATTCAAACTTTGTCGAAAAAATTATCGCTTTTTCAGTTGATATTGTAGATTAAGTAATTATGAAGACGATGCAAAAAGAATCAAGTAAAACGGAGCTTAAACGAAGATTCTAGAGGGAAAACGGTGAAAGACAAGAAATCAAGTTACGATCCAGGAAATTCAGCTGACCAGGCAAGCCAAACGGCCTGCTAAACAGCTTGCCTGGCTCAAAAACGGCCTGCCAAATGGGTCAGACAAATGGCCCTGCAAATGGGCTGGCCTGGCAAACGGCCCCTGCAAACGGCTTGCCAAACGGTCTGCCAGCCGTTTGCAGGCAAAATCCAAGTCTATTTAAAGGGCTTTATCCATCCATTTCAACACACACTCAATTTGTAATTCATTTAATATTTTCAAGCTTTTAATTAGTTTTTAGTAGTAGTTAGCTTAGCTTTTATTTTTCGGAGGATATCCCGGCGAGTCCCTGCGATCTCGGGCAGATTTCTTCGGCCTTTTCGGGTTTTTATCCGAAACGCTTGTCTTTTGTATTAAACACGTGTTCTTACTTTTTATGTTTAATAATGCGTTCCGATATTACCATGATAGCTTAATATATCTGTATGTTGCCATGATAGAAGTTTGGGTTAGCATAATTATGTTAATTTAGTACGATTACTGTTGTAACACTGAACTAGGAAGTTTGATAGATTTGTATGCTAGCATCTTAAGGATTGACCAACCTAGGTTGTGATCAGGACTTATCCACCTATATGAAATTCACTACTTCATAGGATTAAGACCCCTGGTTATACTGTATCTGAAGATTCTATGAACTCGGTATGGCCAGAGTTCCCGAGAGGCATTTAATGCGCTTTTAGGACACGGAACTTAGGAATTGAGACATGAATAACCTAGTATACCTATTGACTGTTCCGAAGAGACTTCTTAGGAGCTGTTAAGATCTAGTTAGTACCTTCACTGTGTGACCCAAGCCTATTGCATGTTCTTGTTTAATTGTTGCCTTAGGACTTAGTCATATCAACTGTTTAGGTATTTATTAGGTTTCTATCTGCTTCACTATCAGTATATCAACTATAATGCTGTATAATGTTTGAATTGATATGATCTCATTAGTATGATGGAATGGTTGTTAGTTTTCACTTAAGGTTTTTCCAACTTAAATCGACAGATTCCTTCCATTTGTGATCAGTGTTCAATCAACACGGCACGTTGTTATTCAGTTAACCAAACTGATAACGAGGGTTAGGATTAGAGCTCAACTTACTAATAAACCTAGTACTTTACTAAGGATAACCTCCAAGGTATAGCTACCTTTCAATTATACAACCAAGTGACATACTTCTCACTACTCAAAGAGAATTCCGAGAGTTCGGAGACAAGTAGGTCTGTGTAATTGGCTCATCCAACAAGATCTACATCATTCCAAGCATAGATAGTCTTAACATAAGCATAATTACCTTTCCCTAACCCAACACTGATATCTTGGTCAACATTTTCCTGATCTGCATACTCCGGATATCCTTCCATTTATTTACTTTTCCGCACTTGGGACTTTTAGCTTAAACAACCTACTATCCTTTATCTAGGTAATTTAACTAAAAGATAATTATCCACTTGATCTTCAATTCGTTAATCCATAAAAACACGACACTAGGTTAACTTACACCTTCTACACCTTAGAAAGTAAAAGTAAATTTAGGCCCCGCACAATATAAATAAACAAAACCACTGTGTGCTACCTTGATCAACTGAACAGGACGTCATGCGGCCTAACGACACCACACGAATTAAACCGTCCGTTTCGGCTGTATCTTTGTAGTGACATCAGAGTTTTCTGGCACCGCTGCCGGGATCAAATATTTTGATTGAGAAAGATTTTAAACAGATAAAAGTATTGTTTGGTGGTGTCTAAGAAAGACAATTATACACGGACTTGGTTGTTGGATTTTCCGAACAGTCTCCAATGATATTGGAACCAAAAGGATCCTGCCTCTCTGTAGTCAGCCTGGCCACCTAGATACAAGTAATATGTAAGAAATCCTATCAGTTAAGATATCCGATTAGGTTAGCGACTGAATTTCAGGAATAATTGTTTTTATTAAATTGTCGATCCTTTTAGCAAATTAATATTTTCTAAAAGTTACTTTTAAATCTTTTTAAACAGCAAATCTTAAAAAAATGGAACAACAAGATACCCTTGCTTCTATGCATAAGTCATGCTTAGAGGAAAGCGGAGGACCAATCACCTTAGGAACTGAAGGAATTCCTGAAATTAGTTCACACATGATTAAACTAGTCAGTATGATCTGTAAATTTCAAGGATTACCGACTAACGATCCAAACTTTCACTTAAACAAATTTATCAGTCTGGTTGACTCTTTTAAGAATGAAGAAAACGAGAAAAACATTTTGAAACTTCATCTTTTTCAATATTCACTTTCTGCACACGATTTAGCATGGTTTGATGAACTTAACCCGAATTCAATACATTCATGGGAGGATCTAGCAACCAAATTTTTAAACAAATTTTATCCACCCTCCCTACAAACCTGTTTAAGAAATAATATCACAAATTTTTCTCAATAAGAAAATGAGTCATTGTGTCTAGCATGGAATAGAATAAAGATAATGCTTAAAGGATGTCCGGATCATTCGTTAAGTCAGACAGACATAATATGTACGCTTTACAATGGTGTGACCAAGGATGATAAGTCTCTCCTAGACATGGCCTCGCAAGGCAATTTCATGTCCCGAACAGCAGACGAAGCATGGAATCTCTTGGATACAATAGCTGCAGAGCAGAAAGATTGGAGCAATGAAGCTGTTGAGAAGGATGACGTCTTCACTCATTCGGTAAAAATGCTGGAAACCGGGTTACAAGATCTCACCCTCACTCTTTAAAGTTTACCAATTCCTAGAAACTCCGATGCTACTAGAACCAATCTAAGGTATCCTTACCCTAGATGGGCACATAAACAGCAAAATAGCTCGGATCATAATATAATATTCCCGTTACACAAACCTACTCTCCACTCTAAGGAAATTTTAGTTGAATTTATGAAAAAGCAATACATGATAAACCTTCAAGTCATAGAATGTCAAAATAAGTTCGACACTTTGATAAAGACTTTTAAAGAATTAATCACCAATTTTCAGCTTACGCTTAAAAGTTTACCACTAAAGTTGATATAGAGTGTAGTGAGTTTGATGCCCTAGTAATCACTAGAGGAGGGAAAGAAACAACTGTCAATATACCCATACAAGATTTTTTCGATAAGGAACCTGTACCCATTGACCCAGTTATCAATCCACCGGAACCTATCTCTCCTAAGGCCCCGGAAATTATTCCGCGTGCCCGCATACCTTTCCCAGGTAGGCTTAGGAAGGAAAAATAAGAAGCGCAATTCGCTAAGTATTGGGATATTATTAAGAATTTGCATTTGAATGTACGACTAGTAGTTGCTTTAGTAGAAATGCCAAACTGGGCTAAATTTTTCAAAGAACTACTTTCAAACAAAGAGAGATTAAGAGAGATAGTTAGCTTGCCCTTAAGTGAAGAATGCTCGTTAGTGTTACAACATGGAATTCCCCCTAAGTTAGGAGATACGTGAAGATTTACGGTACCTTGCTACCTGCAAGATGTCCAAATTAGCAATGTGTTAGCAAACTTGGGAGCCAGTGTAAACCTAATGCCCTATTCGTTATTCAAAAAGCTAGGATTAAATGACTTAAGGCCTACCAGAATGACTATCCAACTCGCGGACAGATCAATTAAGATTCCTCGAGGAATAGCTAAAGATGTCCTAGTCAGAGTGGATAAGTTCGCATTTCCCGTTGATTTCGTCATTATGGGTATTGAGGAAGACACAAAGGTCCCACTCATTGTTGGCAGACCATTCCTAAATACTGCCAAGGCTGTAATTGATGTGCACGAGAAATCATTGAAACTAAGGATTGAAGGAGAAGAAATCACATTCAATGTTGATCATCTCATGAACCATCCTTGCGAAGAAGATGTGAATCTCTCTGGTTCTTTTCAAGAACTCGTCAACGAATACCTGGAAGAAACCATGGCTATATGTAGTCAAGATCAAATTTCTAAGGATCTATTCTTTACACCTCCTAAAGGAAATCTCGACAACCATTCAGCCATAAACCTTAGTCAACACAAATCTCCCCTCTCTGAAAGTAATTTTCTTGGCAAAACTATCCAAATAGCACCACTAGGACAAGACATTCCTCTACTCCTTTTAAGGAGAAGACCGAATAAAGAAATGGATTTCATTTCGGTATATCAGGAACCCCAGTCAAAGGAGGACTGTAAGGAGATTCCTGAACCTACCTTCGAAACTAAAGAAGACGTTTCTGAGGAGGAAGCATTAAGAAGGATAATTTCCAAAAATGAAGAACAGATAGCATCAGTGGCCGCTAATGAAGAATCAGAATTCCAGGAGAAGTATGACTCATTAGACCAAATGGAGATAGCCAGGATGAATCCATCTATCGAGGAACCTCCGAAAATAGAATTAAAGAAGTTACCCGACAATCTGGAGTATTCATTCTTAGAAGGAGGATCGCAACTCCCTGTTATCATCTCGAAAGACCTCACGCCACAAGAGAAGGTGAAATTGATTCAAGTTTTGAAATCACATAAGAAGGTAATTGCTTGGAAGATCTCCGATATAAAAGCAATCAGCCCCAACTATTGCACCCACAAGATCTTCATGGAAGATGATTTCAAACCTTCAGTTCAAAGGCAAAGAAGGGTCAACCCTATGATTCAGGAAGTCATCAAGAAAGAAGTAATCAAACTTCTGGATGCGGTCTGATCTATCCCATTTCTGATTCGCCATGGGTTAGTCCTGTTCAAGTGGTACCCAAAAGGGAGGGACAACTGTAATTCAAAATGAGAATAATGAGCTTATTCCAACACGGGAAGTCACCGGTTGGAGGGTTTGCATAGATTATCGTAAACTAAACGATGCAACCCGAAAAGATCATTTTTCATTACCCTTCATCGATTAAATGTTGGAACGTCTATCAGGAAATGAATACTATTGTTTCCTTGACGGTTTTTCTGGCTACTTTCAGATTCCCCTCGATCCAAAGGATCAAGAAAAGACAACCTTCACATGTCCTTATGGAACATTTGCTTATCGACGCATGCCTTTTGGGTTATGCAATGCACCAGCTACATTTCAGCGATGCATGGTAGCAATGTTCCACGACATGATTGAACGTTGTATGGAAGTCTTCATGGACGACTTCTCAGTCTTTGGTAGTACCTTTGATTCGTGCCTGTCTAACCTTGACAAGATGCTTACCCGGTGTGAAGATTCAAATTTAGTTCTGAATTGGGAAAAATGTCACTTCATGGTTAAGGAAGGAATAGTTTTAGGACATAAGATTTCAAAAGCAGGAATAGAAGTTGATAAGGCTAAGATTGAAACCATAACTAAACTTTCAGAACCTACCACAGTAAAAACGGTAAGGATTTTCCTTGGACACGCCAGTTTTTACTGACGCTTCATTAAGGATTTTTCAAAGGTCACATGACCTCTCACTCATCTCCTAGGAAAGGATGTTCCATTTGTCTTCGATAAAGAATGTATTAAAGCATTCAACTATCTGAAGGAATAGCTAACACATGCGCCCATCATGATAGCTCCTGATTGGAGTTTACCATTTGAAATCATGTGTGATGCAAGTGACTTCGCAGTTGGATCTGTACTCGGACAACGAACAGATAAGCACTTTCATCCAATCTATTACGCCAGCAAAACCTTAACCGGAGCTCAAGAGAATTACACTACCACGGAAAAGGAACTGCTAGCTGTAGTATTCGACTTCGACAAATTCCATTCCTATCTCATCTTGTCCAAAACTACGGTTTATACAGATCATTCGGCCCTCAAATATCTATTCACTAAGCAAGAACCAAGACTCCTACGATGGATCTTACTCCTACATGAATTCGATATTGAAATTAAAGATAAGAAAGGAGCAGAGAACGTCGCAGTAGACCATCTTAGTCGTTTGGAGAACCTAGCGATGGAACAACTTGCTGAACAAGATATCAGAGATAAATTTCCGGAAGAACAGCTTATGAGTTTAGGACAAACTCACATAGGATCACAATTCACTGATATTCCTTGGTATGCTGACATTGGCAACTACCTAGTTGCTGGAGTAGTATAGAAGGGAATGAGCACCTCCCGAAGAAGGAAGTTCTTCAGGGATGCCAAGTACTACTACTGGGAAGACCCTTACCTGTTTAGAATTTACCCTGATCGGATAATCAGGAGGTGCGTAGATGAAAAACAAGCAGCAGGGATTCTTCACCAATGTCACCACGGACCAACTGGAGGTCATCATGGAACAAACTTAACCGCAAGAAAAGTCTATGAATCAGGATTTTATTGGTCGTCTATATTCCGAGATGCCCAAGAGCTTGTAAAGAGTTGCGACGCATGCCAAAGGCAAGGTATTATCTCTATGAAGAATGAGATGCCTCGGACTAATATCCAAGCTTGCGAGATCTTCGATATATGGGGATTAGAATTCATGGGACCATTCCCAAATTCTAATGGGAAAGAATATGTCCTCGTAGTAGTAGATTACGTCTCCAGATGGGTCGAAGCCCAAGCATTTTCAACTAATGATGCCAAGGTCGTCACCAACTTCCTAAAGAGACTCTTCTGCCGATTTGGAGCTCCCCGCACTATAATAAGTGATAGAGGCACGCACTTCTACAATACTCAATTTATGAAGGTGATGCAACAATACGGAGTTACCCACAAAATGTCCACTACCTATCATCCGCAGACTAACGGACAACCAGAGGTCACGAACAGAGCACTTAAGAGAATCCTAGAACACACTGTCGGCCATCATGGAAATAAATGGGCCGAGAAAATAGACAATGCTCTGTGGGCATTCAGGACTGCTTACAAGAATCCTCTAGGGACTACACCCTACCGCATGATCTATGGAAAAGCCTATCACCTTCCGCTGGAACTCGAATATAAAGCTCTATGGGTGCTGAAGACCTGCAACCTCGATCCCTCAGTTACAGCCAAGCATCGGAAGATGCAGATGAACTAACTCGCTGAATTAAGAGACCAAGCATACGAAACATCATACATCTACAAGGAACGAACGAAGCTTACACATGAAGCAAAATTGATTCCTACAAAGTTTGCTCCTGGAGATAAAGTTCTGCTCTTTAATTCTCGGTTCAAGAAGTTCGCTGGAAAATTTAGATCAAGATGGAGTGGCCCATACAAAGTTGTACATGCTTTTCCATACGGAGCCGTGGAATTGGAAGGACCTACTGGCAACTTCAAAGTCAACGGCCACCGACTAAAAGCTTATCTAGAAGACCGCGATAAGGAAGAACACCTCTTCTCCTTTGATCCATTCTGAAGATCTGACAGAGAAAATTCGAGCTGTAACGACTTGATAAACAAAGCGCTCTTGGGAGGCACCCCTTGCTTATCCTTTTTATTTTTATTTATTTATTTCAATTATTTTCAGTCTATAAAAATATTATCTCTGTGTACTAACAACTAAGTGCCATACTTGCGCTTAGTACTTACAAGTTTATTGAATGTGTTCAGGCAAAAAAAATGCCAAGTTCAGGAACTTCAGTTTACATCCCAGTTCGTAGGAGGAGAACTCCTAGAGTTTACTCATCCGGAAGCAGTGCTAATCAGAACAGGCCATCAGCAGGGCAATTAGGCCTAAGGCGATTGATATTGGAGAGTGTTGACGAGGATATTGGCACAACACCGCCAGCTCCTCCTGTTCGACGATCTAGACGTCTAGCCAGGAGACCTGCTGAGCACACACAGCCACTAGAGACACATAAGCCACATACGGTGATACACTATGGAGCCACATTGAATGACTCTGATGTTACATGGGCATTACTCAGAGATCAGTAGAGGCTCTATCGAGCTCTTAGAGCATACCTTCAGCATAAGGGGATGTCGTGCAGTACTCTGGGCCCGTCGTCATTTAGGCTAGCGCGCCGTGTTCAGCCGACACGACAAGCTACCCCCAGGCGTTTCACACCGGCCTCAGTTCACTCAGTCGCTTCAGCTGCCATCCCAACACATGCTACTCCTATTCCCATCACGCCACCTGCTCCAGTTATCGAGCCAGTCACTGAGCTACCTGAGGGTTGTCACCTAGTCACGATTCCCATTTCAGTGGAGCCACCCACGGCCCAGGCATTTGGGATTACCGGGAACATACCTGATGAGGAGCCTTTCCTGAGCCTATCACACATGGAGTTGCTGTGAAACCTCTGTATGGATTCACTACTAGGCCCTGAGTTGGATATACAACAACCACTTGAGTACTTGCCGAGACTAGAGGATGATGATCATCTCTTTGGATACTTCGCAGCGCCGACTCAGCACATTGACCAGGATAGTATTCCATAGACTACTTTACTTTATTTTAATTTTAGTTTATCTTTTTGAACCATTGTACTAAAAAGCTATATATAGTGGAAATGCTGCCTTTCTCTTTTTGTTCTTCATGCAGAAATCTTATCAAAAGAGACCGGTCCTTTTCAGCAATTAGGAGACTGACCGTAGGAAGGCCCAGCACTAGGAAAGTAACACGGCCATAGGGAAGTAATCCCTCCTCAAACCTATTTCGATTATTACGCACTAAAATCTCTAAGTGTGGGGTAACCCCCGCAACTAACTTGGAAATTTTAGAAGACAATGTCCTTATTTTATAAAGTATTAAAATATTCTTCTTCAGAGAACATTAGGGACAATGTTCTTCTAAGTGTGGGGTAATGGGTAAAGGTTTAAAGGACGAGTAACCGTAAAATGCCAAGTTTTGAAAAATTCTTTTGTCTAAAAAGTAATTAAGCAATGGATATTGGGTGATTTCGAAAAAAATTCTTACCTTGTTTTTGCCCAAAAGATCCAATAAAATTGCTAGAAATTGGTTTTCAGAACATTCATTAGAACGAAACGATTAAGCTGAAACTTATGTTTTGTGTCAAAAGATTTCTTTTAAGAAAATATGTAAAAGGCTACGCATGATCAAGCACGACCCCTACTCCCAAAAGGTAAGGAATCTTGGACCCAAAGTATCTGTATGACCCATCAAATCTGCAGTACTTTGTCATTTCAATTGATGAGCGTGCCGGTGTACGGTACAAGTTAGAACTTGGTTCTGACATACATTTCAAGACCAATGGTTAGTAAGCACCATACGTGGTGCAGGTGCGATACTCCTTCCGAAATCATTCTTAATAGAGAAGACAAAAAGTCATCCGTTTCCGTTTCCACTCCACGCAATTTAAACCGACCAACTCACAAAGAGTTGATGAATCAGAAATATTCACCACAAATTCACTCCCAAAATACACCATTCATCTTCATTCCCCTTTCCATTCATCAAAAGATCCAGAGATTAATAAAGAGATAGATCGATCAAATTCGCTTCAAAAGCACTTGTTGAAAGATTCCGAACCCCTGATTATTTTTGATAGGTCAAATACCTATTTTCAGTCGACTATCACTTCCTCTCTGGGCACCAGGAACAAAAGACAAAAGTTATGAAGAAAGGGTATGCCAAAAAAAATGTGTGATGAAAGAGTAAAGTCTCTACGAATAAAGGCAAAGAAAAACCCGAGAAGTTGCCCTAAAAGAAAGATACCGGAGGAGCCAAAGAAAAATCTAGACAAAGTCTTAGCAAAATCCGCCTCTTCTGAAGAACAATTTTACGGATTCCAAGCCACTCTCTATCCAAAAATGGATACTCTGAAGAATTAAAGTCTATCAATTCTCGCAAATATCAAAAGATCTGGATACCTTTCACCAAGCCATTAAAATTTACAACCAAATCTTACAACCCGTCTTCCTCTTAAAAGAATGCCTAGGAAGAAGATCAGTGCCGTCCTTACTTAACCGGTGGAGATATCGATGCTTTACCAAGCCTATGATGAGAAATGTTACAAGATGTGATGACCCGACAAAATCATCATTGACGGCACCGTCAACTTAGGTCCCGTAACGTGGTCATAAGTCTTTAAAACAAAGTTTGACCAAAATATGTCGCATTCATTTCAAATGTAAAGATGTTTCAAAGTTTACAAAAGTAGTTTAACAACTAGTTACGTTAAAACATTTAAAGTACAAATGAAACCTATGCGACACAATTTAAAGTAAAGTCAAAAGACGCTCCATGTATGCATGTATACTCGACATCCAAGCAAGTATCAAAATAGTGTGCGGAAGCATGTATCACTTAGCAATCAAGGATCTGAGAAAAACATAGAGAAATCTGTCAACAAAAAACGTTGGTGAAATCATAGGTTTAGTAAGTATGTTGTATTGAACCCCAAGATTTAATATAAAGTTGATTATCAAAATCATTTGCATTCCATAAGTTGTTGTTCGTTCGCGAGCACCCAATTATCAAGACTTAACTGTTATACGAACCCCGTTATCATAGTGTTAGAACATACACTATATCCAAAAATATATTTCATCCGCTAATGGTAGCGAACCGTCCGAATGAGGGCTCGTCAAGCCCGTATGGATCCACACAACATAAGTTCTCGCTTACACCCTACAAGTGTAACTAATGATAATCGAATTGAGGCTTTTTGTTCTAACTCGCATGTGGAATATTTGTTTTCGTACTTGTGTTCAAAGCATAAAATTATAAAACGTATATATTTCTCATCCCATGATTTAAAGAATAAAAGTTGTTGAAAAGGTGGGACTATGATCTCACCTTGAGTGCACGAGTATAAAGGTACTTCAAAAAGTAAACGTGTGCAAGAACGAATGCTAGTCTTGACGTAAACAAGTAGGTTATCAATACCGGTAAAACACGGTTGGTCAAAGTTGTTCAATTAGTCCTATGGCTCGTTACGACTCGATTATATAGCATGTGAATCAAGTTGTCAAGTTTCATGCAAGAATCAAGTATAAGAGAAAGGTTATAATGATTAAACAAAGTATTGGTTAAGTTTGAATAAAAGTCAACTTTGGTCAAGTTAAAGTCAATGAAAAAGTCAACACATTCGGGTCGGGTCTCAGACAATTTTTCTGAGTTATATAATCATATATGAGCATGTTAGAACAAGTTACATGGTAATCGGAGGTGCGTAGCATAGTTAGAATTAAACGTGAAAACGCGAATTTGGACAGCCTACAATCCAGGCATATGCCGCGCCGCGCCAAGGGTTCGCGCGACGCCGCGGCACCTCGGTTTACCTGATGCTTCACATCTTGGTTAAAGTTTATTTTCAAAACGCTCTTTGAGCCGCGACGCACCAAGGATTTGCCGCGCCGCGGCAAAGCACCTGGGCAGATTTCTGGGCAGTTTCATGTGGTCAAGTCTCGAACCAAATTTCACCAAAACACAAATTATGGTCAACAAACATGGAAAACGCTTATTGTATGTCATTTGAAAACACCCATTACTAGTAGTTCAATTGAACTCATAATAATAACTAAACTAAACATTTTCAACAACATAATTTGCATTAAATGTTCCTCATTAATTACATTCAAGTTTATAAATACAATTTGGTGATTCGGGAAATAAATGCATACATATAATACGTCATTTTGTAGGTAATTATGCATACAATACTACTTAACACTTACAAACAACATTGCAAAGCATTTAATGCATCAAAAATTCACATTTAAGGCTACCAAACCCTAACCAAAAATCATGAACTCAACAATCATGTTAATGGAGTCTTTCTAAGTCAACCTACACATCAAATTGAAGCTAATGATGCTAGTAACACATTTAATACAGAAACTTTAACATCTAACAACATTTAATCAACCAAAACTCAAGATTTAACAAGTCGTTTTTCAAGTTTATGCTAGTTACACGAAAATGACAAGAACGAGCAAACAATTCATGTATTCATGTTAGACTTGAGCCATAAACACTAATTAACACTTTTATTAGTTAAGAACACCAAGAACAAAAATCTTGAGTTTTTGAAAAGTTACCCAAAAGAGATGAAGTTGGTGTGGAATTGAAGAGGAAGATGCAAGGATTCCAAATTATGTAATTTGTTTTGATGTTTGCTTCCTTGAAATGATTTAGATGATGATTCTTTGTTGAGTGGGTTGAGAGAAAAATGGAAGTATCAAAAAGAAAAAGGGAGGTGAATGAATGGTGGAGAGGAGATGGTTGACTAGTTGACCTAGTTGAACTTTGGTCCCTTGGCAACATTAGTCCCTCGAGTTTAAAAGCGGGTGCGTGAATTAACTAAACGAATTATTTTAAAAACGCCAATTAACGGGTGATGTTATAATTAAATAACGGACTTTAAAATAATTAAACAGAAAGTAAATGGAAAAAGACGGGTTATTACATTACCTACTCCCTAAAAGAAATTTCGTCCCGAAATTTAGGTAGATGTAGTAGGTGTTGCTTCCTTCTCGAGATCTTGCGTTGCCAACTCTACGAATAAGTGAGGATACTTTCTTTGCACTTGATCTTGTCTTTCCCAAGTAAACTCGGGTCCTCTTTTGGCATTCCAACAGATTTTGACAATCGGGATTTTACTTTGTTTTAGCGTCTTGACGTACTGGTCCACAATTTCAACCAGTTCTTCTACGAAATGAAGTTTGTCATCAATAGTAAGCTCCTCGAGAGGGATGACGAGTTCGGGTTCGGCAAGGCACTTCTTCAAGTTTGATACATGGAAAGTAGGATGAACGGATCTCAATTGAGTCGGAAGATCTAAACGGTAAGTAACGGGTCCAATACGCTCCAAAATTTCAAAAGGACCAATATATCGCGGATTTAGCTTCCCACATTTCCCAAAACGGATTACACCTTTCCAAGGTACGACTTTTAACATTACACGGTCACCCACTTGGAATTCGAGATCCTTACATCTAATGTCGGCATAGCTCTTTTGACGACTACGGGCCGTCTTAAGCCTTTCTCGGATCTAAACGATCTTCTCGGTTGTTTCACGAATGAGTTCGGGGCCAGTTATTTGCTTGTCACCTACTTCGGCCCACCAAATAGGGGAACGACATTTGTGTCCATATAAAGCTTCGAAAGGTGCGGCGTTAATACTCGAGTGATAACTATTGTTGTACGAGAATTCAGCTAGAGGAAAATGCTTTTCCCAAGCTTTTCTGAAATCGAAATGCAAGCTCGTAACATATCTTCCAAGGTTTGAATCGTGCGTTCGCTTTGTCCGTCGGTTTGTGGATGATATGCGGTGCTCATGTCTAAACATGTCCCCAAAGCTTCTTGTAAAGCACCCCAAAATCTAGAAGCGAAACGGGCATCTCGATCGGATATAATCGATAAGGGTACACCGTGACGGGATACAATCTTCAATTCGTTAATCTATAAAAACACGACACTAGGTTAACTTACACCTTCAACACCTTAGAAAGTAAAAGTAAATTTAGGCCCCGCACAATTTAAATAAACAAAACCACTGTGTGCTACCTTGATCAACTGAACAGGACGTCCTGCGGCCTAACGACACCGCACGAATTAAACCGTCCGTTTCGGTTGTATCTTTGTAGTGACATCAGTGGAGATCTGTTTTTGTAATGGATTATCTTAAAATCTGACTTAAATATAGCTTTGCTTTAATATATAGAGTAGATACATTAAATATGAAAATAAACCCATTAAACAAAGTACATTTGAGGTGTTGTTACTCTAATTTAAACGTGTATACAATGAGAAATGGGTTTTATAGAAATGGGTTTGTATGGAAATAATTTGAGAAGCATGAACTGAAAACACAGCCATAATCGTTCAAATTTACCGAGTTCGATGAAGATGATTGTGGGTTCTTCATCGTTCAGATCTACCGAGTACGAACTCCGCGAATCATCTCCGCCGTATTCCACCATCGTAAACCCGTAATGCCGTAACCCTTGGGGATGAATGTTTGTTTTTATGTACGATGGTGGATATGATTTGTGTAATAGAAAAAATGGAATTGGGTTGTGTATGTGCAAGAAACATAGCTTGTTTCTAGATCTATATTGGTGATGATATAATTAGTTGGGGTTTATATTTAGTGATAAAATTAGATCTATTTCCATTACAGAGGTGTATGTGAGAAAGATGAAAATAAATTGTTGAATTTTTTGTTTAATTTAAGTTAGTGTTGAAGAAATTAGGTCTAGTTAAACATGATATGAAAAGATAAAGTTCCTCAAAGCAAAGACAAATAATAGGGATCATTTTAGCTATTTTGTTCAAGAAAAAGATAAAAGGACGAATTTACCTTCATGTGTGTGGCATGTGATTAGAGTTAACGGACTTTTTTAATGTCTGTCGGTCAGAGGGACGAAATCAGTACCATTTGCAAATCACGAGGATGAAATTCATAAAAAAAAATCACGGGGACTAAATCAGCGTTTTAGTACAAACCACTGGGACTATTTCAGCAATTTTGTCTTTAAATTATGTAATTTTATATTTTAGTAATTTAAATTAATGTACTTTATGTATAATAATGTGACTAGGACGTGCGGGTTTTGTGTGTGGAGTAGTGGTGGTGTTGGTTTTTGGTGTGAGTTGTTAGTGGAATGCTGATGTGACATTTTATTTTTATTTTTGTTGTTTTTATTAATTTGTTTTATATTATTGATAGTTTTTAAAAAATAAAAATAATAAGAATAATAATAACTTTTTTTAATGATACGGGCTACTTTTTTAAAGTTGACCAACAACTATATTTTTTTCTATAAATACTCTATTTCACCAACTTCAATTCACACTTCACATTTTCTACAAATTCTAAACTTCTAAAACTCTCTCCATTGTTCAAAATGAGTCCGTTGAATGTTGGCTTACAAGTTAATTACGAAGGTGAATTTTATCGGAAAGTGATAAATTATCAATCTTGCCGGCAACAAGAGTATTTCATTAATGCGCGTGAGTATGACTTATCGAAGTTGATTGAGTTTCTTAAGGAAGACATACCTTTGTTTTTCAAACAGGTTTGGTATTTCAAAAAACCCAACGTTCCCGCCTCGCTACTTGAAAATGACCACGATTGGTTTGCTTTGGTAGGGCGAGCATTGGGGTTATGAAACAATTAAGCTTTATATCAAATTTAGGGATGAAAGCGAAAATATTGTTGAAAGTTATCAAGAAGTTGTACCTGAATCTCTAAAAGGGTTCAACAATACGATATTCGCGATTACGAAGATTGATCAAGGTGTATGTTGAAGATAGCCGTTAGGAATTAATGTAATCGTTTTAGGAACTAACTTGTTCTTCTGTTTAGGAAATAATGTAATCGTTTAGGAATTAATGCAATAAACGACTATATTGTAAGGAATCACATTATTATTAAACATAAGGTACATTAATTTAAATTACTAACATAAAATTACATAATTTAAATAAAAAAATATATAACAAATAATTAATTATTCATTAGCGGTACAAAAGTAAGGTGATAAGAAAAGAAAAAAAGAAAGAAAAGAAAAATGAAAAATGAAAAAGAAAAAATAAATTAAATTATTTAAGGGAAAAAGACAAAATTACGTCGGTCGTCCCTGAACTTTCAAAGAGAGAAAATGAAAGAATTGCCCTCACATGTTTGGCACATGCTGAAGGTTAACGGAGAAAAGAGACGGACAGTTAACAGAAAGACGACAAAAGTTATAAAATGTAAGTTCAGTGACGACGAACGCAAAAAAAAAAAAAAAACTTTGAGGACGACGCCTATGATTTTGTTATATGTTCAAGGACGACGGGAGTAAATTTGTCCTAATTAATAAAATCACAAGAGTTGGAGGATTATCTAATTAATTGATTTGAGGGTAAAAATGTAAAGTTTTAAAAAGTACAATGTAATAATGACATTTCTTAACCTGTATATTTTTTTCTGGGATAATTAATTTGGAACGGAAGGAGTATTTGCCTAACATTCTTACGAATGTGACCAACACAAACGTAGCGAGATTCAAGATAAACTACCTCAAAATGAGAATTAGTAATTTGCGAACAACTTCCCCTATGTTGACATCAGTGAGATGATTAGCCACACTACTATGGAAAAAAATAAATGTATTTGAGTAAAATTACTTGCCTAGGTCTGCTAGGCCTAAGATATCGTTGAATTCTTCTAATTTCCATACGTACTATACACCATCAATCTTGAAACGCACTGTATTGTCAGTACGCCTATATTTTAAAAAAAAAACTATAGAATCACGAACACGATCCGGATAAACCAGAAATTTATAATAAAATTTTCAGTTGCAAATCATCAAACATTTGGAATACTTGTTCAATACCTAGGTTGCTGTTATAAAAAAATGACAACAGTCGGCCCTCATGATTCGTCTTCTTTCAAAGGACACGTTTTATATAATAATTTGTTTATTTATATTGTGAACCCAAATGATCACTGGGCCCTCTATTTAAAGGGATAAATTTTTTTCTAAAAAATCAGGAAAATGTCAGAATATCATAAATATCTGATCCCGGTGCAACACGCACCATGCACGGATCAATACGCACAGTGCATTTTTCGTGTTACGTGTAGCGAGTTACGGGTAACAAGTAATGTAGTTGGTAAAACGAGCCAACGACCAAGGAACATGCAAATACAATGGGCACCGTGTGTGGTGTCTGGCACGTGAACGAAGATCATATTGACAAATACAAAAATTGAAGGACATATCATTATATAGTTTGCGATTTATGGGGATGTTAACCCATTTCCGGGTTTTTAAACTCAATAATACTAAATCCAATCCAGTTAGTTCCTAATAGGCCCACTTCAACCTTTAGAATCACGAACAAGATCCGGATATACCAGAAATTTATTATAAAATTTTTTGCAGTTGCAAATCATCAAACATGTAGAATACTTGTTCAACACCTAGGTTGGTGTTATCAACCAAATGACAATAGTCGGCCCTCATGATTCGTCTTCTTTCAAAAGACATGTTTTATATAAAAATCTGATCCTGGTGTAACACACACCACGTACGGATCAATACACACAGTGTGTTTCTGTGTTACATGTAACGAGTTGCGGGTAACAAGTAATGTAGTTGGTAAAACGAGCCAACGACCAAGAAACACACACATACAGTAGTCACCGTGCGTGGTGCCTGATGCGTGGACATATGTCATATTGGCAATTACAAAAATTCAAGGACATATCATTATATACTTTGCGATTTATGGGCATTTTGACCAATTTCCAGGTTTTTAAACTTAATAAATACTAAATCAAATCCAATTAGTCCCTAATAGGCCCATTTCAACCTTTACTAACCCTAGTAGCAAATTCAGCTTTTATTTATTTATTTTTTGGCAAATATAGTAGTATATATATATATATATATATATATATATATATATATATATATATATATATATATATATATAAAGATCAAATGATCCGAAATTACACCATTAAAATAGTTCTGATGAACTGTACTCATACAATTGAATTGAGCCAATCGCATTAAACAGCTAGAAACAAACACCACTAGACAAACATAACCGAAACTAAACATACATATACAAGCACCCGACCCCAAACTCGAACTTCGCTTTCAACCCACATCGATGAACGCACATCAGTCACGCCCACCGGGCAACCCAAGAACACTAATCTCGAGACCTAACTTTCCGAAGCCAAACAAGTTAGCTACGTCGGCAACAACATCACGCCCAACCAAACAAACACAATGACGGAAAAAATGGAATGAACGAGAGCAACCGTGCAACAACCAACCCGAATCATCAGCAAAGCCGAGCCACAAAAGATCAAGGCTATAATCGCCAATATTCAGGGGACATTTACAAACCAGTAGATCCCGACGATCAACCAAACAGTAGCCAGCTTCGACCGGTATTCCCTGGCCAAAAACCAACAGCCACCAATTTCAACCAACCTAACGCCAATTTAGGTAACCAAAGGCCACCAACGACCGCTAACAGTGAAAAGTAAACGGAGTCACCATCAGCCGTCAGCAACAAAAGGTGGCTGTCGGACAACCACCATCGGCGACCATTGTTTGCCTCCACCTTCAACCACCGAGAGTCAAAAGCAGCCGCTAACAGTCGGTAAAGGCCGTGAGCATCCGCCGCCACCCCTCAACAGTGTTCGACGGCGGACGAACCGCCAAGATCTACCAGATTTCAACATAAAACACGAACAACCAAACCCCTGCCAAAACAAACCCACCCGCAACCAAACCGAAGCCCAACCAAGTGATATGTAGAATTCCAGGTTGAATTCGTCGCCTACAAACAAACCTGAGAAGAAAACGGCGGTGGAGACGGAGAATAGAAGAGGCAAGAAAACCCATTCGCCGGCCGAAATCGCCACCATAAAACACCCAAAAACCCCAACCATTTCCAGAATCCATGCTGGATTCGTCGCCTGAAAACCAGAGAAGAAGACGAAGCATTATAACGACGCAAAACCCACCGGAGAAGAGAGAGATGGAGGTCCTTTATTTCGACGGAAAGCTTAGAAAAACCGAGCCACCGGCGAGATGCCGGTGGTCGGAGAAGCCAACAGCGCTGTTACCAAACGGCGGTCGTGGTGGTCGAAATGGTGGTGGCGGCTTGTGTTAAAATTAGGGTTACAATTTGGGGGAGAGAAAGTTCAGAGGTAGTTCAATTAGTGTATGAAAATGAAAAATGAGAAGTTTAAAGATAGTAAAGGATACCGGAATACAAATGGCGAAGAAACAAAGTAGCAAATTCAGCATTTTTTTTGGTAAAATATATATATATATATATATATATATATATATATATATATATATATATATATATATATATATATATATATATATATATATATAGATCAAATGATCAGGCAGATTACATAATTGAGTACTGAGATCTAATAATCTCTACAAACATTAAACGATACAATTGAAATCTAACAACACCAATACACATTGAAACAAGAGCAACTACAAAAAAACAAGCTGCACTGCCACAATCCACACCTATCGATATACAACCCCAAGCCCGACCAAGCTCAGAAAGGCCCCCGAACCACTACCTCACCAACCCGTCAAGAGCAGCATCCGATCATCAGTAAACTAACAAGTCCCGTTCACCGGGAAGCCCAAGAACACCCTCCTTGAGACCAGCAAACAGTAGAAGACCCTCAAATAACAGACAACCCCACCGTACGGGCGACGGAAAAGCCCTCAAGAGACCCCAACTGAAAACCTCATTTTTCGTAACCAAAGAAAACGGTAACGGCGGCAACAACATCGTACCATCCCGGACCGGTAACGACGACAAGGAAGATGGAATGAAACAGAACTAGACAGCTAACAAACAACCCAAACCACCATAAAATGATGGTAACCGAAATTCCGGCAGGAACTCTGGACACCACAGTAGGGCGGCGACGGACACCAATCAAGCAGCAAACCCAGAGCATATATGAACGCCAATTTTGTAAAGCACATACCACCAAAAAAGAAAGAAAAGACAGGAAACGCCGGAACCAAATTCCGGCAAAAACCGCCGAGTAAAAAACACCGACGCCCAAAAACCTACCGGAAGTCAGGGTACAAGACAACGACGATCAACAAAAAGGCCTAACAACAACGACAATCACAGATCTCAAAAAAAGATCGCCACCTGTGAAAACGGAGTTGCAAAAGACCGATCGCTGGAAAGCTGAAGAACAAACAAGCAAACCCTGAAACAACACCCCAAACCAAATAGAAACAAGGATACTTACCCTAGAAGACCCGGAAGAACAGAATGCCGTTGAAAACGGCATTCGCCGCCTGCGCTGCCGGGAAAACGAAGGAAGCCGGTCGACACCTCGAATCACCGGAAATGGAAGAAAAAGGTAGATCTAAGAGAAAAGAAGAAAATAAAGCATAAAAAGAGGTTCATCGGACCTCCGGCGAGATGCCGGAGGCCGGAAACGTGATAGAAGCAAATTCAGCTTTTAACGAGCTTTATCTTGGGTCATTTACTCATTTACCTCATCCATATTTACGTAATATCCCCTCCAACTTTCTCACTACTCCTTTCATAATCCCCTAAACTATACTTGCCAACACACAATCTCTCTTTTATACGGAGTATTTCGCAAACGAGGAACAGAACCTAAAATAACAGAAACCCTAAAACGTATTTCTTCTTCTTCTTCTTCTTCTTCTTCTTCTTCACTTGCATCGATAATCGATAAATCAGATCAAATTAAATCAAATCATACACACACAAACGCGTAATAATCAATCAAGAGAGCGAATCAAATTCATCTGTGTGTGAATGGGGAAAAAGAAGAAAAGAGTAGCATCATCAGATGTATGGTGTTATTATTGCGATAGAGAATTTGATGATGAAAAGATACTGGTTCAACATCAAAAAGCTAAGCATTTTAAATGTCATGTTTGTCATAAAAAGCTTTCTACTGCTGGTGGTATGGCCATTCATGTCTTACAGGTTCATAAAGAAACTGTCTCAAAGTAAACCCTAATTTCTCTTTTATTTTGTCAATTTTTTTTTTTTTAATTTTTTCAAATCAGATTATGTATGATGAACTTGATTGCATTGGACTTGACTGTTTGACTTTATATGTGCCATTCTTAACATGCATTTAATCGAACGCCTTGTGTGCAAACAAGTTTTCTGTAAATTGATTGTTGGAATTTAAAACTTATATGGTTGTAACAACGATATAAAGGGTTGATAGATTTGCTAGTTACTTAGGCTATTATGAGGTTAATCATCCCTATTGTGTTATGGCTATTATGAGGTTAAAATTATTCCTACTGTGCTATCAGTATATTGATATTTGATTTATTCGTGCACTGATAGATGTAGACAAAAAGAACTACGTGCCTTGTGTGTTTATTATTCGTGTTGTGAAAAAGCGTTCTCTCATCAACATTATTGTAACTTTGTAAGATCATATGCTATATGAGATGTCATGTTGGATTAAGCCGCAGACGTGCGTTGGGTTAATTAATGGGAAATTATTTGTGGATAAGAATTTACTTGTACTCCACTTTATATGATATTATTATCAAATGAGTGCCAAGCTACACAAAATTTATTAATGTTCCATTATAGAGACTATTAGTTTGTAAACACTGTTACCTGTTAGATTACAGAACCTTAGACAAATTGCAGTAGGGATTTAATAATGTAGGGCTTGATAACCTGTTTGATTTTACCTGATAAAGATAATGACTCTCTATTTGGAGTGTAGTGTTTTTTTTTTTTTTTTTTATTATTATTTTTTTTATTTTTTTTACTGCATCAAGGTCTTATCTTCATCTCCTATAGATGCTACAATAGGATGTCAATAGGTTGGTGCTCTGTATGTATGGATCAAATTGAAAGGAAAGAAATGTTTTGATTCTTTATGACTTGATCCCATACTACATGATAGTCAACTTATAGACTGCTACACTCACGGAAGGTTTATTTTCATAGTGCACTCAACGCCTTGCACACAGAATAAGACCCAACAATAAAATTGGAACTTTTTTTGCTTCTTCATTAGGGTATTATGAAGTCCTGGTAACTTAAAGTAGTCTGAATAAACTACTTATCTTTTTAATGATAGGAGATAGATGCTAAATTGTTGCAGTAACATGTGATGTGACTTTAGTAATTAGGCAAGCGTCGATATGCACCAGAAAAGTATTTTGCTGAGCTTGTTTTCGATATGTCTTGTACTCTGTTGTCATTTGATAATATTACTAGCATTAATTAGTGGGCTTTTAGGACTAAAAGTAATGATTTATGCATTGAAGTATCCAGCTGAATGTCCTTAAGTAGTAGTAATCTACCAGTTATTGTGTGGAATATATACTTTAGCAGAAACAATTTGATAAACTGTTGACAAATGGTTGCCGAATTTCAAGACGTGAGACTCTTGTCCCTGTACTTTATTAAAATATAATTTTATACAGGGTGCCAAATGCAAAAGAAGGCAGAGATTCAACAGATATCGAAGTTTATGGAATGCAGGGGATCCCAGCTGATATCTTGGCCGCTCATTATGGAGAGGAAGGTATCTAATATGACAATTATTTGTTACTTATTTAATTGCATTTAGTTTTTCGTATTATGTATTATTTAGTGTTTCTTAGGTGTTACTACGTATTAGATTGATTCAAATTACTGAACTACATGAAATGAAAAGTATTATACTATACTACGTACTATTTACTGGTAACTTAAATAGGTATGACTAGTTTTAGTAAGAGCAAATAGACTCAAAATGACTGGGTCTGGATCTAAAACTTTGTACCGAAGACTTTTCTATTTTAAATGCTAGATATGTAGTTTGAGCTACATGCTTTGACATCAGATATATCTTTTTGTTGCTGCTCTTTTTTATTCTGTTTTTTTTTTTTGTTTTTTTGTTTTTTTTTAATAAATTCAATTAGATTTTGGACACTAATAACTTATTAGCTTGATATTAAGGTTGCAAAAGTCGCTAATCGGGGACAATCGTTCGGGACCATGGAGGAATTAATAGGTCAAATCGGGGATTAATCAGATCTTACTATTTTGTAAATAATAAATTTAAAAGTATGTGCGTAAATATACAAGAAAAGCATATACATAACATAAAATAAGTTGTATAGAAGCAGTTACATAATATAGACCAATATTATACTCAAAACCCTATTTTTAAATCAAAGTGAACTGTTGACAAAGTTCGACTTTCACCGATGTTGACTGATTAATCTTGTTTTTGAATGATTAATCTCTAGTTTGACCGGTTAATCCCTTCTTTGACCGATAATCCTTGTTGACCAATGGTTGATCGATTTTTTGGAGCGATTTTGACTAACCCTTTTGTAGACTTCTCAAAAACCAATTAATTACAACAATGCTTGTCTATCACATTGTTTTTGATTCTACTCATTTAGGTTAGTCTAGATAGATATTATTTGTTCAGTATCTATAACTATAACTATTCCTTATCCTTGTAAATCATCGGTCTCTGTATTGGTTCTAGTTTATATAAGGTGGTAACCTATTTTCTGAATACATTTGAAACAACGTTTTTTAATAATTAACTGACTCATGGTAACAGAAGGATTATATGGTGTAAACGGCCCATATATTGATGTATCAGTACTTAACTTTGGTTTATGTGTATTTTATCGTTTGTTCTTTTAGAGATTCTATCTTACAAATTGTTTTCCATTTGTTTTAATCCACGTAACTTTGTCATCTTGTTTAGTGATCGAGGTCCTAATTTACCATATGTCATTTTATTATGGATGTTGAAACTGTTCTGGTATATATTATTCTTCCTTAGTCAGAGAAATGATAAATCTCTATTCAATAGTTTATTCTTTTTTTTTTTTTTTTGGGAAATATAACAACAATCCACATTTTTCTTTAACATTTGCAGACAATGACAATCCAAGTAAAGTTGGAAAATTGGCGATTCCTACCATGCCAGTCCCTGGTCCATTAGGATATCCTCCATCAACAATGCAAACTATGTAAGCTATATTTTTTTACTTCTATTTTTGTACAAAAATTAAGAGTGTTAAAGATTTCAAATCCCAAATTTGACATGTTCTTGTTTTATTTGAAGCAGTTTCAGGCCTGGATTACCTGTTCCTCGACCCGGTTGGGCGGTTCCACCTCGCCCACAACCCTGGTTCACACAAAATCCAGTTGGCTCGGTTCCTCCTGCACCACTTGGAATGGTCCCACAACCCTTATTTCCGGTTCAACCAATGCGGCCTCCTATTTCAACTGCACCACCAGGGCTACAACCGCCGTATCCTGCAGCTCCACCTGGATTGATGACATCATCACCATCTGTTCCTGTATCTCAACCTTTATTTCCTGTTGTTGCTAGTAATGGCATGCCTTCTCAAACTTCAGCATACTCTGCGTCTACGCTTTCAACAAGTGTTCCGTTAAACTCTCCTTCGGATCCAAATGCCAACACTAACATGCCAAGAGGATACCTTATGCCGGGCTTTCAAGGTTCGAGTTTTTCTTCCATTTTTTAATCATTTTTAAATTGTCTATTTGGACCCATTTACTTATAAATGAGTTGATTTAGTGCTATTATATCTGAAAAAGGTCTAATGAATACACCATGTCAAAAGTGAAGGTGTCACATGGGTGGAACATGTTAAGTGTTGCCCAAGTCTATTGTTATCTAAGATTTAACTTGTAATTTTTTATTTGTTATAATTGTGAATAACAGATAACAGATATCTATATAAAATTGTCAAAAATTTATTAAGTGTTAGCGGTCAACCCCATCTGACTGGTTTAACTAGTACAATTTTGTATTTCAACCTATAGATAACAGAGTGTAAAAAAACTTTATCAAGTCCTGGGGTATATGATTACTTGCCTTTTTATCATGACAGCTGAAAAACCAATGTGTATAAACTTCACCGGAGTTAATAAAAATATTATTTAAATAGATTTCCTAATCGCATATAATTTCTTTTAAAAAACAATAAAACATTTGTAACAACCGATATTTGCTCATTCCCTCTTATTAGGCATTATGACATTAGTTGGTTGCATTTGGACTGTGACGTTGTCACTATTTTCCACTGCTGACTATATGCTTGCATCACATTTCTTATCACTATCCATCATAATATTTTATATGCAATGCAATATATTTATATTTATTTATGCAGGTGGAGTACCCGTTAGTTCACATTCTTACGCTTCTGGTCCCAATACTGGCGGTCCTTCAATCGGCCCACCTCCTGTAATTGCAAATAAAGGTCCTGCAGTTCAGCCGGCTACAAATGAGGTCTACTTAGTTTGGGATGACGAGGCCATGTCCATGGTTAGTTGTGCTTTGTGATTTTTTATTCATTTGTTATTTTTCAACTTATACCTTTTTCTGTTTTGTATCTTAATCCACTTCATATTTTTATATTGACAGGAGGAAAGAAGAATGTCGTTACCAAAGTATCAGGTGCATGATGAAACAAGCCAGGTAAGTTGTATCTTATGCCATACTATTTTACATGGGTCCCATGTTTTGATTTTAATATTCCAGTTTAAACATTGTTGCATGTATGTGAAGGTATTTCAGTACCCATCTATTTTTTATTTACTTTTTAAAAAAATATATTGCGTGGAGAAGTTTTATCCAAACCGTTGCTCATTTAAATGGGCCCCATTCTCGTGTTGGCAAGCAATACACCAATTTACTGAGCATCAAATTGCAAGTATGTATTTACATTATTATTGTATCTAGTTAGTGATTGTAAATATAATATCTGTCGAGGTTGCCGCAATCAACATGAGGACTCTCCAATTGAAGTGTATGTATTTGTTTTCTAGGAATATTGTTTATTTAATCCTACAAATTTTTTAATGCTTTATTGTGAAGTTTTGGATATGGGTGGAACAACTCATTATACAAACTTGGCCCAGGTTAGCCGTTTCTAGAAAGTTCTGGAATACCTAGACGCAAAGTTGTAGTACTGAGTTATACTATTATTGAGTGATGATGATATTTGATGATGATTTTTGATTTATATGATTCTAATTATTACATGTATCGTGGGTTAAATATTTTCAGATGAGCTCAATTGATGCTGCCATTGATAGGAGGATATCAGAAGGCAGGCTTGCTGGTCGGATGACGTTTTAGAAATTGATTGAAAGATGAGGGGCATTGTTTTGTAGAAGGTGACTGAAGAAGAGAGTCAGCATTCTTTGAATCGTTTTAAATAGAAGCAAGACATGGACATTGCGATTGTGATATCTTCTTCATTACGGTATTTATAAAGAGAAGTTTTATTGTTATGTGGATTTGTTTGTATTATTTGATGAAAAGGAACTAGGTTAAACTTTTAGTTGATGATTGTGAATCAGTTGAACTTTAACATGGTTTTTATCCGGATTCTGTGCTTGGCCTGTTCAACTCTACCCGGTTTTGAAATCGACAAATATGGAACTTAACGAATGTTTACCCATTTCTTTTCTCGTATATAAAGCAAAGGCATGTATTTTCTCTTCATGAAATGTCAAATTTACCAGTTTTTACACTTGTTCATTCGAAATTGTGGTTCTGGGTTCATGCATGTTTTGGATAAAAATTTATTTGGTGCCGAGGTAGATGTACCCTTTCTCAAGTCTTCCCGGGTCATGTTAACTCAAATAATACTCCATTTGATGTGTTATGTTGAGGTGGTTTCACGTTGAGTTCGTGGTGTCGAAGGTATTGTAGGTCTATTTAGCTCTACTCATTTCAAATGAGCAAAACGATTGCTTCAGGTAGCAACTTTGGTTCGTAATATGTTTGTTGTCTTAGCCTAGAATTAACCCATGAACGTCCGAACACAAGATTTTTCGTTCCCATGTGTCCTGGAACTCGATTTCCTAATCTTTCAAACTCCTTGTGGTAACCAATTAACCATCAATAACACAACCTGTTTGATGCTCGGACAGTCCCCATCTATAAATAATGAATAGATGATTAAATTGGATATATAATAAGATGGATACAGATGATTATTTAATTAAAAGTGGAGGATAAATTATCATTCCACTGATTCATCAATTACCATCCGAATAAATAAATACATGTATAAATTTAAGTATAATTATATTTATCTATGTATATATGAAAATGTAGTAAACAATAATGAATCAAGAACGATTTATTCAATATATGAATATGAATGTCACGGTGTTCCTGCATCTTAGGACCCTTTTATGTTTTTTTTCCTCTCGTTATTTTTTTATCGCCTTTTTTAGAGGAATAAATACTCCTACTCCTGTACTCCTACTTCCTCCGTCCTAAATCTATTGTGTCCAGACAAAAAACACACAGTTTAAGAAAAAGTACCTGACACGTACTTCTCTGATTAACTTTCCAGTTTTAGCCCTTACTTTTTACCTATCTTTTTATCTTTGCATGTATAAAGTAAGAGTATAAAAGAATTTTATCACATTATTTTTTTTCATTAATGGAAGTGTACAATTAATTTGGGATCCAAAAAAGGAATACTGAACAATAAAATATGGAATGGAGGGAGTATTAATTTAACAATAGCTATAAGAGCCCTCCCAACGGTTTAATCCTCCCAACCGTCCACCCTGCCGCCCTGTGGGCGCCGACGACAGCGGCGCGCCCAGTCATCTGCCCAGCCCCCCGCCTCTGGTTTCGTTCTTTTAAATCATATTCGTGGACGGGTCTTTTTGGTCAAAATGACCGTTACGAAATAAAAAAAATAAAAATAAAAAAATAAACGGCTACTGACCCCAAACTTTTTTTAATTTTTAATTTTTATTTTTAAACCCTATATAATCCACACTCCATTTATACATTTTACACAACCAAAACTACACTCCATTTCAATCAAATTCATTAATTTCTACATTTTATACAATCTTATTTTTTAAGCAAACAATGAGTTCCAAAAAACCCCAAACAAAGGCAAATCAAAACAACACCATAAAGTTCAAGACCCGAATGCGGTCGGTCGCGACATGATGCAAAATTTGCTTGATCAATCGCAACAAAATATCGGGTTTTCTCGCTTTACAAATGCTAATCCATCTAATGCATTTGCGGGTATGTTTCCAAACGTTCACACACAACAAACTCAACATTAACAATACTACACTAACCAACATTATCAATAACATATTCCCTACCATATTAACCAACAATCTCAACCATTTTCCATTTTCACGAACCAACAATGTCAACAACAATCCCAACAAACACCACATTATCCAAGATTTCGTGGCAAATCGGATGATGAAGAAGTTCCCAAAACTCCACGCCATGTCAAAGCCGATGTCGAACCCGAAGATGAACGCGTGGCCGATGTTCGAGGGAAAAAAGTGAGGTGTCCGAAAGTTCCTTGGACCGACTTGGAAATAAAATTTTTAGCCGAGCGTTATGTGTATGATTCGGAACATCCAGATGCGGGAAACGACCAAACTTATAATTTATTTTGGGTAAAGTCCGAAGACAAAACAATTCATTAGTTTCGGAGCAAAGGCGTGCGGATCAAATAATTGGTAAATGGGCTAAAATTCGAAGAGATGTGAAGATTTTTATTGGTATTTATTCGAAACTTGAGAAAATGTGGCAAAGTGGTTGTTCGGGGGAGGACGTTATGAATGCGGCCCGAAAACAATTCAAACACCAAACCAAGCGACAATTCGCTTTTGAGGATGCGTGGCTAGTTTTAAGGGATAGCCCGAAGTTTATGGAAAGTGAAGGTATATCGGCTATCAACAAAAGAAAACAAGCCGATGAATTACCAATTCCAACCAAGGCTAGTTCGAACCCGAAAATTAGCACGAACCTCGACCCAACCCAATTTGAAAATTTATTTAAAGATCACTACCCAATCCGACATCCTCCAAGTTGAGCTAAAAGTCAAAGGGATTCGTACTCATCCGATGCCGCGAGTCGTATGTCATCCGACGAAGTTCGGATAAAGATAGCTCAATCTGCCAAAGCTTCTCAACTAGCGACGACTAAAACCATGGAAAACTTTGTGAAAAAAGCGAGACGAGAACAATGTTGAAAAGTTTGAAGCTTCTTTCCAAACCGGTATCACGAGACTTTCCTTCCGACGAATATGAAATGATGATGAATTATCGAGCGAGACTTAAGAAAAAATATGCCAAGGAACTGGCACGTCCGGACGATGACGACGAGTAGTTTATTTGTAGTATTTTATTTTTATTTATGTCGCATTTTATTTAAATTACTGTAACGTTTTTTTTATAAATTATTGTAACGTTTTTTTATTTTAAATGAAATTTTAGGTTTATATTAATGCCTTTTATGTTTAATTTTAATTATTTAATTGTTTAGAAAAAAATAAAAAGTAATTAAAAAATATAGAAGAAAGGTGTAACTGTTGGGAGTGTTTAGTCCTGGATTTAGTCATGGGAAAGAAGTACTGATGTTGCGCTGATGTGGCGTCTAGTCCTGAAGGACTAAAACAAAACCATTGAGAACACTCTAATTTGTCTAACTAGGAAGTATACTAATACTACATCCCTTTACTAGTGCAGTATCATACGTTTTCGAGATAACTTTGAAAGAAATCAATCAAACTTAGGTGTTTAATATTTAATTTTAAATCGGATGATCTGAAAAATTGAACCTAAGAGTGTGTTTGACGCACCAGCTTCTTGAATCTTATGGGGGTTCGAACTTATAACTTTTATAAGGTTCAAGTCATAAACTTTATTTGGTAGACAAAAAAAGTACAACCAACGAAAATTATAAGCTCTTAAAAAATAAGTTTCTCATAGTATATTATGAAAAAAAAAAAAGTATAGCTTATGAATTAGAAATGAGCTGTAACTAGTTTACCAAACACTTATAATAGATAATAAACTCTACCTAGCAGGTTTAAAAATAAGCTCTAGCTCCAGCCACTAAGCTCCAACTATTTTATCTAAACACACCCGAAAACTAGAAAAATCAATTCGAATTTAAATTTGATTTTCGTTTGGATTTTATTTATGCCCTTCAAATTTGAGTTTTCTATTTCGGTCTCATATTCGGTTTTATTTTTTTCATTTCAGTTTAACTGAATTCAAAGCTTAATTCAAGTAATATTAATATAACGAAAAATTAATGTCAAAATCAAAAGCGCAATTTAAAATTAATTTGTTATAAGAATTTTGATTAAATTATAATCTCTTCGTATCAAAATTACTATCTTAATTTGACTTTTGAAGTATTTTTTATTCAACATTAACTTTAAATATATTTTTTGTGTTATATAATATATGATGAAAATTATATCAATGAAAGCGCGTTTAAAATCTAGTATATTCATATAAATTTCATTAAATATTATATAATTCAAATAACAAAAGTCAAAGTTGTGAAAGAAAATACTCTAAAGAGTCAAATAGAACACTTATTGTGGGATGGACGAATTTTTTCCCTTCCGGAAAGAATGAAATGCATAGGGTTGCCGTTGGCTTAGGGATCATAGTTGCCTTTCTTTAGGTTTTTTTAGTTTTAACCGTAACTGAATCAAACTCAAATTTGGTTATCGATTTAGTTTCGATTTTGAAATTGAATTCGATTTGATTTTCAGTTTTGTCTTCAAAATTTTTCATAACCGAAAAGAGTGAAACTGAATAGATAAACATCCGTATCAAGCTATATTAATTTTTTCCCCATTAATTTAACTATATCACACATTGAAATTTAACACATAAAATACAAAACCATAAAAATTTCATTTTCACCTACTATCATGCATCACACTCAAAGACAATCATAGTTCATATGCAACAGTTACATTACATTGCCTTCATTAAACCAAACAGTTAACTTCATTTCACATAATTAACCCTAGAAATAGCAACTAGAAATAGCAACTAGCTAGCTTCAACATACACTACTCTAACAATACTTTAATACTATGATTAACTGATATTATAATAATAAAATATAATATACTAAAACTGATTTAGGGTAGTCAGTTGATCAAGAAGTCCAGTAACAGGTGTAACAAGTCTTGGTTCATATGCAAACCCATTCAATTCACCACCATCACCATATGGACACCCTGGAATCCAAATCCACCTTTTTCTTCCAAAATCAAACAACAATGCTTTTTCTGCTGATGTCCCCATAATCATCACCACCACAAAATCTCCATTTCCAACACATGTAAACCCTCTTCCACCTTCCAACTCAGCAAACTGCGCATACAACTGTTGCGGCATCCGTTCTATTTCGACCCATACAGACCCACAACTCTGAAGCCCCCACATCCTTAAACTTTTTGGCACATTTAACTTACTCTTTTCAACTGCAGCTATTAGTACTAACTTCCCCTTACTTTCCACTAAACTCGGACACCGAAGAAACCGCCTCATTGGTGCTTGAATCTTGCACCATTCGTTTCGACCCATATCGTAACCTAACACACTAAAAGGACTATAATTCATGCAATAAAATTTACCATTTGGACCATTGTTGACGTACACCATTTTACCTGACTCTAAACTGCATAATCTTGGTAGACTAGAAGTAGTTCCCCATATGGAATAAAATCCACCAACATCAATATGAAAGCTTTCAGTTGTCAGATTTTTGACAGCATATGGGGAAATTAAATCATCTCCAGCTACCATTACATCAATTGAAGAGTTTGTGATAGTTAACCCTACTGATGGGAATAATCTAGGCCTAAGAGTTGAAGGAAGTGGGGTCAATAAAGACGGAAAAAGCGGGTTCGAAAGGATCAGTCCTTTCGAACCCGCTTCATCTGACACCCAACATATGAGTCCTCCAGAGGAACATGTGGGTGAAAATCCACTTGGGATTAAGGGAAATACTAGGCGATGCCACGTCAGATTTTCAGGATCGAACATGTAGCCTTCTTCCGGGATGACGTTGGCAGTAGCGGCCGCGGCGGTGGTGGTCTTGAAGATTGTGGAAGTGGTAGTGGTGGGTTTAGGGTTTGTTGGTTTTAGTTTAAAGAAAATGAAAAAGTAGGGTTTGTTATTGATTTGGAGGTACATTTGCAAGAAGGCATGAGAGAATAAAAGAGAGTACCAACGTTTGCAAACGGAACGAGCTCGAAAAAAGGCGTGAGGTGGTAAAAAGGCGATAACTCGATCGATAAGTTTTTGGGGGAGTCTGCTCCAAATTCTGGTGTCCATCCATGGAGGACTTGTGGTGGTTGTTGGTGTTATGGTAGGGGTGGGGAAATTAGGGTAAGAAAAAGGAAAAGTAGTGACAAAATGGGTATGATTAAAAGCTTCCATGAGAAAGTTAAGGTAAAAAGTGTAAGGGGAAATTTAAGGTTGTTGGTGTTCTAAAGAGAGTAGTGATCCAAGTAGCTGAGTGAGTGTTGTTGCAATGTTCTCAAATTCAGTGGAGATTATATAAAGAGAAGTAGAAGTGAATTGAAGAAACAAATATATATATATATATATATATATATATATATATATATATATATATATATATATATATATATTTTTTTTTTTTTTTTTTTTTTTTTGTTTTTTTTTCCAAGTTACATTACACGTTACTTTACATAGGTACTTGCCTTATTAAATTAAAATTAAAAATGCAAAGAGGAAAAATATTCTAGATTATATCGTATAAGACAAAATAAAAATAAATATAACTACAAAAATACAACATAAACATTGGTACAATACATAATATTTGACAAAATATTATATAGTATAATTTTATTTATATTAAATAGTTTAATTTGGCATAATAATATAGCAATAGGGAAAAAAGTTAGGAAAAAAGAGAAAGGAAAAAAAAAGAAACTCATCTTTAGAAAACTAGTTACTTTAAATAGATAGGTACGCGAGGTCAACTCAATATAATACAATACAATGGCGAATTTAAGTAGAAGTTCGTTAGTTATGGGAGATCATTGAAACTTTTTATTACGAGATATTTTCATAATTATATATAACACCACTAAATTTAACTGAAAAACTCCATATATTTTTGGATTTATAGTTTTATTTTTTTAAGTTACATATGGCAATACTAAATTTTACTACTTTGACCTCACATATTTTTCGAATTTCTAACTTTTTAAAGGTAAATAACCACTAATTAAATAGCATTCAAATAGAATTAGTGCTAAAAAAAAATTCTAGGCCTCATTGAGTTCTGATCCTGAAATCAACACTGTCTCAAGATACATGTGATTTAACGGGTTACGCTTGACCGTTTCGACCTTTTCTCTAAAGATGGCTGCAGAATTTAAATTTGAGACCTCTTAGGAAACTACTACTAAACTACACTATTTTAGGATAATTAGAATTGAAGAGAAAAAAAAAAAGGAAAACAAAAGATAAAATGTAGGGTTAGTTGGAGTTTCCATTGTATTATTGGATGTAAAGATTGTTAAAAAATAGGGCCACCTGAAGAGAAGTAAATAAAGATTAAAAAGAGTAGGAAAATGTGAAATGGGTGATGGGTGTGTTGTCTGATGGATGCATCTATCAGATCAGATCAATTCGATCAGTGTTTTCATGTCAATGGCCGAGGAATTGAAGAAAGGACAAATAGTACAGGGAAAGAAATTGACACTAAATCGGCTCTAGACAATATGGTTATTTAATGTCACTAGATTTGGCCTAGATTTCTTTTGGTAATTTAATATTATCTATATATTTCTAGGGCTTTTATACCCTAACTAGAATTCAAGAATATAATCATTTTGAATCATATCAATCTCTATATATGACAAGTCCGTTTATTTAATTTATAATTATGCAAATCCTTGTATTTAAATCGTAGATCTTGTAAAGCATACTACAAATCGCGTAGATCTTGTAAAGCATACTACAAATCGTGACAAGTATAATGGAGGGAGGCCTTAGAACAATGGAGGGAGGCTTTAGAACAAAATGGTCTACGAATCAGCAAACAAAAGACGGAATATCTTAGGTGCGATTTCGGCAGGGTTGAGGATGAACAAAATTCTGGAGTGAATATCAGCATTGGGGACCAGATCTTGCATCCACAAGATTCGTTTAGATATCTAGGCTCAGTCCTCCACAAATTGGGGAGGATAGACGATGACGTGACCCATTGTATTAAGGTAGGTTGGTTGAAGTGGAGGGCAGCGAAAGGGGTATTGTGCGACAAGAAGATACCACTCAAATTGAAAGGGAAGTTCTTCAAGGTGACAATTAAACCTGCCATGTTGTACGGATCAGAATGTTGACCAATGACGAAGGCCCAAGAGAGAAGGATGGAGGTGGCAGAAATGAGGATGCTTAGGTGGACGTGTGGTAAAATTATGTTAGATATGATTCCAAATGGTGTGTTTAGGGAAAACTTTGAAGTCAGAAGCATCATCGACAAGTTAAGAGAAGAACGGTTTCGATGGTTTGAGCATGTGATGAGGCGACCACGAACTTCCCCGGTTAGGAGAGTCGAGACACTCACGGTCGATGGCGTAAGGAGAAGGGGTAGACCTACTCGTAGGTGGTTGGATAGACTAAGGCTTGACATGAAGGAGCTTTTGTTGACCGAGGACATGACTTCTGATAGGGATGCGTGGAGGGCTAGAATAAGAATAGTCGAGTAGCGTGCTTGCTATTATTATTACTATTTTTTTTTAATATTTCTAATATTAGTGTTATTATTATTATTATTATTATTATTATTATTATTATTATTATTATTATTATTATTATTATTATTAACACTTACATACTAAAAAAGTGGTGAAGGATTTCGTTGTTTCAGTTATATCGGATTGTCGTTTTGAGTTTGCGTTCACATTATGTGACGACCCGGAGATTTCCGACCAAATTTAAACTTAATCTGTAAATGTTTCCGACACGATAAGCAAAGTCTGAAATGTTGAGTCTCGAAATGTTTGAACTATTTCATAGAATCAATTACCTTTTAACTGTGCTCGACGATTCACGAACAATTGTTTGTAACTAAATATGTATATATAAAAATTAATAAATATAAATGTATGTATATATAATAATTAAATATAATTGAAACATTAAAAATCAAATATGCAAAATATCATGCAAGATAATAAAGTTGTTATTAAAATTAATCTATATAAACATATATGAATTCTGTACATAATTATTATTATATGTATATTATAATATTAAAAAATTATGTAAATAATAAATATTCAATTATGTTGTATTATAATAAGTATTACATAATTAATAATAGGTAATATTAATGAATTAAATTTAATAACAAGTTAAAATATAGTTGCTATAGAAATATTATTATTACTTTCATTATTAATATAATTAGTAATAATTATTAATATTAATATCAGAATTGATACATATAGGTTGTTATAATAAAGTTATCATGATTATTTATTATTATTATTATTATTATTATTATTATCTTTATCAATATTATAATTACTATTATTATTATTATTATTATTATTATTATTATTATTATTATTATTATTATTATTATTATTATTATTATTATTATTATTATTATTATTATTATTAATTCTATTATTATTATTGCTAGTATTCTTATTAAAAACTTATAATATTAACAGATTTAATAAATAGATTTGTATTATTACAGAAGTTAGTATAACAGATATATATCAGTAATTGATATACATATGTACGAAAACATCAATACAGATACATAAAAACATACGTACATACAGTTACAATTATAAGATAGATACAATTTCTGTTGTAGGTCACTATCTTTCTGTTCAAATTGCGTAATTAATTGAGGGATATCGACTTTCAATCACAGATAATCCCAAAATCTGTTGAACATCTCTATCTGTTGAGTATTATAATATTTCTGATTGATAATTATGTACCTCCTGTCTGCAATTTGTTATACGTCCAAATCCTTTCTCAATACAAACAACCTAATCAATAGTAGAAATCGTACGATATGGTTAGCCATCGAATTCATCTATTTCATCTTTCTTGTCTTCTCCTGCTGGCCTCGAATATTTCTGTCGACCACAATAGATTCTACAAAACAAAATTTAATCTAATATTGATACGATATGATATCACTCTTATATATATATATATATATATATATATATATATACATATGTATATATATATATATATATATATGTATATATGTATATATATATACATATGTATATATATATATATATGTATATATGTATATATATATATATATATATATATATATATATATATATATATAATTACATATAGAAATGCACATATAGGGAGAGAGGAAGAGAAAATAAAACCCACGATCACCAACTCATCATCGGGGATCACTCAAAAACCACCTTCAAATGCTATGATCGAATCACCTTTATCAGATATCATCGAACACCATATCCTTAAACCACCACCCTTTCCTAAACCATCACCCAAGCCTCACAATCTTCGGCCACCTTTAAATCAACACCTTGAACTTCCAACCGACACCACCATCTTCTTTCGAAAACCAAACCTCTACTACCTCCTGTACCACTGCTATTACCGTACTCTTTTCATGTTTCTTTTTCAACCGCCATATCACCACCATTTAAACGCCAATCCATAATCATCTACTCGTTCTCCTTCTTCACTATTGCATATATATATATATATATATATATATATATATATATATATATATATATATATATATATATATATATATTTCCTGTTCGAAAAGCACCAAATAAACCAAAGGCACTTGCATATTTTTTTAAAGAATGAGATGAGCTTGAAACGTATGGATATTACATGTATACACTTGCCTTTCTGTTTTCTTTTTGTTCAAACCCCACAACCACCGACAGAAAATCAACAACAAATATTATAATCCCAATTGGTAACATATAACCCCACATAATACGTAATCATGGGTTGTATCAACCCTTCTTTTGAGTCGTGAAACAGAAAGTAGGGCCAACAAAATTATAAAAGCAAGGAGCAAGTGGAAGGAAGAGTTGGAAAAGTTTACATGTGACACCGCTGATTTTTTTTTTTTTAATACGTGGCGGAAGCATAATATTAATTTAATACGATATCCACATTAACTATTGTTAATACAACCTGTGTCACGTGTCATTACAAAATACTTGTTTATACAGAGAAGACATATTTACAAAAAGATTATTGTTTTCATAAAGCAAGACAACATCAGAGTTGACTCCTGTCAAACATAACATCTTCATGCCCGTCTTCTCCCCAAAAGCATAAACTACAAAAGCTAATAACCTGCAGGGAGGAGAGGGAGGGGAATTAGCACGAAGCTAAGTGAGTACGACTAACTACAGGCCATAGCATACATAAGTGTTATACTAATCATGTCACATAGTCTAACACACAAACATCACCCAGTAGTGCAGTCTATAGAGACTCTGGAGGTTCGGCCAAACCATTAACCACCAGCTGATCGGACTGGGGCTTACCAGAAGTTCCTCTACCACCGTATGTATATACATAATCCACACGCGACGGACGCGTCATTCACATATATATACACCACGGCTGTCTAGGCCACCACATGAGGAACCCAACCCGCAGGTTGATCTCTCCTACCGAGACCACCACACAATAGGGACGCACTGGGCTCCAGCAGACAAGCATCAACCAACATGCAGTCATCACAATGTACCAACTATCCACAACAATAAGTATATCTAACAAGCATGGCATTCATAATATAACATGCTACTATATACTATATACTCCAGTTAGTCCCACTCACCAAATACCAGCAAACGAGAAGGTATTCAGCTATCTAATCACTGAACCTTCTCTTTCTCCTTTTCTCCTGAGAAAACATATACACAAGTTAGTTTCTGTCCGTTAACACCAAATAACACAATATAAAAATTTTTGTCAGAAAAACTGTCCGCTAAAATTTTTCTCCTTAACACTTGTGCACTTTCAAAATTTACATCATAAACATCAAAATACAAACGGGCAGCATAACGGCTAAAAATCAACACTTAGGTAAAATATTCTGCCCTGGATACTCAGTCGGTCGACTGACACTGACAGTCGGTCGACTGACCTTCTCAGTCGGTCGACTCACTTGGTATTACATCAATCGGCCGAATGTAAATCTCAGTCGGTCGGTTGTCTTCGTTAATCGGCCGGTTCAACCCTCAGTCGGTCGACTGTCGACCGACAGTCGGCTGACTGTGTTCATCTTCTTCAGAAGCTGAACATAAGTTACGGACTTCAAGCTAAAATCGCCAAAACTCGATCTAGAGCTCATTTTCGACACCAAAACTTACCACAACTCAATCACTACATGTTATAGACTATAAACCCACAAAGTTTAGACTATAACAATATCAAATTCATGGGTTTTGACACAAAATCAAGCTTTTTACAAAACTTACACAAAACTATGAATTTAACCACGAATTGAACACAAAAACACATGTTTCTTACCTTGTTAGAATCAGTAGACAACAAAGAACACGATTCCAAGAACAATTTGAGCTCAAGAACTAGTTTTAGCAATTATGGTTTCAAAGGGGAAGAATTTAGGTACGGGGTAATATTTGGGAAGGGTCTGGAAAGTGCAAGAAATGCACTGCACAAGTCATCAAAAGTGGGTTAAAATCCCACACTGTGTGACACACGGGTATTTACCAGTTATCTGATATCTTTCGTACATCATTTGGCAACCCAAATGAAGTCCAAATTAAATAAACAAACCTGTTCTGTGACCCTTGTCACAAACTGGTCCTAACCACATCATTATTTAATAATAAATATTAAATAAAAATAAAAGCATACAATAACACAATACAAACTTAAGGGAAAAATAGTAATCTTACATCTAGGCCCGATTGAGGATGTTACAAATCTACCCCCCTTAAGAAGATTCCGTCCTCGGAATCTGGTCAAGGTCAAACAAATGGGGATAGCGCGTTCTCATTAACTCCTCGGTTTCCCACGTCAGGTTAGAACCTAAACTATGTCGCCACTCTACTAACACCATTGGAATCAGCTTCCTTCTTAACTTGGTGACTTTCTTATCTACTATCTTAATCGGATCTTCCACTAATTTCTTAGTCAAATCAACTTTCAAGTCTTTCAATGGAAGAATCTGACTTTCATCGTCTACGTTGCACTTTCTCAGATAGCACACATTGAATGTGTTGTGAATTCCTGCTAACTCTGATGGAAGATCTAAAACAACAGTCTGATCATTCAAAATTTCTTTGATTGGAAATGGCCCAATAAACCTCGGAGCTAGTTTACCACGTTTACCAAATCTGATCACTCCCTTCCAAGGTGAAACTTTCAGATAAACACGATCACCTACATTAAATGTCACCGGACGTCTGCGCGGATCAGCATATACCTTTTGTCAATCTCTAGCTGCCTTTAATTTCTCACGTGCAATTTCAACTTTTTCTGCAGTTATCTGAACAATCTCGGGACCTGCAAATTGTTTCTCGCCTGCTTCTAACCAACACGTAGGAGTTCTGCATTTTCGACCATACAACATTTCATACGGTGGCATTCCGATACTCGAATGATATGAATTGTTGTAAGCAAACTCTATCAATGGAAGATGCGAATCCCAAGAATCACCATACTCTAAGACACATGCTCTCAACATGTCTTCTAACGTTTGAATCGGTCGTTCACTCTGACCGTCTGTTTGTGGATGATATGCTGTACTATGATTCACACGCGTACCCAGATTCTGTTGTAAACTGTTCCAGAAGTTCGATACAAACCTAGTATCTCTATCAGAAACTATATGCTGTACTATGATTCACACGCGTACCCAGATTCTGTTGTAAACTGTTCCAGAAGTTCGATACAAACCTAGTATCTCTATCAAAAACTATTGACAACGGTATACCATGTCGACTAACGATCTCCTTCAAGTACAATTCTGCCAAGTCATTTAACGAAGCTGTTTCACGAGTAGCTAAAAAGTGAACACTCTTTGTTAAACGATCCACAATCACCCAGATCATGTTGTGACCTTTCTGGGATCGGGGTAACTTGGTTACAAAATCCATCGTTATATGATCCCATTTCCACTGAGGAATTTCTAACTGTCGTAGAGATCCATACGGTTTCTGATGTTCTGCCTTAACTTGCGCACAAATATGACATTTTTCTACAAAATTTGCAACATCTGTCTTCATTGTCGGCCACCAATACAATGTTTTCAAGTCTCTATACATCTTTGTACTGCCTGGATGCACTGATAATCTCGATTTATGCGCTTCAGTAAGGATTAAATCCCTCAAATCTCCAAGCATAGGCACCCAAATTCGATCTTTATAGGTCTTTAATCCTCTAGAATCATTGCATAGGTCAAATTTTCTTTTAGTCACTTGTTCAGTCTTTAGATTTTCGTCATTCAAAGCTACTAACTGTACGGTTTTCAATCGATCAATCAAGTCTGAAACTATCTCAATTCTCATAAATCTAACATTTTCGACTGTTTTCTTGCGACTCAGAGCATCTGCGACCACATTTGCTTTACCCGGATGGTATTTAATCTCACAGTCATAGTCTTTAATCAATTCTAAACATCGACGTTGACGCATATTTAATTCTTTCTGCGAAAAGATATATTGAAGACTCTTATGATCTGTATAGATTTCACAATGTGTACCATACAAATAATGTCTCCAAAGCTTCAAAGCAAACACAACTGCAGTTAACTCTAAATCGTGAGTAGGGTAGTTTCGTTCATGATTCTTCAACTGTCTTGAAGCATATGCTATAACCTTATTTCTCTGCATTAAAACACAACCCAGACCTGCACGTAACGCATCGCAGTAAACCACAAAATCTTCTGTTCCCTCTGGTAAAGCTAAAACCGGCGCTTGACATAACAACTGCTTAAGGGTCTGAAAAGCCTTTTCTTGTTCATCAGTCCATCGAAAAGCTACATCTTTTCTGGTTAACTTATTTAATGGACCTGCTATTTTAGAAAAGTCTTTGATAAACCGGCGGTAATAGTCTGCTAAACCCAGAAAACTTTTAATTTCTGTTGGCGTTTTCGGCGAGTTCCAGTTCATTACAGCTTCTATCTTAGACTGATCTACTTTAATTCCCTGTTCACAAATCACATGACCCAGAAAATGTACTTCCCGCAACCAAAATTCACACTTAGAAAACTTACCGTACAACTGTTCCTGTTTCAAAAGTTCTAACACCAATCTCAGATGTGTAGCATGATCTTTCTCGGTTTTTGAATATATCAAGATATCATCTATGAAGACAATCACAAACTTGTCAAGATATTGACGACACACCCTGTTCATGAGATCCATAAACACTGCTGGCGCGTTGGTTAACCCGAATGGCATAACTAAAAACTCATAATGACCATATCTAGTTCTAAACGCTGTTTTCGGTATGTCGGTCTCTGCAACACGTACCTGATGATACCCTGAACGTAAATCAATCTTTGAAAAGTAAGAAGCACCCTGTAACTGATCGAATAAATCATCTATTCTTGGTAGCAGATACTTATTCTTTATTGTTCTCTTGTTCAAATCGCGGTAATCTATACACATTCGAAGCGACCCATCTTTCTTTTTCACAAACAAAACAGGAGCACCCCACGGTGAAGAACTTGGTCGGATAAACCCCTTATCTAACAGTTCCTGAATCTGAGACATCATTTCTCGGATTTCTGATGGAGCTAGTCTGTAAGGAGCTTTTGCCACTGGCGTAGCACCTGGAACCAAATCAATTTTATACTCTACTTCACGTACTGGAGGTAATCCTGGTAAATCATCTGGAAATACTTCTAGAAATTCTAACACAACGGGAATATCAGTCACCTGCTTCTTCTCTTTCTTAACATCAATCACGTAGGCTAAGAATGAATCACACCCTTTCGTTATTGCCTTCTGAGCTTTCATTAGGGAAACCATAGGGAAGTTAAATCCACTGCGCTCTCCCCTAGCTATCACTCGGGATCCGTCGGCCAAACGGAAAGAAATCATCTTCTTATAACACTTAATATTAGCCCTATTAGCTCTTAACCAATTCATACCTATGACTACATCAAAGCTAGGTATAGGCATCAAAAAACAGGTTAAAGGGAAGGAATGGCCGTCAATTTCGATGGTAATTCCAGACACAGATGATGTGCATGGAACCATTTTACCATCAGCTACTTCTATTCCCAAAGGCTCATCTAACATCCTAACAGACAACTTCAACTTATCACAGAAGCCTAAGGACATAAAAGATCGATTCACTCCAGAATCAAATAACACACGAGCTGGCAAGGAATTAACCAAGAACATACCGGTAATGACGTCATCGGTAGCGGTTGCAGCGTCTACCGTCATCTGAAATGCCCTTGCCTCTGCGGTTGGAGGATTCTTCCTCTTCTGCCCGGTAGAAGAAGCAGAAGATCCCCCGGAAGTAACTGACCTCGCCCCTGACCCTGCCCCAGAACCGGCTCTTGACGCAGATGGACAATCCGCCGATCTATGACCTTCCTTATGGCAACTCCAACAAACATTTGACTTAAAAGAACAAGCTGTTGATTCATGACCTTTCACTCCACATTTCAAACATCTTCGGGTCATTGGAGAACACGGTCCGGCATGAGTCGACTTACAAACATTACACCAATCAGGCTGACTTGAACTCGATCCGCTTATACCGGACTTACTCTTCTGTTTAAACCCACCTGACTTCTTCCCACGAAATCCTGATTGCTTACTTTATTGCTGACCAGACTGACCACCAGTTTGACTTTCTGATTTCCCCCCAAAATATCCCCTTTTTGAACTTTCTCTTTTCGCTGCCACGATATCACCTTCAGTAATCTTCGCCATCTCATGAGCCTGTGCCAATGTGGTTGCAAATCTCGCAACTGTTCTATATTCTGGCTTAATCACCCGCATAAAATGCTGAATCTTATCCTTTTCAGTCGGTACCCACTGTTGAACAAACCTTAACTTCGATGTAAAATCTCTGAAAACTTCATCAATCGTCATACTTTCTGTCATCTTCATACTCAGAAACTCAGTATTCAATCTTTCCATCTCATACTCAGAACAATACTGCTCCCAAACCTTAGCAGCGAACTGTTCCCAAGTTATCTGACTGATCTGTTCTTTGGGTAAATATACAGTAATAGAATCCCACCACTCCATTGCTTCACCTTTGAGAAGCCTACTAGCAAACAGTACCATAGATTCAGGCTCACAAAAACATGCTTCTAATGCTCGTTCTACTTCTCTTAACCAATTGAGCGTCGCTGTAGGGTTTGTGTGACCACTGTACTCAGGAGGTTTGCAGTCCATAAACTGTTTATAGGTACACTTCCTTCTTGTCTCAGGGACTTGAAATGGGTACATCATTTGATTAGGAAAAGTCTGGTTAAACGGAAATGGCATTTGATAGTTTTGATAGGTATTTTGTGGAAATTGTGACTGAGAACTGCCACCGGATTGATTATAAAAATTAGGAGGAAAGGTTGTGTTCAACGCAGTGGTATTTGGGTTCCATTGCGCCCGTTCTTGTTCTAATTCCTTAATTTTCTCCTGAGTTTCTAGTAACCGACTTTGAAGTTCTATTACTTCTTGAGAAGTTTCTTCTTCTGAAGACACATGTCCATCTTCGTCAGGGGCTCTAAAAGTACCAGTTCCAGGGACAGTGGGGCCAGTAGCGTTAGCTTCGTTATCTGCCATTACTGCACTACCACAACACTCACACCAAAGCTTAGTATAAACTCTGTTAGTACTAACAACTAACACATAACCTGTCCTAATACTCACTTAACCCATCCCCAGCATGTTATGTTTGACATGACTCTTCTAAGTTTGGGAACATGACATGTAGATCACAATGCACATGCTGCCAAACTCAGCTCTGATACCAACTTGTGACACCGCTGATTTTTTTTTTAATACGTGGCGGAAGCATAATATTAATTTAATACGATATCCACATTAACTATTGTTAATACAACCTGTGTCACGTGTCATTACAAAATACTTGTTTATACAGAGAAGACATATTTACAAAAAGATTATTGTTTTCATAAAGCAAGACAACATCAGAGTTGACTCCTGTCAAACATAACATCTTCATGCCCGTCTTCTCCCCAAAAGCATAAACTACAAAAGCTAATAACCTGCAGGGAGGAGAGGGAGGGGAATTAGCACGAAGCTAAGTGAGTACGACTAACTACAGGCCATAGCATACATAAGTGTTATACTAATCATGTCACATAGTCTAACACACAAACATCACCCAGTAGTGCAGTCTATAGAGACTCTGGCGGTTCGGCCAAACCATTAACCACCAGCTGATCGGACTGGGGCTTACCAGAAGTTCCTCCACCACCGTATGTATATACATAATCCACACGCGACGGACGCGTCATTCACATATATATACACCACGGCTGTCTAGGCCACCACATGAGGAACCCAACCGGCAGGTTGATCTCTCCTACCGAGGCCACCACACAATAGGGATGCACTGGGCTCCAGCAGACAAGCATCAACCAACATGCAGTCATCACAATGTACCAACTATCCACAACAATAAGTATATCTAACAAGCATGGCAGTCATAATATAACATGCTACTATATACTATATACTCCAGTTAGTCCCACTCACCAAATACCAGCAAACGAGAAGGTATTCAACTATCTAATCACTGAACCTTCTCTTTCTCCTTTTCTCCTGAGAAAACATATACACAAGTTAGTTTCTGTCCGTTAACACCAAATAACACAATATAAAAATTTTTGTCAGAAAAACTGTCCGCTAAAATTTTTCTCCTTAACACTTGTGCACTTTCAAAATTTACATCATAAACATCAAAATACAAACGGGCAGCATAACGGCTAAAAATCAACACTTAGGTAAAATATTCTGCCCTGGATACTCAGTCAGTCGACTGACACTGACAGTCGGTCGACTGACCTTCTCAGTCGGTCGACTCACTTGGTATTACATCAATCGGCTGAATGTAAATCTCAGTCGGTCGGTTGTCTTCGTTAATCGGCCGGTTCAACCCTCAGTCGGTCGACTGTCGACCGACAGTCGGCCGACTGTGTTCATCTTCTTCAGAAGCTGAACACAAGTTACGGACTTCAAGCTAAAATCGCCAAAACTCGATCTAGAGCTCATTTTCGACACCAAAACTTACCACAACTCAATCACTACATGTTATAGACTATAAACCCACAAAGTTTGGACTATAACAACATCAAATTCATGGGTTTTGACACAAAATCAAGCTTTTTACAAAACTTACACAAAACTATGAATTTAACCACGAATTGAACATAAAAACACATGTTTCTTACCTTGTTAGAATCAGTAGACAACAAAGAACACGATTCCAAGAACAATTTGAGCTCAAGAACTAGTTTTAGCAATTAGGGTTTCAAAGGGGAAGAATTTAGGTACGGGGTAATATTTGGGAAGGGTCTGGAAAGTGCAAGAAATGCACTGCACAAGTCATCAAAAGTGGGTTAAAATCCCACACTGTGTGACACACGGGTATTTACCAGTTATCTGATATCTTTCGTACATCATTTGGCAACCCAAACGAAGTCCAAATTAAATAAACAAACCTGTTCTGTGACCCTTGTCACAAACTGGTCCTAACCACATCATTATTTAATAATAAATATTAAATAAAAAGAAAAGCATACAATAACACAATACAAACTTAAGGGCAAAATAGTAATCTTGCATCTAGGCCCGATTGAGGATGTTACATTACAAATATGCAATCTTGAAATCATGCTGTAGGGTAAGATTGATAAAAAGAGAGAATCAAATTATATCCCTAAACTTTAATAAATAGCCGACAGTTATGATTTTAATTATTTCTTTTTACCGTGAAACTTATTAAATCGTCGGGTTCTTTTTGTTCTTACTACTATGTTTATGGATGGTCTGTTGGGCCGATCGATACAGTGGGCCAAGTAGTTGCTGTTGGGCTGAAGTATTGGGCCAGAATACTGATAGATGATCGGGCTGTATTATATATAAGAGAATGATGGTATTAATTGATTAATGATGAATTGAAGATGGAGATGTTAAAGATGATGATACTCTAAAACGGATTATGATATGATGTCACGATACTGATTTATGATAATGAGTATGAGCGTGATTTTGTGATTGATGATGATGGTTATATAAGATTAATGATGATGATATATTGGTGATGATGAGGGTGAGGATAGTAGATAAAGATCGTGATTAAGGTGATGTACCCGATCATGTTATGATTATGATTATGATAATGAGGATGATTAAGTTTATTATGATGATGAGTAATAGAAAGAGATAACGGTTTATACATATTAAGTAAATATTAGAGTAGTGTAAAACAGAAATAAACAAATGGTCTAGTGGTTGGAGATGTTTGTGTTAACCGAGAGGTTGCGGGTTCAAGCCCCGCCGTGGGCAATTCTTTTAGAAAAGCTTTCCAAAGGGTATACACTTTTATATTTTCATTTTCATTATTATTATTGTTAGACTTATAATTACTATCATTGTTATTTATTACTTATTATGATTATTACAAATATAGTAATTATAGTTAATAATAACATTGTTATTACTAATATTATTATCACTAACATGTATTATTATTTAGGATTATTGTTATTATTATCATTTTAGTTATTATTATGTAATATCATTAGGTATTAATAGTATTATTATTATTATAAATATTATCATTAATATGAATTTTCAATTATTAGTATTATTATTATTAAAAGTTATTACCATTAAGGTCATTTTTTTTTTTGCAAAAATTATCTTTTCGTAATCCTTAAAAACGATCATTATTATTATCTGTAATATCTATATTATTATTATTAAAATAATAATAATTATAAAAATAGAATTTAAAAGACTTGGTTAAGATAATTATTATAAAAAATTTTAGATTATATATAATGATATATTTAATATACTTAAATTAACTATATTAATATTATTATGTACAAAATATATAAATAAATAATAAAACTTATAAATTATTAAATATAACAATTACATCACTAATAAAAATATATAGATTTATTCGATTACAAGAATATGTTTTAATACATATGTGAATAATATAGGTTCGTGAATCCGAGGCCAACCCTACATTTGTTCTATGACGTCATATGTATTTTTACTACAAAATACATTACCGTGAGTTCATTTGAATCCCTTTTACTCTTTACATTTTTGGGCTGAGAATACATGCAAATGCTTTATTAACTGTTTTACAATATTTATATGCGTGAGTTCATTTGCTCCCTTTTACTCTTTATGTTTTTGGGCTGAGAATACATGCAAATGCTTTATTAACTGTTTTACAATATTTATATCCGTGAGTTTATTTGATTCCCTTTTACTCTTTACATATTTGGGACTGAGAATACATGCACTTTTTTTTACCACTGCTTTATTAAATGCTTTTGAAATATATATTTTGAACTGAGAATACATGAATTGCTTTTATAAATGTTTGATGAGATAGACACAAGCAAAACATTCCTCGAATGAATTATGTGGACATGATAATTGCCACCGTTGAATTATGTGGACATGATAATTGCCACCGTTGAATTATGTGGACATGATAATTGCCACCGTTGAATTATGTAGACATGATAATTGCCACCATTGACTTATGTGGACATGATAATTGCCACCAATTGAAGTGAATGTTATGTATCGAGAGAATGATTTTATACACAGGTTATGTGTATGTTATTTTTATGCACGAGATATGTGTACAATTACTAAGTTTTATGAAAGATGATTTTGTACACGAAAAAGGTGTACTGTATTTAAAAGATATAGCATGTACATTACAGGTGGGTATAGGATTCGGGCCCATTTGTACCATGCAGGATTTAAATCTTGTGGTCTATCAAAATGATGAATTTTATTGTTTTATGATAAACTTATGAACTCACCAACCTTTTGGTTGACACTTTAAAGCATGTTTATTCTCAGGTATGAAAGAAATCTTCCGCTGTGCATTTGCTCATATTACATGGAGTCGTTCATGGCATATAGAGGTCAGAACCTCACAATGGACCAACTATTGAAGACTTCGTCCAGATGGATTAGGACGGGTCACTACAGGTGGTATCATAGCGGTGGTCATAGCGAACCAGGTCTGCATTAGTGTGTCTAACTGATAAGTCGTTAGGATGCATTAGTGAGTCTGGACTTCGACCGTATCTGCATGTCAAAAGTTTTGCTTATCATTTCGTGTCGAAAATTACCTGTTTACCATCCTTAGAAAATTACCTGCTTATCATCCTTAAAATCTAGACACGTCTTACTACCTCTATTGCATAGACAGTGTATAGATAAATTCGTATCTTAGCGTATCTGTTATTGTTACCTTTGCCTGACAGCTTTCGTAGATTCCTCCGTAACTTATGGGATTTTAGTATTATATATGCATATGTAAATTATGTATTGCAGGGTACTAATCTACATCCTATAATCTATTTCTTATCGAAAATCCTTCATATGATCGTATGAGATGAATCCCTCAACTAGTTCGAGTTCCTCAGATTCCGACAGCTATTCCAATATGGATTTCCACTTGAACTCCGAAAGCAGTGTAACCGGAATGGATCAACCAATCAACCATCACCAATTCTGGATGAATTGAGGATGGGTTCGTAGTTGACTTAATCAATGGAGACGCGAAGAAAACGATCCTTTCCACCAACCAAATTTCCCTCTTGGCGGTGAACCTGAAGCACTTACCGGCGAACCTTTTCGAGATACTATTTTCTCACTCATTTTCCGAATATCTCGCCACGATTATATTCTATCTAAAATTCTAAACCTTATTCATCCGTTCGTTTCGACCGACAATCATCTTGGAGTAATGGAAGAAGTCAACGAGCTTCGCACTCGATTAATAAATTTGGAGAATATGGTGCAAAATTTACCTGCTTCAACAACATCATCGACACCAACAGTACTATCAGTAATAGCATCAGTACCATCAACAATCCATGCCTTAACATCTCATTCTGTACCTCGAGTATAATCATCGTTCTACATGACGTTCTACATCATTTATCTTCGTTCGACATGACGATTATGTAATCTCTAATGTTTTAGAGATTATATATTCTTGTTCTAACGGTAAACCAAATGAGATTAATATCATATTAACTCATTAAATCTATATTACATCTGAAGAAAATATATATGTATATATGTTTTCATAAACATTCTAATTAAGAATTCTTTTGTACAAACTGTTAATGGTGAAAACAATTTAACGGGTAGGTAATACCCGATAAATATTTAAAATTTCACATTAATAAGTTACACAGTACATTCTTCCAATTTGATTCAACAGTCATTTACTATCCTACTTACATCCACCGATATACGAATCTGTTCATCACAGAATAATCATTTTCATTCAATTTTATATTTGGATTTTGACCTATCAGAATCCGACAAGTGGCATAATGAAGAAAACATTGGACAAAATAAAATTTGTTAGAAACAAACAAATTAACTATGATAAATCTTGTTAAGAATCCACGCTAATAAAATCTTAGCTAACTGTTCCTAGCTAACTGTTAATTCCTTATTGTACATTTAATTATCGCAATTTAATTCTCGCAATTTTATTTATTGTCATTTACATTCTGTTATTTATTTTACGCACTTTAAATATCGAGACACGTATAAAAGGTTTTGACATATCATATCGACGCATCTATATATATTATTTGGAATAACCATAGACACTCTATATGCAGTAATGATCGAGTTCTCTATACAGGGTTGAGGTTGATTCTCAAATAATATATATACTTTGAGTTGTGATCGAGTCTGAGACATGTACACGGGTCACGATACGTATTAATTAAATCAAATATTATATATTAAGCTATATATGAATTATTGGACTGTTAAATGTGGACTATCAACTGTGGACTACCAACATTGGACAATTAAAATGAATTAAAATATTGATTATAACATATGAAACTAAACAATTCTTCAAGTTGTCGCTTGATTTCATCTTAAACCTCATTTGTATCTTGACGATTCCAAACCGCATTCAAACCTTTCATGATTCTTGAAAACACCTCAATCGAGAGGATGAACCAACCGCACTTCATCTACGGAAGGAAATATTTATGCATATAATTATGCATCTGAAAACACTGAGAACCTGAGTAAACGTTTAACATATATCTGTTCTAGCTCCTTTGGCGTTGTTATTACCGAAAGTAACTTTGCAATTCCTTTTCAAATTAGCCAATTTTGTCACAGCTTCATCAAGTCAACTTCAACTTTTGTTTGAAACAACCTTATTATAACCTTGATATATATGCGTGCTCTTTTATTGTTATCGGGGAACTTTTTATTGTTACCAGCAGACGTACCAGCAACCTCGTTGCTCCTTGGTTTAAATCTCTCCGACAAATCACTATATTTATCTATTAAAGTCTCATCATGTACTCATCCGCATCTTGTAACAAGAATTGCCATACCAATTATCGGGAATCCGCAAATCTGTATTGTGAGTCTCGCAACGTTTCCACATCAATAGTTATATGTATCCATATAACATTTACCTCGTAGAACTATGATCTTCCATTCTGAAATTCTGAAACGCACCCATTCTGCGAATTAATACTCTGAATTTTGAAAAGTTGAATGAAGCAACAAAAACTGTAAACGACCTCAACAGCCAAAAGTTGATGATAAAGAATTGTATGTTGGCAAAGCTCAAAAAAAGTTTGAAACTGAAAAACTGATTGAGCAAACTACGAAGGAGTCTCTGAACAAATCATAAGGACTAAACTTGTACATTAAGAATCCTGATGAATCTGTTTCTGTTGAAATCTTTAGCGAATATCTTGCTTCTGACTCCCAACTCTTGCGGACAAATTTTCTTCACCATCCTGCGATATTAGAAATTCCAAAATATCATCGTATCTTTCATTGTAAATATCCTCCATATTTCTGAAGATATTTTCATAACTATTCTTATCTGAAATCATTAATCTCTTCGTACTATCAGTGTTACATCATATAGAAACTGTTAGTTTCTATATTCTGTAAACTTTCGAGCTTAAAATATGAATGTTATTGAAGTAGTGTTGGGAACTGATGCATGAGTTAATATAATATAATGACACTTGATCAACGTGATTATATTACAGTAAGTCATGCTGAGTTTCTAAATGGAATGTGATGATTCACAGACATAACGTCATTATGTGCCATGTTACACGACTCTTACATTATATCTAATCTCTAAACATATCAAGAAAATATTTCCTTGATGATTCGGTCTTTTCCGAGGTATTCTAGTAATTTGACAAATCAACTCGTGCTCTTACGTTCTTTCTTCTTTAGAACATTAAATTCATTCGAAACTCCATACTTACGAATTATGGACCATTACTCACATTACTAGAGGTCGAGAAGAGAATAAAAAGGCAAAGAGCTCCAAAATATAAGAGAAAATGTAAAGTTCAATAAGAACACGGAGGTTACAAATCATGGATATTAATACGAATAGCAATATAAAGACACGGTAGAATTAAGAATAGTATCACCCCAAGGTAATAGTAAAAGTGAATATATTCCTCCGGTGGTAGATGAAAAAGGAGAATGACTGATATGAAAGTCAGGATTATATCCAGAATTAAAACTGGATGAAGCATATTGACTGATGGTTTGGAAATGTGAATTAAAGTATAGAAAATGGGAGCGGTGGGAAATAATAGAACGGAAAAAGTTTAATTTATAATAGAAATATCAGATAGAGTAATCGAGGTAGATCACCGTAATTAATTATAGAGATCTTAATTTCCTTATTCGTCAAAGAATCAAATCCTTTTCCTTTAGATTTCAAAGATTTTCTGTAAATCCCTTGAATTCCGGAATTCAACCAAGATAACATCAAAAGTTAAGACGAATCTTTACTTTTCCTATTTCAATCTTTTGTGACAACTTCACTCGTACGCTTCAAATAATCAAATCGTTTTATCTATGTTACTCAATAATGAAAAAACTCTATTATCAACTCATATTCGTCATGAAAATTTTTTTATTGTTAGCCATGACCCCCTCACTCAAATTTCGGGACGAAATTTCTTTAACGGGTAGGTACTGTGATGACCCGGAGATTTCCGACCAAATTTAAACTTAATCTGTAAATGTTTCCGACACGATAAGCAAAGTCTGAAATGTTGAGTCTCGAAATGTTTGAACTATTTCATAGAATCAATTACCTTTTGACCGTGCTCGACGATTCACGAACAATTGTTTGTAACTTAATATGTATATATAAAAATTAATAAATATAAATGTATGTATATATAATAATTAAATATAATTGAAACATTAAAAATTAAATATGCAAAATATCATGCAAGATAATAAAGTTGTTATTAAAATTAATCTATATAAACATATATGAATTCTGTACATAATTATTATTATATGTATATTATAATATAAAAAAATTATGTAAATAATAAATATTCAATTATGTTGTATTATAATAAGTATTACATAATTAATAATAGGTAATATTAATGAATTAAATTTAATAACAAGTTAAAATATAGTTGCTATAGAAATATTATTATTACTTTCATTATTAATATAATTAGTAATAATTATTAATATTAATATCAGAATTGATACATACAGGTTGTTATAATAAAGTTATCATGATTATTTATTATTATTATTATTATTATTATTATTATTATTATTATTATTATTATTATTATTATTATTATTATTATTATTATTATTATTATTATTATTATTATTATTATTATTATTATTATTAATTCTATTATTATTATTGCTAGTATTCTTATTAAAAACTTATAATATTAACAGATTTAATAAATAGATTTGTATTATTACAGAAGTTAGTATAACAGATATATATCAGTAATTGATATACATATGTACGAAAACATCAATACAGATACATAAAAACATACGTACATACAGTTACAATTATAAGATAGATACAATTTCTGTTGTAGGTCACTATCTTTCTGTTCAAATTGCGTAATTAATTGAGGGATATCGACTTTCAATCACAGATAATCCCAAAATCGGTTGAACATCTCTATCTGTTGAGTATTTTAATATTTTTGATTGATAATTATGTACCTCCTGTCTGCAATTTGTTATACGTCCAAATCCTTTCTCAATACAAACAACCTAATCAATAGTAGAAATCGTACGATATGGTTAGCTATCGAATTCATCTATTTCATCTTTCTTGTCTTCTCCTGCTGGCCACGAATATTTCTGTCGACCACAATAGATTCTACAAAACAAAATTTAATCTAATATTGATACGATATGATATCACTCACGATATATATATATATATATATATATATATATATATATACACACACATATAATTACATATAGAAATGCACATAGAGGGAGAGAGGAAGAGAAAATAAAACCCACGATCACCAACTCATCATCGGGGATCACTCAAAAACCACCTTCAAATGCTATTATCGAATCACCTTTATCAGATATCATCGAACACCATATCCTTAAACCACCACCCTTTCCTAAACCATCACCCAAGCCTCACAATCTTCGGCCACCTTTAAATCAACACCTTGAACTTCCAACCGACACCACCATCTTCTTTCGAAAACCAAACCTCTGCTACCTCCTTTACCACTGCTATTACCGTACTCTTTTCATGTTTCTTTTTCAACCGCCATATCACCACCATTTAAACGCCAATCCATAATCATCTACTCGTTCTCCTTCTTCACTACTGCATATATATATATATATATATATATATATATATATATATATATATATATATATATATATATATATATATATATATTTCTTTCCTGTTCGAAAAGCACCAAATAAACCAAAGGCACTTGCATATTTTTTTAAAGAATGAGATGAGCTTGAAACATATGGATATTACATGTATACACTTGCCTTTCTGTTTTCTTTTTGTTCAAACCCCACAACCACCGATAGAAAATCAACAACAAATATTATAATCCCAATTGGTAACATATAACACCACATAATACGTAATCATGGGTTGTATCAACCCTTCTTTTGAGTCGTGAAACAGAAAGTAGGGCCAACAAAATTATAAAAGCAAGGAGCAAGTGGAAGGAAGAGTTGGAAAAGTTTACAAATATGCAATCTTGAAATCATGCTGTAGGGTAAGATTGATAAAAAGAGAGAATCAAATTATATCCCTAAACTTTAATAAATAGCCGACAGTTATGATTTTAATTATTTCTTTTTGCCGTGAAACTTATTAAATAGTCGGGTTCTTTTTGTTCTTACTACTATTTTTATGGATGGTCTGTTGGGCCGATCGATACAGTGGGCCAAGTAGTTGCTGTTGGGCCGAAGTATTGGGCCAGAATACTGATAGATGATCGGGCTGTATTATATATAAGAGAATGATGATATTAATTGATTAATGATGAATTGAAGATGGAGATGTTAAAGATGATGATACTCTAAAACGGATTATGATATGATGTCACGATACTGATTTATGATAATGAGTATGAGCGTGATTTTTGATTGATGATGATGGTTATATAAGATTAATGATGATGATATACTGGTGATGATGAGGGTGAGGATAGTAGATAAAGATCGTGATTAAGGTGATGTACCCGATCATGTTATGATTATGAATATGATAATGAGGATGATTAAGTTTATTATGATGATGAGTAATAGAAAGAGATAACGGTTTATACATATTAAGTAAATATTAGAGTAGTGTAAAACAGAAATAAACAAATGGTCTAGTGGTTAGAGATGTTTGTGTTAACCGAGAGGTTGCGGGTTCAAGCCCCGCCGTGGGCAATTCTTTTAGAAAAGCTTTCCAAAGGGTATACACTTTTATATTTTCATTTTCATTATTATTATTGTTAGACTTATAATTACTATCATTGTTATTTATTACTTATTATGATTATTACAAATATAGTAATTATAGTTAATAATAACATTGTTATTACTAATATTATTATCACTAACATGTATTATTATTTAGGATTATTATTATTATTATCATTTTAGTTATTATTATGTAATATCATTAGGTATTAATAGTATTATTATTATTATAAATGTTATCATTAATATGAATTTTCAATTATTAGTATTATTATTATTAAAAGTTATTACCATTAAGGTCATTTTTTTTTACAAAAATTATCTTTTGGTAATCCTTAAAAACGATCATTATTATTATCTGTAATATCTATATTATTATTATTAAAATAATAATAATTATAAAAATAGAATTTAAAAGACTTGGTTAAGATAATTATTATAAAAAATTTTAGATTATATATAATGATATATTTAATATACTTAAATTAACTATATTAGTATTATTATGTACAAAATATATAAATAAATAATAAAACTTATAAATTATTAAATATAACAATTACATCTCTAATAAAAATATATAGATTTATTCGATTACAAGAATATGTTTTAATACATATGTGAATAATATAGGTTCGTGAATCCGAGGCCAACCCTACATTTGTTCTATGACGTCATATGTATTTTTACTACAAAATACATTACCATGAGTTCATTTGAATCCCTTTTACTCTTTACATTTTTGGGCTGAGAATACATGCAAATGCTTTATTAACTGTTTTACAATATTTATATGCGTGAGTTTATTTGCTCCCTTTTACTCTTTATATTTTTGGGCTGAGAATACATGCAAATGCTTTATTAACTGTTTTACAATATTTATATGCGTGAGTTCATTTGATTCCCTTTTACTCTTTACATTTTTGGGACTGAGAATACATGCGCTGTTTTTTACCACTGCTTTATTAAATGCTTTTGAAATATATATTTTGAACTGAGAATACATGAATTTCTTTTATAAATGTTTGACGAGATAGACACAAGCAAAACATTCCTCGAATGAATTATATGGACATGATAATTGCCACCGTTGAATTATGTGGACATGATAATTGCCACCGTTGAATTATGTGGACATGATAATTGCCACCGTTGAATTATGTGAACATGATAATTGCCACCATTGAATTATGTGGACATGATAATTGCCACCATTGACTTATGTGGATATGATAATTGCCACCAATTGAAGTGAATGTTATGTATCGAGAGAATGATTTTATACACAGGTTATGTGTATGTTATTTTTGTGCACGAGATATGTGTACGATTACTAAGTTTTATGAAAGATGATTTTGTACACGTAAAAGATGTACTGTATTTAAAAGATATAGCATGTACATTACAGGTGGGTATAGGATTCGGGCCCATTTGTACCATGCAGGATTTAAATCTTGTGGTCTATCAAAATGATGAATTTTATTGTTTTATGATAAACTTATGAACTCACCAATCTTTTGGTTGACACTTTAAAGCATGTTTATTCTCAGGTATGAAAGAAATCTTCCGCTGTGAATTTGCTCATACTACATGGAGTCGTTCATGGCATATAGAGGTCAGAACCTCGCAATGGGACCAACTGTTGAAGACTTCGTCCAGATGAATTAGGACGGGTCACTACACATTACAAACGGTCCCTCAACTTCGGCTATATTTACACAACGGCTCCTTAAGTTTACACTTTTTCATGGGTAAAAAGTGTAAATATATAATTTTATTAAAATAAAAGAAACTACTTCCACCCGAATTTATAACGGGTCATATCTTCTCGCTCGGTGCGAGTTAAATTTTTTCGAGACCACCGTTCAACTCGAAAAAATCTTACGAACCCAACGGGACTAACTATACGCGAAACGGACACTTCTAAAAAAACACTAAACACAACGACAACCCGTATCTTCCCGCTCGCCACGAGTTAAATTTTTTCGACGACAGCTATAACAACCCTCATATTTCCACTCTGGAATGACTATAATGCCCCTAGGGTTTCATTGCTGTTTTGTATTACTATTAGGGTTGTTATCCGGACGTATTAAATGAAGTAATTAATACTCGTAATTAATGAACTAAACCCTAAACCTAATCATTTAGTGTAAACCCTAATCATTTAATGTAACCTAACCCTAATAAAATAATATGAACTTGCGGGCATAGCCCAACGGTTTTCCCCATGTACTTTGTGTCATGGGATAGGGATAGGGATATGGAGAGGTCATGGGTCCGATCCTTAGGGATGACATAATTTTCTTTAAATCAATTGAACACCAATAATGGTGATATATATTGACCCTATAGGGAGGTTTTACCGGATTCGTTCACGGACCCCAACCCGAAACCACTGCCCGAATGGATGTGTTCCCTGGTACCGTCGATCGAGTTCGGGTTTCCGCCCGAACGTGTGTGTTACGTGCAAATGATGAGGGTCATTGAAAGAAATAATCTACTGATGCCAAAAAAATCGCCGCTCAAAAAAATAAATAATAATAATATTATTATTATTAAATGTATATACTACGTATTAAAATGTATATAATCTATATTAATGTAAATAAAATATAATTATGAGTAAATATATAAAATGATTAAGTAATGGGTTACAAATGTAAATTTTTAAAATAAATATAAAAATATATATGTATATATATATATATATATATATATATATATATGCCAAAATATATAAATAAATATATAATAAATTATGATAGATAAATAAAAGAAAATAAAATGCATGTTTTCTAGATTGATCTATAAAAAAATAAAAATAAAAAGGCCTAGGTCGGCCGAATTAAAAAAGGGAATTTTTTTAATTAAATTAATTAAATTGATTTATCTTGCTCTCCAAGTAATTAAAAATATATAAATAGGACCTTAACCCCTCATAATTATTACATCTAATTTTTGGAAGCTCTCAAACCTTAAAAAAATTGTCAGTTTCTTTTCTTCTTTTTCTTTCTTTTTCTTTTTCGTTTTTTTTTCTTGTTTCTTTTTCGGTCCAAACCCCCAACAAAACAAATAAAATACTTTTGCACTCTATAAAATTTTTCTAAATTCATGATAATTACCTACATGATGAATAAGTTTTATAAAAATTTATTTTACAGAAATTTAATTTGTTTTTTTATTATTTTTATTTTTGTTTATGTTTATTTTCTCCCGAATATATATATATATATATATATATATATATATATATATATATATATATATATATATATATATATATATATATATATATATATTAAAAAAACAAATAGGAAAAAGGCTATTTAAATTATAAAAATATTTTTCCAGTAAAGTATGATATTTAACTTAATTAATTAGCTCAGTACCTAATTTATAAAAATTAAATTCGAATTATGTGTTTTTTAATTATAGAGATAAGGTGAAATTTGTAATAAAAATATATACAGTAAATAAAAATAAATAAATAATTTTTCTAGGTTATTAAACTTTGTATAGATCTGATAAAATTATAAAAATTAATTTATGGATCGATTTAATAATTATTGTATAATTAAACTCTTTTGTTATGTTAATAAAGGGTAATTAAGGAAATAAATGTAAAAATAAAGAAATCTTTTTATAAATATTTTTCTACAGGTCATTAAACTGTAAGAAACTTATAAAAATTTTAAAAATAATTATTTAGGTTAATTTAGTATTCTATGTAGAATTAAACTTGTTTTATGATTAAATTTGGAATAAAAACAAATATAAATACAAAATTGTAATAAAAATACTTTCTTAAATTTTTATACTGATTTTTATAATTAACTAAGATTATAAAAATTATGTATATGATTCTTAGGTATTTAATTAATTATTTAGGTATTTATGGATAATATTGGGTTAATAAAGTGCTATATTATTAAGTATCTTGTAAATTAAATAATAAATAATATAATACATTTATGTTATATATATTGTATGAGATAATGATTAGTATATTATAGATATTAATTAATCCAAGTCAAGATAGTAATTATAGCTTGAGTAATAATGCATATATAATTATGAAACTATTAATAGTTATGTAATATTAGTAGTAAATATATATATAATTAACTTAGTTTTATAATTAAAGATTATATACCTATAACATGTGAAGGTTATAATCAAGATAACGTGCACTATATATGAACCTCACCGCTACATATGGCCTAGGGTGATCCTTGTTGCCTTATAGGAACCGCTTGTGGATTTCGAATGCCAAGACATAGATTCTGGTCAAGAATCCTGGGCGCCCAGCAAACACTGATCATCAGAGTGACTTGTATGATAGCAACGATATTTGAGAAGTTGTACAACATCTTGCTAAAGATTATAGCCCGAACTTTCTATAATTGGAAAATTTCTAAGAATGGAAACTTTCCATAAATAGTAACCTTTCCGAAAATGGAATTTCTTTTAGAAACCCATTATCATTAGTACAGTTACTATACTTATGTCTATTAGGCAATATCTGATCGTACATTCTATCTCTAGGTTGAGATCTCGATCACGTTCTTCCGTTCAATTCATTTCTCTAGTGGAATAACTCTTCTATGCTACTAAGGTGAAATCATAGCCCCATTTTTTTACATATTTTATTGTATTTTATAAATCTTGGGGTGAGACACATGCTTACTTTTAAATGATTTACAATTTAGACATAAGTGCCTAAACTGTTTGATAAGCAACTTCATGAGACTTTTGTTAACTTGTATTCTTACATGCAAATCCCCACCATAATATCGTTAATTGCTGGAATTGAAATGTTGCAAGCTTAATTATTGTGAGTAGGCCTATTGAGAGCGACGTCTCTATCCATTGATCGATCGTCAAGGGGGTACATAATAATGATTACCGACACCCGTACAGTGTCAAGGGTTAATGTTTAGCTCGATATTATAACTCATGGCATGTTGAATATTTTGATGTTTTGAAATAAATCTTGTGGTCTAAACTTGTTAATTATTAAACCTATGATGTTCACTCAACCATTGTGTTGACATTTTAAGCATGTTTGTCTCAGGTGAAGAATAGCTTATGTGCTGCCCTATGTTGCTTGCTTGCTGTTGCATTGGAGTCCACATTATTTATAACATTAATTACTTTTGGGTTTACCATGTAAAACATTTTGCTTTCCGCTGCAATTGAATTATTGATTTTATTAAACGTCTCATTTAGAGTCGTTCTCATTATATAACTGTGTGATGGTATTAGAAAAGTCATATTTACCCCCGGCCCTATTTGGGGGGTATGCTAGATTGGTATCAGAGCACAGTTTGTTATAGAGAACCAGGATTGCATTTATGTGTGCCTTATGTGTTAGTTAGGGTGCCTTAGCAATCTATAGGACTATAACCTTTCCTAACTTAATATTTTAGTGCCTTTCATTATTATTTCCTTTCGTGCTTTTGCGTCTACCTTAGAAACATTCTGATTTCTTTCTTTCCTTTCTTTTAGGATGTCGAGCCACAACTCGATCGTTATTTCTGACTCCGAAGAATCTGATATGGAGAGATCCGTTCACACTCCAGCTTATGAACCTGTTTCTCCACCAACATCTCCAATTTACCGACCGGCTACTCCACTCGCATCACCGGTCTACACACCTGTCACTCCACCACACTCATCAGTGAAGAAAGAACCTCATAATGATTATGATGGGGATGATGAGGGTGATGATGAAGAGATTGAAGAACACATTGAAGGTGAGAATGATTCAGAGGGGGAACCCGAGGAAGAGTCCGAACCCGAAGAAGAGGAAGAGGTTCAAAAAACAGCTAATAAGGAGGCTAATCGCGCTTATGATGGTCTTGGAGTTATCTGCAGTTTAGAAGATGATTCCGAGGAGGAAGTTGAACCTCCTGTTACTAAGACTCCCTCACCTAAGAGGAAGGAGCCAGAGACTCCTGCTACTGATGATGCTAGTTCATCCAAGAAGCCGAAAGCTTCTGAGTTTGTCTACTCCGAGTATGATCATGCTCTAGTTCGATGCGATATCATGAATTTACAAAGTCACACTGAAACTATGCGAGATACATTTCGCGATTTTTTGGCTATGATGGAGAAGCGCATCGAATATACAAACAACGATGTGAAGAGAGTCTATGACAAGTTCTCCGTAATGTTTGTTAGGTAAGAGAGAGAGCTCGACCACCAGCGTTATGCACTGGTGGAATTAGAGAAGTTTGTAATGTACTTCAAGGGGTACATTAAGGATCATTTCAAGCCTCCGTCACCTAAGAAAGATTAGATCTTAGGATTCTCATTTATTTCCATTTCCGTTCTTTATGTAAGGGCATATGCCTAAGTTACATTCGTTTTCTTTGATTCATGTAAAACTAGTGGTTTTTATGGTTTAATGCAAGTATTTTGGTTACATCTTGTTATTCCTACCATTTATCACATCTTATTCGTATCTGTTTGGTTATATCTTGTGTATGTTGTGTGGACCTTGTGCATTTATCACTTATTAGCACCATGAACTCTTTGACTAATACTGTAGTTATGTATTGAAGAACGATGGCTCAATTAGCTCGAGGTGCTACCAATATCCCGAATGTCTCTCTGACTCATGCACAATTTCAATAGCTGTTGGCTGCCATACAAGGCAACCATAACAATCATCAAGGGAACAACCAAGGAAATCCTCCCACTACTTGCAGTTACAAGGAGTTTATGAATTGTAAGCCTCCGTCCTTTAAGGGAAGTGAGGAAGCTGTCAAACTGAATCGTTGGTTCAAAAAGCTCAAATCCATCTTTCGTATCTGTTACTGTGCTGATGTCGATCGAGTGAAGTATGCCACTCACATGCTAAGTGGCCTAGCTCTAACTTGGTGGAACGGCTATACCCAAATTGTAGGGTTAGATGCTGCAAATGCCATCCCATGGCATGTTCTGAAACGAATGATGACAGATAAATTCTGTCTGCGAAACCAAATTCAAAAGTTGGAAGTTAAGTTTTGGGAATTGAAGGTAAAAGGAACCGACATTGAAGCTTATACCAACAGGTTTATAGAGTTGGTAACTTTGTGCCCAGATATGGTACCAACTGAGCAGAAAAAGATTGAGAGGTACATAGAAGGTCTTCCTGAAGAGATTCAGGGAAATGTCATTGCTGCTAGTAAGGAAACTTTAGATGTAGTGATACTGATGGCTCAAAACTTCATGATGGCTAAGAGGAGGAAAGCCGCGGTAAATAAATAAGCCGAGGATAAGACAAATGAAGGCAAAAGGAAGTTTGAACCTGCTCAGGGATCGAGCCAAGGTTCGAATAAGAAAGTTGCCGATAATTCAAAAGGAGGTTACTCTGGAAAACAACCTTTCTGTAAGTGTTGTGAGAAACACCATTCTAGGTGGTGCAAGGCTGAGTACACCAAATGTAAGAAGATTGGCCATCTGGCCAAGAATTGTAGAGTTGCAGTTCCTCCAACGGATACTCCTGCAACCAAAGCCAACGCAATCGTTCCTACATGCTATGACTGTTGTGAAAAAGGGCATTTTCGCAACCAGTGTCTAAAGAAAAAGGGTAACACGGGAAATGCTAATGCTAAAAGCTGAGCTTTTGTGATGACTGCTGAAGAAGCCCATGATGATGATGAAGTGATAACGGGTACATTTCTTTTTAACAACTTCTATGCTACTGTTTTATTCAATTCTGGTGCTGATAGAAGTTATATGTCTACTGAGTTTTGTGCCTTATTCACTGAAAAACCATAAACCTTAGAAATTAAGCGTCTTGTAGAAGTAGCCAATGGTAAGGTTATGAAAGTAGACAATGTGTATAAAAACTGTGATCTGGTTTTAGCCGTCAAACACTTTAAGATCGACGTATTGCCAGTCAAATTAGGGAGCTTTGATGTAGTCGTAGGGATGGATTGGTTACGCCCACTAAGAGCTACAATCATGTGATATGAGAAAACCATTAACATACCTCTTGAAGATGGGGAAACCTTAATTGTTCAAGGGGAGATGAGTGGTTCCAAACTCAACATCATCTCTTGCATCAATAAGTATCTAATGAAGGGATACCAAGCCATTTTGGCTCATGTTAAGGAAGTCGAATCGGAAGAAAAACGCATTGAATATGTACCGGTAGTTAGAGACTTTCCTGAAGTATTTCCTGAAGAACTCCCTGGTCTCCCTCCCCAACGACAGGTTGAGTTTCAGATCGATTTGACCCCCGGTGCTGCACCTATTGGAAAAGCACCATACCGCTTAGCTTCACCAGAGATGAAGGAATTATCTAACCAACTCCAAGAACTTTTAGAGAAAGGCTTCATTCGTCCTAGCTCATCTCCGTGGGGAGCACCCGTTCTATTTGTCAAGAAGAAAGATGGTACGTTGAGAATGTGTATTGATTATCGCGAACTCAATAAGTTAACCATCAAGAATCGTTATCCACTCCCGCACATTGATGACCTGTTTGACCAACTACAAAGATCAAGCATCTATTCGAAGATTGATCTTAGGTCCGGTTATCACCAACTGAGATTCAAGGAAGCTGATGTTTCTAAGACTGTTTTCCAAACTCGTTACGGACATTATGAGTTTCTTGTCATGCCTTTTGGTTTAACCAATGCTCCTGCTGTATTCATGGATCTTATGAATCGTGTATGCAAACCTTATCTTAACAAGTTCGTGATCATCTTTATCGATGACATTCTAATCTACTCCAAGAGCGAGAAGGAGCATAAGCAACACTTGCGATTGAACTTAGAGCTCTTAAAGAAGGAACAACTGTATGCTAAGTTCTTCAAGTGTGAATTTTAGCTACGAACTGTACAATTCCTCGGACATGTAGTTGATAGTGAAGGAATACATGTCGATTCGGCGAAAATCACCGCTATTCAAAACTGGGAAGTGCCAAAGAGTGCGAAACATATCCGCCAATTTTTGGGACTTGCTGGTTATTACCGAATATTCATCACGGATTTTTCTATTTTAGCCAAACCTCTTACCAAGCTGACTCATAAGGGAAAGAAGTTTGAGTGGTATGAAGAACAGGAATCTGCTTTCAAGATTCTGAAGGATAAATTGACCACAGCCCTGATTCTGTCATTACCTGAAGGTACCGACAATTTTATAGTCTATTGTGATGCCCCGAATCAAGGTTTCAGATGTGTTTTGATGCAACGTGAAAAGGTTATCACCTATGCATCTAGACAGTTGAAGAAACATGAGAAGAATTATACCACACATGACCTGGAATTTGGAGCCGTGGTATTTGCACTAAAGATGTGGAGACATTACCTCTATGGAGTTAGAATCACGGTGTATACCGATCATAAAAGTCTTCAACATATATTTGACCGGAAGCAATTAAACATGAGGCAAAGGCGTTGGATTGAGTTATTAAATAACTATGATTATGAACTTCGATATCATCCTGGCAAGGCGAATGTAGTTGCCGATGCCCTTAGTAGGAAGGATCGTGCCAAACCGATCCGAGTCCGAGCTTTAAATATACGTGTTCGTACGAATCTTACATCTCAAATTCGTGAAGTACAACTTGAGGCATTGAAGGAAGAGAATGTCCAATTTGAGGGACTGAGAGGTCTCGAAAAGCAACTTGAACTCAAGGGAGACGGAACAATGTATTTCAATAGCCGAATCTGGGTCCCAATTTTCGAAAATCTACGAGAACTAGTCTTGGATGAAGCTCATAAGACTAGATATTCTATTCACCCAGGCTCCAGTAAAATGTATCACGATGTGAAGGAATTCTATTAGTGGCCTAATTTAAAATCTGACATTGCTTATTATGTGAGCAAGTACCTTACTTGTCTGAAGGTTAAGGCCGAGCATCAAAAGCCATCTGGTTTACTTCAACAGCCGGATATTCCGCAGTGGAAGTGGGAATGCATCACTATGGATTTCGTCACTAAGTTGCCCAAGACTTCAAACGGAAACGATACTATTTGGGTCATAGTTGATCGTCTTACTAAATTTGCACATTTCTTACCGATCAAGGAAACCGACAAGATGGAGAAATTATCACAACTCTATATCAAAGAAATTGTCTCACGTCATGGAGTTCCTGTCTCAATCATTTCTGATCGCGACAGTCGATTTGTTTCTAGATTCTGGAAAACTTTACAATCTGCTCTTGGAACTCAACTCGACATGAGTACAGCTTATCATCTGCAAACTGATGGTCAAAGTGAATGAACTATTCGGATGTTGGAAGATATGCTATGTGCTTGTACTATCGATTTCGGCAAACGTTAGGAAAGACACTAGCCTTAAGCTGATTTTTCATATAACAACAGCTATCACTCGAGTATTAAGGCTGCACCTTTTGAAGCCTTATACGGACGGAAATGTAGATCCCCGTTATGCTGGAATGAATTAGAGGACAGACAGTTAACTGGTCCTGAAATAATTCATGAAACTACCGAGAAGATCGTTCAGATTAAGAAACAATTAGTAACTGCCCGTAGCCGACAAAAGAGGTATGCTGATAAACGTCGGAAAAATTTAGAATTCCAAGTTGGTGATAAAGTCATGTTGAAAGTATCCCCTTGGAAGGGCGTCGTTCGTTTTGGTAAGAGAAGCAAATTAAGTCCACGTTATGTTGGACCTTTCAAGATTATTGAAAGAGTTGGTCCTGTGGCATATCGATTAGTATTACCCACTGAGCTTAGTAATGTGCATGATGTATTTCATGTCTCAAATCTTAAAAAGTGTCTTGCTGATGATACACTTGTTATTCCATTGGATGATATCCGCGTTGATGATAAAATGCATTTCGTTGAAGAACCGATAGAGGTTATGGATCGTGAGGTTAAAGGCTTGAAACAAAGCTCTATTCCTATTGTTAAGATCCGTTGAAATTCACGAAGAGGCCCCAAGTATACCTGGGAACGTGAAGACCAGATGAAGCGGAAATATCCTCATCTTTTTCCAGTTGCTGATACATCAGAGAAGTCTTCCTGAAACTTTGGGACGAAGTTTAAATTAACGGGGAGGTACTATAACAACCTCATATTTCCACTCTGGAATAACTATAATGCCCCTAGGGTTTCATTGCTGTTTTGTATTACTATTAGGGTTGTTATCCGGACGTATTAAATGAAGTAATTAATACTCGTAATTAATGAACTAAACCCTAAACCTAATCATTTAGTGTAAACCCTAATCATTTAATGTAACCCTAACCCTAACCCTAATAATAATAATATTATTATTATTAAATGTATATACTACGTATTAAAATGTATATAATCTATATTAATGTAAATAAAATATAAATAAAATATAATTATGAGTAAATATATAAAATGATTAAGTAATGGGTTACAAATGTAAATTTATAAAATAAATATAAAAATATTTGTATATATATATACCGAAATATATAAATAAATATATAATAAATGGGTAGTGATCCCATGAGAATGTTCTCATATATATTTTGGTGAGAACAATTTGTAACCGTTGGATGAGTTTTGATCAAATATATTTAATTTAAATTAGAAAAACATAAGTAAGGGTAGTTTTGACAAATTTATACGTTTCCATTATTTTAGGATCTAATTTATGATACTCCAAAATGTAAATGTTGTTACGTGATATACAAATACACAATCACATTTTATTTTAAAGCAGATACAGAGATCGTAAACGAGCATAGATATACATTAATAAAGATGATGCATCAACGTAAAAAAGGATTCATCAATTTGAAGACAACTTGCATTGATTTCTTGATTTCTTAACTACAAACTTAATCAAATATACTTAAGTACAAAAAGTTATTCTATGCAAAATACAAAAAAAAAAGGCCTAAAAAATACAAAGCCGAGATTTTTTATATATAAAAAAAATAAATTCATCGTCATCGAATTTGGCAATGATCATGGATGCACCGGTGAGTTTGGATGCGCCAATGAGTTTGGCGGTGAACTTAGATGCTCTTGTGTGTTTGTGAGTTTGTCATCGAGCTTGGATGCCCTGTAAGTTTGATGACTATTTTGGATGCACCGGTAACATTAAAAAATATACAAAATTCTATGCGTTGATCACTCAATAAACATTCCAGATTACATGGAGTCGTATAGGATTCGGGCCCATTTGTACCATGCAGGATTTAAATCTTGTGGTCTATCAAAATGATGAATTTTATTGTTTTATGATAAACTTATGAACTCACCAACCTTTTGGTTGACACTTTAAACCATATTTATTCTCAGGTATGAAAGAAATCTTTCGCTGTGCATTTGCTCATATTACATGGAGTCGTTCATGGCATATAGAGGTCAGAACCTCACAATGGGACCAACTGTTGAAGACTTCGTCCAGATGGATTAGGAAGGGTCACTACAGGTGGTATCAGAGCGGTGGTCATAGCGAACTAGGTCTGCATTAGTGTGTCTAACTGATAAGTCGTTAGGATGCATTAGTGAGTCTGGACTTCGACCGTGTCTGCATGTCAAAAGTTTTGCTTATCATTTCGTGTCGAAAATTACCGGTTTACCATCCTTAGAAAATTACCTGCTTATTATCCTTAAAATCTAGACACGTCTTACTACCTCTATTACATAGACAGTGTATAGATAAATTCGTATCTTAGCGTATCTGTTATTGTTACCTTTGCCTGACAGCTTCCGTAGATTCCTCCGTAACTTATGGGATTTTAGTATTATATATGCATATGTAAATTATGTATTGCAGGGTACTAATCTACATCCTATAATCTATTTCTTATAAAAAATCCTTCATCTGATCGTATGAGATGAATACCTCAACCAGTTCAAGTTCCTCGGATTCCGACAGCTATTCCAATATGGATTTCCACTTGAACTCCGAAAGCAGTGTAACCGGAATGGATCAACCAATCAACCATCACCAATTCTGGATGAATTGAGGATAGGTTCGTAGTCGACTTAATCAATGGAGATACGAAGAAAACGATCCTTTCCACCAACCAAATTTCCCTCTTGGCGGTGAACCTGAAGCACTTACCGGCGAACCTGTTCGAGATACTATTTTCTCACTCATTTCCCGAATATCTCGCCACGATTATATTCTATCTAAAATTCTAAACCTTATTCATCCGTTCGTTCCGACCGACAATCATCTTGGAGTAATGGAAGAAGTCAACGAGCTTCGCACTCGATTAATAAATTTGGAGAATATGGTGCAAAATTTACCTGCTTCAACAACATCATCGACACCAACAGTACTATCAGTAATAGCATCAGTACCATCAAAAATCCATGCCTTAACATCTCATTCTGTACCTCGAGTATAATCATCGTTCTACATGACGTTCTACATCATTTATCTTCGTTCGACATGACGATTATGTAATCTCTAATGTTTTAGAGATTATATATTCTTGTTCTAACGGTAAACCAAATGAGATTAATATCATATTAACTCATTAAATCTATATTACATCTGAAGAAAATATATATGTATATATGTTTTCATAAAGATTCTAATTAAGAATTCTTTTGTACAAACTGTTAATGGTGAAAACAATTTAACGGGTAGGTAATACCCGATAAATATTTAAAATTTCACATTAATAAGTTACACAGTACATTCTTCCAATTTGATTCAACAGTCATTTACTATCCTACTTACATCCACCGATATACGAATCTGTTCATCACAGAATAATCATTTTCATTCAATTTTATATTTGGATTTTGACCTATCAGAATCTGACAAGTGGCATAATGAAGAAAACATTGGACAAAATAAAATTTGTTAGAAACAAACAAATTAACTATGATAAATTTTGTTAAGAATCCACGCTAACAAAATCTTAGCTAACTGTTCCTAGCTAACTGTTAATTCCTTATTGTACATTTAATTATCGCAATTTATTTTATCGCAATTTAATTCTCGCAATTTTATTTATTGTCATTTACATTCTGTTATTTATTTTACGCACTTTAAATATCGGGACACGTATACAAGGTTTTGACATGTCATATCGACACATCTATATATATTATTTGGAATAACCATAGACACTCTATAAGCAGTAATGATCGAGTTCTCTATACAGGGTTGAGGTTGATTCTCAAATAATATATATACTTTGAGTTGTGATCGAGTCTGAGACATGTACACGGGTCACGATACGTATTAATTAAATCAAATATTATATATTAAGCTATATATGAATTATTGGACTGTTAAATGTGGACTATCAACTGTGGACTACCAACATTGGACAATTAAAATGAATTAAAATATTGATTATAACATATGAAACTAAACAATTCTTCAAGTTGTCGCTTGATTTCATCTTAAACCTCATTTGTATCTTGACGATTCCAAACCGCGTTCAAACCTTTCATGATTCTTGAAAACACCTCAATCGAGAGGATGAACCAACCGCACTTCATCTACGGAAGGAAATATTTATGCATATAATTATGAATCTGAAAACACTCGGAACCTGAGTAAACGTTTAACACATATCTGTTCTAGCTCCTTTGGCGTTGTTATTACCGAAAGTAACTTTGCAATTCCTTTTCAAATTAGCCAATTTTGTCACAGCTCCATCAAGTCAACTTCAACTTTTGTTTGAAACAACCTTATTATAACCTTGATATATATGCGTGCTCTTTTATTGCTACCGGGGAACTTTTTATTGTTACCAGCAGACGTACCAGCAACCTCGTTGCTCCTTGGTTTAAATCTCTCTGACAAATCACTATATTTATCTATTAAAGTCTCATCATGTACTCATCCGCATCTTGTAACAAGAATTGCCATACCAATTACCGGGAATCCGCAAATCTGTATTGTGAGTCTCGCAACGTTTCCACATCAACAGTTATATGTATCCATATAACATTTACCTCTTAGAACTATGATCTTCCATTCTGAAATTCTGAAATGCACCCATTCTGCGAATTAATACTCTGAATTTTGAAAAGTTAAATGAAGCAACAAAAACTGTAAACGACCTCAACAGCCAAAAGTTGATGATAAAGAATTGTATGTTGGCAAAGCTCAGAAAAAGTTTGAAACTGAAAAACTGATTGAGCAAACTACGAAGGAGTCTCTGAACAAATCATAAGGACTAAACTTGTACATTAAGAATCCTGATGAATCTGTTTCTGTTGAAATCTTTAGCGAATATCTTGCTTCTGACTCCCAACTCTTGCGGAAAAATTTTCTTCACCATCCTGCGATATTAGAAATTCCAAAATATCATCGTATCTTTCATTATAAATATCCTCCATATTTCTGAAGATATTTTCATAACTATTCTTATCTGAAATCATTAATCTCTTCGTACTATCAGTGTTACATCATATAGAAACTATTAGTTTCTATATTCTGTAAACTTTCGAGCTTAAAATATGAATGTTATTGAAGTAGTGTTGGGAACTGATGCATGAGTTAATATAATATAATGACACTTGATCAACGTGATTATATTACAGTAAGTCATGCTGAGTTTCAAAATGGAATGTGATGATTCACAGACATAACGTCATTATGTGCCATGTTACATGACTCTTACATTATATCTAATCTCTATACATACCAAGAAAATATTTCCTTGATGATTCGGTCTTTTCCGAGGTATTCTAGTAATTTGACAAATCAACTCGTGCTCTTACGTTCTTTCTTCTTTAGAACATTAAATTCATTCGAAACTCCATACTTACGAATTCTGGACCATTACTCACATTAATAGAGGTCGAGAAGAGAATAAAAAGGCAAAGAGCTCCAAAATATAAGAGAAAATGTAAAGTCCAATAAGAACACGGAGGTTACAAATCATGGATATTAATACGAATAGCAATATAAAGACACGGTAGAATTAAGAATAGTATCACCCCAAGGTAATAGTAGAAGTGAATATATTCCTCCGGTGGTAGATGAAAAAGGAGAATGACTGATATGAAAGTCAGGATTATATCTAGAATTAAAACTGGATGAAGCATATTGACTGATGGTTTGGAAATGTGAATTAAAGTATAGAAAATGGGAGCGGTGGGAAATAATGGAACGGAAAAAGTTTAATTTATAATGGAAATATCAGATAGAGTAATCGAGGTAGATCACCGTAATTAATTATAGAGATCTTAATTTTCTTATTCGCCGAAGAATCAAATCCTTTTCCTTTAGATTTCAAAGATTTTCTTTAAATCCCTTGAATTCCAGAATTCAACCAAGATAACATCAAAAGTTAAGACGAATCTTTACTTTTCCTATTTCAATCTTTTGTGACAACTTCACTCGTACGCTTCAAATAATCAAATCGTTTTATCTATGTTACTCAATAATGACAAAACTCTATTATCAACTCATATTCGTCATGAAAACATTTTTATTTTTAGCCATGACCCCCTCACTCAAATTTCGGGACGAAATTTCTTTAACGGGTAGGTACTGTGACGACCCGGAGATTTCCGACCAAATTTAAACTTAATCTGTAAATGTTTTCGACACGATAAGCAAAGTCTGAAATGTTGAGTCTCGAAATGTTTGAACTATTTCATAGAATCAATTACCTTTTGACTGTGCTCGACGATTCACGAACAATTGTTTGTAACTAAATATGTATATATAAAAATTAATAAATATAAATGTATGTATATATAATAATTAAATATAATTGAAACATTAAAAATTAAATATGCAAAATATCATGCAAGATAATAAAGTTGTTATTAAAATTAATCTATATAAACATATATGAATTCTGTACATAATTATTATTATATGTATATTATAATATAAAAAATTATGTAAATAATAAATATTCAATTATGTTGTATTATAATAAGTATTACATAATTAATAATAGATAATATTAATGAATTAAATTTAATAACAAGTTAAAATATAGTTGCTATAGAAATATTATTATTACTTTCATTATTAATATAATTAGTAATAATTATTAATATTAATATCAGAATTGATACATATAGGTTGTTATAATAAAGTTATCATGATTATTTATTATTATTATTATCTTTATCAATATTATAATTATTATTATAATTATTATTATTATAATTATTATTATTATTATAATTATTATTATAATTATTATTATTATTATTATTATTATTATTATTATTATTATTATTATTATTATTATTATTAATTCTATTATTATTATTGCTAGTATTCTTATTAAAAACTTATAATATTAACAGATTTAATAAATAGATTTGTATTATTACAGAAGTTAGCATAACAGATATATATCAGTAATTGATATACATATGTACGAAAACATCAATACAGATACATAAAAACATACGTACATACAGTTACAATTATAAGATAGATACAATTTCTGTTGTAGGTCACTATCTTTCTGTTCAAATTGCGTAATTAATTGAGGGATATCGACTTTCAATCACAGATAATCCCAAAATCTGTTGAACATCTCTATCTGTTAAGTATTTTAATATTTCTGATTGATAATTATGTACCTCCTGTCTGCAATTTGTTATACGTCCAAATCCTTTCTCAATACAAACAACCTAATCAATAGTAGAAATCGTACGATATGGTTAGCCATCGAATTCATCTATTTCATCTTTCTTGTCTTCTCCTGCTGGCCTCGAATATTTCTGTCGACCACAATAGATTCTACAAAACAAAATTTAATCTAATATTGATACGATATGATATCACTCACGATATATATATATATATATATATATATATATATATATATATATATATATATATATATATATATATATATATATATATATATATATACATATAATTACATATACAAATGCACATAGAGGGAGAGAGGAAGAGAAAATAAAACCCACGATCACCAACTCATCATCGGGGATCACTCAAAAACCACCTTCAAATGCTATGATCGAATCACCTTTATCAGATATCATCGAACACCATATCCTTAAACCACCACCCTTTCCTAAACCATCACCCAAGCCTCACAATCTTCGGCCACCTTTAAATCAACACCTTGAACTTCCAACCGACACCACCATCTTCTTTCGAAAACCAAACCTCTGCTACCTCCTGTACCACTGCTATTACCGTACTCTTTTCATGTTTCTTTTTCAACCGCCATATCACCACCATTTAAACGCCAATCCATAATCATCTACTCGTTCTCCTTCTTCACTACTGCATATATATATATATATATATATATATATATATATATATATATATATATATATATATATATATATATATATATATATATATATATATATATATATATATATATATTTTTTTTTTTTTCTTTCCTGTTCGAAAAGCACCAAATAAACCAAAGGCACTTGCATATTTTTTTTAAAGAATGAGATGAGCTTGAAACGTATGGATATTACATGTATACACTTGCCTTTCTGTTTTCTTTTTGTTCAAACCCCACAACCACTGATAGAAAATCAACAACAAATATTATAATCCCAATTGGTAACATATAACCCCACATAATACGTAATCATGGGTTGTATCAACCCTTCTTTTGAGTCATGAAACAGAAAGTAGGGCCAACAAAATTATAAAAGCAAGGAGCAAGTGGAAGGAAGAGTTGGAAAAGTTTACAAATATGCAATCTTGAAATCATGCTGTAGGGTAAGATTGATAAAAAGAGAGAATCAAATTATATCCCTAAAGTTTAATAAATAGCCGACAGTTATGATTTTAATTATTTCTTTTTGCCGTGAAACTTATTAAATAGTCGGGTTCTTTTTTTTCTTACTACTATGTTTATGGATGGTCTGTTGGGCCGATCGATACAGTAGGCCAAGTAGTTGCCGTTGGGCCGAAGTATTGGGCCAGAATACTGATAGATGATCGGGTTGTATTATATATAAGAGAATGATGATATTAATTGATTAATGATGAATTGAAGATGGAGATGTTAATGTTGATGATACTCTAAAACGGATTATGATATGATGTCACGATACTGATTTATGATTATGAGTATGAGCGTGATTTTGTGATTGATGATGATGGTTATATAAGATTAATGATGACGATATATTAGTGATGATGAGGGTGAGGATAGTAGATAAAGATCGTGATTAAGGTGATGTACCCGATCATGTTATGATTATGATTATGATAATGAGGATGATTAAGTTTATTATGATGATGAGTAATAGAAAGAGATAACGGTTTATACATATTAATTAAATATTAGAGTAGTGTAAAACAGAAATAAACAAATGGTCTAGTGGTTGGAGATGTTTGTGTTAACCGAGAGGTTGCGGGTTCAAGCCCCGCCGTGGGCAATTCTTTTAGAAAAGCTTTCCAAAGGGTATACACTTTTATATTTTCATTTTCATTATTATTATTGTTAGACTTATAATTACTATCATTGTTATTTATTACTTATTATGATTATTACAAATATAGTAATTATAGTTAATAATAACATTGTTATTACTAATATTATTATCACTAACATGTATTATTATTTAGGATTATTGTTATTATTATCATTTTAGTTATTATTATGTAATATCATTAGGTATTAATAGTATTATTATTATTATAAATATTATCATTAATATGAATTTTCAATTATTTGTATTATTATTATTATTAAAAGTTATTACCATTAAGGTCATTTTTTTTACAAAAATTATCTTTTCATAATCCTTAAAAACGATCATTATTATTATCTGTAATATCTATATTATTATTATTAAAATAATAATAATTATAAAAATATAATTTAAAAGACTTGGTTAAGATAATTATTATAAAAAATTTTAGATTATATATAATGGTATATTTAATATACTTAAATTAACTATATTAATATTATTATGTACAAAATATATAAATAAATAATAAAACTTATAAATTATTAAATATAACAATTACATCACTAATAAAAATATATAGATTTATTCGATTACAAGAATATGTTTTAATACATATGTGAATAATATAGGTTCGTGAATCCGAGGCCAACCCTACATTTGTTCTATGATGTCATATGTATTTTTACTACAAAATACATTACCGTGAGTTCATTTGAATCCCTTTTACTCTTTACATTTTTGGGATGAGAATACATGCAAATGCTTTATTAACTGTTTTACAATATTTATATGCGTGAGTTCATTTGCTCCCTTTTACTCTTTATATTTTTGGGCTGAGAATACATGCAAATGCTTTATTAACTGTTTTACAATATTTATATGCGTGAGTTCATTTGATTCCCTTTTACTCTTTACATTTTTGGGACTGAGAATACATGCGCTGTTTTTTACCACTGCTTTATTAAATGCTTTTGAAATATGTATTTTGAACTGAGAATACATGAATTGCTTTTATAAATGTTTGACGAGATAGACACAAGCAAAACATTCCTCGAATGAATTATATGGACATGATAATTGCCACCGTTGAATTATGTGGACATGATAATTGCCATCGTTGAATTATGTGGACATGATAATTACCACCGTTGAATTATGTGGACATGATAATTGCCACCATTGAATTATGTGGACATGATAATTGCCACCATTGACTTATGTGGACATGATAATTGCCACCAATTGAAGTGAATGTTATGTATCGAGAGAATGATTTTATACACAGGTTATGTGTATGTTATTTTTGTGCACGAGATATGTGTACGATTACTAAGTTTTATGAAAGATGATTTTGTACACGAAAAAGGTGTACTGTATTTAAAAGATATAGCATGTACATTACAGGTGAGTATATGATTCGGGCCCATTTGTACCATGCAGAATTTAAATCTTGTGGTCTATCAAAATGATGAATTTTATTGTTTTATGATAAACTTATGAACTCACCAACCTTTTGGTTGACACTTTAAAGCATGTTTATTCTCAGGTATGAAAGAAATCTTCCGCTGTGAATTTGCTCATATTACATGGAGTCGTTCATGGCATATAGAGGTCAGAACCTCGCAATGGGACCAACTGTTGAAGACTTCGTCCAGATGGATTAGGACGGGTCACTACACATTACAAACGGTCCCTCAACTTCGGCTATATTTACACAACGGCTCCTCAAGTTTACACTTTTTCATGGGTAAAAAGTGTAAATATATAATTTTATTAAAATAAAAGAAACTACTTCCACCCGAATTTATAACGGGTCATATCTTCTCGCTCGGTGCGAGTTAAATTTTTTCGAGACCATCGTTCAACTCGAAAAAATCTTACGAACCCAACAGGACTAACTATACGCGAAACGGACACTTCTAAAAAACACTAAACACAACGACAACTCGTATCTTCCCGCTCGCCACGAGTTAAATTTTTTCGACGACAGCTATAACAACCCTCATATTTCCACTCTGGAATGACTATAATGCCCCTAGGGTTTCATTGCTGTTTTGTATTACTATTAGGGTTGTTATCCGAACATATTAAATGAAGTAATTAATACTCATAATTAATGAACTAAACCCTAAACCTAATCATTTAGTGTAAACCCTAATCATTTAATGTAACCTAACCCTAATAAAATAATATGAACTTGCAGGCATAGCCCAACGGTTTTTCCCATGTACTTTGTGTCATGGGATAGGGAGAAGTCATGGGTTCGATCCTTAGGGATGACATGATTTTCTTTAAACCAATTGAACACCAATAATGGTGATATATATTGACCCTATAGGGAGGTTTTACCGGATTCGTTCACAGACCCCTACCCGGAACCACTGCCCGAATGGATGTGTTCCCGGGTACCGTCGATCGGGTTCGGGTTTCCGCCCGAACGTGTGTGTTACGTGCAAATGATGAGGGTCGTTGAAAGAAATGATCTACTGATGCCAAAAAAATCGCCGCTCAAAAAAATAAATAATAATAATAATAATATTATTATTATTAAATGTATATACTACGTATTAAAATGTATATAATCTATATTAATGTAAATAAAATATAATTATGATTGAATATATAAAATGATTAAGTAATGAGTTACAAATGTAAATTTTTAAAATAAATATAAAAATATATGTGTATATATATATATATATATATATATATATATATATATATATATATATATATATATGCCAAAATATATAAATAAATATATAATAAATTATGATAGATAAATAAAAGAAAATAAAATGCATGTTTTCTAGATTGATCTATAAAAAAATAAAAATAAAAAGGCCTAGGTCGACCGAATTAAAAAAGGGAATTTTTTTAATTAAATTAATTAAATTGATTTATCTTGCTCTCCAAGTAATTAAAAATATATAAATAGGACCTTAACCCCTCATAATTATTACATCTAATTTTTGGAAGCTCTCAAACCCTAAAAAAATTGTCAGTTTCTTTTCTTCTTTTTCTTTTTCATTTTTTTTTTCTTTTTCTTGTTTCTTTTTCGGCCCAAACTCCCAACAAAACAAATAAAATACTTTTGCACTCTATAAAATTTTTCTAAATTCATGATAATTATCTACATGATGAATAAGTTTTATAAAAATTTATTTTACAGAAATTTAATTTGTTTTTGTATTATTTTTATTTTTGTTTATGTTTATTTTTGGCCGAATATATATATATATATATATATATATATATATATATATATATATATATATATATATATATATATATATATATATATATATATATAATAGGAAAACGGGCTATTTAAATTATAAAAATATTTTTCCAGTAAAGTATGATATTTAACTTAATTAATTAGCTCAGTACCTAATTTATAAAAATTAAATTCGAATTATGTGTTATTTAATTATGGAAACAAGGTGAAATTTGTAATAAAAATATATACAGTAAATAAAAATAAATAAATAATTTTTCTAGGTTATTAAACTTTGTATAGATCTGATAAAAATATAAAAATTAATTTATGGGTCGATTTAATAATTATTGTATAATTAAACTCTTTTATTATGTTAATAAAGGGTAATTAAGGAAAATAAATGTAAAAATAAAGAAATCATTTTATAAATATTTTTCTACAAGTCATTAAACTGTAAGAAACTTATAAAAATTTTAAAAATAATTATTTAGGTTTATTTAGTATTCTATGTAGAATTAAACTTGTTTTGTGATTAAATTTGGAATAAAAACAAATATAAATACAAAATTTTAATAAAAATACTTTCTTAAATTTTTCTACTAATTTTTATAATTAACTAAGATTATAAAAATTATGTATATGATTCTTAGGTATTTAATTAATTATTTAGGTATTTATGGATAATATTGGGTTAATAAATGCTATATTATTAAGTATCTTGTAAATTAAATAATAAATAATATAATACATTTATGTTATATATATTGTATGAGATAATGATTAGTATATTAAAGATATTAATTAATCCAAGTCAAGATAGTAATTATAGCTTGAGTAATAATGCATATATAATTATGAAACTATTAATAGTTATGTAATATTAGTAGTAACTATATATATAATTAACTTAGTTTTATAATTAAAGATTATATACCTATAACATGTGAAGGTTATAATCAAGATAACGTGCACTATATATGAACCTCACCGCTACATATGGCCTAGGGTGATCCTTGTTGCCTTATAGGAACCGCTTGTGGATTTCGAATGCCAAGACATAGATTCTGGTCAAGAATCCTGGGCGCCCAGCAAACACTGATCATCAGAGTGACTTGTATGATAGCAATGATATTTGAGAAGTTGTACAACATCTTGCTAAAGATTATAGCCCGAACTTTCTATAATTGGAAAATTTCTAAGAATGGAAACTTTCCATAAATAGTAACCTTTCTGAAAATGGAGTTTCTTTTAGAAACCTATTATCATTAGTATAGTTACTATACTTATGTATATTAGGTAATATCTGATCGTACATTCTATCTCTAGGTTGAGATCTCGATTACATTCTTCCGTTCAATTCATTTCTCTCATGGAATAACTCTTTCGTGCTACTAAGGTGAACTCATAGCCCCGTTTTTTACATATTTTATTGTATTTTATAAATCTTGGGGTGAGACACATGTTTACTTTTAAATGATTTACAATTTAGACATAAGTGGCTAAACTGTTTGATAAGCAACTTCATGAGACTTTTGTTAACTTGTATTTTTACATGCAAATCCCCACCATAATATCGTTAATTGCTGGAATTGAAATGTTGCAAGCTTAATTATTGTGAGTAGGCCTATTGAGAGCAACATCTCTATCCATTGATCGATCATCAAGGGGGTACATAATAATGATTACCGACACCCGTACAGTGTCAGGGGTTAATGTTTAGCTCGATATTATAACTCATGGCATATTGAATATTTTGATGTTTTGAAATAAATCTTGTGGTCTAAACTTGTTAATTATTAAACCTATGATATTCACTCAACCATTGTGTTGACATTTTAAGCATGTTTGTCTCAGGTGAAGAATAGCTTATGTGCTGCCCTATGTTGCTTGCTTGCTGTTGCATTGGAGTCCACATTATTTATAACATTAATTACTTTTGGGTTTACCATGTAAAACATTTTGCTTTCCGCTGCAATTGAATTATTGATTTTATTAAACGTCTCATTTAGAGTCGTTCTCATTATATAACTGTGTGATGGTATTAGAAAAGTCATATTTACCCCCGGCCCTATTTGAGGAGTATGACAGATTGGTATCAGAGCACAGTTTGTTATAGAGAACCAGGATTGCATTTATGTGTGCCTTATGTGTTAGTTAGGGTGCCTTAGCAATCTATAGGACTAAAACCTTTCCTAACTTAATATTTTAGTGCCTTTCATTGTTATTTCCTTTCGTGCTTTTGCGTCTACCTTAGAAACATTCTGATTTCTTTCTTTCCTTTCTTTTAGGATGTCGAGCCACAACTCGGTCGTTATTTCTGACTCTGAAGAATCTGATGTGGAGAGATCCGTTAACACTCCAGCTTATGGACCTGGTTCTCCACCAACATCTCCAATTTACCGACCGGCTACTCCACCCGCATCACCGGTCTACACGCCTGTCACTCCACCACACTTATCAGTGAAGAAAGAACCTCATAATGATTATGATGGGGATGATGAGGGTGATGATGAAGAGATTGAAGAACACATTGAAGGTGAGAATGATTCCGAGGGGGAACCCGAGGAAGAGTCCGAACCCGAAGAAGAGGAAGAAGTTCAAGAACTAGCTAATGAGGAGGCTAATCTCGCTTATGATGGTCTTGGAGTTATCTGCAGTTTAGAAGATGATTCCGAGGAGGAAGTTGAACCTCCTGTTACTAAGACTCCCTCACCTAAGAGGAAGGAGCCAGAGACTCCCGCTACTGATGATGCTAGTTCATCCAAGAAGCTGAAAGCTTCTGAGTTTGTCTACTCCGAGTATGATCATGCTCTAGTTCGATGCGATATCATGAATTTACAAAGTCACACTGAAACTATGCGAGATACATTTCGCGATTTTTTGGCTATGATGGAGAAGCGCATCGAATATACAAACAGCGATGTGAAGAGAGTCTATGACAAGTTCTCCGTAATGTTTGTTAGGTAAGAGAGAGAGCTCGACCGCCAGCGTGATGCACTGGTGGAATTAGAGAAGTTTGTAATGTACTTCAAGGGGTACATTAAGGATCATTTTAAGCCTCTGTCACCTAAGAAAGATTAGATCTTAGGATTCTCATTTATTTCCATTTCCATTGTTTATGTAAGGGCATATGCCTAAGTTACATTAGTTTTCTTTGATTCATGTAAAACTAGTGGTTTTTATGGTTTAATGCAAGTATTTTGGTTACATCTTGTTATATATATATATATATATATATATATATATATATATATATATATATATATATATATATATATATGATTTCTACTAATTATTATTATTATATTATAATATATATATATATATATATATATATATATATATATATATATATATATATATATATATATATATATATATATCACATCTTATTCGTATCTGTTTGGTTATATCTTGTGTATGTTGTGTGGACCTTGTGCATTTATCACTTATTAGCACCATGAACTCTTCGACTAATACTGTAGTTATGTATTGAAGAACGATGGCTCAATTAGCTCGAGGTGCTACCAATATCCCGAATGTCTCTCTGACTCATGCACAATTCCAATAGCTGTTGGCTGCCACACAAGGCAACCATAACAATCATCAAGGGAACAACCAAGGAAATCCTCCCACTTCTTGCAGTTACAAGGAGTTTATGAATTGTAAGCCTCCGTCCTTTAAGGGGAGTGAGGAAACTGTCAAACTGACTCGTTGGTTCTAAAAGCTCGAATCCATCTTTCGTATCTGTTTCTGTGCGGATGTCGATCGAGTGAAGTATGCCACTCACATGCTAAGTGACCTAGCTCTAACTTGGTGGAACGGCTATGCCCAAATTGTAGGGTTAGATGCTGCAAATGCCATCCCATGGCCTGTTCTGAAACGAATGATGACAGATAAATTCTGTCTGCGAAACCAAATTCAAAAGTTGGAAGTTAAGTTTTGGGAATTGAAGGTAAAAGGTACCGACATTGAAGCTTATACCAACAGGTTTATAGAGTTGGTTACTTTGTGCCCAGATATGGTACCAACTGAGCAGAAAAAGATTGAGAGGTACATAGAAGGTCTTCCTGAAGAGATTTAGGGAAATGTCATTGCTGCTAGTAAGGAAACTTTAGATGTAGTGATACTGATGGCTCAAAACTTCATGATGGCTAAGAGGAGGAAAGCCGCGGTAAATAAACAAGCTGATGATAAGACAAATGAAGGCAAAAGGAAGTTTGAACCTGCTCAGGGATCGAGCCAAGGTTCGAATAAGAAAGTTGCCGATAATTCAAAAGGAGGTTACTCTGGAAAACAACCTTTCTGTAAGCGTTGTGAGAAACACCATTCTGGGTGGTGCAAGGCTGAGTACACCAAATGTAAGAAGATTGGCCATCTAGCCAAGAATTGTAGAGTTGCAGTTCCTCCAACGTATACTCCTACAACCAAAGCCAACGCAATCGTTCCTACATGCTATGACTGTGGTGAAAAAGGGCATTTTCGCAACCAGTGTCTAAAGAAAAAGGGTAACACGGGAAATGCTAATGCTAAAAGCTGAGCTTTTGTGATGACTGCTGAAGAAGCCCGTGATGATGATGAAGTGATAATGGGTACGTTTCTTTTTAACAACTTCTATGCTACTGTTTTATTCGATTCTGGTGCTGATAGAAGTTATATGTCTACTGAGTTTTGTGCCTTATTCACTAAAAAACCATAAGCCTTAGAAATTAAGCGTCTTGTAGAAGTAGCCAATGGTAAGGTTATGAAAGTAGACAATGTGTATAAAAACTGTGATCTGGTTTTAGCCGTCAAACACTTTAAGATCGACGTATTGCCAGTCAAATTAGGGAGCTTTGATGTAGTCGTAGGGATGGATTGGTTACGCCCACTAAGAGCTACAATCATGTGCTATGAGAAAACCATTAACATACCTCTTGAAGATGGGGAAACCTTAATTGTTCAAGGGGAGATGAGTGGTTCCAAACTCAACATCATCTCTTGCATCAATAAGTATCTAATGAAGGGATACCAAGCCATTTTGGCTCATGTTAAGGAAGTCGAATCGGAAGAAAAATGCATTGAATATGTACCAGTAGTTAGAGACTTTCCTGAAGTATTTCCTGAAGAACTCCCTGGTCTCCCTCCCCAACGACAAGTTGAGTTTCAGATCGATTTGACCCCCGGTGCTGCACCTATTGGAAAAGCACCATACCGCTTAGCTTCACCAGAGATGAAGGAATTATCTAACCAACTCCAAGAACTTTTGGAGAAAGGTTTCATTAGTCCTAGCTCATCTCCATGGGGAGCACCCGTTCTATTTGTCAATAAGAAAGATGGTACGTTGAGAATGTGTATTGATTACCGTGAACTCAACAAGTTAACCATCAAGAATCGTTATCCACTCCCGCACATTGATGACCTATTTGACCAACTGCAAGGATCAAGCATCTATTCGAAGATTGATCTTAGGTCCGGTTATCACCAACTGAGATTCAAGGAAGCTGATGTTTCTAAGACTATTTTCCAAACTCGTTACGGACATTATGAGTTTCTTATCATGCCTTTTGGTTTAACCAATGCTCCTGCTGTATTCATGGATCTTATGAACCGTGTATGCAAACCTTATCTTAACAAGTTCGTGATCGTCTTTATCGATGACATTCTAATCTACTCCAAGAGCGAGAAGGAGCATGAGCAACACTTGCGATTGATCTTAGAGCTCTTAAAGAAGGAACAACTGTATGCTAAGTTCTTCAAGTGTGAATTTTAGCTACGAACTGTACAATTCCTCGGACATGTAGTTGATAGTGAAGGAATACATGTCGATTCGGCGAAAATCACCGCTATTCAAAACTGGGAAGTGCCAAAGAGTGCGAAACATATCCGCCAATTTTTGGTACTTGCTGGTTATTACCGAATATTCATCAAGCATTTTTCTATTTTAGCCAAACCTCTTACCAAGCTGACTCATAAGGGAAAGAAGTTTGAGTGGCCTGAAGAACAGGAATCTGCTTTCAAGATTCTGAAGGATAAATTGACCACAGCCCTGATTCTGTCATTACCTGAAGGTACCGACAATTTTGTAGTCTATTGTGATGCCCCGAATCAAGGTTTTAGATGTGTTTTGATGCAACGTGAAAAGGTTATCGCCTATGCATCTAGACAGTTGAAGAAACATGAGAAGAATTATACCACACATGACCTGGAATTAGGAGCCGTGGTATTTGCACTAAAGATGTGGAGACATTACCTCTATGGGGTTAGAATCACGGTGTATACCGATCATAAAAGTCTTCAACATATCTTTGACCAGAAGCAATTAAACATGAGGCAAAGGCGTTGGATTGAGTTATTAAATGACTATGATTGTGAACTTCGATATCATCCTGGCAAGGCGAATGTAGTTGCCGATGCCCTTAGTAGGAAGGATCGTGCCAAACCGATCCGAGTCCGAGCTTTAAATATACGTGTTCATACGAATCTTACATCTCAAATTCGTGAAGCACAACTTGAGGCATTGAAGGAAGAGAATGTCCAATTTGAGGGACTGAGAGGTCTCGAAAAGCAACTTGAACTCAAGGGAAACGGAACAATGTATTTCAATAGCCGAATCTGGGTCTCAATTTTCAGAAATCTACGAGAACTAGTCTTGGATGAAGCGCATAAGACTAGATATTCTATTCACCCAGGCTCCAGTAAAATGTATCACGATGTGAAGGAATTCTATTGGTGGCCTAATTTAAAATCTGACATTGCTGATTATGTGAGCAAGTGCCTTACTTGTCTGTAGGTTAAGGCCGAGCATCAAAAGCCATATGGTTTACTTCAACAGCCGGATATTCCGCAGTGGAAGTGGGAATGTATCACTATGGATTTCGTCACTAAGTTGCCCAAGACTTCAAACGGAAACGATACTATTTGGGTCATAGTTGATCGTCTTACTAAATTTGCACATTTCTTACCGATCAAGGAAACCGACAAGATGGAGAAATTATCACAACTCTATATCAAAGAGATTATCTCACGTCATGGAGTTCCTATCTCAATCATTTCTGATCGCGACAGTCAATTTGTTTCTAGATTCTGGAAAACTTTACAATCTGCTCTTGGAACTCAACTCGACATGAGTACAGCTTATCCTCTGCAAACTGATGGTCAAAGTGAATGAACTATTCAGACGTTGGAAGATATGCTATGTGCTTGTACTATCGATTTCGGCAAAGGTTGGGAAAGACACTAGCCTTAAGCTGATTTTTCATATAACAACAGCTATCACTCGAGTATTAAGGCTGCACCTTTTGAAGCCTTATACGGACGAAAATGTAGATCCCCGTTATGCTGGAATGAATTAAAGGACAGACAATTAACTGGTCCTAAAATAATTCATGAAACTACCGAGAAGATCGTTCAGATTAAGAAACGATTAGAAACTGCCCGTGGCCGACAAAAGAGGTATGCTGATAAACGTCAGAAAAATTTAGAATTCCAAGTTGGTGATAAAGTCATGTTGAAAGTATCCCCTTGGAAGGGCGTCGTTCGTTTTGGTAAGAGAAGCAAATTAAGTCCACGTTATGTTGGACCTTTCAAGATTATTGAAAGAGTTGGTCCTGTGGCATATCGATTAGTATTACCCACTGAGCTTAGTAATGTGCATGATGTATTTCATGTCTCAAATCTTAAAAAGTGTCTTGCTGATGATACACTTGTTATTCCATTGGATGATATCCGCGTTGATGATAAAATGCATTTCGTTAAAGAACCGATAGAGGTTATGGATCGTGAGGTTAAAGGCTTGAAACAAAGCTCTATTCCTATTGTTAAGATCCGTTGAAATTCACGAAGAGGCCCCGAGTATACCTGGGAACGTGAAGACCAGATGAAGCGGAAATATCCTCATCTTTTTCCAGTTGTTGATACATCAGAGAAGTCTTCCTGAAACTTTGGGACGAAGTTTAAATTAACGGGGAGGTACTATAACAACCCTCATACTTCCACTCTGGAATAACTATAATGCCCCTAGGGTTTCATTGCTGTTTTGTATTACTATTAAGGTTGTTATCTGGACGTATTAAATGAAGTAATTAATACTCGTAATTAATGAACCAAACCCTAAATCTAATCATTTAGTGTAAACCCTAATCATTTAATGTAACCCTAACCCTAACCCTAACCCTAATAATAATAATAATATTATTATTATTAAATGTATATACTACGTATTAAAATGTATATAATCTATATTAATATAAATAAAATATAATTATGAGTAAATATATAAAATGATTAAGTAATGGGTTACAAATGTAAATTTGTAAAATAAATATAAAATATTTGTATATATATATATACCGAAATATATAAATAAATATATAATAAATGGGTAGTGATCCCATGAGAATGTTCTCATATATATTTTGGTGAGAACAATTTGTAACCGTTGGATGAGTTTTGATAAAATATATTTAATTTAAATTAGAAAAACATAAGTAAGGTTAGTTTTGACAAATTTATACGTTTCCATTATTTTAGGATCTAATGTATGGTACTCCAAAATGTAAATGTTGTTACATGATATACAAATACACAATCACATTTTATTTTAAAGCAGATACAGAGATCGTAAACGAGCATAGATATACATTAATAAAGATGATGCATCAACGTAAAAAAGGATTCATCAATTTGAAGACAACTTGCATTGATTTCTTGATTTCTTAACTACAAACTTAATCGTATATACTTAAGTACAAAAAGTTATTCTATGCAAAATAAAAAAAAGGCCTAAAAAATACAAAGCCAAGATTTTTTATATATAAAAAAATAAATTCATCGTCATCGAATTTGGCAATGATCATGGATGCACCGGTGAGTTTGGATGCGCCAATGAGTTTGGCGGTGAACTTAGATGCTCTTGTGTGTTTGTGAGTTTGTCATCGAGCTTGGATGCCCTGTAAGTTTGATGACTATTTTGGATGCACCGGTAACATTAAAAAATATACAAAATTCTATGCGTTGATCACTCAATAAACAATCCAGAGTCACCTACAACAATATATTCGAAGTGGATACATAATTTTGTTTGTTGGTCTTGTGGCTAATCTCACGATGTACAGTACAGAAAGATAAGGATGATGATACACCAAATTTGATGGCATATACGTGTCTATTGCCGTTAATTAATTGAATTAAAGTTTTAGTGATTAACGTTAACTAATATTGACCGAGTTTAGTGGGGAGTTATTTCCATACGTACCCTTTTCTTCTTATTTTATTAAATAATATAATAAAAAAAATGATTGGTCCACAAGTGTTCTCACAAAAGTTAAATATGAGAACGTTCTCATCTAAACGCATTTCTATAATAAATTATGATAGATAAATAAAAGAAAATATAATGCATGTTTTCTAGATTGTTGTATAAAAAAATAAAAAATAAATAAAAATAAAAAGGCCTAGGTCGGCCGAATTAAAAAAGGGAATTTTTTTTTTTTTTAATTAAATTGATTTATCTTCCTCTCCAAGTAATTAAAAATCTATAAATAGGGCCTTAACCCCTCATAATTTTTACATCTAATTTTTGGGAGCTCTCAAACCCTAAAAAAATTGTGAGTTTCTTTTCTTCTTTTTCTTTCTTTTTCTTTTTCCTTTTTTTTCTTTTTCTTGTTTCTTTTTTGACCGAAACCCCCAACAAAACAAATAAAATACTTTTGCACTTTATAAATTTTTTATAAATTCATGATAATTAGCTATATAATGAATAAGTTTTATAAAAATTTATTTTACAGAAAATTAATTTGTTTTTGTATTATTTTTATTTTTGTTTGTGTTTATTCTCGGCCGAATATACATATATATATATATAATAATTATGTATTGAATTTAATAAATTATAAATTATGCATGTTAATTATTAATAAGTATTATGAGATCTAGGAAAAATAATTTTTCTAATTTTTAATACGTTTTTATATTTTTAATAATTAAAACAGTTTGTCTATATATATATATATATATATATATATATATATATATATATATATATATATATATATATATATATATATATATATATATATATATATATATATATATATATATATATACATACGATATACGTATATATTTATAAAACAAATAGGAAAAAAGGGAAATTTAAATTATAAAAATATTTTTACAGTAAAGTATGATATTTAACTTAATTAATTAGCTCAGTACCTAATTTATAAAAATTAAATTCGAATTATGTGTTATTTAATTATAGAAAAAAGGTGAAATTCGTAATAAAAATATATACAGTAAATAAAAATAAATAAATAATTTTTATGGGTTATTAAACTTTGTATAGATCTGAGAAAATTATAAAAATTAATTTATGGGTCGATTTAATAATTATTGTATAATTAAATTCTTTTATTATGTAAATAAAGGGTAATTAAGGAAATAAATGAAAAAATAAATAAATCTTTTTATAAATATTTTTCTACTGGTCATTAAGCTGTAATAAACTTATAAAAATTTTAAAAATAATTATTTAGGTTTATTTAGTATTTTATGTAGAATTAAACTTGTTTTGTGATTAAATTTGGAATAAAAACAAATATAAATACAAATTTGTAATAAAAGTACTTTCTTAATTTTTTCTACTGATTTTTATAATTAACTAAGATTATAAAAAATATGTATATGATTCTTAGGTATTTAATTAATTATTTAAGTATTTATGGATAATATTGGGTTAATAAAGTGCTATATTATTAAGTATTTTGTAAATTAAATAATAAATAATTTAATACATTTATGTTATATATATTGTATGAGATACTGATTAGTATATTATAGATATTAATTAATCCAAGTCAATATAGTAATTATAGCTTGAGTAATAATGCATATATAATTATGAAACTATTAATAGTTATGTAATACTAGTAGTAACTATATATATAATTAACTTAGTTATATAATTAAAGATTATATACCTATAACATGTGAAGGTTATAATCAAGATAACGTGCACTATATACGAACCTCACCGCTATATATGGCCTAGGGTGATCCTTGTTGCCTTATAGGAACCGCTTGTGGATTTCGAATGCCAAGACATAGATTCTGGTCAAGAATCCTGGGCGCCCGGTAACAACTGATCATCAGAGTGACTTGTATGATAGCAACAAGATTTGAGAAGTTGTACAACGTCTTGCTAAAGATTATAACCCGAACTTTCTATAATTGGAAAATTTCTAAGAATGGAAACTTTCCATAAATAGTAACCTTTTCGAAAATGGAATTTCTTTTAGAAAATCATTATCATTAGTATAGTTACTATACTTATGTCTATTAGGCAATATCTGATCGTACATTCTATCTCTAGGTTGAGATCTCGATCACGTTCTTTCGTTCAATTCATTTCTCTCGTGGAATAACTCTTCCGTGCTACTAAGGTGAACTCATAGCCCCGTTTTTTTACGTATTTTATTGTATTTTATAAATCTTGGGGTGAGACACATGCTTACTTTTAAATGATTTAAAATTTAGACACAAGTGCCTAAACTGTTTGATATGCAACTTCATGAGACTTTTGTTAACTTGTATTCTTACATGCAAATCTCCACCATAATATCGTTAATTGCTGGAATTGAAATGTTGCAAGCTTAATTATTGTGAGTAGGCCTATTGAGAGCGATGTCTCTATCCATTGACCGATCGTCAAGGGAGTACATAATAATGATTACCGACACCCGTACAGTGTCAGGGTTAATGTTTAGCTCGATATTATAACTCACGACACATTGAATATTTTGATGTTTTGAAATAACTCTTGTGGTCTAAACTTATTAATTATTAAACTTATGATGTTCACTCAACCATTGTGTTGACATTTTAAGCATGTTTGTCTCAGGTGAAGAATAGCTTATGTGCTGTCCTATGTTGCTTGCTTGCTGTTGCATTGGAGTCCACATTATTTATATTATAGCATTTGTTAAACATTAATTACTTTTGGGTTTACCATGTAAAACAATTTGCTTTCTGCTGCAATTGAAATATTGATTTTATTAAACCTCTCATTTAGAGTCGTTCTCATTATATAACTGTGTGATGGTATCAGAAAAGTCATATTTACCTCCGACCCTATTTGGGGGGTATGATAGCAGCTTCAGACTCGAAATAATTTTATGAACAAAACGAAACTAACCACGTTCGAAACGGACACTCTTTAGAAAATGCTAAACATAACGACAACCCGTATCTTTCTGTTCGCCGCGAGTTAAATTTTACTGACATCACCGTTACACTCGAAAAGATTTATTGAACAAAACAAAACTAACTACGTTCGAAACGGATACTTTTTTAAAAAAGCTTAACATAACGACATCTAAAACAGTGCTTAACACATGGACCGTGTTCCCCTCTATAAATACACAACGCTACGTTAAATATGAATACGCATGCCGAAAGCCCCCACCGTAACACGTGGGCCGGTCCGGACTAGTTATTACTAATTTGTATTTATATTAGTATTATTATTATTATGATTACTATTATTGTTATTATTATCAATACTTTGACTATTATAGAAACCTTATTATTATCACATCCTACTATTACAATTATTACAATTACTATGTACTATTATTGGTATATTATTATTATTATTATTATTACTATTATTATTATTATTATAATTATTATTATTATTATTATTATTATTATTATTATTATTATTATTATTATTATTAGTATCATTATTATTAATTATTAGTGTTATTAGTATTAGTATTATACATATTTATTATTATTAATATTTATATTAACTATTATTTACTATTACTATTATTAGTATTACTACTATCATTTTTATTAGTTTTATGTACTATTGATAATAATATTAAATGAGTAAGTTTTTGGTATGTTTGAATATGGATGTATGCATGCTTGCTTGGTTGTTTGTACGTATGTACGTATGTTCATATATGTATGTATGTACGTTTTGTAATGTATGTGTGATGTAGGTACGCATGTTTTTGTATGTTAGTTTGTTTTTATATGAATGTGGGTATGTATGTATGTATGTATGTATGTATGTATGTATGTATGTATGTATGTAGGTGTGGTATATTCACTCATGTATGTATGTTTTGCTAATATGTTTATGTAGGACTTGGTACGCATATGCGTATACGAATGTAGGTATTTTTTATTTTATTTTATTTATTTATTTATATATTTATTTTTGCACGTAAATATGCTTATGTATGTATGTATGTATAGATGTATATAAGTATTTATGTATATATGTAATATGTATGTACGTATGTATGTATGCTTATATAGGCGTGTATGTTATGTATGTATGGTTGTATGTATGGTTATATGCATGTATGTATGTACGTAGGTATGTTTCATGCATGTACATAGGTATGTCTCATGTATGTACATAGGTATGTTTGGTGTATGGATGTATGTAGGTTTATGTATGTGTGTATGTATGTATGTACGTATGTATGTATGCATGTATGTATGATTAGGTGCTTCGCATCGTTCGGTGCATCGTGGGACCATTATGGCTGAGGACGACTTTCCTTGCTCTTGAGTTTGGTTGGTTTCTTTTAGTTGGGTGGTGAAACTACCCAACCCGTCTTTAACCCGAATTTTTTATATATATAATAATAAACCATTAACACGCCACTTTAAATGGTTACATGATACCAGCCAATTCGTACAAAGCATTTAAACGTTCAACAAGATTAAAGTTTACAAATAGGCACGAAGACCCTTAATCAAATGTATTACAAGTTCAACCTTAAAATGATAGTTTTAAACCAAACGACACATGTGTAACAACCCTGATTTTTTCGTTACTTCCGTTAACCTTCCGTTAGTTTATTTAACGGCGATTATTTAACTTTTATGCATTTACGTGTATTAAATGCGTACTTGATCTTTGGAGGGTTTTAATAATTAATATGGGTTGATATTAATTCAAACAAATATTTCGGATAATGAAATACGATAAAAACGATACGATTTTGATAATAGCTTTTTGAGCAACGAAACGCTCGAGTTTATTTTAATAATTAATTTTATTAATTATTAACTTTTTAAAATATTTAATTTATTGGGTTTTTAATAAATTAAACAATTGGTTGCGTTTAACGATCGGGTTAGCGTTCCGGGCCTTCGGTACGACTAAACGGCACTTAAAACGGACCACGATTACACGGGATTGCAAAACGAGAGCCCGTGGATACCCCATGGGGCCCATTCGGCCGACCCCTCCCCTTCACCCCCTTATATTTTAATTTTTGTAAGTTTAGGGGCTTATGTGCTAATTGTTCAAACTAGGGTTAGTATAAATTAGAAGGTTTAACCTAAATTTAGTAAAACCCTCACACAAAAACTGCACAGTCGATCTCTCCCTCTCCCTCTGTGGCCGTCGACCTCCATCACCACTACCACCATCAATTTTTGATTTTTAGAGCAAGCCTTGAACACGAAAGTTGTAATTCTCGATCTCCTCTACGCGTTGGTGTATTTAATTTAGCAATCTAAGGTATAATTACATAAACCCTAATTCTTAAAATCTGATTTTCATGTGAGTTTCATAGTTATGTTGTCAATTGCTCAAGTCTATACGCGTACGTATTAATTGTAATCGTTATTTTGATTGTTTGATGCGCTAGGGTTTAAAAACGAATTTGTATTTTCTTGATCAGAAAAATTAAGTTTTTCAAATGTTAATTATTATGTTATAATCAGATTCCTTGCGAAAAACTATTGAGTTTAGGCTTTGGATTCGCTTGATTTCGTTTCCGTATGATTAAGTTATGTCGATTTGAATTATCGTTGTGTTTTTGTTGTTTGATCAGAAATCTGGTATTAATAGAAAACGAATTGGTATGTGAGACTTATACCACTAGAAATATAATTTAAAAACACTCAAGTTAGACTAGGATATCATGTCGTTTGCTTATGTATAGCCCGAGATATGCTAGAATTACTGTAAATGTAGTTTTATACAGCACTTGCATGAAAATAACCTTGTATGATAAAATGTGTTAACTTCTGTGATTAAAACTTTGCTTATTTGAAAATTAGACAAAAAGTAATTCATCTTTCATGAGAATACCATAGGTTAATTGTATCTAGATCTTCGAATAATCGCATGCGAATGTGACTAACTAAATGAGAATCGAATATGTAAATTGATCACGGTTTTGTACTCTGAGGATTATGTGAATTGCATGAGCATGTATGCTTCTGGAAAATGAAACTTAACATGATATTTGACTTATTGTTAGTTTATGTCAATCTCTGAAACCTTATGCATTGGGCACAATAGAGTCATACTTTATGTGAATTCTGATTTGAGCTGAAAACTGAATGTTCAACTTGCACGAATAAACTGTACAAATTGGATAAACAAAAGTTGCTAGATTTTTGATATGTGTTACTTTGATATGTCTTTGAACTATGGCCACTAGTCTTGTATCAATTTCATGTTCCTAACTCCGGTTATAGCCAAAATGAAATCAGTGGGCGGTCAGAAACTGACTTGGCAAACCCCAAATGTATCCCTTCTGATTCCTGACTTTAAATTGTTGTATGAGTCCCTGGCCGGACTTTTTGGAATCAATTTTAAGTATATTTATGATCTGTAGTTTTTCATATTTACTTGAATTTTGTACTATGAGATAATGTGCTAAGTATGCTACGTGTTCATAAACTTTGTGCATGACGATAAACGGAAATTGTGAAAATGATCATTTATGACCTAAAACGTATTGTTTGACCTAGGTTTGACATGTTAACCAATATTTGACATGAACCTACTGATGTTGACTTATTTGACTACTTTGACCAAGTTTGACTTGCAGTTTGACTTCAGTTGACTCTGTTTGACTTGCATGATATAGTTGACTTTTACTTTGAAACGCGTCGAGTCGAGCAATAAGACAACGTACACTATGAAACCACACTTATTTAAGATACATATATTGACCAACCTACATACGTATACTTAGGTTGCATTACTCGGCTATAAACTGTACAAGTTATTTGTTCACTTTTCAATCCGAGATTATTTCAAAGGTGATTCTACAGTCCCGCTTTTTACATGTTTTCAGGGATGAGAATACACGCTGTTATATTTACATTTTCAAATACTTTGTATTGACATGAGTACTACACATATGCATAATGAGTTTGTTCAAAAAGCCTCTAGCTTGAATACTTTTAATACCATCGGTGTAAGCACAATTTAGATGGACGGATCCGTTAGGTTGACAACCTCACCCGCTATAAAAACTGTGGTGCATTTATTTGAACATTAAATACATTTGAACAAGTGTATAACATTTTACGAGGTAAGGTGGGTATAGTGGCTTCTATACTCGGGTCATTGCTAGTATTCAGGTGCTCGGTTTATGCAGACGATAGAATCTCGTGATCAAGGAAACTAAACTATTTTTCTGATAACTGTTTTTCAGATACTGTTACATTACTTTAAACCTGTAGATTCACCAACATTATTTGTTGACCTATTTTTGCGTGTTGTTATTCTCAGGTCCTTAAGAGGTATGCTTCCGCTGTGTTTGCTGCATGACTGGCCGTGGAGTCAGCATTTGATTTTAAAGAACATTATTTACTTTCGCATTTAAAACTTTTATACTATTTAAATACTGTTGGCTTGTGGTTACAATCACAACAGTGTTTCTATTTTGGGATTTTCGACTTTTGTTTTTGAAAGTTAATTTTTAAATAAAATTAAATGCGATTGCTTTAAACGTCTCATATAGAGGGCGTAACTTTTTACTGCGGGACTGGAATTAACACGCCGTCAGATGGTAATTTGGCGGGGTGTTATAGTTGGTATCAGAGCCAGGTTTGTAGGGAAACTAGGACTTGCATTAGTGTGTCTGATTTGGTCATTAGGACACCTTGATGAGTCTAGACTACGATCGGGACTTAGTCATTACATGAGTACTTTGTGACTAACGTTATTTACTTGACTAAACTGTTTCGTTTGTGTTCTTGTACTATGAGTTAGATGTTACAGGATTCAGGAAGCAGTGACTGCGACTCCAGTGTAGCTGAGGTGAATGCTGCTGCCCCAGCACCAGCACCTGCTCCGCATCAGATACCTAATCATCCCGTGAACCTTTATACATTGGATTTGGTTCATACTAACCGTAATAGGGATATTGTTGATCGTGTTAATGCTTTGAGTGATATTGCTAGGACATATCCGCACCCCGATGATCTTGAGAGGATGGAGGAAAGAGTCACAGGTATAAATACTTATACGTACGAGGCTGAAGCGAGGTTCGTTGAGTTGGCGGGATTGATAGTAGCCTTGACTGCTAGGGTTTCTGCGTTAGAGGTGGAACGTAATAGGCCGAGGAATGAAGGACCTGCCTCCTGTACCCAACAGAAGAGGAAGTGAAGGGTCGTTGACCATAAGCTTCTTTTCCTTTTCCATCCGCCATACTTTCTTTAATTGATTATATAAGACTTACAGGGTGTTATAAACCGGGCTACTAGTACATTATGTTTATTGTTTGGTTTACTACTTTGGAATTTGGTTTATCACTCTTAGATTTTATTTATATTAATGGTGGATTATGCTATTAGTAACTATTATCTTTTATTGCATGCGGTAATATTCTATATTTAGTAACTTTGTATGATCATAATACTTGTGTTATGTTATACTACTACTATTGCCATTAATGTTACCACTTAGTGTTACTACCACTACTATCACTACATGACACTAGTACCACTACTACTACCACTAGTGTTACTACTATCACTACTAATACTACTTACGCTACTTCTCACTACTAGCGAATCTTTTCGTACTATTATTTACTAGTCTTCAACACTCGTTGCTAGTATATTTTTAATAACTCTGTTTTTCATTGATCTTACTTTGATGTATTATTTGTGTAGAAGGAGACCATGTTTACTACAGAAATGCTCGAGGCTCAAGTTGTAGAACTCGTTAACCAACGTGTGATGGAAGCTCTTATAGCTGCAGGTTTTGATTGAACGATTGAGAAATACTGTCCTAGACGAGAGCGGATAAGGTGGGAAAATGAACTTCTGAACTTAAGGGTCATTGGAAACGACATTGCTAGTTACACTAACCGATTCCGGGAGCTATCGTTGCTTAGCCCACATTTAGTCTCATCAGCGGAAAGAGCAATCGAGAGGTACATGTCGGGATTGCCGATGGAAGTGTTTGGTTTTGTCCTTTCCCATAAACCAAAGACAATACTCGGAGTCATCAACATGGTGATAAACAGGATGAAGCAAGTTAGCCGATCGGAAGGAAAAGAGATGCCTGTTACAGGAAATGGAGTTAATGGGAAAAGGAAATGAAGTGAGAATATTTTTGGAAGTCTCGCACAGAACTGAGGTGAGAGGCAAGGGATGCCCCGTAACTTCGAGAAAGGATCTTCATCCAACACGAATTACAAGGGAAAACTACCATTGTGCGGAAAATGTGGAAGGCACCACCATAGGGGATGCAAAGTACTGGTTTGCATCAAGTGTTAAAAGAAGGGTCACCTGGCCCTAGATTGTAAGGTCAACATCAATAAAAATAGGTGCTTTACGTGTGTCGAAACATGCCATTACGCGAAGGACTGCCCGAGGAAGAAGAAATATGGACCCACTCAAGGAACTGCAACCACCCATCACCCCAGTGGGACATGCAATGACCTTAACTCAGTTAAAGGTACGTTCTCGCCTAACTATTTCAATGTTTATGTTTTGTTTGATACTGGCACCGATAGAAGTTTTATATCTAAGGATATTTGTCACAATGTTAAGAATTCTGTTTCTTCCTTAGATAACGTGTATTCCATAAAACTAGGAAATGGTAACTTGATGAGAGCTGATAAGATTTATCGTGATTGTACTTTGACGTCAGAAAGTAAGCCTTTTAGCATTGATGTGATACCTATTAAACTGGGAAGTTTTGACCTTGTGGTTGGAATGGACTGGTTAGCTGATAACAAAGCCGAGGTGGTCTGTGACCTAAAGGCTATTCATATTCCTATTGCTGACAGTGAACCTATGATGATTTATGGTGAAAAGAATGGCTCACAATTACATCTCATTAACTACTTGAAAGTCCAGAAATATGTGAGAAAATAATGTATCGCGTTCTTGGCTCATGTAAGCCAAATTGTACCAGAAGAAAGGAGACCCGAAGACGTTCCTATAGTTAAGGAATTTCTTGAAGTTTTTCCGGATGAATTACCTGGTCTCCCACCGCATCGAGAAATTGAGTTTCAGATAGACTTAGTGCCATGAGCGGCACTGGTGGCTCGCGCACCGTACAGACTTGCACCCCCAAAACTTCAAGAGTTGTCTAGTCAATTACAAGAGTTGTTAGACAAGGGATTTATTCGACCGAGTTCTTCGCCTTGGGGAGCTCCGGTCCTGTTTGTTAAATAGAAGGATGGGTCGATGAGATTGTGTATCAACTACAGAGAATTGAACAAGCTAACAATCAAGAATCGGTATCCGCTACCAAGGATTGATGACTTATTTGATCAGCTACAAGGATCTAGTTGTTATTCAAAGATTGATTTGAGATCCGAGTATCATCAATTGAGCGTCAAAGAAGCTGATGTCCCGAAGACGACGTTTAGAACATGTTATGGGCATTATGAGTTTACAGTGATGTCATTTGGTTTGACGAACGCACCAGCAGTGTTCATGGACCTCATGAACTGTGTGTGTAAGCCATACCTAGATAAATTCGTCATTGTGTTCATTGATGATATATTGGTGTACTCCAAGAATAGAGAAGAGCACGAATAGCATCTACGTTCGATATTGACTATTGATAATGCTAAAAACGAACATATATTTAATAGCATTATCCCTCAAGGAAGATAAGCTTTTAGTTGCAATTGTTCTATTTACAATTCGTTTAAATAATAAAAGGTGAAGACAAAAGACAGATTCGACGAATTGAAGACGCAAACGACCAAAAAGCTCAAAAGTACAAAGTACAATCAAATTGGTTCAAATTATTGATGAAAAACGTCTCAAAATTACAAGAGTACAAGACGCGAAACGCAAAATACAAGATATTAAATTGTACGCAAGGACGTTCGAAAATTCGGAACCGGGACCAGAGTCAACTCTCAACGCTCGACGCAACGGACTAAAAATTACAAATCAGCTATGCACATAAATATAATATAATATTTAAATAATTCTTATAATTATTTATATATTATATTTATTTATTAAAACGTCGACAAGCTTGTGAACAAAAACATGTGAGCTGGTACCTACCTCCATGCGATCGCATGGCCTGGAGGCACAAAAGCCATGCGATCGCATGGCACACTTTTTCAGCTCAGGTCCTATAAATTTCGCAGTTTGGTGATGATTTTATCCATATATCTATCTATCCCTCACTTGTACACACACACACACACACACACACACATATATATATATATATATATATACATATATATATATATATATATATATATATATATATATATTATATTTTAATTTTAATTTTAAATTTAAATTCTAATAATAAGGGTATGTAGCGAATGTTGTAAGGGTGTAAGTCGAAATTCTGTCCGTGTAACGCTACGCTATTTTTAATCATTGTAAGTTATGTTCAACCTTTTTAATTTAATGTCTCGTAGCTAAGTTATTATTATGCTTATTTAATGCCGAAGTAATCGTGATGTTGGGCTAAATATTAAAATTGGGTAATTGAGCTTTGTACCATAATTGGGGTTTGGATAAAAGAACGACACTTGTAGAAATTAGACGATGGGCTATTAATGGGTTTTATATTAACTAAATGATACCTCGTTGATTTAATATATAGACTTATAATTTGAAGTATTTATATATAACCACATATGCTTGACTGGGTACGGTGGGCAGGATATCTGTAAATACCAATAAAGTAGTAATTTTTACATTCAAGGGTAATTGGTGTAATTTTTAACAAAGTAGTAAAACCTTGGACTACACGCAGTCGATAACCTGGTGTATTCATTAAACAAAGTATTAAGACCTTGTTACAATTCGAATCCCCAATTAGTTGGAATATTTGACTTCGAGAATAAGAATAATTTGACGAAGACTTTCGTACTTTATGATTATGACTGATGGACTATTATGGACATATCGAATAATCCAGGACAAAGGACAATTAACCCATGGTAATAAAACTAAAATCAACACGTCAAACATCATGATTACGGAAGTTTAAATAAGCATAATTTATATATTTCATATTTAATTGCACTTTTAATTATCGCACTTTTATTTATTGTCATTTTATTTAATTGCATTTTTAATTATCGTACTCTTTAATTATCGCAATTTTATTTTATCGCACTTTTATTTATCGCAATTTCATTATCGTTATTTACTTTACGCTTTAAATTAAGTTATATTTATTTTTAATATTTTACATTAGGTTTTAACTGCGACTAAAGTTTTAAAATCGACAAACCGGTCATTAAACAGTAAAAACCCCTTTTTATAATAATAATACTACTTATATATATTTTTGTATTTTTACAATTATAAGTTAAAAAAATATAGCGTTAAACTTGGCTAAGTCTCCCTGTGGAACGAACCGGACTTACTAAAAACTACACTACTGTACAATTAGGTACACTGCCTATAAGTGTTGTAGCAAGGTTTAGGTATATCCACTCTATAAATAAATAAATCACTTGTGTAAAATTGTATCGTATTTAATAGATTTCCTTGTAAAAATATAACTATTTTATACACCACCTCGCACACATCAAGTATTTTTGGCGCCGCTGCCGGGGAAAAAAAAAAAGCTAAACGCCGGAGCGAAACGTTATATATAAAAAAAATTATTATAAAAGTTTTTATTAAGTTCTTTTTATAAAAATATAAGTTTTTAAAAAAATTAATAAAAATATAAAAATACAAAAAGAAAGAAAAATACATTTATATTTTTAAGAGTTTATAAAGTGAATAAGTATTTTTATTTTAGTTTTTAAAATTAAATTTTTATTTAAGTTATATTTATATTTTATATATATTGTAAAACAGAAAATAAAAAAAATAATAATAAAATTATTCGGCCTGGTACTGTAGCAGCCCAACACTGAACCGGATCCAAGGCCCATGTGATCGCATGGCTCCATAACAGAAAACTCATGCGATCGCATAAGTTGACTGGACAGGTCTGAAACCTCAGACGACCAGATTAGGGTTAGGTTTTAAATAATTATTATTATTAATTAATTAGTTAATTAGGGTTAGTGTATTTTAATATTTAGTTTAGTTTTAGTTTATTTTGTATATTTAAGTTTTAATTAGATTTATTAGTTTTAAAATTAATACTTTTATAAATAAATAATCTAAAAATAATAATTTTATAAAAATTGTACTTTTTACAACTTTAAGTATATTTTTATATTTTGTATCTTTTTATTCGTTTTAGCGTAATATTTGTATTTTTCGTTCGTATTTACTTTTAAGTGTAGTATTTTTCCATAGTTATTTTTATTTCTAGACTTTTAGGCTTTGCCGTAAAATCCCTTAAGTGCTTTTTCTTTAGACTAAGATTTAGGTGCTTTACAATTTTGCGACGCCGTTTTAAGTTTTTAGTACCTTTTTAAGTTATTGCCATTTAGGATATAGTATTTCTTTTAAGCTTTAATATTTTTAGACGCAACTTTTAATTCTTAGTTTTTAGTTCTTTTTTAAGTTCCGACGCGCTACTTTCTTATTTTTATTTTTCGACCTTTTATTTTTCGACGTTTTTCGACGCGCTCTTTTTCTTTCTTATTTTTCGCCGCTCTAGTTTTTAGGACTTAGATTTTTTTCTATTTCTTCTCTAAAATTTCTTTAAATTTCAACGAAAAATTATTTTTAGTGGTTGAATTGATAGACATCCAAATTTTCTGCTTCGTAGTAATAGTTGGATTTGTTAGTGGCTGAGTTGAGAGCTTCCGATTTAAAGGGTTCTGGCTCCCTGCTACATCTTTTGGCTATTCGAAACGTGGGCAAAAGCAGAAAAGTCTGTTAATTTGATAACTTTAATAATTTTTATCTTTTATAACTAATAGGATATTCAGTGAATGCACCGAGCAAAACGTTCACCACCTGTAACTCGATCAAGACATCTAGCCAATATTGTCGCCGTTGATTTTTCTTTAGAATCGTCATCCAGTCTACCAAGTACTCCAATTCAAATTTTCGATAATCCATTTTTTGAACCAGACCTCACAATTGAGAACCCGGAGGATATTCAGGGACAATTCAGAGATCCTGAACCACTAATCTTTCCTCCGGAACCACCAATCATTCAAACAGAGATTGTAGAGGAACCAACCATTAAATCAGAATACTCTAGTGATTCAGATTCAACAAATTCAATCATGGAAAATCTGGAACCTCTAAGTATGGATGACCGAATGAGAGCTAAACGCACTGGCCAAGGTCACGCAATTACTCAACCTGACATAAATACGCCAGATTATGAAATCAAAGGACAAATCCTACACATGGTAACTAATCAATGCCAATTTAGTGGTGCACCGAAGGAAGATCCAAATGAACATCTTCGTACCTTTAACAGGATCTGTACTCTATTTAAGATAAGAGAAGTGGAGGATGAACAGATATATCTCATGTTATTTCCCTGGACTTTAAAGGGAGAAGCCAAAGATTGGTTGGAATCGTTACCTGAAGGGGCGATTGATATATGGGATGTTTTAGTTGAAAAATTTCTTAAACAATTCTTTCCGGCATCTAAAGCCGTAAGACTTCAAGGAGAAATAGTCACGTTCACGCAAAAGCCAAATGAAACTTTATATGAAGCTTGACCCAGATTTGGAAAGTTATTAAGAGGATGTCCGCAACATGGTTTAGACACTTGTCAAATAGTACAAATATTCTACCAAGGATGCGACATCACTACAAGAAAAGACATCGATATAGCAGCTGGTGGTTCCATTATGAAGAAAACCGCAACTGACGCTTACAAAATTATTGATAACACTGCTTCCCACTCACATGAGTGGCACCAAGAAAAAGATATCGTTAGATCATCTAAAGCAGCTAGAGCCGATTCTAGCCATGACTTAGATTCCATTTCCGTAAAGATAGATGCTGTCGAGAGACGAATGGAAAAGATGACTAAGGATATTCACTCAATACGAATTAGTTGTGAGCAGTGTGGAGGACCATACTTAACAAAAGATTGTCTCAGTATTGAACTAACAATGGAACAAAGAGAGAATATTTCATACATAAACCAAAGGCCTGGAAATAATTATCAGAATAATTATCAACCGCCAAGACCAAACTACAATCAAAATCAGAACTATAACCGTAATGTTCCATACAACAACTAACAAGGTCCTAGCAATCAACAAGTATCCAACAATACTTACAATCAGTAAAGACTTATTTTTCAAAACAAACCACCACAAACCGATGATAAAAAGCCAAATTTAGAAGATATGATGTCGAAGCTAGTTGAATCTCAAACTCAATTTTTCACATCTCAGAAACAAACCAATGAACAAAATGCTCAAGCATTTAGAAATCAACAAGCTTCTATTCAAAATCTGGAACATGAAGTAAGCAACCTAGCAAGGTTAATAGGTGAAAGAAAACCGGGAAGTCTACCTAGTGATAAAAATGCTAACCCCCGGAATGAAACAGCTAAAGCCATTACCACAAGAAGTGGTATTACACTTAAACCACCTGAAATACCTGTAATTTCTGATGAAGCTATTCCTACTCCACAAGAACCACAATCTGAACAAGATAAGGAAAAAGAACCGGTAGTTGAAAAGGTTAATGAAGATAACACAGTTAAGGCTAAACCTTATGTTAAACCATACCAACCACCACTTCCTTACCCGAGTAAAATGAGAAAAGAGAGACTTGAAGCCGAGCAATCCAAATTCTTGGATATATTTAAACAAATAAATGTAAATCTTCCTTTCATTGATGTGATTTCAGGAATGCCTAGATATGCTAAATTCTTGAAAGATCTAATCACTAATAGAAAGAAAATGGAAGAACTCCCGGCTGTTACAATGAATGCTAATTGTTCTGCAGTGCTGTTGAATAAGATACCAGAAAAATTATCTAATCCAGGAAGTTTCATAATTCCATGTTTTCTGGGTAGTCTTAGTTCAATAGAAGCATTGGCAGATTTAGGTGCTAGTATAAATTTAATGCCGTATTCACTATACGCTAAACTAGACCTTGGAGAATTGAAACCAACATGAATAAGTATACAACTAGCCGATCGATCAGTAAAATATCCTAGAGGGATAATGGAGAACATGCTAGTTAAAGTTGGTACTTTAGTATTTCCAGTAGATTTTGTTATTTTGGACATGGAAGAAGATTCTCGAGTTCCTCTCATATTAGGAACACCATTCTTAAACACGGCTAAGGCAATAATAGACGTGTTTGGTAAAAAACTGACCCTAAGTATAGAGGACGAGAGTGTTACCTTTTCAGTTGATAGAGCAATGCAACAACCGCAATCTGCATATGATACATGTTATTATATTCAAACTATAGATTCACAGGCAGAATTGTTAGAAGAATTTCCAGAATTACAAGGAACAGGAGAATGTTCTTTAGGAGAAGGAACTTAACCAATTGATGAAACTGAAATGTTAGCTACACTTATGGCTAATGGATATGAACCAACAACAGAAGAAATTCAAATGCTAAAAGAAGAAGACAGATATCGATATAAATCATCGATAGAAGAACCACCGACATTAGAGTTAAAGCCACTTCCAAACCATTTAGAATATGCTTATTTACATGGTGAATCTGAATTACCTGTAATAATATCGTCTTCTTTTACTGAAAATGAAAAATCACAACTCATTCCTGTGCTAAAAGCTCATAAACCAGCCATTGCATGGAAAATTCATGATATTAAAGGAATAAGTCCTTCGTATTGCACACATAAAATCCTTATGGAAGAAGGTCATAAAATGTATGTGATGTGTAAGCGGAGGGGTACGAAATACTATTATTTTTACTACGAAATACGACGAAATATAATACAAGTTTTAATTAATTTATTTACAGATGGGATATACCTAAACTCTGCTACAACATTATAGGCAGTGTACCTAATCGTAGAGTAGTATAGTTTTTAGTAAGTCCGGTTCGTTCCACAGGGAGACGACTTATTTTACACTATATTTTAAACAACTATATTTGTACAAAATATATATTTTTATATATAATAATAATATAAAGGGGGTTTACCGTTTAATGACCGGTTTGTCGATTTTAAAACTTTAGTCGCAGTTAAAACCTAATGTAAAATATTAAAAATAAATAAAAGACTTAATTTAAAGCGTAAAGTAAATAACGATAATTAAATTGCGATAAATAAAAGTACGATAAAATAAAATTGCGATAATTAAAAAGTACGATAATTAAAAGTGCAATTAAATACAATGACAATAAATAAAAGTGCGATAATTAGAAGTGCAATTAAATATGAAAATAAAGGAATTATACTTATTTAAACTTTCGTAATCATGATGTTTGACGTGTTGATTTTAGTTTATTCCCATGGGTTAATTGTCCTTTGTCCTGGATTATTTAATATGTCCGTCTGGTTTTTGTCCATAACAATCCATCAGTCATAAATATAAAGTGCGAGTGTCCTCGTCAAATTATCCTTATACCCGAAGTTAAATATTCCAACTAATTGGGGACTTAAACTGCAACAAGGTTTTATTACTTTGTTTAATAATTACACCAGGATATCGACTGCGTGTAACCCAAGGTTTTAATACTTTGTTAACAATTACGCCAAGTGTCCTTGTACATAATTTCACCCCTGTTTTAATAATTCCATAGACCATTAATCCATTCCCGTGTCCGGTTAAATGAACGATTATTCGTACATATAAATATTCCGCCCATCGTGTTCGATTGAGTGTATATGGTTATTTATAGGTACGTCCAATTGTAAATCTTTATATTAAAATTAACAAACTATCATTTAGTTAAACAAATAATAAGCCCATTAATAGCCCATAGTCTAATTTCCACAAGTGTCGTTCTTTTGTCCAAACCCCAATTATGGTACAAAGCCCAATTACCCAATTTTAATATTTTAGCCTAACATCACGATTACTTCGGTATTAAATAAGCATAATAATAACTTAAGTACGAGACATTAATTTAAAAAGGAGAACATAGCTTACATTGATTATTTATCGCGAAGTGTTACACGGACAGAGCTCCGACTTTAAAACCCATAAAATAACCTTTGCATAACCCAAAAGTAATCTAATATAAAACTACACTATGCTATTTTTATATAATATATATATATATATATATATATATATATATATATATATATATATATATATATATATATATATATATATATATATATATATATATATATATATATATATATATATATTATTACATAGGAGTATTATTAATAAGCTGGCTATTTATAGGACCTGACCAACTTTTTTGGGCCATGCGATCGCATGGGATATGTGCCTTCTGGCCATGCGATCGCATGGTGTCTGGCACCAGCTCACATTCATTTGCTTTTTAGTCTGCCTACACTATTTAATATAATATAAAATATATAAATAATTTATATAATTATTTAAATATTATATTATATTCTTGTGCATAGTAGACTTGTAATTTTTGGTCCATTGCGTCGGGCGTTGATAGTTGGCTCGGGTACCGGTTCCGGATTTTCGAACGCCTTTTCGTATAATTTAATATCTTGTACTTTGCGTTCCACAACTTGTACTTTTGTCATTTTTAGACGTTTCTCATCAATAAATTGAACCACTTGGATTGTATCTTGTACATTTGAGCTTTTTGGACGTTTGCGTTTTCAAATCTTCGTTTTCGCCTTTTGTCTTCGCACTTATTTAATATAAACGATTACAACTTAAAATAGGACAATTACAACTAAATAATTTACATATTGGGAGGATATTGCTACTAAATATATGTTCATTTGGAGCACTATCAAATATCCCCACACTTGAACGTTGCTTGTCCTCAAGCAATACAGAACTTGAAATTAAATCACACTTCACTCGAATCACTTTTTTTATTCTCACACTTTATACATTAGTGATTTTGATACGGCGGTATGAACAATGGTAGTAACATTGTGGTTTACTGTCCCACATGACTATAAAAATTTAGATCCTTTAAGGAAATTGGATCTTTATGAAAACATTTGATCTTTTGAAAGTTCATTCTAGCTTTTACCCTAGATAAGTTTTTCTTCACCGGTGTTTGCAAAATGTTTTTGTGGGTTTTGTGGGTTTCAGATTTGAAAATTTTAGCTCAAAACTTATGGTTTTATGTCACCCACTTGCTAACCTTGTATTGGGAAAGCAACACGTCCAGTATACTTGTCCCGTATATTACCTTTCGACAAACTACCTTCCAGTTGTAAAGGAAAGCGATGAACAAGAAACTGTTAAGGCAATGTCTAATGATATGCTTTTGATTATGGTCTATAAACGTGTCAGATGCTAGTACTATCCTTTGTAGGAGCAATAGTAAAGATCATCCTATGATTTTTCGGTCTGACACAAGGTCCTGTCTTCGACCATGCTATGCAACCACCGTTCTTACGGTTGACACCCGATTTAGTTCAGGTGACCTAATGAATTCCAGGTGAATTCTCAGAATTTTACGTTCAATGGTAATGAACGCATTAAAAATAGGTTTTCAGAAAATAAATCGGTTTGTATTTTTGATCAAAATATTTTCTCGTTCAAGCTCGAGTTTAGATATCATTGAATTCCATGAGTTTGTAATTCTCAATCTTTAAAGTCAATCTCAAGGATTGAGTAATATCAGGCTTAAATGCTGATTTTTAATCTTTAAAGGAGATTATCCTTTCTGGGGTTCTGATTCATTAGTCTTATCAAGCTAATTTGCACGGCGCCCTCCCCATTTTATGAGACAGATCCTCTCATGGTTAGGATAAGTCTGACCACTTGGCGACCCTGTTTGATGCTGAGGTCCGTGGATTTCCTGCTGATTTTAGTGATGACTTTTCTAGATTTTTCGTCAACCTACAGCTGGTCTGGACGACAACTTCATGACCTAAATCAAGAAGCGCGTTTCTTTTTCGGAAGACTTTACTTCCTTTTAATGATGGAATTGATTCATCGTGTAGATCCATCTTTCTTACAGAAAATCGGGTAAACCAGTTAATTTAGTCCAAAATAAAAGCACCTGCAATAACATTACAAAAACATGTGATAGATAGTTTTTAATTGAATAACTTGGTACATTCTCCCCACACTTAGTTTCTTTCTTTGCCTTTTTATTCTCCTTTATTTTATTTTAAATGAATTCAATCGTTTTAGGGTGTTTCTCAATTTATGTCCTTTCCGAGGTAACGATAATTTCGGTATTAACACCTAGTTTTCATCGTTCATAAATATGTATAAACATGATTTTGAATTCATTTAGTTGAAATTTTTTTTAAAATTTTCACAAAATTTAGAAAATAAGCCAAGAATAGACCCGAGAGAATTTATAACCCTTCCCCACACTTGAGATCATGCAATGCCCTCATTTGCATGAAATCAGACTATAATTATAAATTCATGAGGGTGATTAGTGTAGAAAAGTAATTAAAAATACCCAGTTTGTAATTTTAAAGCTCGTTGAATGATAGATGACACGCCTCATCGTTCATTCATTCTTGTTTTATCACACATGTTTTTCTTCAAAAATGGTTGCTTTTCTGAACTATTTGCTAATTTTTGAAAATGCGTCTTTTACCCTAATCGTACATTTTTATTAACGAGTAATGCACTAACCCGAACCCCTAGTTTAACGTTAAGTGGGGTTAGACTTCCCCACACTTAGCTGACGACATGTGAAGTCAGTAGAATAAGTTCCAAGAATTAGAATAGTGAGCCAGTTATTTACATCTCGGGTGGTATATATTATATCAATGGGTTTAAAGTTTAGAACTACCCGATCATCACTACTTAATTCTTTTTTAAGTGTAGCTTTTAGTAAATGGATATGTCTCTTTCCTGGTTCTTGGTCAAATGGATCGATATACACCGACATACATATTTCTATAGGGTGGATAATTCCTAACATTTCCTTCCGTTTATTCTCGGGATCAAAGTTTTCACATTTATTACCCAATTGGGTGAAATCTGAGGTGTCATTATCTATTACAGCTCGTAGTTCATCTTCAGTAGATGACTTGTCTATTGAGAATATTGGGTTAGAAGGTTGTGGAATGGTGAATTTCGGGATCGAAGTAGATTCTTCTTCATTAACGGTACTTATCGGTCCCACCACTTTGGTCTCGGGGGTAAAATTTTCAACGTTATCGTTTTTATAATAGTACCAATTTGTCACCCTTACTTCTTCTTCATTCATTGATTAGTCGATGATTTCATCGGTAGAGGTTAATGTGTCGATATGTTGTGAAATTGGTAAAGCTGAATAAAAAGTATCATCGGGATAGTTGGTGATTTCGGAGCTCTCGAATTCATCAAAATTCGATGATATGAGATTTTCTTGCACAATATTCCTCAGATCAACAGGTGTGTAATCTGATAGAGTTTCAGCTTGACTATTTACAAACTCTCTCATTTGTTCATTTTGAGCATCAAGTTCTTCGAGTTTGATTTTCATATAATCTAAAGAATTTTCAAACACATAATTTTCCTCGTCTTCTGGTTGTTGAGTTTGGAAATATTCTTGGGAATAATCCCAATTTGAATTGTATTCTTCATAATCATTCCATTCAGGTTCCGTGGGTGCGTAATTTTCCATAGGAACGTAATAAAAACATTCCCATGTTGAGTGATAATCTCCACAGATTTCACAACCAGTTATTGTTTCGTCATTCGTGATCCAAGATTGACCGAACGAATTGTCATCAACACTCGTTTGAGAGTATTGATTAAATTGATTTCAGATGTCATAAAGAGTTTCCAAAATATTCTCGAGATTTTCCATAATGCGCTTATTACCAAATTTTAGCTACAATGTGGTGCATTTACTAATTATCCTATTAGTTATAAAACTAAAAATTATATAAGTTATCAAATTAATAGACTTTTCTGATTTTTCCCACGTTTCGAATAGCCAATAGATGCAGCAGGGAGCCAGAACCCTTCAAATCGGAAGCTCACAAGTCAGCCACTAACTAATCCAACTATTACTACGAAGCAAAAAATTTGAATGTCTATCAATTTAACCGCTTAAAATAATTTTTCGTTTTGAAATTTTAGAGAAGAAATAGAGAAAATTTCTAAGTCCTAAAAACTAGCGTGTCGAGAAATAAGAAAGAAAAAGAGTGCGCGTCGAAAAACGTCTAAAAATAAAAGGTCGAAAAATAATAGGCGTCGAAAAATAAAAATAAGAAAGTAGCGCGTCGAAACATAAAAAGGAACTAAAAACTAAGAATTAAAAGTTGCGTCTAAAAATATTAAAGCTTAAAAGGAATACTATATCCCAAAATGGCAATAATTTAAAAAGGTACTAAAATTTATAAACAGCGTCGCAAAATTCTAAAGCACCTAAGTCTTAGTCTAAAGAAAAAGCACTTCAGGGATTTTACGGCAAAGCCTAAAAATCTAGAAATAAAAATAACTATGGTAAAAACTATATTAAAACTAAATACGAGCAAAAAAATACAAATATTACACTAAAACAAATAAAAAGATACAAAATATAAAAATAAACTTAAAGTTGTAAAAAGTACAATTTCTATAAAAATATTATTTTTATATTATTTATTTTATAAAAGTATTAGTTTTATAATTTATTAAAACTAATTAAACTAAAAATACAAATTAATTAAATAAAACTAAAACTAATAATTAAATAAACTAACCTAATTAGGGTTATAATAATAATAATTATAAATTAATTAAAACCCTAAACTGTCGGCTGAGGTTACCAGGCCTGTCAACTCAAGCCATGCGATCGCATGGTTTGGAAGTTAAAATCTCATGCGATCGCATGAGGTAGGGTTTCGGGCCAGGAGCTGGGCTGCTACAGTGTTCGGGCCCGAGAGTTTTTATTTATTTATTTATTTTTTCTTTTTTTCTTTTTCTGTTTTCTAATTTTATGTTTTTATATAAATACAAAATATTTAAATAAAACTTATATTTTTATAAACTAAAATAAAAATAAAGAAACTTTATAAAACTTTTAACAAACTCTTAAAAATATATAAATTTTTGTTTTTCTTTTCATATTTTTGGTTTTTTTTTATATTATTTTTCTAAAAATGATATACAAATATATTTATAAAATATAGTGTTTTGCCGAATCCCCGGCAGCGGCGCCAAAAACTTGATGTGTAAGCGGAGGGGTACGAAATACTATTATTTTTACTACGAAATATGACGAAATATAATACAAGTTTTAATTAATTTATTTACAGATGGGATATACCTAAACTCTGCTACAACACTATAGGCAGTGTACCTAATCGTAGAGTAGTATAGTTTTTAGTAAGTCCGGTTCGTTCCACAGGGAGACGACTTATTTTACACTATATTTTAAACAACTATATTTGTACAAAATATATATTTTTATATATAATAATAATATAAAGGGGGTTCACCGTTTAATGACCGGTTTGTCGATTTTAAAACTTTAGTCGCAGTTAAAACCTAATGTAAAATATTAAAAATAAATAAAAGACTTAATATAAAGCGTAAAGTAAATAACGATAATTAAATTGCGATAAATAAAAGTACGATAAAATAAAATTGCGATAATTAAAAAGTACGATAATTAAAAGTGCAATTAAATACAATGACAATAAATAAAAGTGCGATAATTAGAAGAGCAATTAAATATGAAAATAAAGGAATTATGCTTATTTAAACTTCCGTAATCATGATGTTTGACGTGTTGATTTTAGTTTATTCCCATGGGTTAATTGTCCTTTGTCCTGGATTATTTAATATGTCCGTCTGGTTTTTGTCCATAACAGTCCATCAGTCATAAATATAAAGTGCGAGTGTCCTCGTCAAATTATCCTTATACCCGAAGTTAAATATTCCAACTAATTGGGGACTTAAACTGTAACAAGGTTTTATTACTTTGTTTAATAATTACACCAGGATATCGACTGCGTGTAACCCAAGGTTTTAATACTTTGTTAACAATTACGCCAAGTGTCCTTGTACATAATTTCACCCCTGTTTTAATAATTCCATAGACCATTAATCCATTCCCGTGTCTGGTTAAATGAACGATTATTCATACATATAAATATTCCGCCCATCGTGTCCGATTGAGTGTATATGGTTATTTATAGGTACGTCCAATTGTAAATCTTTATATTAAAATTAACAAACTATCATTTAGTTAAACAAATAATAAGCCCATTAATAGCCCATAGTCTAATTTCCATAAGTGTCGTTCTTTTGTCCAAACCCCAATTACGGTACAAATCCCAATTACCCAATTTTAATATTTTAGCCTAACATCACGATTACTTCGGTATTAAATAATCATAATAATAACTTAAGTGTGAGACATTAATTTAAAAAGGAGAACATAGCTTACATTGATTATTTATCGCGAAGTGTTACACGGACAGAGCTCCGACTTTAAAACCCGTAAAATAACCTTTGCATAACCCAAAACTAATCTAATATAAAACTACACTATACTATTTATATAATATATATATATATATATATATATATATATATATATATATATATATATATATATATTATTACATAGGAGTATTATTATTATTATGTTTAAAACTCGTCGAATAAGCTGGCTATTTATAGGACCTGACCAACTTTTTCGGGCCATGCCATCGCATGGGATATGTGTCTTCTGGCCATGCGATCGCATGGTCTCTGGCACCAGCTCACATTCATTTGTTTTTTAGTCTGCCGACACTATTTAATATAATATAAAATATATAAATAATTTATATAATTATTTAAATATTATATTATATTCTTGTGCATAGTAGACTTGTAATTTTTGGTCCATTGCGTCGGGCGTTGATAGTTGGCTCGGGTACCGGTTCCGGATTTTCGAACGCCTTTTCGTATAATTTAATATCTTGTACTTTGCGTTCCGCAACTTGTACTTTTGTCATTTTTAGACGTTTCTCATCAATAAATTGAACCACTTGGATTGTATCTTGTACATTTGAGCTTTTTGGACGTTTGCGTTTTCAAATCTTCGTTTTCACCTTTTGTCTTCGCACTTATTTAATATAAACGATTACAACTTAAAATAGGACAATTACAACTAAATAATTTACATATTGGGAGGATATTGCTACTAAATATATGTTCATTTGGAGCACTATCAGTATGTGCAATGCCAACGAAGACTAAATCCTAATATGCAAGATGTTGTTAAGAAAGAAATTATTAAACTGCTAGATGCAGGTTTAATTTATCCAATTTCTGATAGTCCATGGGTAAGCCCAGTTCAATTCGTACCTAAGAAGGGTGGCATGACTGTCATCACAAATGAGAAAAATGAGATTATTCCTACTAGGACTGTAACAGGATGGCGTGTTTGTATAGATTATAGAAAATTAAATGACGCCACCAGAAAAGATCACTTTCCCTTACCTTTCATTGATCAAATGCTGGAAAGATTAGCTGGAAATAGTTACTATTGTTTTCTTGACGGTTTCTCCGGATACTTTCAAATTCCAATAGCACCCGCAGATCAAGAGAAAACCACATTCACATGCCCTTATGGTACTTTTGCTTATAAACGCATGCCATTTGGACTTTGCAACGCCCCTGCAACCTTTCAAAGGTGTATAATGGCGATTTTTCACGACATGATAGAAGAATGCATGGAAGTTTTCATGGATGACTTTTCAGTTTTCGGTGATACTTTTGAAACATGTCTAGTTAATCTTGAACGAATGCTTATTAGATGCGAACAATCAAATCTAGTACTTAATTGGGAGAAATGCCATTTCATGGTTAAAGAAGGCATCGTTCTTGGTCATAAAATTTCAAAGGAAGGAATTGAAGTGGATAGAGCTAAAGTAGATGTAATTACTAAACTTCCACATCCCACCAATGTTAGAGGAGTTAGGAGTTTTCTAGGGCATGCCGGTTTTTACCGACGTTTCATAAAAGATTTTTCTAAAATTGCCACTCCTATGAATAAACTCCTAGAAAAGGATGCTCCATTCATCTTTTCAGATGAATGCATCAAATCTTTTAATATTCTTAAAGAAAAACTCACTAATGCGCCGATCATGATAACTCCAAATTGGAATCTACCGTTTGAACTAATGTGCGATGCAAGTGATTTTGCAATGGGAGCCATTTTAGGACAAAGGATTGAAAAACGATTTCAACCTATATATTATGCTAGTAAGACGTTACAAGGAGCACAAACAAACTATACAACTACTGAAAAAGAACTCCTTGCTATTGTCTTTGCTTTTGACAAATTTTGATCATATCTCGTTCTAGCTAAAACGGTGGTCTATACCGACCATTCTGCTCTTAGATACCTATTTTCGAAACAAGATGTCAAACCACGATTAATCCGTCAGATCTTACTCTTACAAGAGTTCGATATCGAAATCCGAGATAAAAAGGGAGCAGAAAATCTCGCCGCTGATCATCTTTCTCGTCTTGAAAATCCCGAATTAGAAGTTCTAAATGAATCGGCCATACAAGACAACTTTCCTGATGAATATCTATTGAAGATAGATTATAATTAAATTCCATGGTTTGCAGATTATGCAAACTACTTAGTATGTGGATTCCTTGAAAAAGGATTATCGTACCAAAAACGAAAGAAATTCTTTAGTGATATAAAACACTATTTCTGGGAAGATCCACATTTGTTTAAAAGTTGTCCCGATGGAATAATACGCCGATGTGTATTCGGGGATGAAGCTAGTCAAATCTTAAACCATTGTCACACAGGACCAACAGGCGGGCATTATGGGCCTCAACTCACAGCAAGAAAAGTCTATGATGCTGGATTCTATTGGCCTACAATTTTCAAAGACGCACACATTCTTTGCAAATCCTGTGATGCTTGTCAAAGGGCCGAAAAAATAAGTCAACGTGATGAAATGCCACAAAATGTCATTCAAGTATGTGAAGTATTTGACGTTTGGGGTATTGACTTTATGGGTCCATTTCCAAAATCTCATAATAATCTCTACATTCTCGTTGCCATTGATTATGTATCTAAATGGGCGGAAGCACAAGCTCTCCCAACTAACGATGCACGAGTTGTAGTCAATTTTTTAAAATGTCTTTTTGCTAGGTTTGGAATACCGAAAGCTTTAATAAGTGATCAGGGTACTCATTTTTGTAATAATCAACTTGAGAAAGTTCTCAAAAGATATGGAGTAACTCATAAAATCTCCACTGCTTATCATCCACAGACAAGTGGACAAGTTGAAAATACCAACCGAGCATTAAAACGTATTCTAGAGAAAACCGTATGATCAAATCTGAAAGAATGGTCCATGAAATTGGAGGATGCACTCTGGACTTTTAGAACAACCTACAAAACTCCAATTGGAACCACACCTTTTAAAATCATTTACGGAAAAGCATGTCATCTTCCAGTAGAAATTGAACACAAAGCATTTTGGGCTTTGAAGACATGTAATCTTGATTTACATGAAGCTGGACGTCTACGATTAAGTCAACTACGAAAATTCGTTAATCTATAAAGAAAGAATGAAGAAATGGCATGATAAAAGAATCAGAAGTTCAAAAGAATTTAAAGAAGGAGACAGAGTTCTTCTTTTCAATTCATGATTCAAGCTATTTCCTGGAAAATTGAAATCAAGATGGTCTGGACCATTCATACTCAAAAGAGTTTTCCCATACGGAACAATAGAGTTAATAAATTCAAATGGGATTGAATTTAAAGTTAATGGTCACAGAGTTAAACATTACATACATGGTCCGATGGAAGTTGACAATGAAGTCAATCATAATTTCACCACCCAAGAAAACCTTCAAAATAAAAACATAAATATGTTATCAACAACATATGAAAAATCAAAATTGGAAAATAGGGAGGATTCAAATTGGAGTGATGAAGAAGAATTCTTATACAAACCTCCCATTTCAAGAAACGAAGAAAAATGTGAACAAGAAGTTCAAATAGAATTGAAAGAACCAAGAAAAGAACACCCGAAAAAGGTTTACAAACCAACTCGACTTACTAAAGTAGGAGACCCGGGCGAATTTATCATTTCTTGCTTGCTTAATGATGGTGCTGTATATAATGGACTCGCAGATTTAGGAGCAAGTGCAAATATTATGCCTCTTTCCTTATACAAAAGATTAGGTATGGGTAAATTAAAACCAACCAAAATAGGTGTTCAATCATTTGACCTAACCATTAAACACCCGGTTGGAATAGCAAATAATTTACTTGTTAACGTGGGAAGTTTGACCTTTGTTGCAAACTTCATAGTGATTAATATGGAGGAAAACATTGATATTCCTCTAATTTTAGGTCGCCCATTTTTAGCAACCACCGAGGCATTCATTGATGTAAGAGAGGGTAGAATGACACTTAGGGATGGTGATAAATCGATCACCTTTGTGAATCGAAAGTTTAGATATCTACCAACCAAAACTGTTAAACCAATAAAAATGCATAAGTGTGGGGAAGATGAAGAAACACTTAATGATGATCCGATCACAAAGAACCCTGTTGATGATAAGAAATTAGATGAACCCGTTTTTAACAGTTCAACGAAGAAACTTTATAAACGGATTCATGATGCTAAGATTAAGGGAAACTTTAAGTTATGTAACCGATTAATATCTAATTTATCGCCAAAAGAAAAGGCGATGTTAGTTGAATTTGTGAAAGTTACGGAGGAAATCAACAAATGGATTGAAGTAAAAGTCAAAGATATACAAGTTGTTGATGAACCAATTGACAATGAAGTCAATCACAAATTCGATACCACAGCTAACTAAGTGTGGGGAGAATCAAGTCTTTTAAGGATAATATGTATTTATGTTAGAGTTAAATATTCTGTTTTCGTGTAGTTCTCGAGAATGGAATCCGAATGGTCTTTCCCTAGCAGACCCTAAAGAACTAGTCTTCTCCCCCCATTCTGAATTTTTATTTTTTTTAGGTTTTACAAGATGAAGACTTCCTGTGAACTAAACCATGGTCTAATGCTACACGCTTTAATCACTAAATGAAATAATGACACCATTCCAAGTGAATTGGTATCATTAATCAGAGCTAAATTGGACGGAGTAAGAAAAGAATCCAGGAACGAAAATAATAAGTTACAGTTTGGTAAAGGAAAATCAAAATCCGCAGCGAAAAGAAGAGCACGACACCTTGAAAGATGTCACAAATGCGGAAAATGGTCACACGAAGGAAAATGCTCGACAAATCAGACATATTTCAATACCGAGTTCGTTACTTTATGTAGAGAAGGACCGTTCATACGTTTCGAAGAAAAATCGTTGAATGCTCGAGGTTACGCTTATGTAGCTATGAAAAACCAATTAGTCCGACTATCTTATGAGTGGGCTAAAGCAGGTCACTGAGAATTCTATCTCACAGGTAAGTATGTATAGTTTTTATTTTTATTCTATTGCTTTTAACCTTTTAATATTAAACGCTAAATTGTTCGCTATAAAGTATTAAATTGGTACTCAATAAAATTAGGTTTTGCGACCGAAATTATTGATATCATACAAAAATTTATTACATCACTGCGAAATTTACGTTTATTCATAAGGTATAAATATCTTTAATCAATCAATCCAAAATATTTCAAAAATTCGTCAGGAGTAAAACTAGGTAATATAACCGAAATTACTTTACCGAAAAGAGGGGCGTATATTTTTGATAATATTTGATTGATTAAAGTGGGATAAAAGACCAAAAAGATTTTTAATTTTTAATTTTTACTTTGTTTTTAAAATTAATATATTAATATTAAATTATTATTGTAAACTTTTTAAAATCAATATATTTAAGTTTGTAAATATTTAAAAATTTTATATTTTTAATATAAGTTTGTTGTATATAAACAAAAATATAATATAAGTTTGATGTGAATTTTTAATTATTATTAATATGAATTTTTATTTTTATGCATTTTAAATTTAAGTTTGGTGTGAATTTAAAAACAAAAATTTACTTTATTTCATTAAGTTAAAATTTTGATATTTAAAATTCGCCGTGAGTTGAAAACTAGGTCGTTGAACCGAAATTACTTTACCCGAGGGAGGGACGAGAAATTTTATTATCATTATTTTTAATCTTATTGAATTAAAGTATGCCAAAAACATTTAAAAAACTAAAAATCTTTGCTTTTAAAACAAACGCCAATATGTTTGGAAACTTTGGTAAAATTTAATCAATTTTCTACGCTAATCACCCTCAATAATTTAAATTGTTACTGATTTCTTGCAAATGAGGGCATTGCAAGATCTTAAGTGTGGGAAGGGGTTAAATTCTTTCGGATTTTTAAAATTTTAAACTTAAACAATTGGTTACCATTAAAAAATACTAGTAACGCAGTAGTTGTATTAGAATCTAGTGCTCTCTGATAATAAAGAACAGCCCTAGTCTTATATATTGACTACCCAATTCTAGTAAATTTTTTCAAATTTTTCAATTAAATGAATTCAAAATCATGTTTATACATATTTATGAACGATAAAACTAGGTGTTAACACCGAAATTATTGTTACCTCGAAAAGGACATAAATTGAGAAACAACCCAAAATGTTAGAATTCATTTAAAATGGAATAGAGGACAATAAAAAGGCAAAGAAAGGAAAATAAAAGCCAAGTGTGGGAAAAATTTACCAAGTTATTTAAAACATATATCACGTATTTTTGTACAAATAACTGAAGATACTTTTGTTTTGGACAATTTTATCAGTTTTACCCAATTTACTGTAATATATTTGAAAGAAAGATGGATCTACACGATGAATCAATTCCATCATTAAAAGGATGTAAAGTCTTCCGAAAAAGAAACGCGCTTCTTGATTTAGGTCAGGAAGTTGTCGTCCAGACCAGTTGTAGAGTCTACGAAAAACCTTGAAAAGTTTTCTCGAAAATCAGTTGGAAATCCACGGACCTCAGCATCAAACAGGGTCGCCATGTGGTCAGACTTATCCTAACCATGAGAGGATCTGTCTCGTAAAATGGGGAGGACGCCGTGCAAATTAGCTTGATAAGACTAATGAATCAGACCCCCAGAAAGAATAATCTCCTTAAAGATTAAAAATCAGCTTTTAAGACTGATATTACTCTATCCTAGAGATTGACCTTAAAGATTGAGAATTACAAACTCATGGAATTCGATGATATCTAAACTCGAGCTTGAACGAGAAAATATTTTGATCAAAATTACAAACCGATTTGTTTTCTGAAAACCCATTTTCAATGCGTTCATTACCATTGAACGTAAAATCCTGAGAATTCACAAGAATTCATTAGGTCACCTGAACCAAATCGGGTGTCAACCGTAAGAACGGTGGTTGCATAGCATGGTCGAAGACAGGACCTTGTGCCAGACTGAAAAATTATACGGTGAGCTTTACTATTGCTCCTACAAAGGATAGTAATTGCATCCGACACGTTATAGACCATAATTAAAAGCATGTCAGGGGACATTGCCTTAACAGTTGCTTGTTCAACGCTTTCCTTTACAACCGGACGGTAGTTTACCGAAAGGTAATATACGGAGCAAGTATACTGGACGTGTTGCTTTCCTAATACAAGGTTAGCAAAGTGGGTGACACAAAACCGCAAGTTTTAAGCTAAAATTTTCAAATATGAAACCCACCAAACCCACAAAAACATTTTACAAACACTGGTGAAGGGTTATTTCGGAAAACTTATCTAGGGTAAAAGCTAGATTTAATTTTCAAAAGATCAAATATTTTCATAAAGATCCAATTTCCTTAATGGATCTAAATTTTCATAGTCATGTGGGACTGTAAACCACATCGTTACTACCATTGTTTATACCGCCGTATAGAAATCACTGATGTACAAAGTGTGAAGAATAAAGAAGTGATTCTAGTATTTTTATTTCAAGACTATATTGCTTGAGGACAAGCAACGCTAAAGTGTGGGAATATTTGATAATGCTAAAAACGAACATATATTTAATAGCATTATCCCTCAAGGAAGACAAGCTTTTAGTTGCAATTGTTCTATTTACAAGTGATATTCGTTTAAATAATAAAAGGTGAAGACAAAAGACAGATTCGACGAATTGAAGACGCAAATGACCAAAAAGCTCAAAAGTACAAAGTACAATCAAATTGGTTCAAATTATTGATGAGAAACGTCTCAAAATTATAAGAGTACAAGACGCGAAACGCAAAATACAAGATATTAAATTGTACGCAAGGACGTTCGAAAATCCGGAACCGGGACCAGAGTCAACTCTCAACGCTCGACGCAACGGACTAAAAATTACAAATCAGCTATGCACATAAATATAATATAATATTTAAATAATTCTTATAATTATTTATATATTATATTTATTTATTAAAACGTCGACAAGCTTGTGAACAAAAACATGTGAGCTGGTACCTACCTCCATGCGATCGCATGGCCTGGAGGCACAAAAGCCATGCGATCGCATGGCACACTTTTTCAGCTCAGGTCCTATAAATTTCGCAGTTTGGTGATGATTTTATCCATATATCTATCTATCTCTCACTCGTACACACACACACACACACACACACACACACATATATATATATATATATATATATATATATATATATATATATATATATATATACATATATATATATATACATATATATACATATATATATATACATATATATATATATACATATATATATATATATTATATTTTAATTTTAATTTTAAATTCTAATAATAAGGGTATGTAAGCGAATGTTGTAAGGGTGTAAGTCGAAATTCTGTCCGTGTAACGCTACACTATTTTTAATCATTGTAAGTTATGTTCAACCTTTTTAATTTAATGTCTCATAGCTAAGTTATTATTATGCTTATTTAATGCCAAAGTAATCGTGATGTTGGGCTAAATATTAAAATTGAGTAATTGGGCTTTGTACCATAATTGGGGTTTGGATAAAAGAACGACACTTTTAGAAATTAGGCTATGGGCTATTAATGGGTTTTATATTAACTAAATGATACCTCGTTGATTTAATATATAGACTTATAATTTGACGTATTTATATATAACCACATACGCTTGACTGGGTACGGTGGGCGGGATATCTGTAAATACCAATAATTGTTCATTTTACCGGACACGGAACTGGATTAATAGTTAATAGACTTGTTGAAACAGGGGTGAATTACATTCAAGGGTAATTGGTGTAATTGTTAACAAAGTAGTAAAACCTTGGACTACATGCAGTTGATAACCTGGTGTATTCATTAAACAAAGTATTAAGACCTTGTTACAATTCGAATCCCCAATTAGTTGGAATATTTGACTTCGGGAATAAGAATAATTTGACGAGGACTTTCGCACTTTATGATTATGACTGATGGACTATTAGGGACAAATCCGTATGGACATATCGAATAATCCAGGACAAAGAACAATTAACCCATGGTAATAAAACTAAAATCAACACGTCAAACATCATGATTACGAAAGTTTAAATAAGCATAATTTATATATTTCATATTTAATTGCACTTTTAATTATCGCACTTTTATTTATTGTCATTTTATTTAATTGCATTTTTAATTATCGTACTCTTTAATTATCGCAATTTTATTTTATCGCACTTTTATTTATCGCAATTTCATTATCGTTATTTACTTTACGTTTTAAATTAAGTTATATTTATTTTTAATATTTTACATTAGGTTTTAACTGCGACTAAAGTTTTAAAATCGACAAACCGGTCATTAAACGGTAAAACCCCCCTTTTATAATAATAATACTACTTATATATATTTTTGTATTTTTACAATTATAAGTTAAAAAAATATAGCGTTAAACTTGGCTAAGTCTCCCTGTGGAACGAACCGGACTTACTAAAAACTACACTACTGTACGATTAGGTACACTTCCTATAAGTGTTGTAGCAAGGTTTAGGTATATCCAATATATAAATAAATAAATCACTTGTGTAAAATTGTATCGTATTTAATAGTATTTCCTTGTAAAAATATAACTATTTTATACACCACCTCGCACACATCAACTATGATTAGAGAAGAGCAGTTGTATGCAAAGTTCTCTAAGTGTGACTTTTAGTTACCAGAAGTACAATTTCTTGGCCATGTTGTAGGGGCCAATGGAATACAGGTCGATCCAGCAAAGATTGAGTCGGTTAAGAATTGGGAAACTCCAAAGATGTCAACGCAGATCAGGCAATTTTTTGGTCTAGCTGGTTACTACCGGAGATTCATTGAAGGATTCTCTAAAATCGCCCGACCATTAACCGCGTTGACTCATAAGGACACGAAGTTTGAGTGGTCAGAACCGCAAGAGACTGCATTTAAGTTATTGAAAGAGAAGTTAACAACTGCACCAGTATTGTCTCTACCCGAGGGAAGTGAAGATTTTGTGGTTTATTGCGATGCCTCACGTCAAGGAATGGGTTGCGTGCTTATGAAATGAAATAAGGTTATTGCTTATGGATCGCGTCAGTTAAAGATTCTCGAGCAGAACTACACTACGCACGACCTTGAGTTAGGAGCTGTTGTCTTTGCACTTAAAATGTGGAGACACTACCTGTTTGGAACCAAGTTCACTATCTTCACTGACCATAAGAGTTTACAGCACATATTCGATCAGAAGTAGCTCAACATGAGACAACGACATTGGATGAAACTACTTAACGATTATAACTGCGAACTTCAATACCATCCGGGCAAGGCGAATGTTGTGGCAGATGCCTTGAGCTGAAAGGAGCGAGAGAAACCTCTTAGGGTTAAAGTGCTTAACATAGTTGTCCGTACGAATCTCACATCACAAATCCGCGAAGCACAACAAGAAGCCATGAAACAAGAGAATGTTGATGTTGAATTTCTCAAAGGGATGGATAAGAAGTTTTACATCAAGGAGGACGGAATACGGTACTTTGCTAACCAAATTTGGGTACCAAAGTTTGGTGGATTGAGAGAACTAGTGTTGGAAGAAGCACACAAGTCGAGATACTCAATTCATCCGGGATCAGATAAAATGTACCAAGATTTGAAGGCGTTTTATTGGTGGCCAAATTTGAAAGCTGACATTGCTACTTATGTTGGGAAGTGCTTGACTTGCGCTAAAGTCAAGGCTGAGCATCAGAAGCCATCAGGATTATTAACTCAACCAGAGATTCCCCAGCGGAAGTGGGAAGGAATTTCCATGGACTTCATTACGAAACTGCCGAGAACGGCGAGAGGTCACGATACTATTTGGGTTATCGTGGATCGTCTCACTAAGTCCGCACACTTCATACCGATAAGGGAAACTGATAAAATGGAGAAGTTGGCTCAGATCTACATTAAGGAAGTCGTCTCTAGGCATGGAGTGCCTATATCCATTATATCCGACCGCGATAGTAGATTTACTTCCAGGTTTTGGCAATCATTACAGAAAGCAATGGGGACCCGTTTAGATATGAGTACAGCATATCACCCTCAGACGGATGGCCAGAGCGAACGAACTATTTAGACTTTTGAGGACATGCTGAGAGCGTGTGTTATTGATTTCGAAAACGGATGGGATAAGTATTTACCACTAGCTGAGTTCTCGTACAATAACAGCTACCATGCGAGCATTAAGGCTGTACCTTTCGAGGTATTATACAGAAGGAAGTGTAGATCTCCCGTTTGTTGGAGCGAATTGGGAGATAGTCAGTTGACATGTTCTGAGATTATTCAGGAGACAACTGAGAAAGTTCTACAGATTCAGGAACGATTGAGGACGGATCGAAGTAGTCAAAAGAGTTACGTCGATGTTAGACGAAAGGACATAGAGTTCCAAGTTGGTGACAAGGTTATGCTTAAGGTATCACCTTGGAAGGGTGTTGTACGATTTGGGAAACGAGGTAAACTGAGTCCTAGATATGTTGGACCGTTTGAGATAACTGAAAGAGTTGGACCGGTAGCTTACAGATTGGAACTGCCACAAGCACTCAGCGGTATTCATGACGTTTTCCATGTATCCAATCTAATGAAGTGCCTAGCCGATGATAATTTGATTATTCCTTTAGAGGAACTACGTATCGACGACAAACTTCATTTCATTGAGGAACCTATTGAAATCTTGGGCCATGAGGTCAAACAGTTGAAGCAAAGCAGAATTCCTATCGTTAAAGTTCGGTGGAACGTGAGAAGAGGATCAGAGTTCATGTGGGAGCGTGAAGACCAGATGAGGTTGAAATATCCGCAGCTATTTCCTGAGGAAACTACTTCAGCGGACGATCACTAAAATTTCGGGACGAAATTTTCAATAACAGGTGGGTAATGTAACAACCCTGATTTTTCCGTTACTTCCGTTAACCTTCCGTTAGTTTATTTAACGGCGATTATTTAACTTTTATGCGTTTACGTGTATTAAATGCGTACTTGATCTTCGGAGGGTTTTAATAATTAATATGGGTTGATATTAATTCAAACAAATATTTCGGATAATGAAATACGATAAAAACGATACAATTTTGATAATAGTTTTTTGAGCAACGAAACGCTCGGGTTTATTTTAATAATTAATTTTATTAATTATTAACTTTTTAAAATATTTAATTTATTGAGTTTTTAATAAATTAAACAATTGATTGCGTTTAACGATCGGGTTAGCGTTCCGGGCCTTCGGTACGACTAAACGGCACTTAAAACGGACCACGATTACACGGGATTGCAAAACGAGAGCCCGGGGATACCCCATGGGGCCCATTCGGCCGACCCCTCCCCCTCACCCCCTTATATTTCAATTTTTGTAAGTTTAGGGGCTTATGTGCTAATTGTTCAAACTAGGGTTAGTATAAATTAGAAGGTTTAACCTAAATTTAGTAAAACCCTCACACAAAAACTGCACAGTCAATCTCTCCCTCTTCCTCTGTGGCCGTCACCTCCATCACCACTACCACCATCAATTTTTTATTTTTAGAGCAAGCCTTGAACACGAAAGTTATAATTCTCGATCTCCTCTACGCGTTGGTGTATTTAATTTAGCGATCTAAGGCATAATTGCATAAACCCTAATTCTTAAAATCTGATTTTCATGTGAGTTTCATAGTTATGTTGTCAATTGCTCAAGTCTATACGCTTACGTGTTAATTGTAATCGTTATTTTGATTGTTTGATGCGTTAGGGTTTAAAAACGAATATGTATTTGCTTGATCAGAAAAATTAAGTTTTTCAAATGTTAATTATTATGTTATAATCAGATTCCTTGCGAAAAACTATTGAGTTTAGGCTTTGGATTCGCTTGATTTCGTTTCCGTGTGATTAAGTTATGTCGATTTGAATTATCGTTGTGTTTGATCAGAAATCTGGTATTGATAGAAAACTAATTGGCATGTGAGACTTATACCACTGGAAAGATAATTTAAAAACACTCAAGTTAGACTAGGATATCATGTCGTTTGCTTATGTATATCCCGAGATATGCTAGAATTAGTGTAAATGTAGTTTTATACAGCACTTGCATGAAAATAACCTTGTATGATAAAATGTGTTAACTTCTGTGATTAAAGCTTTACATATTTGAAAAGTAGACAAAAATTACTTCATCTTTCATGTGTATATCAAAGGTTAATTGTATCTAGATCTTCGGATAATCGCATGCGAATGTGACTAACTAATGAGAATCGAATCTGTAAATTGATCACGGTTTTGTACTCTGAGGATTATGTGCATTGAATGAGCATGTATACTTCTGTAAAATGAAACTTAACATGATATGTGACTTATTGTTAGTTTATTTCAATCTCTTAAACCTTATGCATTGGGCACAATAGAGTCATACTTTATGTGAATTCTGATTTGAGCTGAAAACTGAATGTTCAAATTGCACGAATAAAATGTACAAATTGGCTAAACAAAAGTTTCTAGATTTTTGATATGTGTTACTTTGATTTTTCCTTGAACTATGGACACTGGTTTTGTATCAATTTCATGTTCCTAACTCCAGTTATAGCCAAAATGAAATCAGTGCGCGGTCAGAAACTGACTTGGCAAACCCCAAATGTATCCCTTCTGATTCCTGACTTTAAATTGTCGTATGAGTCCCTGGCCGGACTTTTTGGAATCTATTTTAAGTATATTTACGATCTGGAGTTTGTCATATTTACTTGAATTTTGTACTATGAGATAATGTGCTAAGTATGCTACGTGTTCATAAACTTTGTGCATGACGATAAACGGAAATTGTGAAAATGATCATTCATGACCTAAAACATATTGTTTGACCTAGGTTTGACATGTTGACCAATATTTGACATGAACCTACTGATGTTGACTTTAGTTGACTACTTTGACCAAGTTTGACTTGCGGTTTGACTTCGGTTGACTTTGTTTGACTTGCATGATATAGTTGACTTTTACTTTGAACCGCGTCGAGTCGAGCAATAAGACAACGTACACTATGAAACCACACTTATTTAAGATACATATATTGACCAACCTACATACGTATACTTAGGTTGCATTACTCGGCTATAAACTGTACAAGTTATTTGTTCACTTTTCAATCCGAGCTTATTTCAAAGGTGAGTCTACAGTCCCGCTTTTTACATGTTTTCAGGGATGAGAATACACGGTGTTATATTTACATTTTCAAATACTTTGTATTGACATGAGTACTACACATATGCATAATGAGTTTGTTCAAAAAGCCTCTGGCTTGAATACTTTTAATACCATCGGTGTAAGCACAATTTAGATGGACGGATCCGTTAGGTTGACAACCTCACCCGCTATAAAAACTGTGGTGCATTTATTTAAACATTAAGTACATTTGAACAAGTTTATAACATTTTACGAGGTAAGGCGGGTATAGTGGCTTCTATACTCGGGTCATTGCTAGTATTCAGGTGCTTAGTTTATGCAGACGATAGAATCTCGTGGTCAAGAAAACTAAACTATTTTTCTGATAACTGTTTTTCAGATACTGTTACATTACTTTAAACTTGTAGATTCATCAACATTATTTGTTGACCTGTTTTTGCGTGTTGTTATTCTCAGGTCCTTAAGAGGTATGCTTCCGCTGTGTTTGCTGCATGACTGGCCGTGTGTAGTGACTCGAACTTTTCCATGTTTATATATATTAATTGAGATTGATATTTACATGATTAAATGTTTCCAACATGTTAAGCAATCAAACTTGTTAAGACTTGATTAATTGAAATATGTTTCATATAGACAATTGACCACCCAAGTTGACCGGTGATTCACGAACGTTAAAACTTGTAAAAACTATATGATGACATATATATGGATATATATATAGTTACCATGATACTATGATAAGTAAACATATCATTAAGTATATTAACAATGAACTACATATGTAAAAACAAGACTACTAACTTAATGATTTTTATACGAGACATATATGTAACGATTATCGTTGTAAAGACATTTAATGTATATATATCATATTAAGAGATATTCATACATGATAATATCATGATAATATAATAATTTAAAATCTCATTTGATATTATAAACATTGGGTTAACAACATTTAACAAGATCGTTAACCTAAAGGTTTCAAAACAACACTTACATGTAACGACTAACGATGACTTAACGACTCAGTTAAAATGTATATACATGTAGTGTTTTAATATGTATTTATACACTTTTGAAAGACTTCAATACACTTATCAAAATACTTCAACTTAACAAAAATGCTTACAATTACATCCTCGTTCAGTTTCATCAACAATTCTACTCGTATGCACCCGTATTCGTACTCGTACAATACACAGCTTTTAGATGTATGTACTATTGGTATATACACTCCAATGATCAGCTCTTAGCAGCCCATGTGAGTCACCTAACACATGTGGGAACCATCATTTGGCAACTAGCATGAAATATCTCATAAAATTACAAAAATATGAGTAATCATTCATGACTTATTTACATGAAAACAAAATTACATATCCTTTATATCTAATCCATACACCAACGACCAAAAACACCTACAAACACTTTCATTCTTCAATTTTCTTCATCTAATTGATCTCTCTCAATTTCTATCTTCAAGTTCTAAGTGTTCTTCATATATTCTACAAGTTCTAGTTACATAAAATCAAGAATACTTTCAAGTTTGCTAGCTCACTTCCAATCTTGTAAGGTGATCATCCAACCTCAAGAAATCTTTGTTTCTTACAGTAGGTTATCATTCTAATACAAGGTAATAATCATATTCAAACTTTGGTTCAATTTCTATAACTATAACAATCTTATTTCAAGTGATGATCTTACTTGAACTTGTTTTCGTGTCATGATTCTGCTTCAAGAACTTCGAGCCATCCAAGGATCCGTTGAAGCTAGATCCATTTTTCTCTTTTCCAGTAGGTTTATCCAAGGAACTTAAGGTAGTAATGATGTTCATAACATCATTCGATTCATATATATAAAGCTATCTTATTCGAAGGTTTAAACTTGTAATCACTAGAACATAGTTTAGTTAATTCTAAACTTGTTCGCAAACAAAAGTTAATCCTTCTAAATTGACTTTTAAAATCAACTAAACACATGTTCTATATCTATATGATATGCTAACTTAATGATTTAAAACCTGGAAACACGAAAAACACCGTAAAACCGGATTTACGCCGTCGTAGTAACACCGCGGGCTGTTTTGGGTTAGTTAATTAAAAACTATGATAAACTTTGATTTAAAAGTTGTTATTTTGAGAAAATGATTTTTATTATGAACATGAAACTATATCCAAAAATTATGGTTAAACTCAAAGTGGAAGTATGTTTTCTAAAATGGTCATCTAGACGTCGTTCTTTCGACTGAAATGACTACCTTTACAAAAACGACTTGTAACTTATTTTTCCGACTATAAACCTATACTTTTTCTGTTTAGATTCATAAAATAGAGTTCAATATGAAACCATAGCAATTTGATTCACTCAAAACGGATTTAAAATGAAGAAGTTATGGGTAAAACAAGATTGGATAATTTTTCTCATTTTAGCTACGTGAAAATTGGTAACAAATCTATTCCAAACATAACTTAATCAACTTGTATTGTATATTATGTAATCTTGAGATACCATAGACACGTATACAATGTTTCGACTTATCATGTCGACACATCTATATATATTTCGGAACAACCATAGACACTCTATATGTGAATGTTGGAGTTAGCTATACAGGGTTGAGGTTGATTCCAAAATATATATAGTTTGAGTTGTGATCAATACTGAGATACGTATACACTGGGTCGTGGATTGATTCAAGATAATATTTATCGATTTATTTCTGTACATCTAACTGTGGACAACTAGTTGTAGGTTACTAACGAGGACATCTGACTTAATAAACTTAAAACATCAAAATATATTAAAAGTGTTGTAAATATATTTTGAACATACTTTGATATATATGTATATATTGTTATAGGTTCGTGAATCAACCAGTGGCCAAGTCTTACTTCCCGACGAAGTAAAAATCTGTGAAAGTGAGTTATAGTCCCACTTTTAAAATCTAATATTTTTGGGATGAGAATACATGCAGGTTTTATAAATGATTTACAAAATAGACACAAGTACGTGAAACTTCATTCTATGGTTGAATTATCGAAATCGAATATGCCCCTTTTTATTAAGTCTGGTAATCTAAGAATTAGGGAACAGACACCCTAATTGACGCGAATCCTAAAGATAGATCTATTGGGCCTAACAAACCCCATCTAAAGTACCGGATGCTTTAGTACTTCGAAATTTATATCATATCCGAAGGGTGTCCCGGAATGATGGGGATATTCTTATATATATGCATCTTGTTAATGTCGGTTACCAGGTGTTCACCATATGAATGATTTTTATCTCTATGTATGGGATGTGTATTGAAATATGAAATCTTGTGGTCTATTATTATGATTTGATAAATATAGGTTAAACCTATAACTCACCAACATTTTTGTTGACGTTTTAAGCATGTTTATTCTCAGGTGATTATTAAGAGCTTCCGCTGTCGCATACTTAAATAAGGACGAGATTTGGAGTCCAGGCTTGTATGATATTGTGTAAAAACTGCATTCAAGAAACTTATTTTGTTGTAACATATTTGTATTGTAAACCATTATGTAATGGTCGTGTGTATACAGGATATTTTTGATTATCATTATTTGATAATCTACGTAAAGCTTTTTAAACCTTTATTGATGAAATAAAGGTTATGGTTTGTTTTAAAATGAATGCAGTCTTTGAAAAACGTCTCATATAGAGGTCAAAACCTCGCAGCGAAATCAATTAATATGGAACGTTTTTAATCAATAAGAACGGGACATTTCAGTTGGTATCAGAGCGTTGGTCTTAGAGAACCAGAAATTTGCATTAGTGTGTCTTATCGAGTTTGTTAGGATGCATTAGTGAGTCTGGACTTCGACCGTGTTTTCTTTAAAAATGATTGCTTAACATTTTTGTTGGAAACTATATATTTTTAACATATGAATATTATGTGATATATTAATCTCTTAACGTGTTTGATATTATATGATAGATGTCTACCTCTAGAACAAGTTCCATTGACTCACCTAATAATAATGAAGAGTCAAATGTAAATTGGAATGATTCGTGGACTGATTCACAAGTTCCCGAAGAGGAACCGGAAGAAGAGTCGGAACCGGAAGAAGAATCGGAACCGGAAGAAGAATCGGAACCGGAAGAAGAAATAGAACCGGTGGGGGAAATAATAAAACGGTTAAGTAAAAGAGAATCCTCAACCAACCGACCAAGGTTAATTATGGTCAATGGTGTTTCCACCAAGGAAGCAAAATATTGGGAGGATTACCAATTCTCCGATGAATCGGATTCCGACGAGAATTCCGATGATATTTTAGAAATTACCCCAACTGAATTTAAAAAGGCAAAAGAAAATAATAAGGGAAAGGGCATAAAAATAGAGAAATCTAATTCCAACCCCGATGAACTTTATATGTATCGTCAACCCCCGAAGCCCTTAAGTTGTAACAATGACCCGGGAACCTCTAAACCACCAGGTTTTTCTAAACCGTTGTGGAAAACGACAGCTCGTATTAGGGGAACATCATATATCCCTAGAAACTTGGCAAAACGAACCAAAACCGAAGAAGAAGAAACAAGCGAGTCGGAATAAGATAGTTGTATTCGTGTGGTGTAATATATGTAATATAGTGTGCTTATGCTTTATGATATATGTAAAAATTGCTTGTATTAATAAGTATTTTTTTTTATGAATCTAACTCTTGTCTATTTTACAGTATAAAAACACAAAATGGATAGACAACCCAATATTTTAAGAGACCTACCCGGAGACATGATTGATGAAATCTTGTCTAAAGTCGGTCAGAATTCTTCGGCACAACTATTTAAGGCGAGATCAGTTTGTAAGACATTCGAAGAACGTTCTAAGAATGCCTTGGTTTATAAAAGGCTTTCGTTCGAAAGATGGGGGATATCACATTGGGAAATCCATAAGTTACGATGTGTTTACTTTGACGCATATATTGCGGGGAACCCAAATGCTATTTTACGCAATGGGTTAAGAAATTATTTTGACTCAATATATCCGAATATTGGACTTCGTGATTTAGAAAAAGCGGCTAACATGCAACATAAAGAAGCATGTTATGCTTACGGATTAGTAATGTTCGCTTCTCACCAAAGTGAGAACAAGAACATCGGCCTACAACTATTAAACAAAACGTTCCCACAAGTGACGGAGTCGGTAATTGGGGTAAGAAATGAGGTTTTTAGATTGTTACGGGACTGTTGGACATTACGTAACCCTCGTCCCTTTGACGACGTTACAACACGCTGTCTTATCAACGGCCATAACGGTTATGTTCCACAAGACCAAGGATGGGAAGTAGTCCTAGTAAAACCAGAATGCATGACTTGTTTCTGGACGTATGAATTACGTGTCTTTATTGCCTTTGCTGAACGACTTGTGTACTAGCTATAATTATCTTCACAACTATCTTGTATCAAAGTTATTGTGTGCTATATTTCATGCTTTATGTAAAATAAGCGGTATTGTAAGTTTGTAAAATATTGTATAAAAGTTTGAACGCGAAATATTATTATAATCAGTTTTTCATATAGAATTGTAGTAGTTGAATTGTATATTAGCTACTAAGTATGAACTTAACGGGTAGGTACTACCCGAATTTAAACTTATAAAACGCTAATATGAAGAAAAAGCTTTTATAAATGAGTTCATATTATGCTACGAAATACTATTAACTACTCTTAATATTCTGTATGATTAACTTGTTCCATTTAACTATTTTGAAGGAAATGGCACCGACTACTCGACACACCGTGAATATGAATGAAGAGGAATTCCGTACTTTTCTAGCTTCAAACATAGCCGCAGTACAGGCTGCGCTACATACCAACAATAACCTTGGATCTAGCAGTACAGGAAATCGTGTAGGATGCACCTACAAAGAATTCACTGCCTGCAAACCTTTGGAATTTGATGGAATCGAAGGACCGATCGGATTGAAACGGTGGACCGAGAAGGTCGAATCGGTGTTTGCCATAAGTAAGTGTACTGAAGAGGACAAAGTAAAGTACGCTACGCATACCTTCACAGGTTCTGCGTTAACATGGTGGAATACCTATCTAGAGCAAGTGGGACAAGACGATGCGTACGCACTACCGTGGTCAGCATTCAAGCACTTGATGAACGAGAAGTACCGTCCCAGAACCGAGGTCAATAAGCTCAAGACAGAACTTAGAGGGTTACGAACCCAAGGATTTGATATTACCACGTACGAAAGACGATTCACAGAATTGTGCCTATTGTGTCCGGGAGCATTCGAAGATGAGGAAGAGAAGATCGACGCGTTTGTGAAAGGATTACCGGAAAGAATCCAAGAAGATATAAGTTCACACGAGCCCGCCTCCATACAACAGGCATGTAGAATGGCTCACAAACTAGTGAACCAGATTGAAGAAAGAATTAAAGAACAGACTGCTGAAGAGGCCAATGTGAAGCAAGTCAAAAGAAAGTGGGAGGAAAACGGTGATAAGAATCACCAATACAACAACAACAGCAATTACAACAATAATCGCAACAATTATCCCAACAATCGCAACATCAATCGCAACTACAACAAACGGCCCAACAACAACAACAACAACAACTACAACAATCATTCCAACAACAATAATAACCGCAACAACAACAACAATCAGAAGCAGCTATGCCAAAGGTGTGAAAAGTATCACTCGGGGTTCTGCACCAAATTTTGCAACAAGTGTAAAAGAAATGGTCATAGCGCGGCAAAGTGTGAGGTCTACGGACCAGGGGCTAATAGAACGAAAGGAACAAATGGTGTCGGAACGAGTAATGGCGGAGCAAGTAGTGTCGGAGCAAGTTATGCCAATGTAGTTTGTTATAAATGTGGAAAACCGGGCCACATTATTAGAAATTGCCCAAACCAGGAGAACACGAATGGACAAGGCCGCGGAAGAGTTTTCAATATTAATGCGGCAGAGGCACAGGAAGACCCGGAGCTTGTTACGGGTACGTTTCTTATTGACAATAAATCTGCTTATGTTTTATTTGATTCGGGTGCGGATAGAAGCTATATGAGTAGAGATTTTTGTGCTAAATTAAGTTGTCCATTGACGCCTTTGGATAGTAAATTTTTACTCGAATTAGCAAATGGTAAATTAATTTCAGCAGATAATATATGTCGGAATCGAGAAATTAAACTGGTTAGCGAAACATTTAAGATTGATTTGATACCAGTAGAGTTAGGGAGTTTTGATGTGATAATCGGTATGGACTAGTTGAAAGAAGTGAAAGCAGAGATCGTTTGTTACAAAAATGCAATTCGCATTATACGAGAAAAAGGAAAACCCTTAATGGTGTACGGAGAAAAGGGCAACACGAAGCTACATCTTATTAGTAATTTGAAGGCACAAAAACTAATAAGAAAAGGTTGCTATGCTGTTCTAGCACACGTCGAGAAAGTACAAACTAAAGAAAAGAGCATCAATGATGTTCCCATTGCAAAAGAATTTCCCGATGTATTCCCTAAAGAATTACCGGGATTACCCCCACATCGATCCGTTGAATTTCAAATAGATCTTGTACCAGGAGCTGCACCAATAGCTCGTGCTCCTTACAGACTCGCACCCAGCGAGATGAAAGAACTGCAAAGCCAATTACAAGAACTTTTAGAACGTGGTTTCATTCGACCAAGCACATCACCGTGGGGAGCTCCTGTTTTATTTGTCAAGAAGAAAGATGGTACATTCAGGTTGTGTATCGACTACCGAGAGTTGAACAAACTTACCATCAAGAACCGCTACCCACTACCGAGAATCGATGACTTATTTGATCAACTACAAGGCTCGTCTGTTTATTCAAAGATTGACTTACGTTCCGGGTATCATCAAATGCGGGTGAAAGAAGATGATATTCCAAAGACTGCTTTCAGAACACGTTACGGTCATTACGAGTTTATGGTCATGCCGTTTGGTTTAACTAATGCACCAGCTGTGTTCATGGACCTTATGAACCGAGTGTGTGGACCATACCTTGACAAGTTTGTCATTGTTTTCATTGATGACATACTTATTTACTCAAAGAATGACCAAGAACACGGTGAACATTTGAGAAAGGTGTTAGAAGTATTGAGGAAGGAAGAATTGTACGCTAAATTTTCAAAGTGTGCATTTTGGTTGGAAGAAGTTCAATTCCTCGGTCACATAGTGAACAAAGAAGGTATTAAGGTGGATCCTGCAAAGATAGAAACTGTTGAAAAGTGGGAAACCCCGAAAACTCCGAAACACATACGCCAGTTTTTAGGACTAGCTGGTTACTACAGAAGGTTCATCCAAGACTTTTCCAGAATAGCAAAACCCTTGACTGCATTAACGCATAAAGGGAAGAAATTTGAATGGAATGATGAACAAGAGAAAGCGTTTCAGTTATTGAAGAAAAAGCTAACTACGGCACCTATATTGTCATTGCCTGAAGGGAATGATGATTTTGTGATTTATTGTGACGCATCAAAGCAAGGTCTCGGTTGTGTATTAATGCAACGAATGAAGGTGATTGCTTATGCGTCTAGACAATTGAAGATTCACGAACAAAATTATACGACGCATGATTTGGAATTAGGCGCGGTTGTTTTTGCATTAAAGACTTGGAGGCACTACTTATATGGGGTCAAAAGTATTATATATACCGACCACAAAAGTCTTCAACACATATTTAATCAGATACAACTGAATATGAGGCAGCGTAGGTGGATTGAATTATTGAATGATTACGACTTTGAGATTCGTTACCACCCGGGGAAGGCAAATGTGGTAGCCGATGCCTTGAGCAGGAAGGACAGAGAACCCATTCGAGTAAAATCTATGAATATAATGATTCATAATAACATTACTACTCAAATAAAGGAGGCGCAACAAGAAGTTTTAAAAGAGGGAAATTTAAAGGATGAAATACCCAAAGGATCGGAGAAGCATCTTAATATTCGGAAAGACGGAACCCGGTATAGGGCTGAAAGGATTTGGGTACCAAAATTTGGAGATATGAGAGAAATGGTACTTAGAGAAGCTCATAAAACCAGATACTCAATACATCCTGGAACGGGGAAGATGTACAAGGATCTCAAGAAACATTTTTGGTGGCCGGGTATGAAAGCCGATGTTGCTAAATACGTAGGAGAATGTTTGACGTGTTCTAAGGTCAAAGCTGAGCATCAGAAACCATCAGGTCTACTTCAATAACCCGAAATCCCGGAATGGAAATGGGAAAACATTACCATGGATTTCATCACTAAATTGCCAAGGACTGCAAGTGGTTTTGATACTATTTGGGTAATAGTTGATCGTCTCACCAAATCAGCACACTTCCTACCAATAAGAGAAGATGACAAGATGGAGAAGTTAGCACTACTGTATTTGAAGGAAGTCGTCTCCAGACATGGAATACCAATCTCTATTATCTCTGATAGGGATGGCAGATTTATTTCAAGATTCTGGCAGACATTACAGCAAGCATTAGGAACTCGTCTAGACATGAGTACTGCCTATCATCCACAAACTGATGGGCAGAGCGAAAGGACGATACAAACGCTTGAAGACATGCTACGAGCATGTGTTATTGATTTCGGAAACAGTTGGGATCGACATCTACCGTTAGCAGAATTTTCCTACAACAACAGCTACCATTCAAGCATTGAGATGGCGCCGTTTGAAGCACTTTATGGTAGAAAGTGTAGGTCTCCGATTTGTTGGATTGAAGTGGGGGATAGACAGATTACGGGTCCGGAGATTATACAAGAAACTACCGAGAAGATCATCCAAATTCAACAACGGTTGAAAACCGCCCAAAGTCGACAAAAGAGCTACGCTGACATTAAAAGAAAAGATATAGAATTTGAAATTGGAGAGATGGTCATGCTTAAAGTTGCACCTTGGAAAGGCGTTGTTCGATTTGGTAAACGAGGGAAATTAAATCCAAGGTATATTGGACCATTCAAGATTATTGATCGTGTCGGACCAGTAGCTTACCGACTTGAGTTACCTCAACAACTCGCGGCTGTACATAACACTTTCCACGTCTCGAATTTGAAGAAATGTTTTGCTAAAGAAGATCTCACTATTCCGTTAGATGAAATCCAAATCAACGAAAAACTTCAATTCATCGAAGAACCCGTCGAAATAATGGATCGTGAGGTTAAAAGACTTAAGCAAAACAAGATACCAATTGTTAAGGTTCGATGGAATGCTCGTAGAGGACCCAAGTTCACCTGGGAGCGTGAAGATCAGATGAAGAAGAAATACCCGCATCTATTTCCAGAAGATTCGTCAACACCTTCAACAGCTTAAAATTTCGGGACGAAATTTATTTAACGGGTAGGTACTGTAGTGACTCGAACTTTTCCATGTTTATATATATTAATTGAGATTGATATTTACATGATTAAATGTTTCCAACATGTTAAGCAATCAAACTTGTTAAGACTTGATTAATTGAAATATGTTTCATATAGACAATTGACCACCCAAGTTGACCGGTAATTCACGAACGTTAAAACTTGTAAAAACTATATGATGACATATATATGGATATATATATAGTTAACATGATACTATGATAAGTAAACATATCATTAAGTATATTAACAATGAACTACATATGTAAAAACAAGACTACTAACTTAATGATTTTTATACGAGACATATATGTAACGATTATCGTTGTAAAGACATTTAATGTATATATATCATATTAAGAGATATTCATACATGATAATATCATGATAATATAATAATTTAAAATCTCATTTGATATTATAAACATTGGGTTAACAACATTTAACAAGATCGTTAACCTAAAGGTTTCAAAACAACACTTACATGTAACGACTAACGATGACTTAACGACTCAGTTAAAATGTATATACATGTAGTGTTTTAATATGTATTTATACACTTTTGAAAGACTTCAATACACTTATCAAAATACTTCAACTTAACAAAAATGCTTACAATTACATCCTCGTTCAGTTTCATCAACAATTCTACTCGTATGCACCCGTATTCGTACTCGTACAATACACAGCTTTTAGATGTATGTACTATTGGTATATACACTCCAATGATCAGCTCTTAGCAGCCCATGTGAGTCACCTAACACATGTGGGAACCATCATTTGGCAACTAGCATGAAATATCTCATAAAATTACAAAAATATGAGTAATCATTCATGACTTATTTACATGAAAACAAAATTACATATCCTTTATATCTAATCCATACACCAACGACCAAAAACACCTACAAACACTTTCATTCTTCAATTTTCTTCATCTAATTGATCTCTCTCAATTTCTATCTTCAAGTTCTAAGTGTTCTTCATATATTCTACAAGTTCTAGTTACATAAAATCAAGAATACTTTCAAGTTTGCTAGCTCACTTCCAATCTTGTAAGGTGATCATCCAACCTCAAGAAATCTTTGTTTCTTACAGTAGGTTATCATTCTAATACAAGGTAATAATCATATTCAAACTTTGGTTCAATTTCTATAACTATAACAATCTTATTTCAAGTGATGATCTTACTTGAACTTGTTTTCGTGTCATGATTCTGCTTCAAGAACTTCGAGCCATCCAAGGATCCGTTGAAGCTAGATCCATTTTTCTATTTTCCAGTAGGTTTATCCAAGGAACTTAAGGTAGTAATGATGTTCATAACATCATTCGATTCATATATATAAAGCTATCTTATTCGAAGGTTTAAACTTGTAATCACTAGAACATAGTTTAGTTAATTCTAAACTTGTTCGCAAACAAAAGTTAATCCTTCTAACTTGACTTTTAAAATCAACTAAACACATGTTCTATATCTATATGATATTCTAACTTAATGATTTAAAACCTGGAAACACGAAAAACACCGTAAAACCGGATTTACGCCGTCGTAGTAACACCGCGGGCTGTTTTGGGTTAGTTAATTAAAAACTATGATAAACTTTGATTTAAAAGTTTTTATTCTGAGAAAATGATTTTTATTATGAACATGAAACTATATCCAAAAATTATGGTTAAACTCAAAGTGGAAGTATGTTTTCTAAAATGGTCATCTAGACGTCGTTCTTTCGACTGAAATGACTACCTTTACAAAAACGACTTGTAACTTATTTTTCCGACTATAAACCTATACTTTTTCTGTTTAGATTCATAAAATATAGTTCAATATGAAACCATAGCAATTTGATTCACTCAAAACGGATTTAAAATGAAGAAGTTATGGGTAAAACAAGATTGGATAATTTTTCTCATTTTAGCTACGTGAAAATTGGTAACAAATCTATTCCAAACATAACTTAATCAACTTGTATTGTATATTATGTAATCTTGAGATACCATAGACACGTATACAATGTTTCGACTTATCATGTCGACACATCTATATATATTTCGGAACAACCATAGACACTCTATATGTGAATGTTGGAGTTAGCTATACAGGGTTGAGGTTGATTCCAAAATATATATAGTTTGAGTTGTGATCAATACTGAGATACGTATACACTGGGTCGTGGATTGATTCAAGATAATATTTATCGATTTATTTCTGTACATCTAACTGTGGACAACTAGTTGTAGGTTACTAACGAGGACATCTGACTTAATAAACTTAAAACATCAAAATATATTAAAAGTGTTGTAAATATATTTTGAACATACTTTGATATATATGTATATATTGTTATAGGTTCGTGAATCAACCAGTGGCCAAGTCTTACTTCCCGACGAAGTAAAAATCTGTGAAAGTGAGTTATAGTCCCACTTTTAAAATCTAATATTTTTGGGATGAGAATACATGCAGGTTTTATAAATGATTTACAAAATAGACACAAGTACGTGAAACTTCATTCTATGGTTGAATTATCGAAATCGAATATGCCCCTTTTTATTAAGTCTGGTAATCTAAGAATTAGGGAACATACACCCTAATTGACGCGAATCCTAAAGATAGATCTATTGGGCCTAACAAACCCCATCTAAAGTACCGGATGCTTTAGTACTTCGAAATTTATATCATATCCGAAGGGTGTCCCGGAATGATGGGGATATTCTTATATATATGCATCTTGTTAATGTCGGTTACCAGGTGTTCACCATATGAATGATTTTTATCTCTATGTATGGGATGTGTATTGAAATATGAAATCTTGTGGTCTATTATTATGATTTGATAAATATAGGTTAAACCTATAACTCACCAACATTTTTGTTGACGTTTTAAGCATGTTTATTCTCAGGTGATTATTAAGAGCTTCCGCTGTCGCATACTTAAATAAGGACGAGATTTGGAGTCCAGGCTTGTATGATATTGTGTAAAAACTGCATTCAAGAAACTTATTTTGTTGTAACATATTTGTATTGTAAACCATTATGTAATGGTCGTGTGTATACAGGATATTTTTGATTATCATTATTTGATAATCTACGTAAAGCTTTTTAAACCTTTATTGATGAAATAAAGGTTATGGTTTGTTTTAAAATGAATGCAGTCTTTGAAAAACGTCTCATATAGAGGTCAAAACCTCGCAGCGAAATCAATTAATATGGAACGTTTTTAATCAATAAGAACGGGACATTTCACCGTGGAGTCAGCATTTGATTTTAAAGAACATTATTTACTTTCGTATTTAAAACTTTTATACTGTTTAAATACTGTTGGCTTGTGGTTATGATCACAACAGTGTTTCTATTTTGGGATTGTTGACTTTTGTTTTTGAAAGTTAATTTTTAAATAAAATTAAATGCGATTGCTTTAAACGTCTCATATAGAGGGCGTAACTGTTAACTATGGGACCGGAATTAACACGCCGTCCGATGGTAATTTGGCGGGGTGTTATAACATGAGCATGGTTTGGGGCTAAACTATCCAAAACAATAGGCCGTCTTCCAAAAGCTACGCCTACACAATCATCATGGGAATATCTAATTCCAGGCAACCCCTTTCCCTTTCTCCACACTTGTACCTAAAACGTAAATAATGAGAGTGGTAAGCAATGTTTAGTGAATGCAATAATTATACATATGAATATATAACCTACTTACTTGCAAACACTTACATAATTAACGCATACACGCTAGCAATCTAATTAGCATACCGTCGCAAAGTAAAATGCTAAAACTCCAATATCACAAGCTAGCACGAAAATAATAGCTTATAACCCGAACAATATAATATGCGACACTACAACACATAACCATGGTTAACCAATCGTATAAGGGAATGGTACTCGCGAAAGACCATCGGAGTTCGCAACATCCATTAGTGTACTTAACACTTCGTATCACTAACCCCCGGGTGGCATCTTAACACCTCGATACTTCACCTAGGGTGGCATCTTAACACCTAGATGCTTCACCCGTCAATATACTTTCCGGAGTGGTGTCTTAACACCTCGACACTTCAATCCCGGGTGACATCTTTGTTGGGATTTAACAAGTTCATAATATACTTAAACCATTTTAAGAATTAAGAAAGCGAAAGCATGTTAATTACCAATTTTAGACTTGTTAAACTTTAACCAATTAAAGTTAAATCCCAATTAGGATCAAGTTGTGAAACATACTTACAAACTACAAGATAGATAAGAGATTATACCTTCTCCAAGCTATGTAGTTGATGATGAAGATGATGATGAAGAATAGAGCTTCAAATGGATGAAACCTCAAGTAGTTATACCCCAAACTTATGCACCAACACCTAGCCTTAGTTAGGATTTATAAACACTTGAATTATACTTGCAAAAACCAAACTTCGAACCCTCTTTTCTTCCCTAAAAGTCATGGCTGGACAGCAGCAGTTGGGAGGAGTTTGGTGCAGTTTTTTTTGAAGTATATTGCATGTATGTTGTTCCAAGAAGTCAAGGAACATGTATATGGATATATGGAAAAGCATGACCAAAGGAATGACATCTCTAGCATGTGTATGCACAACTCCAAGGCCACTACTAATATTAAATAAAATGGATTTATTTTATAAAATTACATTTTATAAAACTTAATTTATAAAATACATTTTATAAAACTTCCATTTTATTTATTATGTTTACATCATTTATAAAACCTATTTTATAAAATGTAACATAATTAATTAATTATTTTACCTATAAATAATTAAATCCATATCATATAAATTATTCCATGATTCATATAAATATACATCAAGTAATAATTTAAGAAAGCCATTTTCTTAAAGTTTAAGTGTCGCGTATTTAATCAACGATCCAATCGCTAAGATTAAATACATATAAGGTGTCGGTAAGCTTGTTATTGGGTATGACCCGACTTGGATCATAACACATTAGCCACATTAATTTAATATGTCTCTCGGGCATACGAAGAACCTTCAATCTTAACACCTCGATACTTCACCCCGAGTGGCATCTTAACACCTCGATGCTTCACCCGTCAATATACTTTCCGGAATGGTGTCTTAACACTTCGACACTTCACTCGTCACGTGAAACGTGGTGTCTTAGCACCTCGACACTTCACTTTTCACGCTACACAAATAAATACATTATATACGTACATGCATAATTATTCCACTCACCTTATTCGTCGATTAAAGGATTTCAAGCTAGCACGCTTCAACCGATAATGAAATCAACCTATTACAATATCATAATCATCAATATCTAGGCCATTTGACTCTTGACCCGCCCAAAATCGACACAAAGTGCAAAATACACATTTTTACACTTTTAATGATACTCGAAAGTCCCAACTAATGAGACTACTTCCCGCATTCCCGAAATGTCTAATTACACCTCTTTTGACACTTGAACGCATTTTAGCCCGATTTATACACAAAACTCATTTTGACACCCAAATGGTCAAATTCAAGATTTTGCTAGTTAAACACACAAAAACCCTTTTTCCAACAAGTTAATCTTTAACTTCCACACTAACAAGTTCATAAACACTAACACTTGAACCTTTGAACACAAAATCTTCATTAATTTGGTTCTTACACTTTAACCCAAACCATAAACCCCAAATCTTTCACTATTTAGGGTTTGACACAACCTAGCCTCAAATTAAACACATTCACATTAAACACAAATTAACTCTTAAAAACGAGTTAGAGACTTACCACTACAAACACAAAGATGCAAGGAGGCAAGAACAAGAAGTCTTGAGCTTCGATCTAGCCAAAACCGCTTCAAATCTCACAAGATCTAACTTTCTCTCTCTAATCTCTCTCTAGAGTAAATGGGAGAGAAGATGAGGTTGGTGTTGGGTGGTTATGACTCTCAACCAACCCAAAACGGATGATAAATGCCCTAAATCCAATCATACGCGAAAAGACTCATTTGCCCATCCTTGTTCTTTAATTAAAACGAATTATTTCCAGGTTAACTTCCAGGTGAACTTCCAGGTGACACTACACTTCCAGGTGAACTTCCAGGTGACACTACACTTCCAGGTGAACTTCCAGGTGATACTACACTTTCAGGTGAATTTCCAGGTGAAGTTCCAAATGACACTAAATTTCCAGGTGAACTTCCAGTTGACACTACACTTCCACCATACTTATGTACACTATATATACACTTTATGTACGTAAAATATTCGGGTCTTACAACTCTCCCCCACTTGAGTTGGAGCGCGTCCTCGCGATCCAAACCGCATGATAAGAAGGAAGATACACTAACACATATTCTTCGGGTTTCCATGTAAACTCAAAACCTTTACTACGACGCCATTGAACTTTAAAAGTTCTCACTTCTTTATTTCTCAACGTTTTCACTTTCTCATCGAGTATAACAATCGGCACTTCAACATACTCTAACTTGTTGTTTAGCTCAATATCTTCTAATGGCACCCATGTCGAATCATCCACGAGACACTTACGGAGATGGGAAACATGAAATGTATTATGGACCCCTGCAAGCTCTTCGGGTAATTCCAAACAATACGCGACTTCACCAACACGAGCTAAAATTTTAAACGGCCCAATAAATCGAGGAGCTAAGTTTCCCCGCCTTCGAAACCGAATAATACCCTTCCATGGCGAAACCTTAAGCATCACCATGTCACCTTCTTGGAACTCGATCGGTCGCCTTCGTTTATCGGTATAAGATTTTTGTCTATCTTGTGCCTTTAATCGAGCCCGAATCATCTCAATCTTGCTATTCGTTTCTAAAACCAAATCGGTACTCCCTATTTCCTTTTGTCCCACTTCACCCCAACAAACCGGGGTTCGACACCTACGCCCATAAAACATCTCATACGGTGGCATTCCAATACTAGCATGATAACTATTGTTGTACGAGAATTCAACTAAAGGCAAGTGCTCATCCCAACTACCACCGAAATCAATAACACACGCTCGTAACACATCCTCCAAGGTTTGATTCGTACGCTCGGTTTGCCCGTCCGTTTGAGGATGATACGCCGTACTCATCTTCAATTGCGTACCCATATCTTCATGAAACTTATTCCAAAATCGAGACGTGAAACAAGTATCTCGATCCAAAACAATAGATATAGGAATCCCAAGCCTTGATATCACTTCCTTGATAAACAACTTAGACAAAGTCTCTGACGATATCGTCTCCCGGATAGGAAGAAACAATGCACTTTTCGTCAACCGGTCAACAATCACCCAAATCGTATCATATTGAGTCCTCGCCGTCTTTGGTAACTTTGTATTGAAATCCATGGTAATATGCTCCCACTTCCTTTTCGGGATTTCTAATGGTTGCAACATACCATATGGCTTTTGATGTTCGGCCTTAACTTGCAAACACATAACGCATTGTTCAACATACTTAACCACGTCACGTTTCATTCCGGGCCACCAAAACTCTTTCTTCAAATCGAGGTACATTTTTGTCACACCCAGATGAATGGAATACTTTAACTTATGTGCTTCATCAAGTAGCACTTGTCGGTAATCTCCCAGCACCCACACTCTTCCTTGAAAGGACAACAAACCATGCGGGCCTAAGGTAATAGACTCTGTTTGCCCCATGATTCGTTCTTCACGCTTGTTGTTAACAAAAGCTTCAATTTGAATCTCACCAAGCTTTACAAGAAAATCATTAGTAATAATCATGCGTAACGATCCTAATCGTATCGCCGGATGTTGACTCTTTCGACTTAACGCATCCGCGACCACATTCGCCTTGCCCGGATGGTACAGTATCTCGCAATCATAATCTTTTACCAAATCGATCCAACGTCGTTGCTGATTGTTCAAATCTCGTTGATCGAAGAGTTGTTTCAAACTTCTATGATCCGAATATATCTTACACTTGACACCATACAAGTAGTGGCGCCAAATCTTCAATGCCACGAGGTTGGTGTTGGGTGGTTATGACTCTCAACCAACCCAAAACTGATGATAAATGCCCTAGATCCAATCATACGCGAAAAGACTCATTTGCCCCTCCTTGTTCTTTAATTAAAACGAATTATTTCCTGGTGAACTTCCAGGTGACACTACACTTCCAGGTGAACTTTCAGGTGACACTACACTTCTAGGTGAACTTCCAGGTGAAGTTCCAAATGACACTAAATTTTCAGGTGAACTTCCAGGTGACACTACACTTCCACCATACTTATGTACACTATATACACAATTTATGTACGTAAAATATTCGGGTCTTACAGATGGTTTCGGGAGTGTCTACCGTAAAGGTGCATGAGTGGTTTTTGGTTTGCTACGGGTGGTTGGCTCTTTGCTTGCGCAACAACTTCCACCTGGCATGCCCTCGAGTTGCTGTCCACAAGGTTTTTGGCTCTATTTATCGAGGCAACGACAAGCGTCGATTTAGTGGCGTCTTGACTGCCGCTTAGAGCCTAAATTGATTTTCAGGCAGGCTTTAAACACATGAAAATTTGATTCTACAATTTTTTGGGCGTCTCTATTTTATTTTTTTATTATTTTTTATTTTTATTATTATTATTTTTATTTATTTATTTATTTATATTTTTATTTATCTATTTATTTATTTATTTATTTTATTTATTTTATTTATTTATTTTTTATCTATTTATTTATTTATTTATTTTATTTTATTTTAATTTATTTATTCAAAAAAAAATATTTTTTTGGCCGGAGGTCCTCACGGAAGCAATCTCTCTACCCTGGAGTAGAGAGGGGGATGAATTTCCTTTCCTGTGGGTGGAGAATTCCTTTTCTCGACTCGTGGTTAAGGAAACGACTTCTCTTTTATTCTAGGGTAGAGGAAGGATTGTCTACATCTTACCTCCCTCATACCTCGCAGGCGCGGGATTGGATATTGTTGTTGTTGTTGTTGTTGTTGTATATAGAATGTAAATTCGAACTAGCATTAAATAGTGCCTGAGGTAAAATAGAACACGTATATGACCATTTTAAAACCTCCAAAGAGTTTTATGTTAAATCTATCATACAAAAATTTTTACTTATTTTAATTTTAAGTAGGTTTATTCCGAAAATTTTAGCTAGCACATGTGCATACATATTCTAACACATGAAAGGTAAATCGAGATAACGATGTGTGGAAACATTGTTTTAGAAACAAATTCGAACCATAACCACTTGGGCACCCTTAGTTTGAATTCAAGGGTTAAGGGGCAATCTTGTGTACAATGTTGCACCCTACAGAAGTCGAACTCTTAACTTCTCGCTAAGAGAGACGAGCCACTACCACGTTAACCACAACACAATGTTACTTATTTCATAATTCTAATGTCACATACTAGCCATATTACACGCGCGAACACTTTTACATATTTTATTAATTTGAGGGTTGATGCCATAGTTTTTCTAAACGATGATATATTCCAAAAATAATATAGATGATCCCGTAGTTACATAATTAATAATAAAACTATATAGTATAAATATGTTTACTTAGGTTATCTATCTATATTTATTTATATATACATTATATAAACCACGTGACAATAATCTTATGTGTCAACTTCTGATTAACTCCTGCCACGTGTCAACTCTTCCTTTATTCTTGTCACGTGTCAGTCTATCAATTATTTCTATACATTGATTGAATTATTATTAGATTTCTTAATTTAATGTATATAATAATAATAATGAAATTAGTTTGTACTAAAAACATATACAATTAGAGATGTACAAAAAATTTTATTCTTAACGATCAGCTCAAAACAACTTTTTAAGGGCTTATGTTTGGTATTTTATCGATTATTTGTTAGTTGAAGTTAAAACGATTTCAACGGACGTGCTCATAATCTATGCGTTAATATTCAAATTAATGTTTTTTATACAAATGTTATCAGTAATAAAGCGATTTTTATTGTAATTGTATTATATATTTGATAAGTATCAATATTAATGTTATCGACTACAAATTTATAATAATGTTATGCAACGCACGGACTCATAAACCTGGTTAAAATATAGAACAGAAATTTGAAGTAATAGAAAATAATGAAAAGGTGTCATGTGAATGCCCAATAGTTAAGAGAAGAAACATGGAAAACATAAGTCAAATGGAAAAGAAAATATAAATATAAATACTCGGATTATAATAAGAAAAGAAAATAAAGAAAGTACAAGTGAGAATCTAATGAGTATTTGGCAAAATCTGAAGACTGAAACTTAAATCCAAAAATGGAGGTTCCTTCAAGGACTGGATTTGTTTATTTCCATATTTGAACTTCCATAAAAAGCACTTCATTATTACTCACTGTAAACGGAAACCCTGCACCACCACCCTGAAAATCAAACATAAAAACTACAGTTATATAAACATTATTTTATGTAATTTTCTAACAAGATTACTCCATACAATAAGCTTTGTACCACCCCATTTTTGATAAAGTTAATTCTTTATCAGTATCCCACTCACTGTCCACATACACTTACTATTTTGATTTTGATTAATCTTAATACTGTAATTGTTAAACCTTTAAAAAAACTCATTTCTTTGCGAAAAAATCAAAATATTATATAAACGATATGATAGAATATTTCATCAAAAAGATGAAACCCCTTAAAAACATACTAATCAAACTATCAAGCTCGAGCTCGACTAAAACAAATAACCTAATAGAAGTCACAACAAAAACATAAATTGAAAACGAAGACAAAACAACAAATAATACAATAAAAGATACTTCATGATCTTTGATTGGGACATGATTTGTACATAATCAAAAGTTGTCCATATACCACTAATCATACTTTAAAATATTGTATAAATATAAATAATCACGCCAGCAGTCTTTGTGATTTGCACATATTTCATGTGCAGTCCCTGTACTATTTTTCTTGCTCTGACAATTCTTGTGGTTTGCATGTTTTACACGTACACTCCCTGACCCCAACGTCCGTCAAAAACCCAGTTAAATGGTGTCATGTGCGTTGCACATGAGAGCAAAACCGTCATATTATCTAATTCATCACCACCATCTTTATCCCACCAAAAAGTAACAAACTGTAAGTTCTTAATTCAACTTCCTAAAACTTGTTCTAATTCCTTATCTTCATCTCCATCATCTTCTTTATTAATCTTTAATTAATAAATATTCATAAAAAAAAACCTAATAGGAATATGCTTTTCAAATAAACCTTCAAAACTAAATCTTTCAAAAAGAATCATCATTAAAATTAAACCTCAAAAGATAGTTTAGATTCAACAAACAATAACTAAATGATCAAAGAAGTTTAGTGAAAACCTTAAACTTTGATTTATTTGAAGAAATTGGGAAGAAAGAAGTATACTGAATACTGTTGATTGAGAAGACGCAAAACTCAAATCAAATAGTATGAGAAATTTCAGTGACATCAAAACTCAATAAATAAATAAATCAAAGCGTATATTTTAAATTTCATAAACCCAGGTCTACCTAAACCGGAACTCAAAACCGTTTTTCTATTCGGGTGCAGGTTTCTATACGGAGCTTCTAACCCCCACTCAGTTGCACATCACCTAACCTCCACTCACCTGCATTTATGGTGACCTAAATTTTCATAAAGGATATTAAGGGTTCGACTCTCATGTGCTGCAAAAATATTTTTCTTGTAGTTACCCGCTCATTTCATGGGCTTCGGAGGTTTGGACATCTATGCGTCTGAGCCTCACCCGAGGAGGTTTTACCACACACGATGCTCGTATGGATTCGACATAGGGGTTTCGTAACAGATAGAAACCTGGGCTAGATATAAAATGACCTTTTTGCCCTTAGGCATATATGTGTGGTTGCATATGCTTTTATTTTGAATAAATGTTTAGTGTTATTTTATCATTTGGTGGTGACCAATTTATGACAAGGGTCTCAGAACATGTTTATTTATTTAATTTGGACCCTGTTAGAGTCGCCTAATGATGTAAGAAGATATCGGATAACTGTTAAATACTCGTGTGTGATAGGGTATGTGTTTTGAAGCCAATAAGTGTGTATTACCTGCTTCATTTCCACACTTTCCAGAAATTTCCCAATTCAACTCACGTATCTAACCTTCTTTCTAGTGAACCCTAAATCTCTAGATCTCGATTTGATACTTGATTTGTGTTAGAAAAATGTTCTTTGTGTCGTTGTGATTTTAACAAGGTAAGATTTGTGTGATTTCATGTCCAAATCAGTATTAATTGGGTATTTTTGTTAGGTTTTGTCAAAACATGATTTTGGTGTCAAATTGGTACAATTTGATGTTGTTTGTATGAAAACCTTGTATTATGTCCCAAAATATTTGATAAACAAGATGTGGTTGGTTTTGAGGTCAAATTTGAGTCCAGGATCGATATTTGGTGATTTTTGGGCAAAACCCTTCACTTTTGGGCGGAATTTGCTCAGGGACCATCCCCCGATGGTCAGGGACTGATATCGGCTAAAAATTCAAGTTTTCACCCCGGTATTAAGGCCCGGAAATGATAAAGTTCCAAGCTTTATCTCCAAAATACTCGCTTTGTCGATTAAAATTGAAGATCAAGAAATTACAAAGACGATGCAAAAAGAATTAAGTGAAACGGAGCTAAAAGGAAGATTCTAGAGCGAAAATGGTGAAAGAAAAGTTACGACCCCAGAAACCAAGTAACAATCCCGGGAACAAGCAAGACGATTCAAGCAAACTGCAGACCAGGAGCCAAAATTGGCTTGCCACACCGGCCTGCCACGCCGGCTTGCCATCTGACTCAGACACCGGGCATGGGAAACGAGCTTGGCATCCGGCTTGCCTGGCACCGGCCACCCACGCAGGCCTGTGGTGCCAGCCTGCCAGGCCGGCTTGCCAGCCGCTGACAGCCAAGTTCAAGTCTATAAAAGGGGCCATTTGTCATCCAATTTTACACACACTTCAATTCACTTCTTTCTCACTCTTTCTACAATAATTAGTCATACTTTCAAGGTCTTCGACTCTGAGCGGAAAAATTAGTACCCGGAGAAGAATGCCGAAGATTGTATTAGGAGCGGTCTGGAGTTTGAAGTTGTCACTTTTGTACTTTCGGAACTCGATTAATCTACTAGTACTTCTATCATTTGTCTCTATATAATGTCTTCCATTATTGTGATTTATGATATTGTTACCATGATTAGCGAGTAATTATTTTTAGTGTATGTTATGATGTAGTTAGTTATAATGCCAAAATAATGTTATGGTTTGTGTATGTTATTGAGATGCTTTCTGATTATGCTTTAAACTCAGTCGCTTTTCCAACTACTAGAACGTATTTATTGGCTCTGTTATTGGGAAGTCGCGAACCCTGATTCATAGTACACTATTTGTGTCACCCATTGGTAAGAGAAGTCTATCGGATACAACGCAAGCTTGACTGAGGCACACCGGTTGTAGTAAGTCCATCGAGCTTTGGATTCCCACTGAGGAATCTTTCGTAGTGAAACATTTAACTAGGCCCATAGTACATTATCGGTCCTATACCATGCTAGTGTAGTCACCAAGCATATAAACTTCGTACGTACATGCTGAAGCACAATAGTTGTTGTAAGTTGTACATCTACTAAGTAAGGCCATGGAACCCGGTCAGTGCTGATTAGTACACTTCACCATAACGCGGTCTCAAGCATTGCATCCCGCTTGAGGGATTCATAGTTAATTAAGGAACTGTTTGTTTAAACTCATAAAGGATTGGAACGTTAGGATAACCGAACATGTTCATGGAAGTAAAACTGACTTGGCCATGGTATTCTTTATGGTTAAACTCTTTTTAAGGGTCTAACTATCTTTTAAAACCAATCATTAACGAAAGCATCGACACACATTGCGTTTCTCAGATACGGAATACCTTGTACTTCATTATGCTTAAGAAAGTTTAGACCTTTTGGAACGTTAATACGTCACCTAACCGAGTTGCTCAATTGGACGAGCCGTTTGAATGTGTATGCTTGTAGTCAAGCTGCACGGGCTTCGGGGGTATGGGACGTTGCTGTCTATTCAGATCTTCAAGCCTAACGCATTACCCAGTGACATGTCTTATGACAGGGGCGGTAGGACCAGTGTAATAAATACAAGCTCACTACCTATTCATGAGCCAGCACTCCATAATCTCGGCAAAGTAACTAACGAAATCATAGAATGCACTTGCTTTAACCTTATCTGAATTAAAAATTTTATCGTATTTACTTTACTTTATCTTATAAACTAGAAAACCCAAAATTAGGTAATTTACAACTACTCCTCTACTTTAGGATTATCTTAAGTTAAATAGGTTAGATTCTACCGACATCTTAAAAATTCGACCCTAGGTCATGCTTCCCTTACTTACCATAATAAGGAGTAGTACGATTTAGGCCCCGCTAAATATAAATTTAAAACTATTGCCCCTCTCCTGATAGCTGATTCTGATATCTTGCGACCTAACGACAATGCATAAACAAAACCGTCAGTTTTGGTCATATCAGGGACCATCCCATGATGGTCAAGACCAAACCCCGATGTTCGACCAACTTCCAATGGTCAGAGACCATCGCCCGATGGTCAGAGACCATGACCCTACGGTCAAATTTTTGAAAATTTTTACCAAGTGTCAGTTTTTAGCCGTTATGCTGCCCGTGTGTCTAATTTTGATTAGAGAAATATACTAACTTGGTATATATTGTTCTCAAGCGTTAAGAACAAGAAAGAAGTTCAGAAGTAAGATAACTGAGTTGTACCTGTTAATCGGTGAGTGGGTCTATTTCTGGATAGAGTTTAAGTAGCATGCCATGCTACTGTTATTTATTCTTTTACCATGCTTTGATTTAATGATATTGAGATGCTTAGATGATGTTTCCATGCTGGTTAGATGATTACATGCTTATTGTTGCTATGTGATATTATGTGCTCACTGTGTTTGGCGGGCCAGAGGAGGCTGAGGACTCGTAATCGAGCCTGTGACGGTTAGAGTCCGTATGAGGTTAATTGAGCCTAAGGAGGCTTGGGACTCATAACCACACTAAAGATTAGATTCCATGGCCATACACGAGAGAGGTATAAGTACTACAAATGTTGTGCCTTCTCAATATAAATACAATGTTTAAATACTAGTGAATACACAGGCATAGCTCAAGGCCAACCATGTACTACGTAGCTCAGTTAGAGTTTCCATTACGAAAGATCAACTGCCAGTATCCATAGCGTAGGTTTCCTTACTACAACCGGTGTGCCTCTAACAAACGCACTATGTATCCGACTGAGGTTTCTTACCAAGGGGTGACAATGATAGTGTAATCTGAATCGGGGTTCGCGACTTCCCAATAATAGAGCCGATAACCACGTTCTATTAGTTGAAAAAGTAATTGAGTTAAAATCATAATCGGAAAGCATCTCAACAACATCACATTACACAGTCTTAATTTCAGCATCGTCACCGATTACGTCATAACAAACACTCAAGATAACTACTCGCTAATCATGACAATAATATCCTCTATCATAATAGTAATAGTAAACATTATAACAGATAGAGTAAAGGGATAAAAGTACAAGTAGATTAGATGACTAATACGATCTTCGGCGTTCACCTCCGGGTACTAAATTTCTCGCTTGGAGGTGAGAAGGCCTCGAAAGTATCTAAGGTAGACTTGAGAAGTGTGTAATGAGAAGTATGAAGTGTATGTTGAAATGTGATACAAATGGACCTATTTATACTAAAAATCTTCATGGGAAAGCCTTGTACACGACCATGTAAACTTGGGCAGGCCGTGTGCCCTGGCTGTGTACAGCAGCCGTGTATAGCCCATGCCCGGGTACACTGGCCGTGTGACAGGCCTTTAGGCAAGCCATGTGACCTGATGACCAGCCGTGTGTACCCTGGCTGTGTAACAGTCTTCCTTGGTCGTTTTTGCTAATTTTCGATGTCGTAACATGAGTTTCATCATTTTCGCTCTAGATTTTTCGTTTTAAGCTCATTTTCTTCAATTCTTCCTGCATCGCCTTCGTAATCACTTGATCTATCAAAAATCGAATAAATGCTTAATTTGGTGGTAAATTTTGTAACTTTATTATTTTGGGCCTTGATATCGGGGTAAAAACGTGACTTTTTAGCCGATATCATTGACCGACCGAAATGGGTAACTATTCGGTTGGTTGATCGCACATAGACAGAGCGCAAGGTTGACTAGCTGTTGCTACAAATATCAACAAAAAATAACATAACAATAAAAATAATTATAAACTATAAATCGTGAGTAATTCAAAACATATAAACAAATAACCAGTTGACAATAAGATTGGCTCAACCATAGGAAAACATGGAGAAGTCGATACAACCACAATCGTCATTAACACCTTCACCACCATAGAATCGAACAACCACAAAAATAAAAAATACTAACTAACCTAAAATCTAGACTAAAGGACGTACCAGCATGAGAGTTCCACAAAATAAACGAAGACGAAGATAAACGTAAGCAACTGCATGAAGTAATCCTAGTCAATCACACAAAGAGAAGCATCATCAAGGTTTCAAAATGGAGAATTGAAAAAATTTTATCGTGTCGGTGTAGTGTAAATTCTGCAACACACACCTAATTCACTAAAAACCTTATTACCATTGATACAACCACAACCTGCATTAACATTGTCATGAGAACAATTACGAAAATCGGGAAAAAAATATTATTAACCCAAAATCCAGTATAGAGATCGTACCAACATGAGATTTTCACCAAATAAGTGAAGATCTAGTTAACAGCAATGAAGACCAAGAACTAATCATTGTACATCGCGCTGATAGCACAGTAATCATATTAGGGTTTAAAAATGGAGCATCGAAAATATTGAAACCATTATAATATTGGTAGGGTATTTTTGTAGGACGATAAAGAGTCTTATACCACATCCCTCTTCTATCAATAACTTTGTTGAACCCTAATTGTTATCTTTTTCCATATCATCGTGGTTCCTAGTTGATTTTATGGATGACTGTTAACTGTAGGTGTTGTTTGATTAGGATCATTGATAGTGAATAATGGATTGTAGATACATCGACCCGTGATTTGATTAGGTAGTGGATAGTATTTTAGTTTAGGGTACTCTTGTCAATATACAATTAGAAATACAATTTTGTCTAATCAAGCTTTTTAACGGTGAGATTGAATAATGAAATTGCATCTACTGATCTTTGTTTACCAAGTAAATATTTTTCACAAGTAATTAGCTAAATCTAGCTTTGTTATATAATTAAATATAGATTAATATAGAATATAGATAGCTAGATATAGATATATGAATAGAAATATTGTAACGACCCGACAAAATCGCTATTGACGCGGCACGTTAATCATTGATTCCACAGTGAGGTTTTGACCTCTATATGATACGTTTCGTTAAAATATTGCATTCATTAAAATAAGTGACTTTCTAAACATAGAAAGTTATAAACATGTGGGCGAGTGCTTAGGTATAAGCAAAACCCCAAAATACATAAGTCTTTAATTTACAGGTTAACATCACAGTCCAATTATTTATTACACAACGCAGTTTTATTTTGAATGCAATAAACTTTGTACAAAGCATGAGAGACTCCATGCAGGCAACAAGCACATCACAGCGGAAGCAGTCTAAGGACCTGAGAATAAAACATGCTAAAACGTCAACACGAATGTTGGTGAGTTATAGGTTTAATTGCTCGAGTCATAATTATATAAAGATAGACCACAAGATTTCATCAAAAGTTTATCAATAGATTCTACGTAACAGAGCACCCTAGTAACTAAACTTAACACTATAATGATAATTACCCCATTCATTTTAATACACGCAAACCAACGTGTCATAAACTCAAATAACATACGTCCGTTAAAAGGCTAGCGCTCTAGCTCGGACGGGGATGTCAAGCCCTATGGATCCATATACAATTATTCGCGCCCACCAGTCCATATCCTATGTACTGGCAGCTACTAGTTACCAAAGCTAAGGGATTTTCGATTTAACTCAGTGTAGAATTTAGTATGTACTTGTGTCTTATCGCGTTTAAAATAAATTTCATGTATTCTCAGCCCAAAAATATTTAAAGTATTTAAAAAGGGAGACTATAAACTCACGGTTCAATATTGAGACTCAATATTGTAGGCAAATTGCGTAGACGTAATGATGGTAGACGACTGTATGGTTGGCCTTGAATTCAAGAACAATACCCCGAACAATACCCAATATTTACTTAGCTTAAAGCGGTTTGAAACCCGAATTAAAACACCCTCGAATATACTTTATTATTATTAAACTTAAAATTAAAAATTAAAATTATAAATATAATATAAATATAAGAAAGAATCAGAGAGTGTGTTACTTCGTCGAGCAAAACTGACCTTTTATAGTACTTTTTCATTTACTGTAGCTCATGCGATCGCATGAGTTTTCAGTGTTTTCGCCATGCGATCGCATGGCCGCCTTTTCCGTTTTTGTTTGCTAGTTCGTCGACATCAAATAGTATTAACTGTAGCAAATAGTATTTACTGTAGCAAATAGTGTTTAATGTAGCAAATAGTGTGTACTGTAGCAAATAGTGTTTACTGTAGCAAATAGCATTAACTGTAGCAAATAGTGTTTACTGTAGCAAAGTACGGTTTCACTGTAGCAAATAGTGTTTTACTGTAGCAAAGTCATTTTTACTGTAGCAAATAGTGTTTTACTGTAGGAAAGTCGTTTTTACTTGTACATATATATATATATATATATATATATATATATATATATATATATATATATATATATATATATACATATAATTATTCATGAATCGTCGAGAGTAGTCAAAGGTAATTGTATTTGAGACTCAATCTAACAGACATTGTTTAACGTGTCAAAATAAAAAAAATAGTATAGAGAATTGGTTTAAATAAGTCAAAATTTTTCGGGTCATCACAGTACCTCCCCGTTAAAGAAAATTTCGGAAGTACCTGTTTCATGAGCGATATCAGTGAACAAATGTGGATACTTTTGCTTCATTTGATCTTCACATTCCCAAGTAAACTCGGGTCCTCGTCTTGCGTTCCAACGAACTCTAACTATCGGTATATTGCTTTGTTTTAATTGTTTGACCTCACGGTCCATGATTTTAACAGGTTCTTCTACAAAATGGAGTTTATCATTGATTCGTATTTCGTCAAGAGGAATTACGATATCCTCTTTAGCTAAACATTTCTTCAAATTTGACACGTGAAATGTGTCGTGAACACTACTAAGTTCTTGCGGTAGCTTTAATCGATAAGCAACTGCTTCAATTCTTTCGGTGATTTCAAAGGGTCCTACGTACCTAGGACTTAGCTTTCCTCGTTTACCGAATCGTACAACGCCTTTCTAGGGTGACACTTTCAACATGACTTTGTCGCCCACTTAAAATTCTAGCGGTTTTCTTCTTACATCAGCATAACTCTTTTGGCGACTCATGGCCGTTTTCAATCGCTGTTGTATTTGAATGATCTTGTCGGTGGTTTCATGAATAATTTCTGGTCCAGTCAGTTGTCTTTCTCCTACTTCACTCCAATAGATAGGAGATCTGAACTTTCTACTGTAAAGTGCTTCAAATGGCGCTGCATTGATGCTCGTATGATAGCTGTTATTGTATGAAAATTCTGCCAACGGTAAGTGTCGATCCCAACTGGTTCCAAAGTCAATCATGCATGCCCGTAACATGTCTTCCAATATTTGTATTGTTCTTTCACTTTGACCATCTGTCTGTGGGTGATAAGCGGTGCTCATATCTAATCGAGTTCCCAATGCTTTTTGTAATGACTGCCAAAAACGTGATGTGAATCAGGTGTCGCGATCAGATATGATGGAGATGGGTACACCATGCCTGGAAACTACTTCCTTCAAATATAGGTGTGCTAATTTCTCCATATTGTATGTCTCCTTTATTGGTAGAAAGTGAGCTGATTTAGTTAGACGATCAACTATCACCCAAATAGTATCATGACTACTTACAGTCCTTGGCAATTTCGTAATGAAATCCATGGTTATTCTTTCCCATTTCTACTACGGAATTTCTGGTTGTTGCAGTAATCCTGATGGCTTTTGGTGCTCAGCTTTGACCTTTACACACGTCAAACATTTGCTTACATAAGTAGCAATTTCTGTCTTCATATTAGGCCACCAATAGAACTTCTTGAGATCGTGGTACATTTTCCCATTTTCTGGGTGAATTGAGTGCCTCGTTTTGTGTGCTTCATCCAGTACTAGTTGTCTTAGGTTACCATGTTTTGGTACCCATATCCTACCAGCAAAATACAGGGTTCTATCGGCTTTTACTTCAAGTTATTTTTCTAACCCTTTGCTCATTTCGCCTTTTTCGTTTTCTTCTTTTAAAGCTTCTAACTGTGCTGCTTGAATTTGCTTTGTGAGATCAGTACGAATTGTAATATTCAAAGCTCGGACCCTAAGAGGTTTTACTCTTTCTTTTCGACTTAGGGCATCAGCTACAACATTAGCCTTTCCGGGGTGGTAACGGATTTCACAATCGTAATCGTTTAACAACTCTACCCAGCGACGTTGCCTCATATTTAGTTGTTTTTGATTAAAAATATGCTGAAGACTCTTATGGTCAGTGTACACTGTACACTTGGTGCCATATAGATAGTGTCTCCATATTTTGAGTGCAAAAACTACTGCTCCAAGTTCCAAATCGTGCGTCGTTTAGTTCTTTTCATGAATTTTTAGTTGTCGTGAGGCATATGCGATAACTTTGGTGCGTTGCATTAATACACATCCTAAACCTTGGCACGAAGCATCACAATAGATCACGAAATCATCATTTCCTTCTGGTAATGACAAAATGAGTGCAGACGTTAACTTCTTCTTTAATAACTGGAATGAGGATTCCTGTTCCGTGGACCAATCATACTTCTTTCCCTTTTGAGTCAATGCAGTTAAGGGTTTGGCGATTCTAGAGAAATCTTGGATGAATCTTCGGTAGTAACCAGCAAGACCTAAGAATTGGCAGATTTGTATTGGAGTCTTCGGTGTTTCCCATTTACTAATGGCTTCGATCTTGGCAGGGTCAACTTTAATTCCATGTTTACTGACAACATGGCCCAAAAATTGTACTTCTTGTAACCAGAAATCACACTTCGAAAATTTTGCGTACAATTCTTCTTTCTTGAGTATCTCTAGTACCAGTCTTAAGTGTTGCTCATGTTCTTCCTTGTTCTTTAAGTAATTCAATTTGTCGTCGATAAAAACAATGACAAATTTATCTAAATACGGTCTACAGATGCGATTCATTAGATCCATGAATACTGCTGGCGCATTAGTCAATCCAAAAGGCATGACTAAAAATTCATAGTGACTGTAACAGGTTCTGAACGCGGTTTTAGGAACATCTTCTTCCTTCACTCTCAGCTGATGATATCCGGAGCGTAGATCAATCTTAGAATAAAAACTTGATCCTTGCAATTGATAAAACAAATCATCAATCCTCGGTAATGGGTACCGATTCTTGATCGTTAATTTGTTTAATTCTCGGTAATCTATGCACATTCTCATAGATCCATCCTTCTTCTTGACGAACAGAATAGGAGCACCCCAAGGTGAAAAACTGGGACAAATAAATCCACGGTCTGATAATTCTTGCAACTGGTCTTGTAATTCTTGCAATTCTGAATGTGCAAGTCTATATGGGGATCGGGCTACAGGTGCGGCTCCTGGTACGAGATCAATCTGGAATTCTACACATCTGTGTGGAGGTAGCCCCGGTAATTCTTCTGGAAATACTCCGGGATATTCTCTTACAACCGGCATGTCATCAATGCTTCTTTCTTCAGTATCGGTCTTCTTTATGTGTGCCAGAATAGCATAATAACCTTTTCTTATAAGTTTCTAGGCCTTCATACAGCTGATAAAGTTCAGCTTCGAGTTGCTCTTCTCCCCATAAATCATTAATGACGTTTCATCCTTACGAGGGATGTGGATTGCTTTCTCAGCGCAAACAACTTCCGCTCTTGTTTTGGACATCCAGTCCATGCCAACGATTACGTCAAAACTTCCTAATTCTACGGGTATCAAATCAATTTTGAAGGTTTCACCAGCGAGATTTATTTCTCAACCATGGCAAATTTTATCGGCTTTTATCAGTTTACCATTAGCTAATTCAATAGTATATTTATCGTCTAGAGGCAATGATGCACATTTTAGTTTAGAACTAAAGTCTTTACACATATAACTTCTATTAGCACCAGTATCAAACATAATAGAAGCTAGTTGATTATTAACGGTAAACGTACCCGTGACAAGATTAGGATCCTCGCGTGCTTCACTGGTACTAACATTAAATGCCCTCGTACGTGCAGGTTCTTTGTTCTTCTCCTTATCAGGGCATTGATTTATAAAGTGACCAGACTTCCCGCATCCAAACCTTTTCTTGGCATCGGTCGGTTTTGTCTTTACTTCAGAAACGGTGGCATAACAATCTTTCACCACATGTCCTTTTTTGTTGCACTTATCACAGACCACTTGGCAATAACCTGCATGATGTGTGTAACATCTTTTGCAGAACGGATGGGGTCCCTTATAGTTTGGACTTGCAGTTGCCCCATTTTGTTTACCTTTAAAAGTTTCTTGTTTCTTCAGGTGAGTACGTTTGCCCTTATAGTCTTCCCATTTCCTCTTTCCTTCAGTTGTCTTGACTTCGGTAATTGGTGCCTTAATCGAACTCTCTGTGATCTGGTCCATGAGTTGGTGTGCCATTGTCATGGCTTCCTGCATCGTATTCGGTTTGGATGATGTAACATTTCATTTGATATTGATCGATAAACCGTCAATATACATTTCTATCTTTTGTTTCTCGTTTGGCACCAATTCGGGACACAACAAGGCTAGTTCCATGAAACGCTTTTCATAGTTATTGAGATTCGCACCGAAAACCTTCAGATTACGTAACTCAGATTCCATTTTTCTGATCTTGTTTCGAGGACAGTACTCCTCGATTAGCATCTTTTTCAGTTCTTCCCAAGAGATATCATATGCCGTATCTATTCCTTCTGCTTTAGCATAATTTTTCCACCAAGTAAGTGCACCGTCTTGCAACGTGCACGAAGCATACTTTGACTTGTCTCCGTTCGCACAATTACTAATTTTGAAAACGGACTCCATCTTTTCAAACCATCGGGTTAGACCAACTGGTCCCTCGGTTCCACTAAACGTCTGTGGTTTACATCCTTGAAAAGTTTTGTATGAGCATCCGTTTCGTGAGTTTGTGTTCACAGCTGCTGCTTTGGCTGCTGCTTCGGCTGCTGTTTTTGTTGCCTCGGCTGCATCATTTCTTTCATTCACAGGTTTCTCGACTAGTTCCTCGAACTCAGCATCCGAAATTTGAGACATGTGTTGGGGTGTGTTAGGATGAATATCGTATGAATGTCTGTGAAAGTAGGAAGATTTTAGAGAGAAAACTAGAATTCTATTCCACAACTTCCTTGAACACCTTTACAAATCTTTGGCTATTGTGTGAAGTGCTCATTTCTAAGGTTGCCTTGTGGGATATATATAGCCCTCGTCTATATCCCACCTTTATAAGGCTTAGCACACAATCTATGTAATTCCCGGGGACCTAACAATCTCCCCCTTTGCATTGATTGTGTGCAAAAAGTTAGTAACCTTACTAATTACATACAAAAAATCTAAAACTACTACTCTAGTCTTCGATTTATGTATGTTGCCGTTGTTGATGATCTTGAATTTCTTGAATTCTTGGAACTTCAACGGACTTCTTGCGAATTTTCTTTGAATTTGCGCAAATTGTTGAAGACCTCGTACTTTCCCTTATATCTCCCCCTCAAAATGTGATTATCCCTTAATCATATTTTGATCTGAGAGGGAAAGGGTATCAGAGCCTACGCAAATATAATCGGCGTTGAATCTTCATGCATAGCTCCCCCTTGACTAATGCGGAAACTTAATCAAGGTATCAGAGTTGGGAATCGTGGTAAGCATGTGTTCACTCCCCCTGGAAAGAAAAAACCGGTACTCCCCCTGGAAGTAAGAACACTTTCTCCCCCTTGACAAGTTACATCAGTCAAGGTATGATGTTTAACATCTATTTGAAGACCGGGTCCCATACTGAAGTATATGGAAACCGTAGTGAAGTTAAATCATCGTTGTTTGAAATACCACTGGTAGGTATTATCAATTGCATCTATAAATTCTTCACTCCACTTTGTCGGGACATTTGGTTTAGCTTTCGATAATAGTTCTGGTGGTACAGAATGGAATGAAGTTTTAGCCATATTCACGGATCTTGGCTTAAACTTGAGTAACTCTTGAAAAGAGTATTTGGTTTTTGTTGATGCGGAAACGAGTGTGGTGCCAGCTTTGATTGACACTTGTTTCAGAAACTGAATCTTTGAAGTTTTAGAAACTATGTCAACTTTGGTACGCGGGGTTTTTCTCGGACCTATGGATGACTTCTTGGTTTTGTGTGGAAACCAACCATATTGATCGCGATAACCCGTAATCTCTCCATTCTCCCCGTATGTGGTTTTCAGAAACGGACGATTCACGTTGGTTTCGTAATCGGAATAAATCTTTTTGCTTGAGGAAAATGTTGTCTTGGGTTTAGAAATTGTAGGAGGAGTGGATTTCATCTTGATGGCCTTCTTCTCAACCGTTTGAGGAGAATCTGGAATCGTAGTCGTTGATTTATCCACTACTGATATCGGACCAGTATTAACTCCTAGTGACACCGTTTTGGGTTTTGGAATTGGTGTTGATTTAACATCTAACTCATTTTGTAACTCAGACATGCGTTTCTCAAAGTCACACATTAATGTTTGATTTTGCTTGCGAAGTTGAGTGATGACCTTTGAATCAAGCTCACGTTCCTTGGAAAGTATCAGTTTTTCAACAACCTGTGAACTTTGAAGAGTAATCACTTTCTTTTGAAGCTTTTCATATTCTGATTTACTGTATGCAACGAGAGATTCCAGTTCTTTGATTTGAGCTTGCAACTTGGAAATCTCTGAAGATGTCGTTTGAACTTCTTGTTCTTTCATCTGTTGAAGTTCTGTTTGAAGTTGTTGATGAAGTTTGTATTGTATAAAGATACAATTGGAAGGTTCACTTCTGTTGTGGCACGAACAACTATATTCATAATGTGCAGTCTTTTCAACAGACGATGGTTCGCGTGGAGTCATTAACAAAGCAATCGACTCAAGATTTGTAGCTTTTGTCGCTTCCACAAATCTGATAAAAGCACATTTTTCGGGAGTGTTGTAACAACAAGAACATCTCTTGTCTCGATGATTGAATCTCACAATGAAATCGGGTGTCATCATCACAAAAACGTTGAATAATATCAAGTATTATCGCCTTTTCTCCCCCTCAAAATATGATTCCGGTGAATCAAATTTTGTTTTCGAACGTTTCGTTGACTTTCGTTAAGTCCTCGTTAGTCTAGATTCGGTAATGGACTGTCCTTGTAAATTCTGAATCCTGTCAGGGACTGAAAGTGTCAAATAAATCCTAAGATTCGGTAAAGGACTGTCTTAGTAAGACTTGAAACCTTTCAGGGACTAAAAGTATAAATGTCTCCTGAAATGAACTTGGGCTCAGTTACTGTTGGGCTTTGAGATTCGGTAAGCCCAATTATTATTAAATGAACAAGTCCAATTAGGTAGTATACCGATGGATCACAATCAGATATCGAATGAGAATACCGAGTCTAGGAACCGAATAGAATACCGAGTCTGATACCGAAGCTAATATACCGAGTGTGTACCGAGTGTATACAAGTAACTGTACCGAATGTGTTCTTCAGTGTATGAACACCAAAAATTGCCAACAGTAAAATCAATCAAATTAGGCCACAAAATTGATCATATAGCCTCACATAGTAGCGATTAACACATCTGAAGAATCAATTTTGATCCAAAACCGCAGCAAAAACTCAAAATCACTGATGAACAGTGCCGTTTTTTATGAACTTCAATGTTAAAATCGATTTTCTGTTTTAATCTGTTTCAGATCATGAAACCTTCACCAAAGTTGCTCGAAATTATGTTCTCAACACTCGACAATAGAAATTAGGATATAATAACAACCTGATTTTAACAATTTGTTAATCTTTGACTTTTGTAAAAAGTCAAACGAACTTAAATCCGTATGAATCTGTTGATATAACTCTGTTATAATGAAGCACGAAGGCTCAGTTTTTGTTGAAGAGTAGATTCCCAAATTCAGATCGAGTGAACAATCATCAATTGATGATTTCAATATTTGAGATCATGATGAACATGAATAAGCAAACAGTGAATCTGTAATCGATGATCCTGTTGATGAGGATTAAGATGTTGATCGATGATGAAGATAGATTCAGATTCAACTCTCGATGTACAGTAAACGAGAATGATGAGAGAATTATGGATTCGGTACTGTAGAGTTTTTGGAGAGAGAATTGAGTTGGATGACTGGATCTGTATTCGGTACTCGGTACTGTAGATGTGTAGGGTTAGGAGACAGATTACTGTAGCTACAGTAGACTCGGTACTGTGTAGTCACACAAAAAATATGAGATTCGGTATTTCTTATTTTTTGTGTACTGTAGTGTTAGATGAGAGAGAAAAAATAGGATTCGGTAAATTTTGACTTTGAAGATTTGAAGATTTAATTTGAAGATTTGAAGATAAGTATGAAGATTGGATAAAGATATGAAGATTTATATGAAGGTGATTTGAAGATACACACGATATTCAGATCGACACTCGAATGAGCTTCCGCTCTGATACCAAATGTTGGGGTGTGTTAGGATGAATATCGAATGAATGTGTGTGAAAGTAGGAAGATTGTAGAGAGAAAACTAGAATTCTATTCCACAACTTCCTTGAACACCTTTACAAATCTTTGGCTATTGTGTGAAGTGCTCACTTCTAAGGTTGCCTTGTGGGATATATATAGCCCTCATCTATATCCCACCTTTACAAGGCTTAGCACACAATCTATGCAATTCTCGGGGACCTAACAACATGTTTCTTCAATAAACACAACAGAGATAATTTAATCATATAGAATATATAGGTAAAATGAGTTGTCAATAGTTAATCGTAGCATATTAATAATATGAACCAATTATTATAAAAGCCTTTTCTTCTTATTAGCATTTTATAATTATTTCTAGGGTATTACCTACCCGTTAAGTTCATACATAATAGCTAGTACAAGGAATTAACTACTAAAATCCTAATAATATTCCACTATGAAAAATTATAGCGAGTTACTACGTTATTATGTAATAATAATAATAAGTAGTAATAATACAAATAATCATTCCATGCATTTATTATTAATAAACCAAAATAATACAATACCATACAATACCGATATTTTACATATGCATATTCTACATAACAAGATAGAGTAGCACTCATAAGCAATAGAATAGCGCATGGAAGATTTATGGTTGCGAGGTCGTTTATTCAGAACTATCAGAAACTTCTTCCCATTTGGTTCTCTCTGCCAATTGTTTGTGTGCACATGGTCCGACAGACATTCTGGCAGTGTATTTAATTTTTGGTTGGGGTTTTGAGGTACCCGTTGCCTCAGTGAGTTTAATACAATAAGGGTGGTTACGGATCAAATGGTCCTATTCCTTTTTAATAATTAAGGTCTTTTTATTACTGTGGTTGTTTTTATTATCTATAGCAAGTTGGAATTTCTCCTTAGTGACTTCTTTTATTTCATTAGCGAAATCCTCCTCCTCACTGATCTCGTTCGATGACGAACTATCTGAGTCATGTGTAGGAGAATATGATGACGAACTGTCTGCATCATGTGTACGAGAATATGTACCGGTGGTCATGAACCGAAATCTGCCAGGCGTAATATTCACAACTGCCCGTCGGCGGTGTATCTGGCCCAATGTCCATGTTCGTTTAGAAATGGACGATCCTCGTTTACTCTAGGGATCATGGGTCTATGCCAACAATACTGTGGCTCCAAAAAACTAAAGCTGGGTGGAGCTGGGACCTCCTCTGGGTTAACCTGAAGTTGAGATTCCCCGGCTAACACAATTTCTTCTTTAATAGGTATTGGAACGCCCTTTTCAGTTGTGGATATAATAGATTCAGTGTCCGATTCTGAGTCGTACAAAATGATAGGATTAGAAGAAGTCATCTATCACATAATTGAAACAACAATTACGTTTGCATATAAATATATCACATATAATGTTTTTGACCAAATGATAAGCAAAAATCAGTAAAAACAGATATGGTCATAGTCCAGACTCACTAATGCATCCTAACAATTACCAGTTAAACACACTAATGTAATTTCTGGTTCCCTATGACCTCAAGCTCGGATACCAACTGTAACAACCCGTCAAAATTGCTATTGACGCGGCACGTTAATCATTGATTCCACAGTGAGGTTTTGACCTCTATATGATATGTTTTGTTAAAATATTACATTCATTAAAATAAGTGACTTTCTAAACATAGAAAGTTATAAACATGTGGGCGAGTGCTTAGGTATAAGCAAAACCCCAAAATACATAAGTCTTTAATTTACAGGTTGACATCACAGTCCAATTATTTATTACACAACGCAGTTTTATTTTGAATGCAATAAACTTTGTACAAAGCATGAGAGACTCCATGCAGGCAACAAGCACATCACAGCGGAAGCAGTCTAAGGACCTGAGAATAAAACATGCTAAAAAGTCAACACGAATGTTGGTGAGTTATAGGTTTAATTGATCGAGTCATAATTATATAAAGATAGACCACAAGATTTCATCAAAAGTTTATCAATAGATTCTACGTAACAGAGCACCCTGGTAACTAAACTTAACGCTATAATGATAATTACCCTATTCATTTTAATACACGCAAACCAACGTGTCATAAACTCAAATAACATACGTCCGTTAAAAGGCTAGCGCTCTAGCTCGGACGGGGATGTCAAGCCCTATGGATCCATATAAAATTATTCGCGCCCACCAGTCCATATCCTATGTTCTAGCAGCTACTAGTTACCAAAGCTAAGGGATTTTCGGTTTAACTCAGTGTAGAATTTAGTATGTACTTGTGTCTTATCGCGTTTAAAATAAATTGCATGTATTCTCAAGACAAAAATATTTAAAGTATTTAAAAAGGGAGACTATAAACTCACGGTTCAATATTGAGACTCAATATTGTAGGCAAATTGCGTAGACTTAATGATGGTAGACGACTGTATGGTTGGCCTTGGATTCAATAACAATACCCCGAACAATACCCAATCTTTCCTTAGCTTAAAGCGGTTTGAAACCCGAATTAAAACACCCTCGAATATACTTTATTATTATTAAAGTTAAAATTAAAAATTAAAATTATAAATATAAGAAAGAATCAGAGAGTGTGTTACTTCGTCGAGCAAAACTGACCTTTTATAGTACTTTTTCATTTACTGCAGCTCATGCGATCGCATGAGTTTTCAGTGTTTTTGCCATGCGATCGCATGGCCGCCTTTTCCGTTTTTGTTTGCTAGTTCGTCGACATCAAATAGTGGTACTGTAGCAAATAGTGTTTACTGTAGCAAAGTACGGTTTCACTGTAGCAAATAGTGTTTTACTGTAGCAAAGTCATTTTTACTGTAGCAAATAGTGTTTTACTGTAGGAAAGTCGTTTTTACTTGTACATATATATATATACATACATATAATTATTCATGAATCGTCGAGAGTAGTCAAAGGTAATTGTATATATGAAACAGTTCTAAAATTTTGAGACTCAATCTAATAGATTTTGTTTAACGTGTCAAAATAAAAAAAATCGTATAGAGAATTGGTTTAAATAAGTCGAAATTTTTCGGGTCATCACAAATATAGATACACAAATTTAACTTTTGAGTAAAAGGGTTTATATATCAAGCTAATCATACATCATCTGGGCCCATATTTTCATAAATCAGTTTGGTTTATATATTAAACTAGTGAAATTACCCGTGAAATTATGGGTTTGTTTAAACGAAACAATTTAATGACATGTTTTAGGTATTAAGTGAATGTTAATGCTAAAGTCAATTATTTTAATGACCCGTTTGACTAATAAACTTGTCGTTGTTTTTACAAATATATAGAGACATGTATTTTCGCATACATATGTAACATAATTAATTTCGTAAAAAGAATCCATATTTGAATGTTAATAGTATAATAATTTAATTATAATTATTATATTAAAAGTAAATAATAATAATAAAGTTCGCTCAAAGTAAATTATTTTTAATAATTATTAGTAATAATAAATACCTTTTAATTTTTTTAGAGAATTAAAATTACAATTTAGGAGAGATTAGTATTTCCTTTTATAAAAGATTTCGTATTATTATTTTAATTAAATTAATATATAATTATGACATCATCATTATGAAAATTGAAGGGTAATTAGCTTAGTGATGACATCATCATTTTAGAACTTTATATGATTATATATGTTAGAAAGTTAATGTAAGACCCGATTATTTGTAGTGTACATAAGTGTAATTAAGATACTTGAAGCGGAGTTTTGTTGTACATATTCAAAAAGGGGACAGATTCTGATCTGGGGGATCTACGCGCCGCGCAGGTATATGGCGCGCCGCGCCATTTGCTGTGACAGCTCACCTTTCTCTTTTAAATTAGATATTTTGAGGGTAATTTGGTAAAATCACTTGGGATCCGACTTTAAGGCTTTGGATCAGTTGTTAGAGCCTCATTAACTCCATTTCCATCTACCTCAACCCCATCCATTTAATATCTAGAGAGAGAGTAAGATCCTAGTGTGAGAAAACTCATTTTGGAGAAGAAGAAGAAGAAGAAGAAGAAGAAGGAATCTTGCTTAAGCTCAAGTTATAAAGTTGTTCATCTACTTCCTAGCTATACTTTGAGTGTGGTGGTATGCTTTAATCTTAATTTCCTTGTTTAATTTGATTAAGGGTTAGGGTTTGGGGTAAATGATGAACTTAAAACCCATTTGTGGGTGAATTGGGTGAATTTGGGTCATGTAGACTCAAAGATGACTAACTAGGGTTTTTCAAGTATTAATTGTTGTTTATGAGCCTTAATTAGTAAGTAAATTGCTAGCACACCTATATATATGTAAGTGGGCGTTGTTGTGGGTTAGTGGATGACCCGAAATGGGTGTGTTGACCTTAAATTGGTCAAACGGGTCAAAATGGACCTAGGTTAGTTAATGCTTGTGATTAATGCATAAACTTTTTGTTGAAATGTGTTTTAAACCTATCTTGGTTAATGTTAGGGTTTTGGTGTGAGTTGACCCAATTTTAGGGTTAAGTGTCCAAATAGGTTAAAATGACCTAGTAATGGTGAGTGTTGTGAGTTTGACCAACTTGAACGAATGATTGATTATATATACTTTGTAATAGGTGTGTTACCTTAAAGTTTCAAGCTTGGTTTATTGATTCACCGAAGGCGTAAGGTGAGTGGAATAATTATATGCGTAGGTATATAATGTATTTATTTGTTGTAGCGTGAGATGTAAAGTGTCGATGTGCTAAGACACCACATTTCACGTGACGAGTGAAGTGTCGATGTGCTAAGATACCACTCAAAGTAATGTGACGGGTGAAGTATCGAATTGTTAAGACGCCACCCGGGGTGAAGTGTCGATGTGTTAAGACACCACCCGGAGTGAAGTATCGATGTGTTAAGATGCCACTCCAAGAGATTAACGGGTGAAGTGCCGATGTGTTAAGGCGCCACTCGAGGTGAAGTATCGACGTGTTAAGATGTCACCTCAAGTAAAATGAAGAGTGAAGTGTCGAAGTGTTAAGACACCACTCGGGGTGAAGTGTCGACGTGTTAAGACGCCACCCAGGGTGAAGTATCGACGTGTTAAGATGCCACCCGTGGGGTTAGTGTACGAAGTGTTAAGTGCACTAATGGTTGTTATGAACTCTGACGGTCTTTAAACACCGTTCTCTCGTTCGATTGGTTAACCATGGTTATTGTGTTGTAGTGTAAGAATATTATATTTATTCAATTTAAATATGCTATTGTTATGCTAGCTTGGTTATTGGAGGTTATAGCTTGTATTTATGACGATAAGCTAATTGTGTTTGCTAGCATGTATGCGGTATGCGTGTAAGTGTTTGCAAGTAGATATATTATATATGTATGTGTATAATTATTGCATTCACTAAGCTTTTCTTACCCTCTCGTTGTTTATCTTTTTATAGGCTCCGGCGTGAATAAGGGTAAGGGCGTTATTTTGGATTAGAGATTCCCGCTTTGTTGTTGGGGGACGCTTTTTGGATGTGTTAGCTTTTGGAGTTTGACCGAAACTTGGGTAGTTTAACCCCAAACACCATGCTCGTAGTGTCGTTTAGTATTTAAACTTTTTGCGGTCGAAACTCACGTTATGTATTAAACTCGTAATTCGGGCCGATGTGGGCCCCGCTTTGTAAAACTTATTTTATGTTTGAATCGTGTTAGTTTTACATATTGGAACTTGTTGTTAAAAGCGTTTCATCTAAATATGTCGGGAAGTGGTCGATCTTTTTCGCAAAAAGGAAAAAGTTGGACAGGCCATTTTGGCGCGCCGCGCAGGCTTATGGCTCGCCGCACCACTATGCTGTACAAAAATAATTTTTTTTATTTTTGCGTATGGGTTGGGTTGTTACAGTTAAATATTACCTCAAAAGGGATATGTAGTCTTTTGGATCAGAAAGCAACTTTCATCACTTCCACTTAAAGATGGGTCACAAGATGGCTAAAGGTGTCAGCATATATAAACGGCTATGAAGACTTTCAACAAGCATCTTACCTCATTAATCAAAGTGATTACAAAAGTTATAATGGAGCCTTACTCCATTTAGAAGTAGATGTTGTGTATTGTGTGCATATAAACACTTAGCCATGTATCAGATTAAATCAATTCAGTCAATATTATCACTGATCAATACAAATTTCAGTTGAACCACAAAGAGCAAGTCCCGGCGAAACACAAAGTACAAGTATGGAATCAACTCAACAAATTTCTGACGAACCACAAAGTTCAAGTCGAGAATCAAGTCAAGAAATTTTAGTTGAAGCAATTGCAAGTCATAATGAATCAAATGAAGGTTATGTACTTCCTCCGAGAGTTAATAGGGGAGTTCTGTGACAACCCGGAAATTTATGACCAAATTTAAACGTTATCTTTATATTATTCCGACACGATAAGCAAAGTTTGTTAAGTTGAATTTCAAAAATTTTAAACTTTGTTCATACATTCATTCAACCCCGACCAAACTCCGACGATTCACGAACTATTATATAAATGGATATGATTAAATATATATATATGTATATATATTATAATTTAAAAATGTTAACAAAGTATTAAATGTATAATACTTTATATATTTGTTTCAATAAATGTTTATCGACGGAATTAAAAGATAATTCAATTGATTGAATTATCAGATACATTGTGATATGATTACGGGTCTCTGTCATGAGATCCACTGTGATTTAAGAAATTTATTCTTTTTGACAACATTCGGAAAATGGTAAAGTGATTTATAAGTAAGAACAAATATGTCAATTAATGGGAACTAGACAAGGGTTAGTAGAAATTCCTGTTTAATTTCCAGTTCATGTTTTATAATATTTTCCTCGTGACCTTGATAAGATAACTATGTTAACTTTCATTTTATTTAATATGAAAGTAAGAACGTGGATTGTAAATAACTTAGATGTTAGATATCGACAAGTAAAGTAACTCGACATTTTTCATTAAGATGATTTCATACGTTTATTTAACCTTTGGACTTTATCACATGCTTCACCAACAGACTGTAATTTAAAAACTTGAAACCTATTATGAATATATATAATTCTACTTTTCTAAAAACTTTTTATGATATAACGATTTCCATTATTTTAACCTTTTAACAAAATGATTCTTACAAAATTATCATATTTATTTGATTTAGTTTCAAACGTACAAAAACATTTTCAGTTTAAAAAAAGAACTTTATTATTAAAACGTATATAACTTTTATAAATATCTAGAATCACTTTTGACAACTCATTACTTAACCAGTATGATAAAGATAACGATATTTTATTTTATTAAATATATATATAACGATTTAAATTTATATTATATATATTTATACGAGTATTATACGTACATAGTTTTATACTTTTACTATACTTTAAATTTACCTTTACTTTACTTTAACTTTAATAATTCACTTTAATAATTTACTTTAATAATTCATACTTTAATAATTCACTTTAATAATTCATACTTTAATAATTCACTTTAATAATTCAAAAATCTATTATAAATAGAATTCAATATGTTTCATTATTTCATAGAAACTTGAAAATATATTTCTCTAAACTCTCTCAATCGATTTACATATATATATTTACTCAGTATTATTTCAAGATATTATTAGTATACATAAAATACTACGACGGACTTATGTTCAGGTTATTGCAAAATAAGTTTTCAAACGGGATAGAGCTAAGGAAATTATGGGTTATAGTGTAATGACCCGGACTTTTTCGATCAATTTATACTTATAAGATTAATATTTACATAAATTAAACCTTACTAACATGATAAGCAATCTAAATTGTTGAGATTTATGTTTTTGAAAAGAGTTTTACACAACGTTTGACCGTCCAATTTGACCGATGATATCACGAACTATATAACATACGATAATTATACGTTTATGTATATATATGTATTTATATATATTTAACATGATCTAAGGATGTTTAACATCTCATTGGGTACTAATAACAATGAGTTATAAGTATATTTTGAAACTACTAACTTAAGTTTTCAAAACGATAACTATACGTAACGTTCTTCGACATAAATACTTATAACCTATAATACTTATACATGCATCGTATAGATATGTATTTTATCACTTTTAAAGGGCTTACATACATAAAACAATATAAGTATATTTACAAAAGATAGCTATATTTGAATCCTCGTTCCGTTTTCTCAAAGATTTCTACACGTATATCTAGGGTATATGTACCCGTATCATACGCAGCTTCTAGATGTATTTACTATTGGTATATACCAATAAAAATCTGCTCCTTAGCAGCCTTAAATGATTAAGAAACATGTGGAACCAACCATTTGTCAAGTAGCATGAATTATTTAGCAAGAAAACAAAGTTAGGTATCTTTTTTTTCCTTTATAACCTAAAAACGTTTTTATGCATGCACACCATTTTTTCACCCCATTTTCTCATACTTACACTCCCATTTCTCTCTCAAAATACTCTTAACTTCATACTTGATCATCTCCAAGCATTTTCCCCATCATTTAGCTTCAAAAACAACCCTTAATCATCATAAGAAAAACCATACAAGAACACTTCAATAATCCTTTCAAGAATACAAGTTTACTTCCAACCTTTCAATCCCACTCCACCAATCTTTTATCCCAAGATTATTTATTATATTTTCCAGTAGCCTTGTCCAAGTAACTTGAGGTAGTAACCTTGTTCATAATTTTATTCGATTCATATTTATATAGCTATCTTATTTTGTGATATAAAATTTTAATAACAAGAACATAGTTTGAATGATTTCAAACTTGTTTGCAAACTAAATAGATCCTTCTAACTTAACTTTTAAAACACTTCAAGACCTGTAATATATCATAATGATATGCTAACTTAACAAGATACAACTTGTTTTTACAAAGAACACCTTAAAACTGAATCTACGGTGTCGGAGTGTAACCGGGGGCTGTTTTGGGTTGGATAATTAAAAACCATCTTGAACTTTGAATTAGAAGTTCATGTTCTGGAAAAATGATATTTCTTATAAATATGTTAACACATAAAAATTTCATGATTTAACTCAAAGTATAAGTATTTTTAGAAAAATAATCATTTAAGGTTGTTTACATGATGGAAAATGATTAACTTCATAAGTTTCACCAAAGTTTGACCTATGACCTGTGATTTCGAATACAAACTAAGGTATTTACAGTTCATATTCTTAAAGAAGGACTCGATCCAAGGAAGTGGCAAGTTGAACCAACAAAAACGGAGTTGTAACGAAGAAACTATGACCAAAACAAAATCGGATATCCAAGTCTAGTTTAGCCACGAAAATAATTGGAGAAAAATTAAATAAATCACATCTTTTTAAAATAACATGATATTTTATATATATGTACTCATAATTTAATTTTATATATTTCAGGACCACCCGTAAACAATACGAGAAGATTAATCATAAGATCCCATGATTGTACGCAACACGTCATTTGACAACACCGGTACTTTATGTACGCAACACGTCATTTGACAACACCGGTACCGTGGGTCAAGATTAATCCCGACCAATACAAATACGATGGGGTTTTATTTATTTCGATGGGGGTTTTATTTATTAAACACCTAAATATGAACCATTAAAATTGAATTACTAACATCGGACTGCTAACTACGGACTAAGAAATTATTAAAACTATTAAACGTATAATAAGTATATATATGTGACGATTGTTTAAAATAGAAATATATTGATAAACTATATATGGATAGGTTCGTGATATCAACCGGAGACCAAGTCAAAATATATATCTTCAAGGCAAAAGTGAGTATATAGTCCCACTTTTAAACTCTAAGTATTTCGGGATGAGAATACATGTATTTTATGTTTTACGTTATGGACACAAGTAACTGAAAAATATATTCTACGTTGAGTTGTACCACTGGCATACTTCCCTGTAGCTTGGTAACTGTTATTTACAGCGGTATTGTAAACGCGAATCCTGTTGATAGATCTATCGGGCCTGACAACCCCAACCGGACTGGACGACCAGTATTCAACGGTTGCACAGTACTTCGTTTTGTGACTACACTTGGTACGGTGTAGTAAGATTTCATAATAAAGGGAATATGCGACGTGATTAAATGTTAAGTATGGTTACCAAGTTCTCAACCACTTAGAATATTTTTATTAAAATGTTTATATATGAAATCTTGTGGTCTATATATATATATTGCTGCCGGCATTAAACCTATATCTCACCAACTTTATGTTGACGTTTTAAACATGTCTATTCTCAGGTGATAACTAAAAGCTTCCGCTGCAACATGTTGAACTTAAGCAAGATCTTGAGTATGCATATTTGTGTCAAAAATAAAACTGCATATCCGAGGAATTGTAATGTAAAATATGCTAGAAATCGTATTGTTATCATCACATGTAAAGTTTGTAAGTCTAAGATTATCGCTAAACGATAATCATCTTTATATTGTCTAAAGCTTGTGTTATCATAAGAGTTATGGTTTGTAATGTAAAATAAATGCAGTTGTTCTTTTAAAAATGTCGCATATAGAGGTCAATACCTCGCAATGAAATCATACGTTATCTAACTTGTTCTTATGGTTAAGGACGGGTTATGACATGTGGTATCAGAGCGGTGGTCTTAGCGAACCAGGTTTGCATTAGTGTGTCTAACTGATAAGTCGTTAGGATACATTAGTAAGTCTGGACTTTGACCGGGTCTGATTTAAAAACTATTGCTTATCATTGTTGGTTAAAATTTATATGTAAATATTATGTAGTACTAATGGGTTAGTTGTTGTGTGATAGATGTCGGGCTCAAAACTTGTCATCACATTCAGCGACTCCGAACCAGAATCTTCAGATGGTGTTCCAGTCATTAACCTATCCGATGACGAAAATAATATCTTTGGGGAAGACTCACAAATTCCGGATGAACCGACTATAGAGAACCCGGAAAGTGAACCCGAGGAGGAAAGTGAACCCGAGGAGGAAAGTGAACCCGAGGAGGAAAGTGAACCCGAGGAAGAAATACAGGAAATTACAAAAGACGAGTTCGAACTAGGAAAGAAACGAAAGGCTAATGAATTAGAAAATTCAAATCCCGAGTTTAGTAAGGATGATGTGGCACCAACTCCACTAGACACTACCACCCCTATTCCTGCTATTCCTATTCGTTCTATCCCGGCATCCAGTTCTTCAGTCCCACAGCCAAAATATAGGCAGACAGCCAGGATAAGCGTTAAGCAATTCTTTGAACCAAAACGTCCTAGAAAATAGACCAAACGATGTGCTGCCATATTAAACCATGGGATCATATAATGTTTTGTATAATATTATTAGTGTGGTTTGCTTAATGTTCGATGTAAGATAAGCATATGTAAAATAGTGAAGTGTGAAATGCAATAATTTTCCATGGTTAAGTATTATTTAGATGGTAGTAATTGATTCTGTACTAAGCTATTAAGTATGGACATTAACGGGTAGGTACTACCCTAGATATAATTATAAAACGCTAATAAGAAGAAAAGGCTTTTATAATAATACCTGGTTCATATTATTAATAAGCTATAATGTACTGTAAATATACACTACATCTATAATATTCCATGTGAATAATTATTTTCTTTTCATTCTTATAGAAGAATATGGCGCGATTGAACCGAATGACGGAACAAGAAATCCAGGAACTCATCAATCAGCGAGTGAACGACAGAATGTTATGGGTCGAGGCTGCAAGAGGTGCTGCAGTTAACCCAAATCCTCGTGTGGGGTGCACTTACAAAACTTTTCAAGCTTGCAAGCCCTCATCATTTAGTGGAACAGAAGGACCGATCGGTTTAACCCGATGGATAGAAAAGATGGAGACTGTGTTTAAAATCAGTGGTTGTGTTGAAAAGGACATGACCAAGTATGCATCATGCACTTTACAAGATAGTGCACTCACGTGGTGGAAAAATTATGTGAAGGCTGTAGGAGGAGATGTAGCTTATGATACTCCATGGGAAGAATTCAAAACAATGTTAATCAACGAATATTGTCCAAGGAACGAGGTTAGGAAGTTGGAAGATGAATTACGAAGTCTGAAGGCTGTTGGTACTGAAATCACCAACTACAATCAGCGATTCATGGAATTAGTTTTGCTATGTCCTGAATTGGTTCCAACCGAAGAACGGAAGATTGAAATGTACAAAGATGGTTTGCCCAAAAAGGTCAAGGCAAACGTTACAGCATCGAAACCTAAGACAATTCATGAAGCTATAACCATGGCAAACGAGCTAATGGATCAGGTCATCATGGATAAGAAAGCATCCAATACTGATGTGAAGGTATCAGGTAACAAAAGAAAGTGGAATGGAAATTATGATCGAGGTAACCAACAACAATCTTTTAAGAAACAAGAAACCATGCAAGGTGCAGGTAGTGGTTCAAGCTTTGGTTACAAAGGACACAATCCTTTATGCAACCGATGCCAAAAACATCACTCTGGCTACTGTAATGTGGTATGCAACAAATGTAATCGAAAGGGTCATCTTGCTGAAGATTGTAGGGCTCTCGTTACAAATACAAATGGTACCAAGACTCCTGCCACCAATGCAAATAGAACTGCTTTGGCTACCATTACTTGTTATGGGTGTGGAAAACAAGGTCACTATAAGATCCAGTGCCCGAATCCAGAGAAAAATATCGGACCTGCACGAGGGAGAGCATTTGTTATTAATGCTAGAGAGGCGTGTGAAGACCCGGAGCTTGTTACGGGTACGTTTACCATTAATAACTTATCCGCATCTATTATATTTGATACTGGTGCTGATAGAAGTTACGTGTGTAGAGACTTTCAAGCTAAATTGAATTATTCATCATTACCTCTAGATGCTAAGTATATGATTGAGTTAGCTAATGGTAAACTAATTAAAGCCGATAAAATTTGCCGTGATTGTAAAATAAATTTAGCCGGAGAAACGTTTAAAATTGACTTAATACCCGTAGAATTAGGAAGTTTTGATGTAATAGTCGGCATGGACTGGATGTCCAAAATAGGAGCTGAAGTTGTGTGTGCCAAGAAGGCAATTCGCATTCCTCGTAAGGATAAAACGCCAGTAATGATTTATGGAGAGAAGGGTAACTCAAAGCTAAAACTCATTAGTTATTTGAAAGCTCAAAAGTGCTTGAAGAAAGAGTGCTATGCTATCTTAGCACATGTTAATAAAGTCGAAACGAAGGAAAAAGTGAAGAGCATCAATGACGTGCCTGTGGCAAGAGATTTTCCTGAAGTCTTTCCGGAAGAGTTGCCGGGATTACCTCCATTTAGATCTGTAGAATTTCAAATAGATTTAGTACCAGGAGCTGCACCAGTGGCTCGTGCTCCATATAGACTTGCACCGTCCGAGTTAAAAGAACTTCAGAGTTAGTTAAAAGAATTACTGGATCATGGATTCATACGACCAAGTACTTCACCGTGGGGAGCTCCGATTCTATTTGTTAAAAAGAAAGATGGATCTTTTAGGATGTGTATAGATTATCGTGAATTAAATAAGTTAACTATCAAGAATCGGTATCCACTACCGAGAATTGACGACTTATTTGATCAACTCCAAGGATCATGTGTGTACTCAAAAATTGACCTAAGGTCGGGCTATCATCAATTACGTGTCAAAGAAGAGGACATTCCGAAAACTGCTTTTCGGACACGTTATGGTCATTACGAATTTTTGGTCATGCCGTTTGGGTTGACAAATGCGCCAGCTGTATTCATGGACCTCATGAATCGAGTTTGTAGTCCATATTTAGATAAGTTTGTTATCGTTTTCATTGATGATATTCTTATCTATTCCAAGAGTGAGCAAGAGCATGAGCAGCATTTAAGGTTGATATTAGAGTTGTTGAGAAAAGAACAGCTATATGCTAAATTTTCTAAATGTGCTTTCTGGTTGAAAGAAGTGCAATTTCTTGGCCACGTTGTTAGTAGCAAAGGAATTCAGGTTGATCCAGCAAAAATTGAAGCCATTGAAAAATGGGAGACTCCTAAGACACCAACGCAGATACGCCAATTTTTGGGTTTAGCCGGTTATTATAGAAGGTTTATTCAAGATTTTTCTCGAATAGCTAAGCCGTTGACAGCGTTAACGCAAAAAGGGAAGAAATATGAATGGACTTCTGAGCAGGAGAGTGCATTTCAATTACTAAAGAAGAAGTTAACTACGGCACCTATTTTATCGTTACCAGAAGGGAACAATGATTTTGAAATATATTGTGACGCTTCGCGACAAGGTTTTGGTTGCGTTCTTATACAACGGAAGAAAGTTATTACATACGCATCCCGACAATTAAAGATTCACGAGCGGAATTATACGACGCATGATCTAGAACTGGGAGCAGTCGTGTTTGCATTGAAGATATGGAGACACTACTTGTATGGGGTTAAATGCACTGTGTTTACTGATCATAAAAGCCTTCAACATATTTTCGATCAAAAACAGCTGAACATGAGGCAACGTAGGTGGGTTGAGTTAATAAATGACTATGATTGTGAAATTCGTTATCATCCCGGGAAAGCGAACGTGGTGGCCGACGCTCTAAGCAGAAAGGAACGAGAACCAATTCGAGTACGAGCGATGAACATAAAAATTCGCATGAATCTCAACTCACAAATCAAAGAAGTTCAACGAGAAGCACTTACTAAAGAAAATATAGGAAATGAAATAATGAAGAAGTATGAGAAGCAACTCGTTATGCGGGAAGATGGAATTCGATATTTTGCAAATCGTATTTGGGTACCGAAGTTGGGTGGATTAAGGAAGTTGATATTGAACGAGGCACATAAGACAAGATATTCGATACATCCTGGAGTTGGAAAGATGTACCAAGATCTTAAGACGCATTATTGGTGGCCTAATTTGAAGACAGACGTTGCAACATATGTTGGGGAATGTTTAACTTGTTCCAAAGTCAAAGCAGAACACCAGAAGCCGTCAGGGTTACTTCAACAACCAGAAATTCCAGAATGGAAATGGGACGGTATTACCATGGATTTCATCACGAAGTTACCAAAGACTGCCTGGGGATACGACACCATTTGGGTAATTGTTGATCGTCTTACCAAATCTGCACATTTCTTGCCTATAAAGGAAACAGATAGAATGGAGAAATTATTACGATTATATATAAAGGAAATAGTTTCAAGGCATGGAATACCTATTTCCATTATATCTGATCGTGATAGTAGATTTACCTCAAAGTTCTGGCAATCACTACAGGAGGCACTAGGAACTCGTTTGGATATGAGTACCGCATATCATCCACAAACGGACGGGCAGAGTGAAAGAACAATTCAGACTCTTGAAGACATGCTCAGGGCATGTGTGATCGATTTTGGAAACGGATGGGATAAGTATCTACCATTAGCAGAATTCTCGTATAATAATAGTTATCATGCGAGCATTAAAGCTGCACCATTCGAAGCATTGTACGGAAGGAAGTGTAGATCTCCTATATGTTGGAATGAAGTAGGAGATCGACAATTAACTGGTCCCGAGATCATACATGAAACTACTGAAAAGATAGTACAAATCAAGGAGAGATTGAAAACAGCCCGTAGTCGCCAAAAGAGCTACGCCGATGTCCGAAGGAAACCATTAGAGTTTCAGATCGGTGACATGGTTATGCTAAAGGTGTCACCTTGGAAAGGTGTAATACGTTTCGGTAAAAGAGGTAAACTGAACCCAAGATATGTAGGCCCGTTCAAGATCATCGAACGCATTGGACCGGTAGCTTATCGACTCGAGTTACCGCAACAACTCGCCGGAGTACATAATACATTTCACGTCTCGAACCTTAAGAAGTGTCTTGCAAAGGAAGACCTCACCATTCCTCTTGAAGAAATTCAAGTTGACGAGAAACTACAATTCATAGAAAAACCAATCGATATCATGGATCGTGAAGTTAAACGGCTCAAGCAGAGCAACATACCGATCGTTAAAGTTCGTTGGAATGCACGAAGAGGTCCCGAGTTTACTTGGGAGCGAGAGGATCAAATGAAACAAAAATACCCGCATTTGTTTCCCGATGACGCAAAATAGGTACGATTTTAAAATTTCGGGACGAAATTTATTTAACGGGTAGGTACTGTAATGACCCGGAATTTTTCGATCAATTTATACTTATAAGATTAATATTTACATAAATTAAACCTTACCAACATGATAAGCAATCTAAATTGTTGAGATTTATGTTTTTGAAAAGAGTTTTACACAACGTTTGACCGTCCAATTTGACCGATTATATCACGAACTATATAACATACGATAATTATACGTTTATGTATATATATGTATTTATATATATTTAACATGATCTAAGGATGTTTAACATCTCATTGGGTACTAATAACAATGAGTTATAAGTATATTTTGAAACTACTAACTTAAGTTTTCAAAACGATAACTATACGTAACGTTCTTCGACATAAATACTTATAACCTATAATACTTATACATGCATCGTATAGATATGTATTTTATCACTTTTAAAGGGCTTACATACATAAAACAATATAAGTATATTTACAAAAGATAGCTATATTTGAATCCTCGTTCCGTTTTCTCAAAGATTTCTACACGTATATCTAGGGTATATGTACCCGTATCATACGCAGCTTCTAGATGTATTTACTATTGGTATATACCAATAAAAATCTGCTCCTTAGCAGCCTTAAATGATTAAGAAACATGTGGAACCAACTATTTGTCAAGTAGCATGAATTATTTAGCAAGAAAACAAAGTTAGGTATCTTTTTTTTCCTTTATAACCTAAAAACGTTTTTATGCATGCACACCATTTCTTCACCCCATTTTCTCATACTTACACTCCCATTTCTCTCTCAAAATACTCTTAACTTCATACTTGATCATCTCCAAGTATTTTCCCCATCATTTAGCTTCAAAAACAACCCTTAATCATCATAAGAAAAACCATACAAGAACACTTCAATAATCCTTTCAAGAATACAAGTTTACTTCCAACCTTTCAATCCCACTCCACCAATCTTTTATCCCAAGATTATTTATTATATTTTCCAGTAGCCTTGTCCAAGTAACTTGAGGTAGTAACCTTGTTCATAATTTTATTCGATTCATATTTATATAGCTATCTTATTTTGTGATATAAAATTTTAATAACAAGAACATAGTTTGAATGATTTCAAACTTGTTTGCAAACTAAATAGATCCTTCTAACTTAACTTTTAAAACACTTCAAGGCCTGTAATATATCATAATGATATGCTAACTTAACAAGATACAACTTGTTTTTACAAAGAACACCTTAAAACTGAATCTATGGTGTCGGAGTGTAACCGGGGGCTGTTTTGGGTTGGATAATTAAAAATCATCTTGAACTTTGAATTAGAAGTTCATGTTCTGGAAAAATGATATTTCTTATAAATATGTTAACACATAAAAATTTCATGATTTAACTCAAAGTATAAGTATTTTTAGAAAAATAATCATTTAAGGTTGTTTACATGATGGAAAATGATTAACTTTATAAGTTTCACCAAAGTTTGACCTATGACATGTGATTTCGAATACAAACTAAGGTATTTACAGTTCATATTCTTAAAGAAGGACTCGATCCAAGGAAGTGGCAAGTTGAACCAACGAAAACGGAGTTGTAACGAAGAAACTATGACCAAAACAAAATCGGATATCCAAGTCTAGTTTAGCCACGAAAATAATTGGAGAAAAATTAAATAAATCACATCTTTTTAAAATAACATGATATTTTATATATATGTACTCATAATTTAATTTTATATATTTCAGGACCACCCGTAAACAATACGAGAAGATTAATCATAAGATCCCATGATTGTACGCAACACGTCATTTGACAACACCGGTACTTTATGTACGCAACACGTCATTTGACAACACCGGTACCGTGGGTCAAGATTAATCCCGACCAATACAAATACGATGGGGTTTTATTTATTTCGATGGGGGTTTTATTTATTAAACACCTAAATATGAACCATTAAAATTGAATTACTAACATCGGACTGCTAACTACGGACTAAGAAATTATTAAAACTATTAAACGTATAATAAGTATATATATGTGACGATTGTTTAAAATAGAAATATATTGATAAACTATATATGGATAGGTTCGTGATATCAACCGGAGACCAAGTCAAAATATATATCTTCAAGGCAAAAGTGAGTATATAGTCCCACTTTTAAACTCTAAGTATTTCGGGATGAGAATACATGTATTTTATGTTTTACGTTATGGACACAAGTAACTGAAAAATATATTCTACGTTGAGTTGTACCACTGGCATACTTCCCTGTAGCTTGGTAACTGTTATTTACAGCGGTATTGTAAACGCGAATCCTGTTGATAGATCTATCGGGCCTGACAACCCCAACCGGACTGGACGACCAGTATTCAACGGTTGCACAGTACTTCGTTTTGTGACTACACTTGGTACGGTGTAGTAAGATTTCATAATAAAGGGAATATGCGACGTGATTAAATGTTAAGTATGGTTACCAAGTGCTCAACCACTTAGAATATTTTTATTAAAATGTTTATATATGAAATCTTGTGGTCTATATATATATATATTGCTGCCGGCATTAAACCTATATCTCACCAACTTTATGTTGACGTTTTAAACATGTCTATTCTCAGGTGATAACTAAAAGCTTCCGCTGCAACATGTTGAACTTAAGCAAGATCTTGAGTATGCATATTTGTGTCAAAAATAAAACTGCATATCCGAGGAATTGTAATGTAAAATATGCTAGAAATCGTATTGTTATCATCACATGTAAAGTTTGTAAGTCTAAGATTATCGCTAAACGATAATCATCTTTATATTGTCTAAAGCTTGTGTTATCATAAGAGTTATGGTTTGTAATGCAAAATAAATGCAGTTGTTCTTTTAAAAATGTCGCATATAGAGGTCAATACCTCGCAATGAAATCATACGTTATCTAACTTGTTCTTATGGTTAAGGACGGGTTATGACATATAGCTATGGAGGTTATGGTTATTGTTCGAGGGTATTGCTCGTAAGGTCAACCTAATGTTTATCATTTTTTGTTGCGTCTACGTACTTTCCTGCAATATTGAATCACAATATTGATACGTGAGCATTCATATCTTATCTTTTATATATTAATAGTGTATCCCTGACTAGTGCTCGAGTACATATGATTATGCATGTTTTGTATGCTTAGTTTCGTCGTTAAATAGTTTATGATAAATCATAAATTTAATACATATGCTACTAAGATAAGGTATATGATATGCATGTCGTTGGAAAGCTGGCGAAAAATTAATAACTTTTCGTTTAGAAAGCTTATGGTTACGATGAACGGATTAAAAGATATGGTCAAATGAATTATTATTATTTTTAGTATTATTATTATTAAAATGATTATTATTATTACTATCGTCGTTATTATCATCGTTATTATTATTATTATTATTTAATAATAATAATTATTATTATTAATATCATTATCGTTATTAATATAAGTATTATTATTTTTATTACTATCGTTATTATCATTAAGGTTATTATTAATATTATCATTATTATTATTATTATAATTATAATTATTAGTATTATCATTAATATTATTATAATACTTATTAGTATCATTATCATTAAAACTAATATTAGTATCATCTAATTATTATGATTACTATTATTATCATTATTATGAATACGATATAAAATAGGACTAAAAGTTATTAAACAAGTCGATTAGGAAATAATGAGTACAAGTATCATGATTCAGTTAAAATATTGTTAAGATTATGATTTAGATAAAAATATCATTTTCATTATTTTTTTTATCATTATTAGTAATATTATTATGACATTAGTATTACTACAAAAGATTATTATTTGTTATCAAAATTATTATTATCATTTGTAAATATCAATATTGTTATTATTATTATTATTATTAAAATAATTAATATTATTATTATTATAAAATAATACAACTTTTGGTTCATTATTATTATTATTATTATTATTATCAATATTATATTATTTAATCAAATAAATACTTGATACAAATATATATTTATGATACATATCACTACATTTTTATCATTAAAAAGATATTATGTGAACATTATACAAATTATAATACTTACTAAATAAAATATATTTTTACTATATATTAACATAAATTTTTATCATTAATACATTATAATAAATGATGAAATTAAAATATTGTAAGAATATCGTTTTCATTATTTTTATCATTATTATCATTATTAAAAGTATCATTAATATTAAAACTATCATTCTATTAAAATTATCATTTTTAATAGATATATCATTGTTATTATAAGATATCATTTTTAGTATCATTTTAGTATTATTATTATTAAAAATTATCATTTTGAATAAAATTATTATTTTTATATAAAATATTATTATTATTATAGTTAATATTAAAAAGTATCGTTATTATTAAAATTATCATGATTAGAATTATCACTTTATTATAATTAATATCATCATTAGTAAATAAATATTGTTATTATTATTATTAGTAGAATAATAATAATTATTATTATTATTACAAAATAATATAAGTTTTACTCATTATTTTTATCATCAATATTATTTTATCAAATAAATATGTGATACAATTACATTAATAATACATACCACTATATTTTTATGATATTGAGTGAACTGTATAAATTTTATTACTTGAAATATATAAAAGTATATTTTTATCATATATAAATTTTAATATAAATTTTTATTTATTAATAAATGACTTGTATTATTTAGTTTAAAAAAATCTAATAAATATATTTAAATATATAAGACGACTATATTTAAGTTATATAATAAACATGTATAGATTTTAGAAGTTATTTTGGGTCAAGTTGACTTTTGTTGACTTTTACATATCGGTCTCGAGCATTAGAATTGCGATACACTACGATTTGACTTAAATTGTTAGACAGATATTGACCAAAATATAAATACATATACTAATCTAGGTTAGTGAATCCGAGGCCAACCATGCACTTGTTCAGTGCCGTCATATACATAATTGCTACGAAATACAGTATTATGAGTTTCATTTGCTCACTTTTTAAATGATTTTGCAATATATACTTTTGGGACTGAAAATACATGCGCTGCTTTTATAAATGTTTGACGAAATAGACACAAGTACTCAAAACTACATTCTATGGTTGGATTATTATACCGGATATCACCTCTATTAGCTTGGTAATATAAGAATTAGTGTTTATTATAATTGCCACTAATTGACGCGAATCCTAAAGATAGATAAATTCTCTAACAGACGAGTGGTTCTGTCGATCTATTCTCTACAGACGAGTGGTTCTGTCTCTACAGACGAGTGGTTCTGTTTATCCTTGGGGATATTTTGATGCATTTTGTTAATATGGGTTATCAGGTGTTCAATTCATATGAATGATTTTTATACACAGGTTATGTGTATTGATTAAATGAAAATCTTGTGGTCTATTAAAATTATAAATTGATTATTGATAATAAACTAATGAACTCACCAACCTTTTGGTTGACATTTTTAAGCATGTTTATTCTCAGGTATTAAAGAAATCTTCCGCTGTGCATTTGCTCATTTTAAAGATATTACTTGGAGTCATTCATGGCATATTTCAAAAGACGTTGCATTCGAGTCGTTGAGTTCAACAAGATTATTATTAAATAGATGACAGATTAAGTCATTTATAGTTTGGATATATTATGAAATGGTATGCATGCCTGTCAACTTTCGATGTAATGAAAGTTTGTCTTTTAAAAACGAATGCAATGTTTGTAAAATGTATCATTTAGAGGTCATTTACCTCGCAATGAAATCAATTATTATGTAACGTTTATAATCGATATGAACGGGGCATTACAAGTTCCACCCAAAAGATATGATCCCGAAAAAGAAGCTCTCAGATCGAGGTATCCGATGGCGAATGTTGCGAAATGCAATTTATCCGAAGAAGCAAAGAAAATTAATTCCGCGATATACTCTGGAGAAATACCAACTTCTATAGAACAAGCTTTTAAATCAAAGAACTGGAGAAAGGCAATGGAAGTTGAAATGGAAGCTTTAAAGACAAGTGATACGTGGAAAAAATTCATTCTTCCTCAAGAGAAAAAGCCAGTAGGATGTCGATGAGTGTTTACAATAAAACACAAACCAGATGGCACAATTGAAAGATATAAAGTCCGGCTAGTAGCCAAAGGATATACTCAAACTTATGGAATAGACTATTCCGAGATCTTCTCACCAGTAGCTAAAATTGACACTATTAGAGTCCTCTTCTCTGTTTCCGTGAATAAAGGATGACCCCTTCACCAATTTGACGTGAAGAATGCTTTTCTACATGGCGAGCTCAAGGAAGAGGTCTATATGCAAGCTCCACCAGGATTCGCAGAAAACTTCAAAAACATGAAAGTTTGTCGCCTTAAAAAATCTTTATATGGGCTAAAACAATTCCCTCGGGCTTGGTTTGCGAAATTTACCTTAGCCATGAAAAAATATGGATATAAACAAAGTAATTCAGATCACACACTATTTTTTAAACAACGAAACCAACTAATAACTTGCTTAATTATCTATGTCGATGACATGATAATTACAGGAAATGATAGAGATGAATTTTTCAATTTAAAGGCAAATTTATCAAATGAATTTGAAATGAAAGATCTTAGACGGTTAAAATACTTTTTGGGAATCGAAGTTCTCAGATCTCATCAAGGGATATTTATATGTCAAAAGAAATATGTTCTTGATCTACTTGCTGAAATATGAATGATCGACTGCAAAGCAGCCGAGACTCCTGCAATTCCAAGCCAGAAACTGTTTATAGAAGAAGGAGCTGAACTTGCAAATCAAGAACAATATCAAAGGATCGTTGGAAAGCTGATCTATCTTGCTCATACTCGCCCGTATATAGCGTATGCAGTAGAAGTTGTCAGCCAATTTATGCATCACCCTCAAGCACATCACATGGATGCTGTGTGGAGAATCATTAGATACCTCAAAGGTACAACTGGACATGGAGTTGTATTTAAAAACAACGGACACCTCAATACTCAAATATACATAGATGCAAGCTGGGGAGGTGAAAAGGGAGACAGAAAATCCACATCGGGGTATTTTACCTCAGTCGGCGGGAACCTAGTTACGTGCAAAAGTAAAAAACAAAAAGTTGTAGCTCTTTCAAGTGCCGAAGCTGAGTTCAGAGGAATAGCACGAGGAGTACAAGAAGCACTTTGGATCCGAAAGCTACTAACGGAAATTGGATTTCCACCAGAAGACACTAGCAAGATTTTTTTGTGACAACGAAGCAGCAATTGCTATCTCAGAAAATCCAGTTCAACATGATCGAACAAAGCATGTTGAAATTGACAGACACTTTATCAAAGAGAAGCTCAAAGCAGAAATCATCTCACTTCCATTTGTGAGATCAGAAGACCAACTTGCAGACATACTCACCAAATCAGTCAATGGAAGACTCTTCAATGAAGTTCTAGTCAAGTTGAATATTGAAAATCTCACTATTCAACTTGAGGGGGAGTGTTAGAAAGTTAAATATTACCTCAAAAGGGATATGTAGTCTTTTGGATCAGAAAGCCACTTTCATCACTTCCACTTAAAAATGGGTCACAAGATGGCTAAAGGTGTCAGCATATATAAACGGCTATGAAGACTTTCAACAAGTATCTTACTTCATTAATCAAAGTGGTTCCAAAAGTTATAATGGAGCCTTACTCCAATTAGAAGTAGCTATTGTGTATTGTGTGCATATTAACACTTAGCCGTGTATTATCACTGATCAAAACAAAATCATTTTCTAGCTTTTAGTTCTCTTAAATAACAATATAGACTAGATATTAAGCGATTGGGACATGGCTCAACTTTATGGAGCTGCTTCCTTTTTTGACCAAAAGCCTTAAACGAAAATTAAACATCGAAACGTTAACCCCACGTTTCTAATGAAAACAGGATAAAGTTTGTAGAGATTTACAAATGGTTGTTCCAATAGATATGTGCATCTATATCGTATCTAATATGGAACTAAATCCATAAGAGCAACAGAATGTACATTTTTGTAACATGAAACAAGCTAACCATCATATGATATGTTTCTAGCTAGTTACTCATAGTCCAACAATTATACAACACAAAAACCACGTACGTAGTGCAATTACAATCTTCTGATAGACGATACTACTCGATCTCGTCGTCACTAATTTCCACAATTTCCAAAGATGTGTGAGCTTTAGCAACATCCTCACCCTACGAAAACAAGAAGAGCATGAACCTTACAACAAAGAAAAACAAAGCGGAAAGTGCAAAATATTAAGCTAAAATCAAGTAGTGTATGGATCAATCTACTTACTTGTCTCTCGTGTGGACTTGATTCATTAAGAAAATTTGTCGATGGTTGGTTTATCGGTACCATTATATGAGGGTTGAATAGCTATGAAAATATGAACATTAATCAATAACATTGAACTTTGTCAATTGTACATAATCAGCTATAGGATGTAACATTGTTCATATAAGTCCATTAACTGAAATAAATTATGACAAACCTGTTCTGGAGTTGTTCCAAGTATAGAACACAAGGCCCGGAGTTTAATTTGACTATGTGCTAACTTATTTAAGATTTGTTTAGACGAACTTTGTGGGGCCGACGTTATCCTCGTTGGAGTCAGATTTTGTGGATCACTGGCAACATTCATACCCTAAAAAATGTGCAAATAAAAAAAATTAACACAACAAATTATGAAAACTAACTCAGGAGAAAGAATATTAAAACAAAAGTCTAATAAATAAGTAAATGGGTAAATGGGTAAACGTTGACAAACCTTGTGGGTAGTTTGTTGACCCATATTGAGATGTGTTCTGTTTTGGACTGCTGGTGATATGTTTATGTTACTCAAACCTTGTGTGACTAATTGCGTATTAATTTGAACTTCATTACGCTGATGCTAACATAACAAAAATGTGAAGGAGATAAAAGGTGTTAGCAGGTGCAAAATCGACCCAGCTAAAATGGAAACAACAAAAACATTTGTTAAAGATTACCAGATGACCGTATTCTTCATAGTACATGCGCCAGCAATCGCTCAAAGAATTACCAACTATAACAAACACGAATACAATTAATTACAATTATAATCTAATAACAAAAGTCAAGATGATGAACTGATATATAATGTGACAAAAAAGGTATACCAACAGGTTCTTGATTAACTACTTCATGGGCAAAAATAGCAGCTGTTTTATTTAGCCCTTTTTTCTTCATGTAATCAAGCAAGTATCTGTCCAACCTGTTTCAAAATCAAATTTATATACAAAAAACAACAAAGCACATAATCTGCATACATGTACACATACAAATTAACAGTACTAACTTACAGATTTTGGCGAGTTACAACTTGTTGAGACGAACTTTGTGGGGCTGATATTTGGTTCCTAGGTGTCCAATTTTGCGGATTAGTAGAGACATTCTTACCCTTCAGATTATGTAAAGAAGGCACTAGGTTATTTACAAAGGATCAAGAAAATTTACATGACTGAAACTAAACTGTAAACTAACACAGCTTAAAGAATATTAAAACAAAACTCTAATGATTATGTAAATGGGTAAACTTTGACAAACCTTATCTGTAGTTTGTTGACCCATATTGAGATGTGTTCTGTGTTGGACTGATGGTGATATGGTTATGTTACCCAAACCTTGTGTGACTAATTGTGTATTAATTTGAACTTCATTACGCTGATGCTAACATAACAAAAATGTGAAGGAGATAAAAGATGTTAGTAGATGCAAAATTTAACCCTGCTAAAATGGAAACAACAAAAACATCATTTGTTAAATTACCAGATGACCGTATTTTTCATAGTACATCCGCCAGCAATCGCTCAAAGAATTACCAACTATAACAAAAAACGAATATAATTATTACTTATATTATAATATAATTAAATTAAACTATATGAGTGAAGATGATGAACTGATATATATACACAAACATATACACATAACAACAGGTTCTTGATCAACTACATGATGAGCGAAAATAGCAGCTGTCTGGTTTAACCCTTTTCTCTTCATGTAATCAAGAAGATATCTGTCCAATCTGTTGCAAAATCAAAATTATTTATATACACAAACAACAAAGTATATAATCATAAAACAAACAATAAGAACTTACAGATTCTGAATAGTTATAACTTGTTGATACGAACTTTGTGGGACCGACGTTTGGTTCCTAGGTGTCCAATTTTGCGGATTAGTGGAGACGTTCTTACCCTTCAGATTATGTAAAGGAGGCACTGGGTTATTTACAAAGATCAAGAAATTTTACATGACTGAAACTAAACTGTAAAGTATGAAATATATTATGCACAAATAATAAATGAAACTGTAATGTATCTTAAATATGTAATGCGTAAATTTTGACAAACCCGATAAGAAGAATCTTGACCCATATTGAGATGGATTATGTCAACTGGATGATGACCTGCAGGTGATGTATTTATGTTAGCCGAACTTTGCGGGACCGATTGCTGATTAATGGGTGTCTGATTTTGCGGATTCATTTGAACTTCATTATGCTGATGGTAATGTAACATAAAAATGAATGAAAATTGGAAAGAAAGATGTTAGCAGTCTAGCAGAGTAAGATCAATACTAGTTACTTTGAAAAAATGATAAAAACAAGTAATTACCTGATCAGAAAGCATTTGCACATAAAAGCAACGATAAATCACTGATTCTGGGGACTTAGATCATCAATTTAAATCAAGAAACTGTACAATTTAAAGAAACAAGATTGATGAATGATGATGTATTAATGAAGAAGATTTTGTTTCAAGAATTGAATGAAATTTGCTAACTTTAGTTGATTGAAAGAAGGAGGAACTTGAATTTATGATACAGAGGAATGGGTGGTTAACAGAAAATGGTTTATAGGAGAAACGGTTTAACTGATTTTGGAGGGAATTCAAGTTTTTCCGTTATTTTTAAATTATTTTATTTAGTGTTAATAGTAGAACAGAGCAGGCGGGTTAAGTTGGGTAATCTTACAGTGAAAATGATTGGTTCGGGTTAAGCTTTTTTAATAACCGTTTCATTTGAGAATAATTGATATTCATAATGATATTTAATGGTGACTGTAAACACTCTTTTAAATAATATAATAACATTTTTTTGGTGTGTTTCTGTTGTTTTTATTCTAATTAGATGCAGCAGAAAGCAAGAAATGATAATTGAGCCCCCTTACATATTGAACAATTTGTAAACCGCATGATATTTTGTTGCTTGCCATATGATATTTCCCGCCGTGGTTTATGTGAAGCCTTAGTTACTTATAAAAGCGTCAGTGATGTTAGATATGGATTGTGCATTGACATTCCACCATCTTAGAAGTATATTTTACATATTTATTTTTTATTTTAAACAAATAGCCATTGCTCAATTAATTGCAGGTGCTGATAAAATTGCCAAATCTCCATCTCTACAATGACAATTTTTTTTTTTAGTTCTGCAATATTTTTTTTTTTTTTGAAAGGCCAAACTTTGCATTAAAAGAAAACATCGAGTACAAGAATACAAGCACTTCCAAGAAACATGGAAGGCAACACGAAGGAGAGTTCTGCAATATTTTGCCTGCCAAATTCAATCCACGCACCAAAAATGTCATTTCCTTGACTTTTGTTTCGCAACATGTAACTGACCAAAGTTCGACTTGCCAGTTTTACTTAAAACATTGCATTATCACAAATCATGATACACCAGTACTAAGAAAACTTACTCCTCTAGCTTTTTTAACATTCTGGCTAACCATTAACCTTCTAATCCTTTCTGCATCATCCCACTTCTCACCCATAACAAACAAATCGGCAATTAGACTATAAACACCTCCATCTTTCTCTGGCCTCAACATCTCTATCACTCGATAAATCACTCTTTCAGCCATCTTAAAATTATCTTGCACCTTACACGAGTTTAAAAACGATCCCCAAATATTCATATTAGCCTCAGTCTGCATACTCATAATAACTTCGTATGCATTTTCCAGCTTTCCTGATTTCCCATATAAATCAACCATACAACAATAATGATGAACATTGGGCTTCAACCCGTATTCCTCAATCATTTTAAAGTACTTTCGGCCCTCATCAATCAACCCAGCCTGCACACAAGCAGTTAATATCCCTGTGAACGTGAACTCGTTAGGTTTAACGCCCGTTTCTTGCATCCTCTCAAACAGGGTTCTTGCTTCGTTAACATAACCATGTTGTGCAGCCCCACAAATTAACGCAGTCCAAGAGAAAACATTTGTATCTCTCATCATATTAAACACCAATGTAGCAACTTTCAAGAACCCACATTTCGCATACATATCGATTAACGCGGTTCCAAGTTCAACATTGACCACCCATTCGTTCTTTATAATAAACCCGTGAATAGACTTCCCCAAAACCAACCCAAATGAACCCATACGTCCACACCCTCCTAAAACCGCGCACAAAGTAAACTGGTCGGGTTTTAGCTTTTCATCAATCAACATCTTACAAAAGAGTTCGAGTCCTTTTCGCCTATGACCGTTATGGAAGTAAGCTGCAATCATCGCAGACCAAGAAACAATATTTCTCAAAGGCATTTCATCAAATAAGGACCTTGCTTTTTCTATATTACCTAATCTTGAAAACCCAGTGATCATAGTATTCCATGTAACAATATTTCTCTCAGGCATTTCATCGAACACATCACGGGCATCACCGAAACAGACATTCGAGTATCCATGCAAGAGAGATGACATAATGTAGACATTGGATATGAATCCTTGTTTCAAAATATGGGAATGAAGGTGACGAATCAGAGGGAGGTTATGTAAACGGGTGCAAGCTGTAAGCGTATAAAGGACGGTGAAGCAATCAACGGGGATCGATTCAAGGCGCATTTGAGCGTAAATTTGCATAGATTTTTGAGGGGAGGATGCATTTTTGATGTCTGAAATGTGTTTTGACGTTGAAATTGATGATGCTAATAGGAAAACTGGTTCATAGAGTAGCGATTGCTTTAATGGGCGACATAAAATCTGGGGCATCTTCTTTGTTTACATGTTTGAAAGTGAACTAGAATTTTTCAAATGACACGAATGTTCCTTCTCATCATCTACAAATTCACCAATTGGTCAATCTATTCGAGAAATAATTATCGGCTGAAGGAGGAATTTTTTTTTAAAGGTACCAAATTTTTTTTAAAAGAGTAATAATTTTTTTGACAAAATTACTTTTTGCCAGTTTCATTCATATGTTTTATATTTTGCATTTTTTATCCTTAAAAGCATTTTAAAGTCCCAATTTCATCCCTCACCCTAATGATGGTTAACTGAGTCCGTTAAAACTATTCACAGGGACTAGTCCCTGTGAATAGTTAAAGATTACGTGAATAGTTCATGTGAATAATTTTAACGGACCCAGTTAACCATCGTTAGAGTGAGGGATGAAATTGGGACTTTAAAATGCTTTTAAGTATGAAAAATGCAAAACATAAAACACAGGGATGAAACGGGCAAAAAGTGAAAAACACAGGGACGAAATGGGCAATTTTGTCCAAGTTTTTTTTTTGGCAAAATATGAAGGTTTTTGGAAAAAATATAAAGATTTTTGGACAAAATACGAAGGATTTTGGGCAAATTCGAAAGCTTTGGGGACAAAATATAAAGACTTAGGGCAAAAAAATTTCAATGGTGCAAAAATCGGAAAATACAAAATTTTTATACTGAAGTTACAAATCCACTTGCCCCACCCTCCCTACATATTTCTGCCTCTGTAACCTAGGGTGTGTTTAGATGAAACTAGCTGGAGCTGGAGCTTTTGAGATAGAGCTGAAGCTGGAGCTTATTTTTGAAGCTAGTAACTGGAGCTTATTATTTTTTATAAGTGTTTGATAAATTAGTTGGAGCTAATTTTTCAGTTCATAAGCTATACTTTTTTTCATAAGCTACTATAAGTAGCTTATTTTTTTTTAAGAGCTTATAAAATTAATAAGCTATACTTTTAATGTCAACCTAGCAAAGTTTATGACTTGTAGCTTATTAAAATCATAAGCTCAAGTTCCTATAAACTCTCATAAGCTCTCATAAATTCGTCACCCAAACACACCCCTGGAGTATAACTTTTATTCTAAAAAAAAAAAAGGTTAATAAACACGTAAAGAATAATAAAAAATACAAGTTTAATACTCCTACAAATATCATTACATCAAACACCTTTAACTTTACTGTTTTAACCTTATCTTTTATCCATATATTTTGTTTCGCGCGCATATATTGTAGAAAAAACTTTACTTCAATATTCTTATCAATTTTATAAGTCAACGATAAAAATGAAAAAACCGTAAAGAATAAAAAATAATAGATTCGACACGGATGGCTTATATGTACATGTTATCAATTGACGCTAAAATAAACTTCATCTCTTAACACAATTTGTAAACCGTGAGATTTGAGATTTCTTGATCGCAACTAGAAAATTCTAGATTATAGCTGAGTCTGTAACGACCCGACTTTTTCGACTAGCTTTTATGCTTTGTATTTTTGCGAAACTGCGTATTTGTGCGTACTGTGTTACTTTATTACTCCGGAACCTTGGCATACGTGTTTTATATTCATATATACTTTAAAACGTGTCTTGGTGTATGTAGAATGCTTAACTTGTCCACCGGATGCTTTATAACCGTTAGTGTTACTTGCCGTTACGAATAAACCGCGGACTGCGCGCACGTTTGACTTTTGTCGGAACCGGAGCTTTTGGACTGCGAAATATTGCTCGCACCCTGGGTGGTGCGGCTGAGCCAGTTAATTATTATTTTATAATAATAATTACTTGGACCTTTGGATGCTTAATTTTATTTATTTAATTGCTAAAGCCCAATAGTTAGTCTTGTTGGACTTTCTACCTTGTTGGGCTCAAGCCCACCCTACTCTAGCTAGTGACCCAATTAATTAGCCCAAGCATAATTACTAGTGACCCATAATAATAAATAAATAATTAATTAATTAATTAGTGAGTCATACTAGCATAATGGATAAGGTTTATCTAATTGTCACATGGGATTCTAGCAAAAGGACACACTTTAGACACCATTAGCCAAAAAGTAAAGTTTTGTCTCCCCCTCCCCTCCCTCAAAATTTCGGCCACCAAGGAGGCCTCATGGCCACCTCATCAATCCATGTGAATCTCTAATGCTTATAAATACTAGCCTTTAGTCTCTCATTCCAACACTTGATCATTTTGATTTTTCACACACTTGTTCTTTCTTTCCTTCCATACTTGTAAGTTTTCTTTTTCTTCCTCTTTTCCTTCAATATTTTCGTGTATCATCATCATTCATCTATGGAGATCAAGTTCCTTTTAGCTTGATCTTACTTATATCTTGTTGATTCAAGCATGAATCTTTCAAGAACAACAAAGATTCAAGCTTTCTAGCTTAAATCTTCATATCTTTTGTAGATCTACTTCTTTTATACTTTAATCTTTCTATTTTGTAATAAAGATTCAAACTTTTGTTTGTAATCTTCATGCAGCTTCAAGATCCAAGCTTTATGCTTCAAGATCTTCAAGAACAAACAAGATGCAAGCTTTCTAGCTTGAATCTTCATATCTTTTTGTTAGATCTAAGTTCTTTTTGCTTTGATCTTATTATTTTGTTAAAAAGATTCAAACTTGTGTTTGTTATCTTCATATATCTTAAAGATCCAAGCTTTATGCTTCAAGATCTTCAAGAACATCAAAGGTTCAAGCTTTCTAGCTTTGCAACCTTGTAACTTGTGTGAAATGGATCCAAGCTCTCTAGCTTAGGGTTCCATCACCTCTCTAGACTTGGATTGTGCTTATACTTGTTGAATTAATGTAAAGTTTGTAACTTTAGTTGTTATTGTGAATTGAAATTGTGTTAAGACTAAGGATATGATGTAACCTTGGTTCATCATCCATCTAAGACTCATGAATGAGTTGTGTTCTTACTTGGTCTTAACATATTGTGTATTGGTGGTGAATCTTGGTCAAAAGTGATGCTAAACCATCAACGAGTTGTACACTTGAAGCTACAAGCATCAAGGATGAGAACCGTGATGAGCATCAAGCACCAAGAACCCCACCGGAGCACTTACCTACTGTCTTTTGTATCTGATCAGGCCACCTGGGCTACTGGAAAGTTGATTTTCAGTTAGTTCGGTTTGAGTAGATGATTTTCCGTTTAGGCCTCGTCTTAATCCGAGTTATGGTTTAGGATTTATGGCCCTCCGAGAGTCACTACACCCTATTAACGTTGTGCTAAAATTTCTGACCTACTCGCACTTAAACCGTCGCTACGGTCAAACGAAGACGATTTAGGTTCTGAAAATTGGTCAGCTGTTAGGGGACTCACATACGGAGCCATAGCCACTGACTATGCATCTTTTCGATTTACATAGAGGTCGTAGTAGCTGATCGAAGTCAGCCTATTGTTTCGATCTCTATTCTTGTCGAACTTACTTAGCTTTTATGATGATGAATGATGATGATGATGACACTTAAACTTATTTTATGCACTATTAGAATTTATAAAGACAACCTACTGACCTAGTAACCCTTGATTTAGGTTGACGACCTTTCGGACCGACTTACTACTTGCGTACTTTCATTACCAACTTTACCGCTTTTATCACTGTGAGTTATAGTATCCCTTTTTACCACTTTTACTATTTTTTGAACTGAGAATACATGCGCTTTTTACGTTTTACATACTAGGCACGAGTACTTAAACTTTATATGTGTGTGAGTTATATAACGGCATAAACATTCCCTTTAGCACGGTAACGTTTAGTCATTGGTTTTTGAGCCGGTGAACGCGAATCTTAGATATGGATCCATAGGGTTTGACATCTCCACTCGGGCTAGTCGTACTAGCATTTAACGGGTGTTTAATACTTCGTGAACATACGCATTCGCCAAGTGTACTTTCAGGGGGTTATAAATGTTAAGTCTAGTTACCGGGTGCCCACGGTTATACATATACTTTATCTTACTGATTTGAATTACTGATTTGAAACGCTTGTTTGAAGCACTGAAATCTCTTGGCCTACATTACATTACTGATTACAAACAAACTATAGCTCACCAACATTCGTGTTGACTTTTTTAAGCATGTATTTTTCAGGTGCTTAGACGTTGTTGCTTCCGCTGTTAGACTTGCTGTTAGACTTGCTGTTATATACTTGCTGTTATGGACCTGCTGTATTAGATTTCCACAGCATTACTTAGAGATGTCTCAAGCATGGAACTTTTATTTTGCATTCGTGACTTACGTTATTTTAAAACAATGGCTTTGTAATGACCTTTGTACCATGTACTCATGTTAATGTTTTCTAGTCATCTTTTGTAAAACGCTATCTTTTTACAAATGCAAACTGGTTTTCAAACAGCATATAGTGTTTGACCTTGTAATGATCCTGTTGTCGATGATCCGTACGCAATGGTTTTGTACTGGGCGTCACAGTTGGTATCAGAGCATTGGTTGTAGGGAATTAGGTTGCATTAGTGAGTCTAGATCGGACCAAGTAGGATTCACTAATAGGACTAATCTACAACTTGCTTGTTTACTTGTTTCTGCGGGACCTTCTTCATGCTACTGTGTTATAATACTGCATGTTACTGATTATTACTACTGCATGCTACTGCTTACTTTTATTGCTGTATGATCTTACTGCATGCTATTGCTTATCTTTACCGCCATGCGAACTTGCTGTAGGCTTATTTCCGCTATTGCATGATTACTATCTGCTTTCACATATTACTTCTGTTTAGCGCTGTTGATATTATTGCCATGCTGTGTACTATTTTAGACAACCTAGGTTGTTGTAGTGCCTGATTACATGCTTGCTTCATGTCTGCCATTCGCTATACCGACTTGGAAAACTTACCTTTCCTAGTACAGATGTTTTTCTGAACCATTTTCCCCACTCGTCTAGCCCTAAGGATTAGTATTGTAATCCACCTGTTAATACCGTTCCACCGTTCCGGAGATCGAAACATTACTTCACGCAATCTAGTAGGAGTACCCCTCGGATTACACGCCCACTAAAGTTGATCCTCGGAGGAGGAGATATGTGAGGACTTGTTGGAATAACCGCACCCCGAGCTCACTCTAATTAGCCACGCACAACGTATGAACATTAGAAGGTTGTTCACTTCCCGCAAGATGACCTGTATCCCGTACGCTTTCATGATCGTCACTTATCTCCTTCATTCTTCCCTACTGCTCGACGATCTAACAACACTTCTGGACATAGGTCCCCAACACTCTTAGGAATTGGAGAAGTCAGAAAGGCATCTCCTTTCACAAGGTCATAGTGTCTTCTACTGATGCTCAGCCATACCCAAGGACTTGAGAGTCGCCTCGAAACATATCGTATTACTACTTGCTACACGTACAACTCGACACGAGACCCATATTGAATTTATAGAAAGGAACCTAACGACATTACCGGAACCCGAGCATTTTGAAGAAGTTTCGAGACATTTAGATGCATGACCTACGGAACCTACGCACCCACACCGAGAAACTGTGAGATTAATTATGTAGATTTTGTTTTGAGATAGCATAGATAAGGCACCGTTAGGTGGAATTGAGTAGAACTTGAAGTGAACACATTACATTGACCATATGGAGTGATATTGGAATGAACGTACGATTTAGTACAATATAATGACGCCAGGCCAGCGTGATTATATTGACGTAAATCATGCAGAAATCCCAATGTTACTATATAAGGAATATGAAGCGATTCAAAGGAAATTTTGGTAGGAACCACTTGAGTATACGCATTACGGTCTGATAAAGGTAGGAATAACCACTTAGCCTAGGTACTGAAAGAGAAGGGCCTGGATTGCAGAATTGATAACCCGAAAATTTGTTATAGATATACACACCCTGGGCACTTAAGTAAAAAGTTCTCAAATAGGAAAAACTTTGGACTTACTTGCGGTAGAGCAATCGTTATCTCAGTTATGGAGACTCGCATGGATCCTGATTTTAGTTAGGGTGCATTTCTTCACAACGTTTATTGTCTCTGAGATGTTAATACTATAGTGATAGAAACCTTACATCTAAGAACTTTAGCGTTATGACTAGTAAGCCATTAACAACCATAAGAGTTAAGTATTCTATAGGACAAAGTAATGGTAATCTGGCAGAGATAGAGGAATGATTTAAGGTAGTATCTTATAATTAACAGGTGGGTCATTTGGAGATGACCTCATGCCGACGAAACTTGGAAGTTTTATAGTAGTAGTTGGAAAGGATTAGTTACCTGCTTGATGTTATTTGAGAAGGTTGATGGAATTTTTCGCGATAGTATAATAAGATTTAGTTGGAATGGACTTTAGGATTAACCTAATACTCATCAAGATAGGAAGCTTTGATGAAATAGTTGGAACATATTGGCTTTCAAGGATGAAAGCGTAAGTTATTTATAGTAAGAATATTATTCGTATACCTCGCGAGAATGGTGAGCCAGAAGCCATCTGGGTTACTTCAACAACCCGAGATCCCACAATGGAAATGGGAAGGGATGACGTTGGATTTCATCCTGAAGACTACCAAAAACAATAGGCAGTTATGACACCATCTGGGTTATCGTTGACCGCCTCACCAAATCTGATCACTTTCTAGCCAGGAAAGGAACCGATACAATGGACAAACCTGCACAACGATACATAAAGGAAAATGTATCCCGTCACTTCGGCAATTCAAATTCTATCTTAAGGACTGGCCAGGAATCTTATTTGATACTCATTCTTACGCGACTCTAAATCCTAACTTACTCCGAGAGATTTCTTATTTGATGATAATCGTACCATCATCCTTCTTACGTCAATATTAGTCGTACCAGTTCGAAATTTCTAAAATCAATGGGTAGTTAATTCCCATCCTCATACTCTCCCACTCGTATCTCACTTATAAGCAACAACTTCACACTTAAGCATTTTTGGTCAAAGGACTTATGTCCTACTAAAAGTCATCAACCACATTTAAATTCAATAGTTTTTATTACCTCAAATGTCACCCGAAATTTTCAAAAATCTTTTACTCGATCTTTTCCCAACTTGTAATCTCCGAAATATGAAAATTTGTTTGCCAAAATTTTACACACACTATTTTACTGTGCGATCCTCTCAAAGTTTTATAAAAATTTATTTTATTGCCATTCGTACAAATTTTAGAAACCGTATATGTTAAATAATTACTTATTTTGACTAGTACACATGAAATTTTACTTTCACTTTTACAAATCAAAGCTTTTATTCAAAAGATATTTTACCTTAAAATGGTACGTGTTGCACATAACCCTAGTTTGCTAAGAACTTCGTTTCTTTTCTTACATTGTCACCTTAAACGATTTTTATAAAATTTTCGTTGCTTGTCAATATAAAATTTTTCGTTGCTTATTCGTATCCAAGTCTTCATGGAGACTTTACAACCATCGAAACCGAGAGATTCATGGGTGTGTATGTGATGAAGGCACTTACTACCACGTCATGCAGAGCCTTCGGGCATCCATCAACACTTAAACCATTCAAAATTACTGCGTTACCCTAAGGATCTTATCCTTCACACCTGTCCGAGCGATGCTCTATCTTACACAACTCAAAGTCCTGACTTATTCCAAGGGATTCTCATCTAACGATATTAACATCATCAGTACTCCGACTTTAATATTGGCCATAACCTGTTTGGCATTTTTGCAAAGTCAAGAAACAATTAACATCTCATCCTCATGCTCTATCCTTCATACCTCACTTTTTAGCAACGGCTTCGCACGTGAACATTTTTGGGCCAAAGACTTAGGTCCTGATAATTTTCAAAACTACATTTAAGTCATTAGTTTTCATTACCTAGTAACATGTCAACCGATGATTCAAAGATTTTTTACTCGACCTTTTTCAACTCATAACCTCTGAAATACGAAAAACTATATTTATCAAAATATTTTGATTTTACACGTTGCTTATTTGTGCGGTCCGCACGAGATTATGGACAAATGAAAGTAATAAAATTTTTCGGTCACTTACGCGATTTATAAAATCATATATGTATATATATAATTAAGTTAACAAATTTACCCTTACTTATTTTGGTTAATACCTACTAAGTTATACCTTCAAATTATTTAACAATCGCTCCTTTAATGAGTTGTTTAACTTAAGTCAAATAGTTTTATGCAAAATGGTACACGTTGTACATATTTCTAAATTTACTAAGAACTTCGTTCCGTTTATGTTGTCACATCAAACGTTTAAAGGTTTTTCAAAACTTCCTTGGTTGATTTTAAAGGTTTTCGTATTAAGCTACACCATGTATGGATCACACTTCTTCTCGCCCTCCGTTAGGGATGCAACTTACTATTAAAATCCTTGTTAAAAACACTTGAGCCACTTTGAGTGGCAGATTTTTTTTAAAAAAAAAAAAGGAAAAAAAAATTTTAAGAAGTCTTTGCGCTCATGAAATGTTCCTCTTAAGGTTAGACTTGGCAAAAACGCAATGTAACGACCCGTCAAAATCGCTATTGACGCGGCACGTTAATCATTGATTCCACAGTGAGGTTTTGACCTCTATATGATACGTTTTGATAAAATATTGCATTCATTAAAATAAGTGACTTTCTAAACATAGAAAGTTATAAACATGTGGGCGAGTGCTTAGGTATAAGCAAAACCCCGAAATACATAAGTCTTTAATTTACAGGTTGACATCACAGTCCAATTATTTATTACACAACGCAGTTTTATTTTGAATGCAATAAACTTTGTACAAAGCATGAGAGACTCCATGCAGGCAACAAGCACATCACAGCGGAAGCATTCTAAGGACCTGAGAATAAAACATGCTAAAAAGTCAACACGAATGTTGGTGAGTTATTTGTTTAATTGCTCGAGTCATAAACATATATAAAGATAGACCACAAGATTTCATCAAAAGTTTATCAATAGATTCTACGTAACAGAGCACCCTGGTAACTAAACTTAACGCTATAGTGATAATTACCCCATTCGTTTTAATACACGCAAACCAACGTATCTTAAACTCAAATAACATACGTCCGTTAAAAGGCTAGCGCTCTAGCTCGGACGGGGATGTCAAGCCCTATGGATCCATATACAATTATTCGCGCCCACCAGTCCATATCCTATGTACTGGCAGCTACTAGTTACCAAAGCTAAGGGATTTTCGGTATAACTCAGTGTAGAATTTTGTATGTACTTGTGTCTTATTGCGTTTAAAATAAATTGCATGTATTCTCAGCCCAAAAATATTTAAAGCATTTAAAAAGGGAGACTATAACTCACAGTTCAATATTGAGACTCAATATTGTAGGCAAATTGCGTAGACGTAATGACGGTAGATGACTGTCTGGTTGGCCTTGGATTCAAGAACAATACCCCAAACAATACCCAATATTTCCTTAGCTTAAAGCGGTTTGAAACCCGAATTAAAACACCCTCGAATATACTTTATTATTATTAACTTAAATTAAAATTAAAATTATAATTATAAATTAAAATTTACGTACATAAATAATTATGAAGAATTTCGTCGAGCAAAACTGACATTTTATAGTACTTTTCGATTTACTGTAGCTCATGCGATCGCATGAGTTTTCAGTGTTTTTGCCATGCGATCGCATGGCCGCCTTTTCTGTTTTTGTTTGCTAGTTCGTCGACATCAAATAGTATTTTACTGTAGCAAATAGTGTTTTACTGTAGTAAATAGTGTTTACTGTAGCAAATAGTGTTTTACTGTAGCAATTCACTGTAGCAAAGTCGTTTTCACTGTAGCACTGTAGCAAAATACGGTTTCACTGTAGCAAATAGTGTTTTACTGTAGCAAATATATTTTTACTGTAGCAATTAATGTTTTACTGTAGGAAAGTCGTTTTTACTTGTACATCTTATAATATATATATATATATATATATATATATATATATATATATATATATATACATACATATATGTATATTTACATAATATTAAATCATAAAGAGAATTGGTTTAAATTAGTCGAAATTTTTCGGGTCATCACAGTACCTCCCCCTTAAAGAAAATTTCGTCCCGAAATTTTGAGTAGTACCTGTTTCATGAGCGATATCAGTGAACAAATGTGGATACTTTTGCTTCATCTGATCTTCACGTTCCCAAGTAAACTCGGGTCCTCGTCTTGCGTTCCAGCGAACCCTAACTATCGGTATTTTGCTTTGTTTTAATTGTTTGACCTCACGGTCCATGATTTCAACAGGTTCTTCGATAAAATGGAGTTTATCATTGATTCGTATTTCGTCAAGAGGAATTACGACATCCTCTTCAGCTAAACATTTCTTTAAATTTGACACATGAAATGTGTTGTGAACACTACTAAGTTCTTGCGGTAGCTTTAATCGATAAGCAACTGTTCCAATTCTTTCGATGATTTTAAAGGGTCCTACGTACCTAGGACTTAGCTTTCCTCGTTTACCGAATCGTACAACGCCTTTCCAGGGTGACACTTTCAACATGACTTTGTCGCCCACTTGAAATTCTAGCGGTTTTCTTCTTACATCAGCATAACTCTTTTGGCGACTCATGGCCGTTTTCAATCGCTGTTGTATTTGAATGATCTTTTCGGTGGTTTCGTGAATAATTTCTGGTCCAGTAAGTTGTCTTTCTCCTACTTCACTCCAACAGATAGGAGATCTGCACTTTCTACCGTAAAGTGCTTCAAATGGTGCTGCGTTGATGCTCGTATGATAGCTGTTATTGTATGAAAATTCTGCCAACGGTAAGTGTCGATCCCAACTGGTTCCAAAGTCAATCACGCATGCCCGTAACATGTCTTCCAATGTTTGTATTGTTCTTTCACTTTGACCATCTGTCTGTGGGTGATAAGCGGTGCTCATATCTAATCGAGTTCCCAATGCTTTTTGTAATGACTGCCAGAAACGTGATGTGAATCGGGTGTCGCGATCAGATATGATAGAGATGGGTACACCATGCCTGGAAACTACTTCCTTCAAATATAGGCGTGCTAATTTCTCCATACTGTCTGTCTCCTTTATTGGTAGAAAGTGAGCTGATTTAGTTAGACGATCAACTATCACCCAAATAGTATCATGACTACTTGCAGTCCTTGGCAATTTCGTAATGAAATCCATGGTTATTCTTTCCCATTTCCACTGCGGAATTTCTGGTTGTTGCAGTAATCCTGACGGCTTTTGGTGCTCAGCTTTGACCTTTGCACACGTTAAACATTTGCTTACATAAGTAGCAATTTCTGTTTTCATATTAGGCCACCAATAAAACTTCTTGAGATCGTGGTACATTTTTCCGTTTCCTGGGTGAATTGAGTACCTCGTTTTGTGTGCTTCATCCAGTACTAGTTGCCTTAGGTTACCATGTTTTGGTACCCATATCCTACCAGCAAAATACAGGGTTCCATCGGCTTTTTCTTCAAGTTGTTTTTCTAACCCTTTGCTTATTTCGCCTTTTTCGTTTTCTTCTTTTAAAGCCTCTAACTGTGCTGCTTGAATTTGCTTTGTGAGATCAGTACGAATTGTAATATTCAAAGCTCGGACCCTAAGAGGTTTTACTCTTTCTTTTCGACTTAGGGCATCAGCTACAACATTAGCCTTTCCGGGGTGGTAACGGATTTCACAATCGTAATCGTTTAACAACTCTACCCAGCGACGTTGTCTCATATTGAGTTGTTTTTGATCAAAAATATGCTGAAGACTCTTATGGTCGGTGTACACTGTACACTTGGTGCCATATAGATAGTGTCTCCATATTTTGAGTGCAAAAACTACAGCTCCAAGTTCCAAATCGTGTGTCGTATAGTTCTTTTCATGAATTTTTAGTTGTCGTGAGGCATATGCGATAACTTTTGTGCGTTGCATTAATACACATCCTAAACCTTGGCGCGAAGCGTCACAATAGATCACGAAATCATCATTTCCTTCTGGTAATGACAAAATGGGTGCAGACGTTAACTTCTTCTTTAATAACTGGAATGAGGATTCCTGTTCCGTGGACCAATCATACTTCTTTCCCTTTTGAGTCAATGCAGTTAAGGGTTTGGCGATTCTATAGAAATCTTGAATGAATCTTCGGTAGTAACCAGCAAGACCTAAGAATTGGCGAATTTGTGTTGGAGTCTTCGGGGTTTCCCATTTACTAATGGCTTCGATCTTGGCGGGGTCAACTTTAATTCCATGTTTACTGACAACATGGCCCAAAAATTGTACTTCTTGTAACCAGAAATCACACTTCGAAAATTTTGCGTACAATTCTTCTTTCTTGAGTATCTCTAGTACCAGTCTTAAGTGTTGCTCATGTTCTTCCTTGTTCTTAGAGTAAATCAATATGTCGTCGATAAAAACAATGACAAATTTGTCTAAATACGGTCTACAGATGCGATTCATTAGATCCATGAATACTGCTGGAGCATTAGTTAATCCAAAAGGCATGACTAGAAACTCATAGTGACCGTAACGGGTTCTGAACGCGGTTTTAGGAACATCTTCTTCCTTCACTCTCAGTTGATGATATCCGGAGCGTAGATCAATCTTAGAATAAACACTTGATCCTTGCAATTGATCAAACAAATCATCAATCCTCGGTAATGGGTACCGATTCTTGATCGTTAATTTGTTTAATTCTCTGTAATCTATGCACATTCTCATAGATCCATCCTTCTTCTTGACGAACAGAATAGGAGCACCCCAAGGTGAAAAACTAGGACGAATAAATCCACGGTCCGATAATTCTTGCAACTGGTCTTGTAATTCTTGCATTTCTGAAGGTGCAAGTCTATATGGAGATCGGGCTACAGGTGCAGCTCCTGGTATGAGATCAATCTGGAATTCTACACATCTGAGTGGAGGTAGCCCCGGTAATTCTTTTGGAAATACTCCGGGATATTCTCTTACAACCGGCATGTCATCAATGCTTCTTTCTTCAGTATCGATCTTCTTTACGTGTGCCAGAATAGCATAACAACCTTTTCTTATAAGTTTCTGGGCCTTCATGCAGCTGATAAAGTTCAGTTTTGAGTTGTTCTTCTCCCCATAAATCATTAATGACGTTTCATCCTTACGAGGGATGCGGATTGCTTTCTCAGCGCAAACAACTTCCGCTCTTGTTTTGGACATCCAGTCCATGCCAACGATTACATCAAAACTTCCTAATTCTACGGGTATCAAATCAATTTTGAAGGTTTCACCAGCGAGATTCATTTCGCAACCATGGCAAATTTTATCGGCTTTTATCAGTTTACCATTAGCTAATTCAATAGTATATTTATCGTCTAGAGGTAATGATGCACATTTTAGTTTAAAACTAAAGTCTTTACACATATAACTTCTATCAGCACCCGTATCAAACATAATAGAAGCTAGTTGATTATTAACGGTAAACGTACCCGTGACAAGATTAGGATCCTCACGTGCTTTACTGGCACTAACATTAAATGCCCTCCCACGTGCGGGTTCTTTGTTCTTCTCCTTATCAGGGCATTGATTTATAAAGTGACCAGACTTCCCGCATCCATAACATTTCTTGACATCGGTCGATTTTGTCTTTACTTCAGAAATGGTGGCATAACAATCTTTCGCCACATGTCCTTTCTTGTTGCACTTATCACAGACCACTTGGCAATAGCCTGCATGATGTGTGTAACATCTTTTGCAGAACGGATGAGGTCCCTTATATTTTGGACTTACAGTTGCCCCATCTTGTTTACCTTTAAAAGTTTCTTGTTTCTTCAGATGAGTACTTTTGCCCTTATAGTCTTCCCATTTCCTCTTTCCTTCAGTTGTCTTGACTTCGGTAATTGGTGCCTTAATCGAACTCTCTGTGATCTGGTCCATGAGTTGGTGTGCCATTGTCATGGCTTCCTGCATCGTATTTGGTTTGGACGATGTAACATTTCCTTTGATATTGATCGATAAACCGTCAATATACATTTCTATCTTTCGCTTCTCGTTTGGCACCAATTCGGGACACAACAAGGCTAGTTCCATGAAACGCTTTTCATAGTTATTGAGATTCGCGCCGACAACCTTCAGATTACGTAACTCAGATTCCATTTTTCTGATCTCGTTTCGAGGACAGTACTCCTCGATTAGCATCTTTTTCAGTTCTTCCCAAGAGATATCATATGCCGTATCTATTCCTTCTGCTTTAGCATAATTGTTCCACCAAGTAAGTGCACCATCTTGCAACGTGCACGAAGCATACTTTGACTTGTCTCCGTTCGCACAATTACTGATTTTGAAAACGGACTCCATCTTTTCAAACCATCGGGTTAGACCGACTGGTCCCTCGGTTCCACTAAACGTCTGTGGTTTGCATCCTTGAAAAGTTTTGTATGAGCATCCGTTTCGTGAGTTTGTGTTTACGGCTGCTGCTTTGGCTGCTGCTTCGGTTGTTGCTTTTGCTGCCTCGGCTGCAGCAATTCTTTCATTCACACGTTTCTCGACTAGTTGCTCAAACTCAGCATCCGACATTTGAGACATGTTTCTTCAATAAACACAACAGATATAATTTAATCATATAGAATATTATAGGTAAAATGAGTTGTCAATAGTTAATCGTAGCATATTAATAATATGAACCGATTATTATAAAAGCCTTTTCTTCTTATTAGCATTTTATAATTATTTCTAGGGTATTACCTACCCGTTAAGTTCATACATAATAGCTAGTACAAGGAATTAACTACTAAAATCCTAATAATATTCCACTATGAAAAATTATAGCGAGTTACTACATTATTATGTAATAATAATAATAAGTAGTAATAATACAAATAATCATTCCATGCATTTATTATTAATAAACCAAAATAATACAATACCATACAATACTGATATTTTACATATGCTTATTTTACATAACAAGATAGAGTATCACACATAAGCAATAAAATAGCGCATGAAAGATTTATGATTGCGAGGTCGTTCATTCAGAACTATCAGAAACTTCTTCCCATTTGGTTCTCTCTGCCAATTGTTTGTGTGCACATGGTCCGACAGACATTCTGGCAGTGTATTTTATTTTTAGTTGGGGTTTTGAGGTACCCGTTGCCTCAGTGGGTTTAATACAATAAGGGTAGTTACGGATCGAATGGTCCTGTTCTTTTTTAATAATTAAGGACATTTTATTATTGTGGTTGTTTTTATTATCTATTGCAAGTTGGAATTTCTCCTTAGTGATCTCTTTTATTTCATTAGCGAAATCCTCCTCCTTACTGATCTCGTCTGATGACGAACTGTCTGAGTCATGTGTAGGAGAATATGACGATGAACTGCAAGAATATGTACCGGTGGTCATGAACCGAAATCTGCCAGGCGTAATCGGCACAACCCGCCCGTCGGCGGTATATCTGGACCAATGTCCATATTTGTTTAAAAATGGACGATCCTCTTTTACTACAGGGATCATGGGTCCATGCCAACGATACTGTGGCTCCGGAAAACTAAAGCTGGGTGGAGCTGGAACCTCCTCTGGGTTTACCGGGAGTTGAGATTCCCCTGCTAACACAATTTCTTCTTTAATAGGTATTTGAACGCCCTTTTCAGTTGTGGATAGAATAGATTCAGTGTCCGATTCCGAGTCGTACAAAATGATAGGATTAGAAGAAGTCATCTATCATATAATTGAAACAACAATTACGTTAGCATATAAATATATTACATATAATGTTTTTGACCAAATGATAAGCAAAAATCAGTAAAAACAAATATGGTCATAGTCCAGACTCACTAATGCATCCTAACAATTACCAGTTAAACACACTAATGTAATTTCTGGTTCCCTATGACCTCAAGCTCGGATACCAACTGTAACGACCCGTCAAAATCGCTATTGACGCGGCACGTTAATCATTGATTCCACAGTGAGGTTTTGACCTCTATATGATACGTTTTGATAAAATATTGCATTCATTAAAATAAGTGACTTTCTAAACATAGAAAGTTATAAACATGTGGGCGAGTGCTTAGGTATAAGCAAAACCCCGAAATACATAAGTCTTTAATTTACAGGTTGACATCACAGTCCAATTATTTATTACACAACGCAGTTTTATTTTGAATGCAATAAACTTTGTACAAAGCATGAGAGACTCCATGCAGGCAACAAGCACATCACAGCGGAAGCATTCTAAGGACCTGAGAATAAAACATGCTAAAAAGTCAACACGAATGTTGGTGAGTTATTTGTTTAATTGCTCGAGTCATAAACATATATAAAGATAGATCACAAGATTTCATCAAAAGTTTATCAATAGATTCTACGTAACAGAGCACCCTGGTAACTAAACTTAACGCTATAGTGATAATTACCCCATTCGTTTTAATACACGCAAACCAACGTATCTTAAACTCAAATAACATACGTCCGTTAAAAGGCTAGCGCTCTAGCTCGGACGGGGATGTCAAGCCCTATGGATCCATATACAATTATTCGCGCCCACCAGTCCATATCCTATGTACTGGCAGCTACTAGTTACCAAAGCTAAGGGATTTTCGGTATAACTCAGTGTAGAATTTTGTATGTACTTGTGTCTTATTGCGTTTAAAATAAATTGCATGTATTCTCAGCCCAAAAATATTTAAAGCATTTAAAAAGGGAGACTATAACTCACAGTTCAATATTGAGACTCAATATTGTAGGCAAATTGCGTAGACGTAATGACGGTAGATGACTGTCTGGTTGGCCTTGGATTCAAGAACAATACCCCAAACAATACCCAATATTTCCTTAGCTTAAAGCGGTTTGAAACCCGAATTAAAACACCCTCGAATATACTTTATTGTTATTAACTTAAATTAAAATTATAATTATAATTATAAATTAAAATTTACGTACATAAATAATTATGAAGAATTTCGTCGAGCAAAACTGACATTTTATAGTACTTTTCGATTTACTGTAGCTCATGCGATCGCATGAGTTTTCAGTGTTTTTGCCATGCGATCGCATGGCCGCCTTTTCTGTTTTTGTTTGCTAGTTCGTCGACATCAAATAGTATTTTACTGTAGCAAATAGTGTTTTACTGTAGCAAATAGTGTTTACTGTAGCAAATAGTGTTTTACTGTAGCAAATCACTGTAGCAAAGTCGTTTTCACCGTAGCACTGTAGCAAAATACGGTTTCACTGTAGCAAATAGTGTTTTACTGTAGCAAATAGATTTTTACTGTAGCAATTAATGTTTTACTGTAGGAAAGTCGTTTTTACTTGTACATCTTATAATATATATATATATATATATATATATATATATATATATATATATATATATATATATATATATATATATATACATATATGTATATTTACATAATATTAAATCATAAAGAGAATTGGTTTAAATTAGTCGAAATTTTTCGGGTCATCACACGCAAGCTGATAAATCAGTCTTCTGATGTACACTCAGTGTTTACCCGATTGTAGGAAAGGAACTAGTTAGGTTTCTACTCCCAATATTTCACGGCTAATCTCAACACCCTCGTAAACGTCATCTCTAGGATTCATTATGTTGAGGTACAGGAAATCATTGTTGGAGATTCTCTTAACTTGGAGTAAATCATTCTTTATGACCAGGAGTTCACGTATCTTCTCATCCGCGCATCCCCTTAAGTATAAGGATAAATTCAGAACGAACTGTTCGGAGAATTCACTCTCGTTCAAGGACCACACCTTTCGTGCGATTTTCTTTCGGAAATGTAACATAAGATACCTTAAGAATCTATGAATCTTGTTATCCTCTTGGAAGGGACTGCTTAAAACGTCTGTAACACGGATATGGTTACTCCACACATTCCTTCCTTCGCCAGTTGCAACTATATGTTGTTCTAGTTAATGTTAACCCTAACCCCAACATGTAACTGAAAGGAAAAAGTTACATTATGGAACTGTTCACCTGTAGTATGGTAAACTAAGGTGATATACTTCATTGTTCGTTCAGACCGTCCTGAAGACACTATAGATAATTATGGCTTGCATTTCAAATAAGTCCGATTAGTCACTTTCAGCTAAAAATTTCAATTCATTTAGTCAAATGAAACGTTCTTAAATATCGGGTTCTGTATGCCTATGGTCTCCCTCCGAAATTTAGGGGTTAGTGAAATCCTCGGCCAACACCATCTATACATCAAATTGCATAGTTGTGATCACCATGTTTTCTATTCCACCTGTCAGCTTTATATTGCGACATAAACGCTCGATGTTTTAAATGAGTTTGGTAACATTCATGATGCATTTCATGCATCCAGCTTACTGAAAATGCCTGTAAGGCTAAAAACATCAAATTTCCTTTGTGGGTATATGTGTTCGGATGACATATTCATGATAGCAAGAAACGAAATCAACTTGTTGATCTCTTAGGACAAGGGACTTACTTAATGGCATATACCTATTCTTACTTTTATACGCCCAAGTACCTTTCGAGGTAAATAACTCACTTTTGAGCCCACGAGTCTCACGGAACCTTGATACGCTACTTCTTATTTAAATACGGTACCATTTGTAGTCACTCCTTAAATTTCGGGACGAAATTTCCATTAACAGGTGGGTAATGTAACGACCCGACTTTTTCGACTAGCTTTTATGCTTTGTATTTTTGCGAAACTGCGTATTTGTGCGTACTGTGTTACTTTATTACTCCGAAACCTTGGCATACGTGTTTTATATTCATATATACTTTAAAACGTGCCTTGGTGTATGTAGAATGTTTAACTTGTCCATCGGATGCTTTATAACCGTTAGTGTTACTTGCCGTTACGAATAAACCGCGGACTGCGCGCACGTTTGACTTTTGTCGGAATCGGGGCTTTTGGACTGCGAAATATTAATTATTATTTTATAATAATAATTACTTGGGCCTTTGGATGCTTAATTTTATTTATTTAATTGCTAAAGCCCAATAGTTAGTCTTGTTGGACTTTCTACCTTGTTGGGCTTAAGCCCACCCTACTCTAGCTAGTGACCCAATTAATTAGCCCAAGCATAATTAATAGTGGCCCATAATAATAAATAAATAATAAATAAATTAATTAGTGAGTCATACTAGCATAATAGATAAGGTTTATTTAATTGTCACATGAGATTCTAGCAAAAGGACACACTTTAGACACCATTAGCCAAAAAGTAAAGTTTTGTCTCCCCCTCCCCTCCCTCAAAAGTTCGGCCACCAAGGAGGCCTCATGGCCACCTCATCAATCCATGTGAATCTCTAATGCTTATAAATACTAGCCTTTAGTCTCTCATTCCAACACTTGATCATTTTGATTTTTCACACACTTGTTCTTTCTTTCCTTCCATACTTGTAAGTTTTCTTTTTCTTCCTCTTTTCCTTCAATATTTTCATGTATCATCATCATTCATCTATGGAGATCAAGTTCCTTTTAGCTTGATCTTACTTATATCTTGTTGATTCAAGCATGAATCTTTCAAGAACAACAAAGATTCAAGCTTTCTAGCTTGAATCTTCATATCTTTTGTAGATCTACTTCTTTTATACTTTAATCTTTCTATTTTGTAATAAAGATTCAAACTTTTGTTTGTAATCTTCATGCAGCTTCAAGATCCCAGCTTTATGCTTCAAGATCTTCAAGAACAAACAAGATGCAAGCTTTCTATCTTGAATCTTCATATCTTTTTGTTAGATCTAAGTTCTTTTTGCTTTGATCTTGTTATTTTGTTAAAAAGATTCAAACTTGTGTTTGTTATCTTCATATATCTTAAAGATCCAAGCTTTATGCTTCAAGATCTTCAAGAACATCAAAGGTTCAAGCTTTCTAGCTTTGCAACCTTGTAACTTGTGTGAAATGGATCCAAGCTCTCTAGCTTAGGGTTCCATCACCTCTCTAGACTTGGATTGTGCTTATACTTGTTGAATTAATGTAAAGTTTGTAACTTTAGTTGTTATTGTGAATTGAAATTGTGTTAAGACTAAGGATATGATGTAACCTTGGTTCATCATCCATCTAAGACTCATGAATGAGTTGTGTTCTCACTTGGTCTTAACATATTGTGTATTGATGTTGAATCTTGGTCAAAAGTGATGCTAAACCATCAACGAGTTGTACACTTGAAGCTACAAACATCAAGGATGAGAACCGTGATGAGCATCAAGCACCAAGAACCCCACCGGAGCACTTACCTACTGTTTTTCGTATCTGATCAGGCCACCTGGGCTACTGGAAAGTTTATTTTCAGTTAGTTCGGTTCAAGTAGATGATTTTCCGTTTAGGCCTCGTCTTAATCCGAGTTACGGTTTAGGATTTATGGCCCTCCGAGAGTCACTACACCCTATTAACGTTGTGCTGAAATTTCTGACCTACTCGCACTTAAACCGTTGCCACGGTCAAACGAAGACGATTTAGGTTCTGAAAATTGGTCAGCTGTTAGGGGACTTACATACGGAGCCATAGCCACTGACTCTGCATCTTTTTGATTTACGTAGAGTTCGTAGCAGCTGATCGAAGTCAGCCTATTGTTTCGATCTCTATTCTTGTCGAACTTACTTAGCTTTTATGATGATGAATGATGATGATGATGCCACTTAAACTTATTTTATGCACTATTAGAATTTATAAAGACAACCTACTAACCTAGTAACCCTTGATTTAGGTTGACGACCTTTCGGACCGACTTACTACTTGCGTACTTTCATTACCAACTTTACCGCTTTTATCACTGTGAGTTATAGTATCCCTTTTTACCACTTTTACTATTTTTGGGACTGAGAATACATGCGCTTTTTACGTTTTACATACTAGGCACGAGTACTTAAACTTTATATGTGTGTGGGTTATATAACGGCATAAACATTCCCTTTAGCACGGTAACGTTTAGTCATTGGTTTTTGAACCGGTGAACGCGAATCTTAGATATGGATCCATAGGGTTTGACATCCCCACTCGGGCTAATCGCGCTAGCATTTAACGGGTGTTTAATACTTCGTGAGTTATAAACGTTAAGTCTAGTTACCGGGTGCCCACGGTTATACATATACTTTATCTTACTGATTTGAATTACTGATTTGAAACGCTTGTTTGATGTAGTGACCCGAACTTTTCCATGTTTATATATATTAATTGAGATTGATGTTTACATGATTAAATGTTTCCAACATGTTAAGCAATCAAACTTGTTAAGACTTGATTAATTGAAATAGGTTTCATATAGACAATTGACCACCCAAGTTGACCGGTGATTCACGAACGTTAAAACTTGTAAAAAAACTATATGATGACATATATATGGTTATATATATAGTTAACATGATATTATGATAAGTAAACATATCATTAATTATATTAACAATGAACTACATATGTAAAAACAAGACTACTAACTTAATGATTTTGAAACGAGACATATATGTAACGTTTATCGTTGTAACGACATTTAATGTATATATATCATATTAAGAGATATTCGTACATCATAATATCATGATAATATAATAATTTAAAATCTCTTTTGTTATTATAAACATTGGGTTAACAACATTTAACAAGATCGTTAACCTAAAGGTTTCAAAACAACACTTACATGTAACGACTAACGATGACTTAACGACTCAGTTAAAATGTATATACATGTAGTGTTTTAATATGTATTTATACACTTTTGAAAGACTTCAATACACTTATCAAAATACTTCTACTTAACAAAAATGCTTACAATTACATTCTCGTTCAGTTTCATCAACAATTCTACTCGTATGCACCCGTATTCGTACTCGTACAATACACAGCTTTTAGATGTATGTACTATTGGTATATACACTCCAATGATCAGCTCTTAGCAGCCCATGTGAGTCACCTAACACATGTGGGAACCATCATTTGGCAACTAGCATGAAATATCTCATAAGATTACAAAAATATGAGTAATCATTCATGACTTATTTACATGAAAACAAAATTACATATCCTTTATATCTAATCCATACACCAACGACCAAAAACACCTACAAACACTTTCATTCTTCAATTTTCTTCATCTAATTGAATTCTCTCAAGTTCTATCTTCAAGTTCTAAGTGTTCTTCATAAATTCCAAAAGTTCTAGTTTCATAAAATCAAGAATACTTTCAAGTTTGCTAGCTCACTTCCAATCTTGTAAGGTGATCATCCAACCTCAAGAAATCTTTGTTTCTTACAGTAGGTTATCATTCTAATACAAGGTAATAATCATATTCAAACTTTGGTTCAATTTCTATAACTATAACAATCTTATTTCAAGTGATGATCTTACTTGAACTTGTTTTCGTGTCATGATTTTGCTTCAAGAACTTTGAGCCATCCAAGGATCCATTGAAGCTAGATCCATTTTTCTCTTTTCCAGTAGGTTCATCCAAGGAACTTAAGGTAGTAATGATGTTCATAACATCATTCGATTCATACATATAAAGCTATCTTATTCGAAGGTTTAAACTTGTAATTACTAGAACATAGTTTAGTTAATTCTAAACTTGTTCGCAAACAAAAGTTAATCCTTCTAACTTGACTTTTAAAATCAACTAAACACATGTTCTATATCTATATGATATGCTAACTTAATGATTTAAAACCTGGAAACACGAAAAACACCGTAAAACCGGATTTACGCCGTCGTAGTAACACCGCGGGCTGTTTTGGGTTAGTTAATTAAAAACTATGATAAACTTTGATTTAAAAGTTGTTATTCTGAGAAAATGATTTTTATTATGAACATGAAACTATATCCAAAAATTATGGTTAAACTCAAAGTGGAAGTATATTTTCTAAAATGGTCATCTAGACGTCGTTCTTTCGACTGAAATGACTAGCTTTACAAAAACGATTTGTAACTTATTTTTCCGACTAGAAACCTATACTTTTTTTGTTTAGATTCATAAAATAGAGTTCAATATGAAACCATAGCAATTTGATTCACTCAAAACGGATTTAAAATGAAGAAGTTATGGGTAAAACAAGATTGGATAATTTTTCTCATTTTAGCTACGTGAAAATTGGTAACAAATCTATTCCAACCATAACTTAATCAACTTGTATTATATATTATGTAATCTTGAGATACCATAGACACGTATACAATGTTTCGACCTATCATGTCGACACATCTATATATATTTCGGAACAACCATAGACACTCTATATGTGAATGTTGGAGTTAGCTATACAGGGTTGAGGTTGATTCCAAAATATATATAGTTTGAGTTGTGATCAATACTGAGATACGTATACACTGGGTCGTGGATTGATTCAAGATAATATTTATCGATTTATTTCTGTACATCTAACTGTGGACAACTAGTTGTAGGTTACTAACGAGGACAGCTGACTTAATAAACTTAAAACATCAAAATATATTAAAAGTGTTGTAAATATATTTTGAACATACTTTGATATATATGTATATATTGTTATAGGTTCGTGAATCAACCAGTGGCCAAGTCTTACTTCCCGACGAAGTAAAAATCTGTGAAAGTGAGTTATAGTCCCACTTTTAAAATCTAATATTTTTGGGATGAGAATACATGCAGGTTTTATAAATGATTTACAAAATAGACACAAGTACGTAAAACTACATTCTATGGTTGAATTATCGAAATCGAATATGCCCCTTTTTATTAAGTCTGGTAATCTAAGAATTAGGGAACAGACACCCTAATTGACGCGAATCCTAAAGATAGATCTATTGGGCCTAACAAACCCCATCCAAAGTACCGGATGCTTTAGTACTTCGAAATTTATATCATATCCGAAGGGTGTCCCGGAATGATGGGGATATTCTTATATATGCATCTTGTTATTGTCGGTTACCAGGTGTTCACCATATGAATGATTTTTATCTCTATGTATGGGATGTGTATTGAAATATGAAATCTTGTGGTCTATTGTTACGATTTGATATATATAGGTTAAACCTATAACTCACCAACATTTTTGTTGACGTTTTAAGCATGTTTATTCTCAGGTGATTATTAAGAGCTTCCGCTGTCGCATACTTAAATAAGGACAAGATTTGGAGTCCATGCTTGTATGATATTGTGTAAAAACTGCATTCAAGAAACTTATTTTGTTGTAACATATTTGTATTGTAAACCATTATGTAATGGTCGTGTGTAAACAGGATATTTTAGATTATCATTATTTGATAATCTACGTAAAGCTTTTTAAACCTTTATTGATGAAATAAAGGTTATGGTTTGTTTAAAAATGAATGCAGTCTTTGAAAAACGTCTCATATAGAGGTCAAAACCTCGCAACGAAATCAATTAATATGGAACGTTTTTAATCAATAAGAACGGGACATTTCAGTTGGTATCCGAGCGTTGGTCTTAGAGAACCAGAAAATTTGCATTAGTGTGTCTTATCGAGTTTGTTAGGATGCATTAGTGAGTCTGGACTTCGACCGTGTTTTCTTTAAAAATGATTGCTTAACATTTTTGTTGGAAACTATATATTTTTAACATATGAATATTATGTGATATATTAATCTCTTAACGTGTTTGATATTATGTGATAGATGTCTACCTCTAGAACAAGTCCCATTGACTCACCTAATAATAATGAAGAGTCAAATGTAAATTGGAATGATTTGTGGACTGATTCACAAGTTCCCGAAGAGGAACCGGAAGAAGAGTCGGAACCGGAAGAAGAATCGGAACCGGAAGAAGAATCGGAACCGGATGAAGAAATAGAACCGGTGGGGGAAATAATAAAACGGTTAAGTAAAAGAAAATCCTCAACCAACCGACCAAAGTTAATTATGGTCAATGGTGTTTCCGCCAAGGAAGCAAAATATTGGGAGGATTACCAATTCTCCGATGAATCGGATTCCGACGAGAATTCCGATGATGTTATAGAAATTACCCCAACTGAATTTAAAAAGGCAAAAGAAAATAATAAGGGAAAGGGCATAAAAATAGAGAAATCTAATTCCAACCCCGATGAACTTTATATGTATCGTCAACCCCCGAAGTCCTTAAGTTGTAACAATGACCCGGGAACCTCTAAACCACCAGGTTTTTCTAAACCAATGTGGACAACGACGGCTCGTATTAGGGGAACATCATATATCCCTAGAAACTTGGCAAAACGAACCAAAACCGAAGAAGAAGAAATGAGCGAGTCGGAATAAGATAGTTGTATTCGTGTGGTGTAATATATGGAATATTGTGTTCTTATGCTTTATGATATATGTAAAAATTGCTTGTATTAATAAGTATTTTTTTTTATGAATCTAACTCTTGTCTATTTTACAGTTTAAAAACACAAAATGGATAGACAACCCAATATTTTAAGAGACCTACCCGGAGACATGATTGATGAAATCTTGTCTAAAGTCGGCCAGAATTCTTCGGCACAACTATTTAAGGCGAGATCAGTTTGTAAGACATTCGAAGAACGTTCCAAGAATGTCTTGGTTTATAAGAGACTTTCGTTTGAAAGATGGGGGATATCACATTGGGAAACCCATAAGTTACGATGTGTTTACTTTGACGCATATATTGCGGGGAACCCAAATGCTATTTTACGCAACGGGTTAAGAAATTATTTTGACTCAATATATCCGAATATTGGACTTCGTGATTTAGAAAAAGCGGCTAACATGCAACATAAAGAAGCATGTTATGCTTACGGATTAGTAATGTTCGCTTCTCACCAAAGTGAGAACAAGAACATCGGGCTACAACTATTAAACAAAACGTTTCCACAAGTGACGGAGTCGGTAATTGGGGTAAGAAATGAGGTTTTTAGATTATTACGGGACTGTTGGACATTACGTAACCCTCGTCCCTTTGATGACGTTACAACACGCTGTCTTATCAACGGCCATAACGGTTATGTTGCACAAGACCAAGGATGGGAAGTAGTCCTAGTAAAACCAGAATGCATGACTTGTTTCTGGACGTATGAATTACGTGTCTTTATTGCCTTTGCTGAACGACTTGTGTACTAGCTAGAATTGTCTTCACAACTATCTTGTATCAAAGTTATTGTGTGCTATATTTCATGCTTTATGTAAAATAAGCGGTATTGTAAGTTTGTAAAATATTGTATAAAATTTTGAACGCGAAATATTATTATAATCAGTTTTTCATATAGAATTGTAGTAGTTGAATTGTATATTAGCTACTAAGTATGAACTTAACGGGTAGGTACTACCCGAATTTAAACTTATAAAACGCTAATATGAAGAAAAAGCTTTTATAAATGAGTTCATATTATGCTACGAAATACTATTAACTACTCTTAATATTCTGTATGATTAACTTGTTCCATTTAACTATTTTGAAGGAAATGGCACCGACTACTCGACACACCGTGAATATGAATGAAGAGGAATTCCGTACTTTTCTAGCTTCAAACATAGCCGCAGTACAGGCTGCGCTACATACCAACAATAACCTTGGATCTAGCAGTACAGGAAATCGTGTAGGATGCACCTACAAAGAATTCACTGCCTGCAAACCTTTGGAATTTGATGGAACCGAAGGACCGATCGGATTGAAACGGTGGACCGAGAAGGTTGAATCGGTGTTTGCCATAAGTAAGTGTACTGAAGAGGACAAAGTGAAGTACGCTACGCATACCTTCACAGGTTCTGCGTTAACATGGTGGAATACCTATCTAGAGCAAGTGGGACAAGATGATGCGTACGCACTACCGTGGTCAGCATTCAAGCACTTGATGAACGAGAAGTACCGTCCCAGAACCGAGGTCAATAAGCTCAAGACAGAACTTAGAGGGTTACGAACCCAAGGATTTGATATTACCACGTACGAAAGACGATTCACAGAATTGTGCCTATTGTGTCCGGGAGCATTCGAAGATGAGGAAGAGAAGATCGACGCGTTTGTGAAAGGATTACCGGAAAGAATCCAAGAAGATATAAGTTCACATGAGCCCGCCTCCATACAACAGGCATGTAGAATGGCTCACAAACTAGTGAACCAGATTGAAGAAAGAATTAAAGAACAGACTGCTGAAGAGGCCAATGTGAAGCAAGTCAAAAGAAAGTGGGAGGAAAATGGTGATAAGAATCACCAATACAACAACAACAGCAATTACAACAATAATCGCAACAATTATCCCAACAATCGCAACATCAATCGCAACTACAACAAACGGCCCAACAACAACAACAACAACAACAACAACAACAACAACAGCAACTACAACAATCATCCCAACAACAATAATAACCGCAACAACAACAACAATCAGAAGCAACTATGCCAAAGGTGTGAAAAGAATCACTCGGGGTTCTGCACCAAATTTTGCAACAAGTGTAAAAGAAATGGTCATAGCGCGGCGAAGTGTGAGGTCTACGGACCAGGGGTTAATAGAACGAAAGGAACAAATGGTGTCGGAACGAGTAATGGCGGAGCAAGTAGTGTCGGAGCAAGTTATGCCAATGTAGTTTGTTATAAATGTGGAAAACCAGGCCACATTATTAGAAATTGCCCGAACCAGGAGAACACGAATGGACAAGGCCGTGGAAGAGTTTTCAATATTAATGCGGTAGAGGCACAGGAAGACCCGGAGCTTGTTACGGGTACGTTTCTTATTGACAATAAATCTGCTTACGTTTTATTTGATTCGGGTGCGGATAGAAGCTATATGAGTAGAGATTTTTGTGCTAAATTAAGTTGTCCATTGACGCCTTTGGATAGTAAATTTTTACTCGAATTAGCAAATGGTAAATTAATTTCAGCAGATAATATATGTCGGAATCGAGAAATTAAACTGGTTAGCGAAACATTTAAGATTGATTTGATACCAGTAGAGTTAGGGAGTTTTGATGTGATAATCGGTATGGACTGGTTGAAAGAAGTGAAAGCGGAGATCGTTTGTTACAAAAATGCAATTCGCATTATACGAGAAAAAGGAAAACCCTTAATGGTGTACGGAGAAAAGGGCAACACGAAGCTACATCTTATTAGTAATTTGAAGGCACAAAAACTAATAAGAAAAGGTTGCTATGCTGTTCTAGCACACGTCGAGAAAGTACAAACTGAAGAAAAGAGCATCAATGATGTTCCCATTGCAAAAGAATTTCCCGATGTATTTCCGAAAGAATTACCGGGATTACCCCCACATCGATCCGTTGAATTTCAAATAGATCTTGTACCAGGAGCTGCACCAATAGCTCGTGCTCCTTACAGACTCGCACCCTGCGAGATGAAAGAACTGCAAAGCCAATTACAAGAACTTTTAGAGCGTGGTTTCATTCGACCAAGCACATCACCGTGGGGAGCTCCTGTTTTGTTTGTCAAGAAGAAAGATGGTACATTCAGGTTGTGTATCGACTACCGAGAGTTGAACAAACTTACCATCAAGAACCGCTACCCACTACCGAGAATCGACGACTTATTTGATCAACTACAAGGCTCGTCTGTTTATTCAAAGATTGACTTACGTTCCGGGTATCATCAAATGCGGGTGAAAGAAGATGATATTCCAAAGACTGCTTTCAGAACACGTTACGGTCATTACGAGTTTATGGTCATGCCGTTTGGTTTAACTAATGCACCAGCTGTGTTCATGGACCTTATGAACCGAGTGTGTGGACCATACCTTGACAAGTTTGTCATTGTTTTCATTGATGACATACTTATTTACTCAAAGAATGACCAAGAACACGGTGAACATTTGAGAAAGGTGTTAGAAGTATTGAGGAAGGAAGAATTGTACGCTAAGTTTTCAAAGTGTGCATTTTGGTTGGAAGAAGTTCAATTCCTCGGTCACATAGTGAACAAAGAAGGTATTAAGGTGGATCCGGCAAAGATAGAAACTGTTGAAAAGTGGGAAACCCCGAAAACTCCGAAACACATACGCCAGTTTTTAGGACTAGCTGGTTACTACAGAAGGTTCATCCAAGACTTTTCCAGAATAGCAAAACCCTTGACTGCATTAACGCATAAAGGGAAGAAATTTGAATGGAATGATGAACAAGAGAAAGCGTTTCAGTTATTGAAGAAAAAGCTAACTACGGCACCTATATTGTCATTGCCTGAAGGGAATGATGATTTTGTGATTTATTGTGACGCATCAAAGCAAGGTCTCGGTTGTGTATTAATGCAACGAACGAAGGTGATTGCTTATGCGTCTAGACAATTGAAGATTCACGAACAAAATTATACGACGCATGATTTGGAATTAGGCGCGGTTGTTTTTGCATTAAAGACTTGGAGGCACTACTTATATGGGGTCAAAAGTATTATATATACCGACCACAAAAGTCTTCAACACATATTTAATCAGAAACAACTGAATATGAGGCAGCGTAGGTGGATTGAATTATTGAATGATTACGATTTTGAGATTCGTTACCACCCGGGGAAGGCAAATGTGGTAGCCGATGCCTTGAGCAGGAAGGATAGAGAACCCATTCGAGTAAAATCTATGAATATAATGATTCATAATAACATTACTACTCAAATAAAGGAGGCGCAACAAGGAGTTTTAAAAGAGGGAAATTTAAAGGATGAAATACCCAAAGGATCGGAGAAGCATCTTAATATTCGGGAAGACGGAACCCGGTATAGGGCTGAAAGGATTTGGGTACCAAAATTTGGAGATATGAGAGAAATGGTACTTAGAGAAGCTCATAAAACCAGATACTCAATACATCCTGGAACGGGGAAGATGTACAAGGATCTCAAGAAACATTTTTGGTGGCCGGGTATGAAAGCCGATGTTGCTAAATACGTAGGAGAATGTTTGACGTGTTCTAAGGTCAAAGCTGAGCATCAGAAACCATCAGGTCTACTTCAACAACCCGAAATCCCGGAATGGAAATGGGAAAACATTACCATGGATTTCATCACTAAATTGCCAAGGACTGCAAGTGGTTTTGATACTATTTGGGTAATAGTTGATCGTCTCACCAAATCAGCACACTTCCTACCAATAAGAGAAGATGACAAGATGGAGAAGTTAGCACGAATGTATTTGAAGGAAGTCGTCTCCAGACATGGAATACCAATCTCTATTATCTCTGATAGGGATGGCAGATTTATTTCAAGATTCTGGCAGACATTACAGCAAGCATTAGGAACTCGTCTTGACATGAGTACTGCCTATCATCCACAAACTGATGGGCAGAGCGAAAGGACGATACAAACGCTTGAAGACATGCTACGAGCATGTGTTATTGATTTCGGAAACAGTTGGGATCGACATCTACCGTTAGCAGAATTTTCCTACAACAACAGCTACCATTCAAGCATTGAGATGGCGCCGTTTGAAGCACTTTATGGTAGAAAGTGCAGGTCTCCGATTTGTTGGAGTGAGGTGGGGGATAGACAGATTACGGGTCCGGAGATTATACAAGAAACTACCGAGAAGATCATCCAAATTCAACAACGGTTGAAAACCGCCCAAAGTCGACAAAAGAGCTACGCTGACATTAAAAGAAAAGATATAGAATTTGAAATTGGAGAGATGGTCATGCTTAAAGTTTCACCTTGGAAAGGCGTTGTTCGATTTGGTAAACGAGGGAAATTAAATCCAAGGTATATTGGACCATTCAAGATTATTGATCGTGTCGGACCAGTAGCTTACCGACTTGAGTTACCTCAACAACTCGCGGCTGTACATAACACTTTCCACGTCTCGAATTTGAAGAAATGTTTTGCTAAAGAAGATCTCACTATTCCGTTAGATGAAATCCAAATCAACGAAAAAACTCCAATTCATCGAAGAACCCGTCGAAATAATGGATCGTGAGGTTAAAAGACTTAAGAAAAACAAGATACCAATTGTTAAGGTTCGATGGAATGCTCGTAGAGGACCTGAGTTCACCTGGGAGCGTGAAGATCAGATGAAGAAGAAATACCCGCATCTATTTCCAGAAGATTCGTCAACACCTTCAACAGCTTAAAATTTCGGGACGAAATTTATTTAACGGGTAGGTACTGTAGTGACCCGAACTTTTCCATGTTTATATATATTAATTGAGATTGATGTTTACATGATTAAATGTTTCCAACATGTTAAGCAATCAAACTTGTTAAGACTTGATTAATTGAAATAGGTTTCATATAGACAATTGACCACCCAAGTTGACCGGTGATTCACGAACGTTAAAACTTGTAAAAAAACTATATGATGACATATATATGGTTATATATATAGTTAACATGATATTATGATAAGTAAACATATCATTAATTATATTAACAATGAACTACATATGTAAAAACAAGACTACTAACTTAATGATTTTGAAACGAGACATATATGTAACGTTTATCGTTGTAACGACATTTAATGTATATATATATCATATTAAGAGATATTCGTACATCATAATATCATGATAATATAATAATTTAAAATCTCTTTTGTTATTATAAACATTGGGTTAACAACATTTAACAAGATCGTTAACCTAAAGGTTTCAAAACAACACTTACATGTAACGACTAACGATGACTTAACGACTCAGTTAAAATGTATATACATGTAGTGTTTTAATATGTATTTATACACTTTTGAAAGACTTCAATACACTTATCAAAATACTTCTACTTAACAAAAATGCTTACAATTACATTCTCGTTCAGTTTCATCAACAATTCTACTCGTATGCACCCGTATTCGTACTCGTACAATACACAGCTTTTAGATGTATGTACTATTGGTATATACACTCCAATGATCAGCTCTTAGCAGCCCATGTGAGTCACCTAACACATGTGGGAACCATCATTTGGCAACTAGCATGAAATATCTCATAAGATTACAAAAATATGAGTAATCATTCATGACTTATTTACATGAAAACAAAATTACATATCCTTTATATCTAATCCATACACCAACGACCAAAAACACCTACAAACACTTTCATTCTTCAATTTTCTTCATCTAATTGAATTCTCTCAAGTTCTATCTTCAAGTTCTAAGTGTTCTTCATAAATTCCAAAAGTTCTAGTTTCATAAAATCAAGAATACTTTCAAGTTTGCTAGCTCACTTCCAATCTTGTAAGGTGATCATCCAACCTCAAGAAATCTTTGTTTCTTACAGTAGGTTATCATTCTAATACAAGGTAATAATCATATTCAAACTTTGGTTCAATTTCTATAACTATAACAATCTTATTTCAAGTGATGATCTTACTTGAACTTGTTTTCGTGTCATGATTTTGCTTCAAGAACTTTGAGCCATCCAAGGATCCATTGAAGCTAGATCCATTTTTCTCTTTTCCAGTAGGTTCATCCAAGGAACTTAAGGTAGTAATGATGTTCATAACATCATTCGATTCATACATATAAAGCTATCTTATTCGAAGGTTTAAACTTGTAATTACTAGAACATAGTTTAGTTAATTCTAAACTTGTTCGCAAACAAAAGTTAATCCTTCTAACTTGACTTTTAAAATCAACTAAACACATGTTCTATATCTATATGATATGCTAACTTAATGATTTAAAACCTGGAAACACGAAAAACACCGTAAAACCGGATTTACGCCGTCGTAGTAACACCGCGGGCTGTTTTGGGTTAGTTAATTAAAAACTATGATAAACTTTGATTTAAAAGTTGTTATTCTGAGAAAATGATTTTTATTATGAACATGAAACTATATCCAAAAATTATGGTTAAACTCAAAGTGGAAGTATATTTTCTAAAATGGTCATCTAGACGTCGTTCTTTCGACTGAAATGACTAGCTTTACAAAAACGATTTGTAACTTATTTTTCCGACTAGAAACCTATACTTTTTTTGTTTAGATTCATAAAATAGAGTTCAATATGAAACCATAGCAATTTGATTCACTCAAAACGGATTTAAAATGAAGAAGTTATGGGTAAAACAAGATTGGATAATTTTTCTCATTTTAGCTACGTGAAAATTGGTAACAAATCTATTCCAACCATAACTTAATCAACTTGTATTATATATTATGTAATCTTGAGATACCATAGACACGTATACAATGTTTCGACCTATCATGTCGACACATCTATATATATTTCGGAACAACCATAGACACTCTATATGTGAATGTTGGAGTTAGCTATACAGGGTTGAGGTTGATTCCAAAATATATATAGTTTGAGTTGTGATCAATACTGAGATACGTATACACTGGGTCGTGGATTGATTCAAGATAATATTTATCGATTTATTTCTGTACATCTAACTGTGGACAACTAGTTGTAGGTTACTAACGAGGACAGCTGACTTAATAAACTTAAAACATCAAAATATATTAAAAGTGTTGTAAATATATTTTGAACATACTTTGATATATATGTATATATTGTTATAGGTTCGTGAATCAACCAGTGGCCAAGTCTTACTTCCCGACGAAGTAAAAATCTGTGAAAGTGAGTTATAGTCCCACTTTTAAAATCTAATATTTTTGGGATGAGAATACATGCAGGTTTTATAAATGATTTACAAAATAGACACAAGTACGTAAAACTACATTCTATGGTTGAATTATCGAAATCGAATATGCCCCTTTTTATTAAGTCTGGTAATCTAAGAATTAGGGAACAGACACCCTAATTGACGCGAATCCTAAAGATAGATCTATTGGGCCTAACAAACCCCATCCAAAGTACCGGATGCTTTAGTACTTCGAAATTTATATCATATCCGAAGGGTGTCCCGGAATGATGGGGATATTCTTATATATGCATCTTGTTATTGTCGGTTACCAGGTGTTCACCATATGAATGATTTTTATCTCTATGTATGGGATGTGTATTGAAATATGAAATCTTGTGGTCTATTGTTACGATTTGATATATATAGGTTAAACCTATAACTCACCAACATTTTTGTTGACGTTTTAAGCATGTTTATTCTCAGGTGATTATTAAGAGCTTCCGCTGTCGCATACTTAAATAAGGACAAGATTTGGAGTCCATGCTTGTATGATATTGTGTAAAAACTGCATTCAAGAAACTTATTTTGTTGTAACATATTTGTATTGTAAACCATTATGTAATGGTCGTGTGTAAACAGGATATTTTAGATTATCATTATTTGATAATCTACGTAAAGCTTTTTAAACCTTTATTGATGAAATAAAGGTTATGGTTTGTTTAAAAATGAATGCAGTCTTTGAAAAACGTCTCATATAGAGGTCAAAACCTCGCAACGAAATCAATTAATATGGAACGTTTTTAATCAATAAGAACGGGACATTTCATTTGAAGCACTGAAATCTCGTGGCCTACATTACATTACTGATTACAAACAAACTATAGCTCACCAACATTCGTGTTGACTTTTTTAAGCATGTATTTTTCAGGTGCTTAGACGTTGTTGCTTCAACTGTTAGACTTGCTGTTATAGACTTGCTGTTATGGACCTGCTGTATTAGATTTCCACAGCATTACTTAGAGATGTCTCAAGCATGGAACTTTTATTTTGCATTCGTGACTTACGTTATTTTAAAACAATGGCTTTGTAATGACCTTTGTACCATGTACTCATGTTAATGTTTTCTAGTCATCTTTTGTAAAACGCTATCTTTTTACGAATGCAAACTGGTTTTCAAACAGCATATAGTGTTTGACCTTGTAATGATCCTGTTGCCGATGATCCGTACACGATGGTTTTGTACGGGGCGTCACAGAGTCAACACCAGTAAATCCCGATCATCACAAATCGCAACCTAACATACCCATTTTGCGAAAACGTAAAAGCTTGATCAACATCAGAAAATTTTGTTCATGGAAATTTGTTTCCATTTTTACAAATCAATGGGGGGCAATATTGCAAATTCTTTTACATCAAATCTTAAGGGTTTTGGTTTAGTTGTATCGAGATAACTACGTAAGTTTATAATCGTGAGGTCAAGTCCCGTGATAAAGTATATATGTAATCGAGTGTATAGAGTGTATGTTTCGGATTCAAAAAAAAAAAAGAAAAAAATAATAACAATCATCATTATCATTATCATTACACATATTAATAATAATAATAATAACTAGAATAATATATACTAATTATATATTTTATTGGTTTTTGATAGACTATTACTGTATTATAATAAAAGTATAGATATAAATATAAAGGGGATGATTCTCACACACTGTTTTTTGATCCTCACACACCCTTTTACCCTATTATTAGGGAGGAGTTCAAGTAAATTGGTGTGTGAGGATCAAAAAACAGTGTGTGAGAATCATGCCCCAAATATAAAGATGTAAGAGAGGTCTTATAATGTTGGTAATAAAATAATGGATACTATTTGAAACACCACATTCCCTCCGTCCATAACGGCCTCTTTTAATCTTGTCATTATTCACTTGTACCTTCCCTCCGGCAACATTCTACCGGCACCGGAGCTCTTTCCGATTACAACTTTCTCATATACATTTTCGTTCATTAGATACATATTTTCATCCATTACAATTTTTTTTTTTACGGCCAAAGAATCACTTTTATAAAAACAAAACGATCCATTACATTACTTACATTATCATTATAACTCCCATAACAACAAAGAGATGTACGAAATGGTTTCGAATATTTTCATCGGATAATTCAAATTCAGATATAATCATCGTTTGATGGTTTTTCAAGTGGTTCATGTATGGCGGGATTCGCTCTGCCCAATCATCCATCTACACACGCAACAAACGAAAGCAATGTCGATTTATCATGGCTACCCAATTTTAATGACAACAATAATGATTCTTATAATTCCTCTCATCAGATTGAACAAAATGATTTCGACGATTCTTGGCTTCCTAATTATAACGACACCAATAAAAAAATTTCAGCAACTTCCTCAAAATTTTCAAATAATTCAAATCGTCCACATAAAACAAAGAATCGTTCAGACGATTATTCATGGTTGCCACCCTCCCCAAATGTGAAAATTCAAAGTAAAATCAAGCCTCAAAATCAGACCAAGAATAACAATTGTGTCCACAATGAAGATAAAAAGGACAACAACAATGACAAATTAAGGAATAACGAAAATTTGGGACGTGCTAATGATGTTTTGAACGCGGAAGCAGAATTTTCAAGACCTCAACGACAAGTTTCGTTAACTGAATCAGAATGCTCGGTGGAAACCGATAGTTTAGGCGGGGTGTCAATCCTCCTTAGAAAATGGAAGGACCAGTTGGACGAAACAAAGAACTCGGATACAAAACCTATATCAAAATATCCCTCTAGAAGCAAATCGGGCTCGATTTGTGCATCACCAATTGCAACGGATCAAGATTCATCCATTGAAACGGAATCATCCAAAACCAGCCCTTCAAAAGCACTTTCATGTGTGGTTCCATCACGGGGACCGAACGATGTAGAAAAGGAGAAGATTCAGGTGAGTGAAATAATCTATAAGTTGTCAAAGGAACAGGTCGAATTGGCTGCAAGAAACACGAATGTAATAATAGAGAATAAATGCGTTTCTCCTGTTATTGGGAAGAAACGTTTGATACGCGGTCGCCAAGCTTATATGGATTTCCTTATACTAATGGAACGGGATAAAAGGCGGGAGCTCGAAATCTTGACTCAGCGAAAACCAGTCTCAAAGTTCCCAAACCGAGGACGTATTCAAGTACTCATCATTCATCTCTTTCGCAGTAGTAATTTCTTACTTTTATGTAACACAGATGCTTATTATTTTTTTTATTGTTTTTAGGCAATGCTTCGTGTTAGATTGATAAGGCTTGGTGTTGAGACTAAAACAGAACCGAAGAGTCATAAGCGTAGCGTCTCAAAAACAATGAAAACAATATGGTAAGCTCTGCTTGAAGTTACTTTTATATGAAAGTCAACGTTATAAATGTAACGTTGACTTGCAATCTTTGATGGTGTGCAGGGATAAATTTAGCACTGGAGTTAAACAAGGCTCAGGTGCATCAAGAAAAGTAAACACCATTAATGAGGAAGGGACAAAGAATCAAACAAGTCCTAAATATTCTGTTGGCTGCTTTCCGTTTATAGAAGCGGAAGTGACCACCAACGCGCAAGAACCAAAATCAACAACTGCGTGTTGTCAATCAGAACACTTAGCCAAAGACCATCACGAAAAAACTGAATCAACTACGGATGAAGGCCAAAATGTCGATAGTTCAAATCAGTCAGTCCAAACAGATGAAAAAGATCAGTTCCATTCAGAAAAAGTGGTTTCGAGTGAAATCGATGAAAAAAGTTTGGATGAATCTATGCAATTACAAAGTGATAATGTGCTCGAAAACTATAATGATTGGAATGGTGAATATTCACAGTCGCAGAGTGAGTGGGAAGAAGAAGAAGATTTTTACTATAGTCATGATTGGATTAGCGAGATCGCTCGTCCGAAAAGTGATTGGGAATATATGAGACAAAATCGATACCAAGAGATGCTTCATCTTTACTCGTACAATCGAGACCTTCACGAACTTTTGGAAAGGTAACTAATTTATAATTTGGGTGTTAATCTAATATTACAACGCTAATGGTGAGTATTAATACCTAATATGTTATGTTATATCTTGTTACAGAAGAAGTGTTTCGATTTTTCTTTTGAGTGATCAACGAAACAAGTTAGATCAGTTAATGGTGAGTCGGACACAAGGAATTTTACAAAAAGATGAGGTGTCTGCAACTGCAACTGAATTGAGGAAAGAAAAAGATATCGAAGATGATGTCAGCAGAAGCGAGAGACAATGTACTGAATGTAACGATTTTATTGATCAACCGTCATGCTCGTCCACATCAGCAGAAACAAAGTCAGGGCGTCATCCTGATACAATCTATGAATGTGATCAAATCACATCACAATCTCCATTTCTGTCTCAATCTCTTTGGCATAAGCTGCGTAACAACAATTCACAACCATCTTCAATTGTGAGTTGTTCGTTATATTCTTTTGCTGTAAAAGCTTATATAATATAATATCATATAATATAATGTTTTCGGTTCTTAATGTTGAGATTTGTAACAGGAATTGGAACTAATATATGATTTGAGAGGATATGTGGAACAACTTCATCAAGAAATCATGGAACTAAGAAAATCAGTAACCACGATGAAGATGCAACAGTCGGGTGAGTCTACTTAGCACTACATAGATAACTAGAGGTGGCAAAATGGGCGGGTTGAGTAGCAAATAATTAATTAACTTTTATGGTTATTAATGAGTATAGTTGAAAAGAAGACAAGTGAGCCAATCTGCACAAAAGGTAACTGTCGTGTATGTCATACAACGCAAGCTGATTCTTTTCTATACAGGTACTACTACTACATTAATATTGGTATCTAGTATCTTTATGAAATTTATATCATGTTTAAGACGATGTGTGGTTGCGTTTCAGATGCGGACATATGTGCACTTGTTATAATTGCGGTCTAGAGTTACAATGTAATAGTGGGAAATGTCCGATCTGCGAGGCTTCTATCGTCGATGTTGTGAGAGCACATGGTTATGATGAATAAAGTCATTTTGAAGATTTTGAGTTGCAAATGTACTAATGGGTTGAATTCATGTCGTTTTTATACCTGAGTTTCAATGTATTTGACAAGATCAAGATTGTTTTGTATATGGAAGTCATTGCACACCAACAAAAATGTTATGTATTCAAAATTAGAAAATGTATATATATTTCTGGTATAATTAACTACAGCCAAATAAACATTTACTGTTGGGGATACATGAACTCAGTTTTGGAATAAGAAAGAGAGTTGTTCTTGATTGAGGGGACAATTTAAGTACCTGCAATTATCATCGGACTTGGTATTCGATCCGTTGACAATGTCATCTAAATCCATGTAAGTCTGATCCACTTAAAATATTGAAAACTTTTGGAAATTAAAAAACCTACTCATAACTTGGTCTAATTTGGTGATTCTTTCTTTGAACAGAACCCTAATTTAGGGTTCTCTTTTTTTGGGAATGTAACACTCTCAGATCGGGCATAGATATAAGATGACCGTTTTGCCCTTAAGCATAATTGTGTGGCTAATTATGCTTTTATTTTAATTGAATATTTTATGTTATTTTATTATTTGATTAAGACCAGTTTGTGACAAAGGTCACAGAACATGTTTGTTTATTTAATTTAGACTCTGTTAGGGTTGTCAAATTAAGTGCGAAAGATATCAGATAACTGGTAAATACCCGTGTGATATGTATGGGATTTTAACCCAAAATAAGTGTATTGTGCAGCTTTCACTATCATTTTCTCCATTTCTCTCTAGAATATTCACCAAACACCCCGTACTCTCGTCTTCCTCACCATCTCAAACCCTAAAACCATTTGATCTCGAATTGAAGCTTAATTTTAGTGTCAAATCGTTCCTTGTGTTGTTGTGATTCTAACAAGGTAAGATTTATATGATTTTGTGATCAAATCAGTGTCAAAATGGGTGTTTTAGTTAAGTTTATAATAAGTGGGTTTGATGTCAAAATTGGTACAATTTGTTGTTGTTTGTGCTTAAAATTTGTGGGTTTAAGTTCCAAAAGGTTTTGTGCAAAAGGTGTAATCATTTTCAGGGTCAAAAATGAGTCCAAAATCGAGATTTGGTGAATTGGGGGAGAAACCCGTAACTTTTGCAGCATCAGCTGCTGAAGAACACACTCGGCCGACTGTCTTTGACAATCGACCGAGTGACTCTGACGATCGACCGGTTGAGTGACACACTCGACCGAGTGTGTCTGGTGTCTGACCTGATGATTTATTTTAGTCAGTCGACCGAGTGAGAAGACACTCGACCGAGTGTGTGGACACAGTCGGTCAAGTCAATGGACCAAATGTCCGTGTGAGCAGAATATTTTACTAAGTTTTGATGTCTAGCCGTTTTGCTGCCCGCGTGTCTTATGATAATCAGAATGTAAATTCTGAAAATGCATAAGTGTTGAGTAGACATTTAGTGACACTTTTGTTACTGATTTGCTGTATTATGATGTCTTGTGCTAACAGACAGAAGCTAACTTGATTTGCCTTATGCTCAGGTGATAAGGACAAAGAAGCAACTCAGTGACAGATTATCTGAGCTAGTGCTGGTATTCGGTGAGTAAGTCTATCTCCGGATAGAGTATTAAGTAGCTGACACGCTACTTGTTCAAACTCTTTATTATTATGTTTATGTGCAGTATGATTGCCATGTATAGTTAGATATCGGCATGCTAGTTAGGACAATTGCATGATTGATTATCTGTGATCTTATGTGTGCACTGTTAGTTAGACACTAACCGAGGTGGCAAGGTCGGAAACCCACCGAGGTGGCAAGGTAAGGTTTGTGTGAGGTCGACCGTGGTAGCCTGGTCGGGTCATGATGTTACTGATTGTTCGGTATAGCATAGAAGGACGCATGTGTTGCGTCTGGACAGTTATGCAGTGGATTCAGTAAAGCGGACTATCGGTAGACTATAGCCTGATCAGCTAAGTCGTATGCTCGTACAAGCCGCCGATCCTCATATTGTCAGTTATTGTTATATGCTAGTTCATGACGTGAGCAAGACTGTAAACTCAAAGAAGCTCGGGATAAGGTTGCTGAGCTTGAATTAGCAAGACAGTCGGGTAATGAAGATACACCACCGGGTTTTACCACAGCTCAGTTGCACACCATACCGCAAATACACCAGAACTAGTACCAATACCCATTACAGAATCAATTCCCTCAGCACGTCATGCCACCACAGATTCACTACCAGTATCAAAATCCAATGATGATGAACCAAGTTCAGCCACCCATATATCAACAATCATTTCCACAATAGCAATTCCAACAACAATACCAGCCACCAAAAAGATGTACCTTTAAACAATTCAGGGATTGTGGACCGTCTCCATACTTAGGAAGTTCTGACCCAACCACGACTCTCAATTGGTTAAGGGAGGCTGAAAAGGCATTCGAGGCATGTCAGTGTGAGCTAGAACTGAAGGTGACTTATACGAGCATGTTGTTGAAAGATAGAGCAATGGTGTGGTGGGATTCTGTGATAGCTAGTGTCCCTCCAGAACAGGTTAGATGTAAGACCCGAATAATTATTGTACAAAGGTATAAATAGGGTACATAAAGTGTGGAAGGCTGTGTGTAATTAAACAGGGATCAGAGCCTGTTCAGACCCTGGTGTGCGCCGCGCAGGGTTAAGGGTGCGCGTGGCGCACTTCTCCAGCTGGCAAATTTTGTTTCTTTTAATTGGATATCTTAGAAGGGCTTTTTGGTAAATTCACTTGGGGACGAGGTAAAGGCCACAAGATCAGTTGATGGAGTGTCATAACTCCATTTCAACCACCTTCATCTTTCTACTTCAAGTTTAGAGTGAGAAACCCTTTTAAGAGAGAGAAAGCTCAAATCAAGAAGGAAGAAGTTAACTTCGGGCTAAATCGCGTGTATTAAAGTTATTCATCTAGTCACTAGCTACATTGTGGTTGTGGTGGTAAGTTCTAATCTTGATTTCCCTAGTTAATTTGTTTAAGGGTTAGGGTTTTGGGTTAGTGATGAACATGAAACCCATTGTTGGTGATTTTGGGGGTTTTTAGGTAAGAGTGAGTCACGAGGACTCAAGAATGACTAACCTAGGGTTTCACAGTAATAAATGGTGTTAATGAGTCTTAAATGGTTAGTTAATCACTAGCTCACTTGTGTTGTTAGTGAAAAGTGTTTTTGGGGTTCATGGTTGACTTAAAATGGGTCAAATGGGTAAGTTTGACCTAGCGGGACAAATTGGGTATGAAAACACCCTAGATATGTATTGATGGGAGTCTTAGAACCTTAATCACTAGCTTTTAGTGATTAGTTGTGGATTTTGACCTTGATTGGGTGATTCTAGTGCAAATGGGTCATGAATACCCTTTTGGGTCATAAATGCACTAGAAAGGCTAGTTGGTGGATAGTCCAGCTTGTTATGTGAATTAATTGGGCATTAATTGTATTAGGTGACTCGCCTTGAAGGTTATAAATTATTGTTGGAAGTCTCACTAAGACGATAAGGTGAGTGGAATAATTATACGTGTATATATATAATGTATTTATTTGTGGGGCGGGGGTAGGGCAGGATATGAGTTATCTAAACTGCCCAAGAGTTAGTGTTATATGCGTTGTACACTAACGATTGCTATGAATGGATATGTGTTATCCACACCACCCAAGAGTTAGTGATATATGTCATTGTATACTAACGGTTACTATGAATGGATATGTGTTGTCCATACCACCCAAGGGTTAGTGATATATTCGTTGTACACTAACGGTTGTTATGAACACCGATGGGAAATTCGAAATACCATTCCCTTGTACTATTGGTTAACCATGGTTACGTGTTGTAGTGTAGCATATTATATTATTTGAGTTATATGTGCTATTGTTGTGCTAGCTTGTGGTCTTGAAGATTTTAGTGTTATACTTTGCGATGGTATGCTATATAAATTGCTAGCGTGTATGAGGTATTTGTGTAAGTACTTGCAAGTAGGTATATTATATATGTATATGTATAATTATTGCATTCACTAAGCGTTAGCTTACCCTCTCATTGTTTACCTTTTTAGGCTCCGGCGTGGACAAGCGCAAAGGTATCCGTTTGGATTAGTAGTGGCTCTCGAGGGTTTAGCTTTTGGAAGTTCGACCAAGATATGGGTAGTTTAACCCCAAACACCATGCTCTAAGTGTCGTTTGGAAATTAAACTTTTGTGGTCGAAACTTGTATTTTTTGTACTTAAGGGTAATTTGGGCATATGTGGGCCCGGTGTCGTAAAACTTGTATTATTATTGGAACGTGTTAGTTTTACCTATTATAATATGTTGTGAAAAGCGTTTCGTCTAAAAGTGCCGGGAAGTGGGAGATCTTTAAGCAAAAATTGAAAAATTCGGACAGAAGCTGTCCAGCAGTCTGCGCACCGCGCACAGACTGGGTTGCGCGCCGCACACTCAGTCTGGGCAGGAGTGTTTTAAAAAAAATTTTTATGTTGCATTTTCGGTTGGATAACGGGTTGGGTCGTTACAAGTGGTATCAGAGCATGGTCTAAGGGATTTCGGTGACTTGAGATAGACGCTTAGACTTAGACTTTTGTGTTGTTATGTTATATGCGGGACTTGTAGGACTACGGGTCGGTACGGGTTTTGGTTAGTGCATTGGTGAATATGTAGACTAACTATGCTATGTTATGATGTCACTAATCATGCGTTATTGTTTTGAACACCGAGCAAGATGGTTGTGGTACGTTTGAGCATGGCACGACATGCGAGCGTAATAGTGATTCGCGACCACTATTATGGTTGCAAGTCAAGTCAAGCAAGGACGTGCGACAAGTATTAAGCGAGGTGTGGTGTGCGTGCGGTGATATGTATATGTATTTATATATACGTATTGTTCTATTGATGATGTCTAATCCGTTTAAATTCTTAGAATGAAGACGAGAAATGGAACGGAGACAAGTAACGGTGGTGGTCCCTCACACGTGGAAGAAGATGAAATGACTACCAAAATAGAGGCCGCTCTAGAAAAATATGTCTCAATTTTCTCTCGAAAGGTTAAGCAAATACTCGAAGAGTCAGTTTCGAAGCATATAGTCGATTTGATTCGAGAACAAATGGCCGATGCCGTGAAAGAAGAAGTTGAAAGGAGGTTTTCTAGACCTCAAAATGGGGGTGAGATGGTGTTTAGCTACAAAAACTTTATGGAAACTAAGCCTCCTCTCTTTTACGGGATCCCGACCCCATGAAAAGTACGGCTTGGATATCCGATGTTGAAGGTTGTTTTCGTACTAGCGAGTGCCCACCCGAAAAGAAGACAAGGATTGCCACTAGTTTGTTGAGGGGCAATGCTAAAGATTGGCTTGATGGTAAAATTGACATGGTGGGTGAAGCGGCTTTCGTAGGGTTGTCTTGGGAGGAGTTCAAGAAGGAGTTTTTCCTTGAGTATCATACGCAAGCGGATCTTTCTAAATTGCGCAACGAGTTAAGAAACATGCGTAAAGGGTCTTTGGACCTAAACACTCTTAAAACCAACTTTCTCGTCAAAGCGCGTTTTTGCCCCGAGTATGTGGGGAATGACCAATTGTTGATGGAAGATTTTCATGCGACCCTTAGAGATGATTTGAAGGGTAAGATTAGTATTGGTCATGTTGAGACTTTTGCTAAGCTCTTGGCGGTGGCGAAAGGGTTTGAAGCGCAAACTCCGAATCCGGTTGGTTATGGGTCAAGTAAAAGAAAATTTGAAGCTTCTAGTTATTCGAACAAGAAGAGTAGAGGTGCATCCGAAAGTGTTGGTAGTGCGAAGAAAGGTATCTCCGGTGGGCACATGGCCACATGCTACAATTGTGGGCAAAAAGGTCACATCTCTCGTGATTGCCCAAAAAGGCGTATTAATATAGTCACGTGTTTTAATTGTCAAAAAGAAGGGCACCGAAATTCGGAGTGCCCCGATATCCGAAATGATCAAGTTAAGAGGTTAGAGAAGGCGGCGGGTATGGCTAGGGGATGAAATTATTTGATGACTAATGATGAAGCCAAACAATCCAACGAAGTTGTCTCAGGTACTTTCGTGGTTATTCTAATCCTTCAAGGATACTATTTGATAGCGGTGCAAATTTATCGTTTGTGACTCCACGATTTGTGTCTAAGCTTGATAAACCGCTAGCAAAGTTAAGTCATTCGGTAGAAGTCAAAATAGTGAATGGTAAGACGGTGCTAGGGGTTGATGTTTATAAAGATTGTAATGTTGTGTTTGGTGCCGAAACCTTTAAAATTGATCTCATCCCGATGACTTTGGGTGAGTTTGATATCGTCATTGGTATGGATTGGCTCGATCGTTATAGAGCCGATATTGCATGCCATGAAAAGTCTATTCGTGTGAAGACCCCAAGTGGGGGAGAATTAATTATTCATGGCGAGAAACGGAGAAGACTTGTGTCATTATGCACTTATGCACGGGCACGTCGTTTTCTTAATAGTGGTGGCATGGCTTTTCTTGCCCATGTAGTTGATACTTGTGAAGAGCAACCATCCATTCGTGAAATTCCGGTGGTTAATGAATTTGAGGACGTTTTTCCGGATGAGTTACCGGGGGTTCCGGCGGAAAGACAAGTTGAATTTCACATTGAGTTGGTTCCGGGGGTTACTCCCATTGCTAAAACTCCTTATCGTTTAGCACCAACAGAGATGCAAGAGTTGTTAAATCAAACCCAAGAGTTGCTTGAAAAGGGTTTTATCCGATCGAGTGCTTCGCCATGGGGCGCTCCGGTTTTATTCGTGAAGAAGAAGGATGGTAGTATGCGGATGTGCATCGATTATCGGGAGTTGAACAAAGTGACGATCAAGAATCGTTATCCATTTCCTAGGATCGATGATTTGTTTGACCAACTTCAAGGTGCGACTTACTTTTCTAAAATTGACTTACGGTCCGGCTATCATCAAATGCGGGTCCGTGAGGAAGATATTGAGAAGATGGCCTTTCGAACTCGTTACGGGCATTTTGAATTTGTAGTTATGCCTTTTGGTCTCACGAATGCACCGGTAGCATTCATGGATCTTATGAACCGAGTGTGCCAACCTATGTTGGACAAGTCGGTAATTGTGTTCATTGACGACATTTTTGTCTATTCTAAGAGTATGAAGGAACATGAACACCATTTGCGCGAAGTGTTGAAGACGTTACGGAAGGAGAATTTGTATGCTAAATTCTCAAAATGTGAATTTTGGCTAAGGGAAGTGCAATTCCTTGGCCATATTGTGAATAAGGAAGGGATTCAAGTAGATCTGGGGAAGATAGAGACGGTAAAGAGTTGGGAACAACTGACCTAGGGTTATTATCGTCGATTTATCCAAGACTTTTCTAAAATTGCCTCTCCGTTGACAAAGTTGACAAGGAAGAATACGAGATTCAGTTGGGAGAACGAGCAAGAAATTGCTTTTCAATTGTTAAAAGAGAAATTGTGTCAAACTCCGGTCTTAGTGTTACCGAAAGGTGTAGAAGATATGACGATGTATTGTGATGCCTCATTAAATGGGCTCGGGTGTGTTCTAATGCAACGGGGTAAAGTCATCGCTTATGCCTCTCGATAATTGAAGGAACACGAAAAGAGATACCCGACTCATGATCTTGAATTGGCGGTAGTGGTACATGCGTTGAAAATTTGGCGCCACTACTTGTATGGTGTCAAGTGTACGATTTATTCTGATCACAAGAGTTTGAAACATCTTTTTGATCAACGGGATTTGAGGTATCGCCAGCGTAGATGGATGGATGTGGTGAAAGATTATGATTGTGAGATACTTTACCATCCGAGTAAGGCGAATGTGGTCGCAGACGCATTGAGTCGAAAGAGTCAACATCCGGCGATACGATTAGGATCGTTACGCATGCTAATTACTAACGATTTTCTTGTTAAGCTCGGTGAGATTCAAATTGAAGCTTTTGTTAACGAATCGTGGGGCAAATGGAGTCTATTCAATTAGGCCCTCATGGGTTGTTATTGTTGGTTAAGAATTCAATTAAAATATTCAAAAGTTAATCACTTTGTTTTGATGATGACATAAAAGAGATAAGTGCTTAATCATATGTAAGACGACATAAGTTCATAAGCCTACACTATCTCTAGCAAAAGACCAATACATAAATAATTAACTTGGTAAAACTGCTATGCGGCTGCACCACGGTCGACCGCGGATTTGACCGTAGATGTCCTGTTCCAACGGCTGCACCATTTTACAAAACTGTTGATCTACGGTCAACCTCACGGCCGACCGTGGATCGACCGCAGTTTTCTCTGTAACTAAATTCACCCACTTTAAGATAGACCACTTTGAGGCATATATAATTTACAAAACCTTTTTAAACAAACTTATAATAGTTGCCTTCTTTGATATCAAAAGAGTTTTGAACCAAAAGATGTTAATCTTGATTAATCACACCTAATGACACCTTAATGACAATTTAACTTGAAATAAGATTAAACACACAAGTGTTATATTTTTTTTTACTATTACATAATGTTATTTAAACATACTAATAATGGTCATTAAAGTCTCAATTAAAGAGGTGCTCTCCCATTAGTTTTAAGTACCATTGTATGTATGTAAATGTAATTAGTTCAAGCTAGTCAAGGTTGTAACAAGGATCATTAAGTTCTAACTAGATTCAAACTAGTTCATTTGAGATGTAACAATGTTCCAAAGAGCAAGATACTTTCATCAAAGAAAATACAAGTTGGTGAAGACATGGGTATGAGGTTTGGAATGTAGTGATGTATCTTTGTGATTGGTGCAACTAGTCAAAGTGTTCTCAAACTAGTTCAATGGAGTTGTAACAAGGTTCCAATGGGCAAGATACTTCCATCAAAGATGAACACAAGGGTTTAAAGATTTGGAGAATGAAGTTTGGATGCTAGTGGTTTGTCAAGGGACAAAAATGTGCATTTACCTTATTAGGAAATCAATGAGAATGGTTAAGGACATTGGACTTTCCTCTTTAACTAGCACATGTCAACCTCCATGCATATGTCCAAGATCAAAGGGGTAATGGAGGTAACTTCTAGGTGAATTAAGCATATTTGAAGGCTCTATATTGGGTAAAGAAGCCAAAAATTTAAAGAAAAAGGAACTCCAACGGATATGTTGAAATACTGACAGAAGTTGTACGGTCACCTGCAAGGTCGACCGTGCTTCGACCGCAGTTTTGTCAGTCAATTTTTTCTTGGAATATAAATACACCTCTTTACCAAACTAGAAGACCACCTCTTTCCAACATTCTTTCAAAGTCATATCTACTGATCTCCCAAGCCTTAAGCACATATCAACGGAGGGATTATAAGAGAGAAAGAAAGATTCTACTTACACTAAGTAGAATTAAAATGTAAACTTTGTACTCATCATTTGTATCTTTAAGTTTACTTTGTAAGACACTTCCTTAGGGGTCAAGGAAGTTAAATAGTTCTTATGATAGGAAACACCATCTTGCTTAATGATTCAACTTCCTTAAAGGGATCTAGGAAGTTGATCAATTCCATTGGGAATTAAGTTGGTGTGACCTATTGAAGAACTATGAGTGATTGTAAGCTTAGCTATAAGTTTAATTGTGAGCTATCTTCTTAAAGGGATCTAGAAGGTAGTTGTGATTTCACTAGACTAGAGCATTAGGATCTTGTGGTAAGAGCATTTGGTGTTTATGAATTCTTCAAAGGGACGTAGGAGTTCATAAGTAGCGGCTTATCGAGGAGCTAGTGTTGTATCCGGACACTCCACCGAGTTTGGGGTATCATAGTGAAGAAAACTCTCAATTCGTAGAATTGGGGAGTGGATTAAGGTGGATTAGTTAACATCCACCCGAACCACTATAAATCCCTGTGTTTGTGCACATACATTCTTTACATACTTGCATTAACAAACACAAACGCTTTCACGCTTAAAACTTATGTTTTGATTGTTAAAGATTTAGAAAAAGTTTTATGAAACCACTAAGTAACTATTCACCCCCTAGTTACTTAAAATTGGTATCAGAGCGGTTGCTCGAATCTTTGCTCTAAAAACATTTTTGCTTGAGTCAAAAATTCATCTTGTGCAAAAACTCGAGTCAAAGATCTTGGAACTAAACTCTACTTGTTTGGAGAACGCAAAAGAGATCTTGGAAGAGTTAGTCTTGAATCACGATGAAAATTTACATATGAGAAGCAACTTCAAGACACTTGCGTGATGTGGAGTCAAGGATCGAACCCGAATGCTCAAACTTACATCCATTACTATGAGGAAAAATACCACCATTCACATGGTGAGGTAAGTTTGTTTATTTGTAGTCTATTTAATATTTGTATACTCTAAATGTTATGATAATTAACAAAACAATGATTGAAAGAAAAGCTTGAACAAAGAAACATTTTTTTAAAACTAAGTTAATCTTTGAAAAATAAAGTATGTAAAGGAAAATGTAGGGTTGGGTCAAAATCACAACTATAGTGTACACAATAGAAGCACATTGAAACTTGCCATGAAACTTAGGTCAATACAATGTATGTGATAATTGAAATTACTTGTGCCTTGATGTAGTGACCCGAACTTTTCCATGTTTATATATATTAATTGAGATTGATATTTACATGACTAAATGTTTCCAACGTGTTAAGCAATCAAACTTGTTAAGACTTGATTAAATGAAATAAGTTTCATATAGACAATTGATCACCCAAGTTGACCGGCGATTCACGAACGTTACAAAATTGTAAAAACTACATGTTGTGGTATATATAGACATATATATATATGGTTGACATGAGATTATGATGAGTAAGTATCTCACTAAGTATATTAACAATGTGTGATATACATAAGAAATGAGATTACTAAGTTAAGAAACTCGAAATGATATATATAACGATTATCGTTATGATAACGTCTACTAAATATATGTGTATCATATTAAGATATTGATACACTATATTTAACATGATAAAATTATATTTAAATATATCATTAAGTGTGTTAACAATGAACTACATATGTAAAAACAAGACTACTAACTCAAGAATTACGAAACGAGACTTATATGTAACGATTATCGTTGTAAAGATATTTTAATGTATATATCATATTAAGAGATATTCATACATCATAATATCATGATAATATAATAATTTAACATCTATTTTGATATAATAAACCTTGGGTTAACAACATTAATTGAGATCATTAACTTAAAGGTTTCAAAACAACACTTACATGTAACGACTAACGAAGACTTAACGACTCCATTAGAATGTATATACATGTTGTGTTTTGATATGTATTCTTACACTTTTGAAAGACTTCAAGACACATATCAAAGTACTTCTACTTAACAAAAATGCTTACAATTACATCCTCGTTCAGTTTCATCAACAATTCTACTCGTATGCACCCGTATTCGTACTCGTACAATACACAGCTTTTAGATGTATGTACTATTGGTATATTGTGACGATCGCTCCAAATTCATATGGATGAACACGTCATTCATCGATTTCATTGCGAGGTATTTGACCTCTATATGATACGTTTTGTAAACATTGCATTCTTTTGAAAAGGCACACGATAAATGAATATTTAAATCAAAGGTTTTCGACATCTGATGATTTCTACATATAGACAATCACCGTAAATAATAGTTTACAATAGTACTTCCATTGACAATGCAGTCAAAATAAGATACATGTGATGATTTGGTGAATGCAACGTTTCCTTGATAAATATGCCATGTAAGACTCCATGCACATAGCTTGTCTAACATATAAGCAAACAGCGGAAGACTTCTAGGAACCTGAGAATAAACATGCTAACAAGTGTTAACACAAAGGTTGGTGAGTTCATAGTTTTAGTGTTTCGCATAATCTGTATATAAAGGTGGATCACAAGATTTCAGTTGTTTAATCCAGAAACGTTTATCAAAATATTCTACAAAATTGAGCACCCTGGTAACTAAACTTAACGTATATATAATTTGTACCCTTTGTATAATCATCTTAATAATACACGCAAACCAACGTGTACGCTTCTCAAATAGCATACGTCCGTTAAAAGGCTAGTGCTCTAGCTCGGACGGGGATATCAAGCCCTATGGATCCATATAACTCGCGCCCACCAGTTCTTATAACCGGCAGTTACTAGTTACCAAAGTTAAGGGATTTTTGGTTCAAACTCGGTGTAGAATTTAGTATGTACTTGTATCCATTGTGTTTAAAATAAAGTGCATGTATTCTCAGCCCAAAAATATATATTGCAAAAGCAATTAAAAAAGGGAGCAAATGAAATTCACACATATAAATATTGTATATCGGTTAATAAAGCATTTGCATGTATTCTCAGCCCAAAAATGTAGAGAGTAAAAGGGATCTTATGAAACTCACCTTAGCCGCATAAAAAGTCGTTCACCAAAATGTGACCGAAACTCGGATTACCAAATAACCGTAGATCTCAACCTAGAGAACATATGTTGGTCAATAATTGTTTATCAAGCTAGGTCAGGTCATAGTGTATCACAATCCTAATGCTCTAGATCGACATACAATAGTTATCAAAAGTTATTTCAAAAAGTCAATCTGACTCCATACAATAGTTGAATGATCATGGCAATCGAATCATTTTAATATTTCACATAGTTTTCCAATTCTTGTAAAATTAAACTATAGTTTTTATAAGGCTTTAAAATATGATAAAACAATCAGTTTTGACAATTGTTCAATAAAACGAGACGTGCCTTATATAAGATTTCAGTTACTCGGTTGGTAATATTTAAAAATCCATTTTATCAATCTCGTAAACAAGTTGTTTATATCTTAATTGCAGATTCAAAAGCAATTTCAATTAACGTCAATCATAATTCAGTTGATCATATCTTTTAATCCGTTCATCAAAGCTATTCGATATCTAAATGAAAAGTTATTGATTTTTCGCCAGCTTTTCAAAAACATGTATATCATATACCTTTTACCAGTAATATATGTATTTAATTCGTGATTCATTATAACTGTTTAACGACGAAATTTAGCATACAAGCATGTATAAATATATATACTCGAGCACTGGACATGGATACACAATTAATATATAAAAGATAAAATATGAGTGCTTACGTATCAATATTGAGATTCAATATTGTAGGAAAGTACGTAAACGTAACGGAGATGATAAACACTAGGTTTGACTTTACGAGCATAATCCCCAAATCATACCCATAACCTCCATAGCTATAACTCATAATTTCCTTAGCTCTATCTCGCTCGAAAAACCATTTTGAAAGTGACAAGCTCATGACCTCGTCGTAGTATTTTATGTATAATATTACTAAAAATATTAAGATTAATAATAATAATAATAATAATCTTAATAATAATATAATAATAATAATAATAATAATAATAATAATAATAATAATAATAATAATTAATATAAATAATAAATAATAATAATATTACACATGGAGTAATATATGTGTAAGAACTCGAGCAGAAACTGGACTTTTATAGGCAACTTTTTGAAATCTGATGCCCATGCGATCGCATGGGTTTTTAGTGTATTTGCCATGCGATCGCATGGCCGCCTGATCCAGCTCAAAATGTTTTTGTTTTCTTGTTTGTCGACATATTATTATATAATATATATAATATATATAATTTAAATAATTAATTATATATTATATTAAATTCATGTGCATAGTTGGCTTGTAATTTTCATTCCGATGACTCGTACGTTGTCACTCGACTTATGTCCCGGTTTCGGTTTCTCGAACGCATTTTTGTACGCTTAGAAAACTCGCAATTTACGTTTTGTGACTCGTACCTTTGTCAAAATATAGTCTTAAATTATCAATAAACTATATCATTCAAAGTGTATCTTAAACTTTCGAGTGTTTTGGTCATTTACTTCTATAAATCATTGTCTCGCTATTTGTTGATATATATATATATATATATATATATATATATATATATATATATATATATATATATATATATATATATAATAACAAATCATTTTATGACCAAGTTAATATATATTTTCAACATTCATAAACACGTTTTAAATATACGACGCAAGTTATTCATACAATTAATATTCCAACTTATCATATATATTCAATAAAATATTTAAACCAATAAGTTTAATGTACGGTATTAAACAATTAAAACTTTATTACGTTTTCAAGTTATAGTATATATATGTATCTATTTACATGTAATGGTTCGCGAATCGTTGAGAACAACCGAAGGGTACTTGAATAGTTCAAAAATTTTAAGATTCGGTTTTACAGACTTTGCTTATCGTGTCGGAAACGTTAAATCATTTAAAGATAAAGTTTAAATTTGGTCAGAAATTTCTGGGTCATCACATATATACACTCCAATTATCAGCTCTTAGTAGCCCATGTGAGGCACCTAACACATGTGGGAACCATCATTTGGCAACTAGCATGAAATATCTCATAAAATTATAAAAATATTAGTAATCATTCATGACTTATTTACATGAAAATAAAATTACATATCCTTTATATCTAATCCATATACCAACAACCAAAAACACCTACAAACACTTTCATTCTTCAATTTTCTTCATCTAATTGATCTCTCCCAAGTTCCATCTTCAAGTTCTAAGTGTTCTTCATAAATTCCATAAGTATAGTTTCATAAAAATCAAGAATACTTCCAAGTTTGCAAGTCTACTTCCAAGCTTTCTAATCCATTCCAAGTAATCATCTAAGATCAAGGAACCTTTGTTATTTATAGTAGGTTATCTTTATAATTCAAGGTAATATTCATATTCAAACTTTGATTCAATTTCTACAACTATAACAATCTTATTTCGAGTGAAAATCTTACTTGAACTGTTTTCGTGTCATGATTCTGCTTCAAGAACTTTCAAGCCATCCAAGGATCCTTTGAAGCTAGATCCATTTTTCTCATTTCTAGTAGTTTTATCCAGAAAACTTGAGGTAGTAATGATGTTCATAACATCATTTGATTCATACATATAAAACTATCTTATTCGAAGGTATAAACTTGTAATCACTAGAACATAGTTTAGTTAATTCTAAACTTGTTCGCAAACAAAAGTTAATCCTTCTAACTTGACTTTTAAAATAAACTAAACACATGTTCTATATCTATATGATATGCTAACTTAATGATTTAAAACCTGGAAACACGATGAACACCATAAAATCGGATATACGCCGTCGTAGTGAAACCGGGGACTGTTTTGGTTTGGATAATTAAAAACTATGATAAGCTTTGATTTAAAAATTGTTCTTCTGGGAAAATGATTTTTCATATGAACATGAAACTATATCCACAAATCTTGGTTAAACTCAAAGTGAAAGTATGCTTTTCAAAATGGTCATCAAGATGTCGTTCTTTCGACGGAAATGACTACCTCTTTAGTAATTGACATGTAACTTAAATTTACGACTATAAACCTATATTTTTTATGTTTGGATTCTTAAATTAGAGTTCAATATGAAACCATAGCAATTTGATTCACTCAAAACGGATTTAAAATGAAGAAGTTATGGGTAAAACAAGATTGGATATTTTTGATCTTTTTAGCTACGGGAAATGTTTAACAAATCTATACAAATCATATCCTAGCTAACTTATATTGTATTATATATGTATTCTAATATATTATGTAATCTTGGGATACCATAGACACGTATGCAAATGTTTTGACATATCATATCGACCCATGTATATATATATTATTTGGAACAACCATAGACACTCTATATGCAGTAATGTTGGAGTTAGCTATACAGGGTTGAGGTTGATTCAAAAAATATATATACTTTGAGTTGTGATTTTGCCTGAGATGTGTATACACTAGGTCGTGGATTGATTCAAGATAATATATATCGATTTATTTCTGTACATCTAACTGTGGACAACTAGTTGTAGGTTACTAACGAGGACAGCTGACTTAATACACTCAAATCTTTAAAACATAATAAAAATGGTTGTAATTATATTTTGATCATACTTTGATATATATGTACATATTTGTATAGGTTCGTGAATCGATCCGTGGCCAAGTCTTATTTTCGAGGAAGGAAATATCTGTGAAAGTGAGTTATAGTCCCACTTTTAAAATCTAATATTTTTGGGATGAGAATACATGCAGGTTTTATAAATGATTTACAAAATAGACACACGTACGTGAAACTACATTCTATGGTTGAATTATCGAAATCGAATATGCCCCTTTTTATTAAGTCTGGTAATCTAAGAATTAGGGAACAGACACCCTAATTGACGCGAATCCTAAAGATAGATCTATTGGGCCTAACAAACCCTATCCAAAGTACCGGATGCTTTAGTACTTCGAAATTTATATCATATCCGAAGGGTGTCCCGAAATGATGGGGATATTCTTATATATGCATCTTGTTAATGTCGATTACCAGGTGTTCACCATATGAATGATTTTTTTCTCTATGTATGGGATGTGTATTGAAATATGAAATCTTGTGGTCTATTGTTACGATTTGATATATATAGGTTAAACCTATAACTCACCAACATTTTTTGCTGACGTTTAAAGCATGTTTATTCTCAGGTGAATACTAAGAGCTTCCGCTGTTGCATACTAAAATAAGAACAAGATTTGGAGTCCATGTTTGTATGATATTGTGTAAAAACTGCATTCAAAAAACATATGTTGATGTAATATATTTCTATTATAAACCATTATGTAATGGTCGTGTGTAAACAATATATTTTAGATTATCATTATTTGATAATCTACGTAATGTTTTTTAAAACCTTTATTGATAAAATAAAGGTTATGGTTGTTTTAAAAATGAATGCATTCTTTGAAGAACGTCTCATATAGAGGTCAAAACCTCGCAACGAAATCAATTAATATGGAACGTTTATAATCAATATGAACGGGACATTTCAGTTGGTATCCGAGCGTTGGTCTTAGAGAACCAGAAAATTTGCATTAGTGTGTCTTATCGAGTTTGTTAGGATGCATTAGTGAGTCTGGACTTCAACCGTGTTTTCTTTAAAAATGATTGCTTAACATTTTTGTTGGAAACTATATATTATTAACATGTAAATATTATGTGATATATTAATCACTTAACATGTTTGATATTGTGTGATAGATGTCTACCTCTAGCACAAATCCCATTGACTCACCTAATAATAACGAAGAGTCGAATATATATTGGCAAGATTCACAAGTTCTCGAAGAACCGGAAGAAGAGGAAACAGAACCGGAAGAAGAGGAACCGGAAGAAGAGGAACCAGAAGAAGAGGAACCGGAAGAAGAAGAGGTTCCGGAGGGGGGAATAGTAGGAACCACAGAAAACCGGTCAAATAAAAGAAAATCCTCAACCAATGGACCAAAGTTAATAATGGTCAATGGTGTTTCCGCTAAGGAAGCAAAATATTGGGAAAATTACCAATTTTCTGATGAATCGGATCCTGATGAGGATTCCGATGATGTTATAGAAATTACACCGACCCAATTTAATGAGGCAAAAGAAAATAATAAGGGAAAAGGCATCAAAATAGAGAAATTTGATTCCGATCCCGATGAACTTTATAAGTACCGTCAACACTCGTATTTTCAATATCGTGACAATAACCCGAGTACCTCTAAACCACCAGGTTTTTCTAAACCAATGTGGAAAATGACGGCTAGTATTAGAGGAACATCATATATCCCTTGAAAATTAGGAAAAAGAACCAAGTCCAAAGAAGAAGAAACCAGTGATTCAGATTAGAGGCGTGTGAGCATGTTGTGTAATAAATGTATTGTAGTGTGCTTGTACTTTTATGTTCTATGTAAAAATTGCTTGTATTGTTTGTTATTACGAATCTAATCCTTGTCTATTTTACAGTACAAAAATAAAATGGACGTTAAGGGTAGACAACCGAATATTTTAGAAGACCTACCAGAGGATATAATTGAGGAAATCTTGTCTAGAGTCGGTCAGAATTCATCAGCACATTTAGGTATGGCGAAATTAACTTGCCAAACATTTGAAAGACTTTCCAGAAATGCCTTAGTTTATAAAAGGCTTTCCTTTGATAGGTGGGGTATATCACATTGGGGAGACCGTAAGTTAAGCCGTGTTTTCTTTAAAGCGTTAAATGCGGGGAACCCAAATGCAATTTTACGCTACGGGTTAAGAACTTATTTTGACTCAACATATCCCAACATAGGATTTCATGAATTAGAAAGAGCTTCTAACATGCAACATAAAGAAGCATGTTATACTTACGGGTTAGTGATGTTCGCTTCTTACCAAAGTGAGAAAAAGAACATCGAATTGCAGCTTTTAAATAAAACTTTCCCACAAGTGACGGATTCAGTAGTTGGGGTGAGAAACAAGGTTTTTAGAGACATTACGAAACCCTCATCCGTCATTACAACATGCTGCCTAGCCAATGGTCATAACGGTTATTTTCCACAAGACCAAGGATGGGATGTCGTCTTAGTAAAACCAGAATGCATGACTTATTTCTGGACTTATGAATTACGTGTCTTTATTTCCTTTGCTGAACAACTTGCGTATTAACTAGATTTATCTTCAAAACTGTCCTGTATCATAGTGTACTATATTTCATGTTATATGTAATATAGCGAAGTTGTAAGTTTGAAGAATATTTGTATGTGATATATTATTATAATCAGTTTTTCATATGGAATTGTAGTATTTGAATTGTATATTAGCTACTAAGTATGAACTTAACGGGTAGGTAGTACTCGAATTTAAACTTATAAAATGCTAATATGAAGAAAAAGCTTTTATAAATGAGTTCATATTATGCTACGAGATACTATTGACTACTCTTAATATTCTGTATGATTAACTTGTTTCAATTGACTATTTTAAAGGAAATGACACCGACTACTCGACACACCTTGAATATGAGCGAAGAGGAATTTCGTGCCTTTCTTGCTTCAAACATAGCCGCAGTACAGGCCGCGCTACATACCAACAATAACTCTGAATCTAGCAATACAGCTAATGGCGCAAGAAATCGTGTAGGATGCTCCTACAAGGAATTCACTGCCTGCAAACCTTCAGAATTTGATGGGACCGAAGGACCAATCGGATTGAAACGGTGGATCGAGAAAGTTGAATCGGTGTTTGCCATAAGTAAGTGTGCTGAAGGAGACAAAGTGAAGTACGCTATGCATACCTTCACAGGTATTGCGTTAACATGGTGGAATACCTATCTAGAGCAAGTGGGACAAGATGCTGCTTACGCGCTACCGTGGTCAGCATTCAAGCACTTGATGAACGAGAAGTACCGTCCCAGAACTGAGGTCAATAAGCTCAAGTCAGAACTTAGAGGGTTACGAACACAGGGATTCGATATTACTTCGTACGAAAGACGATTCACAGAATTGTGCCTATTGTGTCCGAGAGCGTTCGAAGATGAGGAAGAGAAGATCGATGCGTTTGTGAAAGGGTTACCGGAGAGAATCCAAGAAGATATAAGTTCACACGAGCCTGCCTCCATACAAAAGGCATGTAGAATGGCTCACATACTCGTGAACTAGATTGAGGGAAGAATTAAAAAATCGGCGACCGAAGAGGCCAACATGAAGCTAGTCAAAAGAAAGTGGGAGGAAAATGGTGATAAGAGTCGCCAAAACAACAACAACTATCCCAACAATCGCAACATCAATCGCAACTACAACAAACGGTACAACAACAACAACAACAACAACAACAACAACAACAACAACAACTACAACAATCATCCCAACAACAATAACAACCGCAACAACAACAACAACAATCAGAAGTAGCTATGCCAAAGGTGTGAAAAGTATCACTCGGGGTTCTGCACCAAATTTTACAACAAGTGTAAAAGAAATGGTCATAGCGCGACGAAGTGTGAGGTCTACAGACCAGGGGTTAACAGAACGAAAGGAACAAATGGTGTCGGAATGAGTAATGGCGGAGCAAGTAGTGTCGGAGCAAGTTATGCCAATGTAGTTTGTTATAAATGTGGAAAACCGGGCCACATTATTAGAAATTGCCCGAACCAGGAGAACACGAATGGACAAGGCCGCAGAAGAGTTTTCAATATTAATGCGGCAGAGCCACAGGAAGACCCGGAGCTTGTTACGGGTATGTTTCTTATTGACAATAAATCTGCTTACGTTTTATTTGATTCGGGTGCGGATAGAAGCTATATGAGTAGAGATTTTTGTGCTAAATTAAGTTGTCCATTGACGCCGTTGGATAGTAAATTTTTACTCGAATTAGCAAACGGTAAATTAATTTCAGCAGATTATATATGCCGGAATCGAGAAATTAAACAGGGTAGTGAAATATTTAAGATTGATTTGATACCAGTAGAGTTAGGGAGTTTTGATGTAATAGTTGGCATGGACTAGCTGAAGGAGATGAAAGCAGAGATAGTATGTTACAAAAATGCAATTCGCATTGTTCAAGAAGAAGGAGAACCCTTAATGGTGTACGGAGAAAAGGGCAACACGAAGCTACATCTTATTAGTAATTTAAAGGCACAAAAACTAATAAGAAAAGGTTGCTATGCTGTTCTAGCACACGTCGAGAAAGTACAAACTGAAGAAAATAGCATCAATGATGTTCCCGTCGCAAAAGAATTTCCCGATGTATTTCCGAAAGAATTACCGGGACTACCTCCACATCGATCTATTGAATTTCAAATAGATCTTGTACCAGGAGCTGCACCAATAGCTCGTGCTCCTTACAGACTCGCACCCAGTGAGATGAAAGAACTGCAAAGCCAACCGCAAGAACTATTAGAACGTGGTTTCATTCGACCAAGCACATCACCATGGGGAGCTCCTTTTTTGTTTGTCAAGAAGAAGGATGGTACATTTAGGGTGTGTATTGACTACAGAGAGTTGAATAAACTTACCATCAAAAACCGTTATCCAATACCGAGAATTGAAGACTTATTTGATCAACTATAAGGCTCGTCAATTTATTCAAAAATCGATTTACGTTCTGGATATCATCAAATGCGAGTAAAGGAGGATGATATTCCAAAAACTGCTTTTAGGACGCGTTATGGTCATTACGAGTTTATGGTTATGCCGTTTGGATTGACTAACGCACCAGCTGTGTTCATGGACCTTATGAACCGAGTGTGTGGGCCATATCTTGACAAGTTTGTCATTGTTTTCATCGATGACATACTTATTTACTCAAAGAATGATCAAGAGCACGAAGAACATTTGAGAAAAGTGCTAGAAGTATTGAGGAAAGAAAAACTGTACACTAAGTTTTCAAAGTGTGCATTTTGGTTGGAAGAAGTTCAATTCCTCGGTCACATAGTGAACAAAGAAGGTATCCAGGTGGACCCGGCAAAGATCAAAACCGTTGAAAAGTGGGAAACCCCAAAAACTCCGAAGCATATACGTCAATTTTTAGGATTGGCTGGTTACTACAGAAGATTCATCCAAGATTTCTCCAAAATAGCAAAACCCTTGACTGCATTAACGCATAAAGGGAAGAAATTTGAATGGAAGGATGAACAAGAGAAGGCGTTTCAGTTATTGAAGAAAAAGCTAACTACGGCACCTATATTGTCATTGCCTGAAGGGAATGATGATTTTATGATTTATTGTGACGCATCAAAGCAAGGTCTCGGTTGTGTATTAATGCAACGAATGAAGGTGATTGCTTATGCGTCTAGACAATTGAAGATTCACGAGCAAAATTATATAACTCACGATTTGGAATTGGGTGCTGTTGTTTTTGCATTAAAGACTTGGAGGCATTATTTATATGGAGTCAAAAGTATTATATATACCGACCACAAAAGCCTCCAACATATATTTAATCAGAAGCAACTGAATATGAGACAACGCAGGTGGATTGAACTGTTGAATGATTATGATTTTGAGATTCGATACCACCCAGGGAAGGCGAATGTGGTAGCCGACGCTTTGAGTAGAAAGGACAGAGAACCTATACGGGTAAAATCTATGAATATAATTATTCGTACTAACCTTACTACTCAAATAAAGGAGGCGCAACAGGGGGTTGTAAAAGAAGGAAAGTTGAAAAATGAGATACCTAAAGGAACAGAGAAACATCTTAATATTCGGGAAGACAGAACCCGATATAGGGCTGATAGAATTTGGGTACCAAGGTTTGGATATGTGAGAGAAATGGTACTTAAGGAAGCACATAAAATCAGATATTCAATACATCCCGGAGCGGGGAAGATGTATAAAGATCTCAAGAAACACTTTTGGTGGCCGGGTATGAAAGCCGATATTGCTAAATATGTAGGAGAATATTTGACGTGTTCTAAGGTGAAAGCTGAACATCAGAAACTATCAGGTCTACTACAACAACCTGAAATCCCGGAATGGAAATGGGAAAACATTACCATGGATTTCATTACTAAATTGTCAAGGACTGCAAGTGGTTATGATACTATTTGGGTAATAGTTGATCGTCTCACCAAGTCAGCACACTTCCTGCCAATGAGAGAAGATGACAAAATGGAGAAGTTGGCACGATTGTATTTGAAGGAGGTTGTCTCCAGACATGGAATACCCGTCTCTATTATCTCTGATAGGGATGGTAGATTTGTTTCAAGGTTCTGGCAGACATTGCAACAAGCATTGGGGCCTCTTCTAGACATGAGTACTGCCTATCATCCACAAACTGATGGGCAGAGCGAAAGTAAAATGTCCCGTTCATATTGATTATAAACGTTCCATATTAATTGATTTCGTTGCGAGGTTTTGACCTCTATATGAGACGTTTTTCAAAGACTGCATTCATTTTTAAAACAACCATAACCTTTATTTTATCAATAAAGGTTTTAAAAACATTACGTAGATTATCAAATAATGATAATCTAAAATATACTGTTTATACACGACCATTACATAATGGTTTACAATAGAAATATATTACATCGACATATGTTTCTTGAATGCAGTTTTTACACAATATCATACAAACATGGACTCCAAATCTTGTCCTTATTTTAGTATGCAACAGCGAAAGCTCTTAATATTCACCTGAGAATAAACATGCTTTAAACGTCAACAAAAATGTTGGTGAGTTATAGGTTTAACCTATATATATATATATCAAATCGTAACAATAGACCACAAGATTTCATATTTCAATACACATCCCATACATAGAGATAAAAATCATTCATATGGTGAACACCTGGTAACCGACATTAACAAGATGCATATATAAGAATATCCCCATCATTCCGGGACACCCTTCGGATATGATATAAATTTCGAAGTACTAAAGCATCCGGTACTTTGGATGGGGTTTGTTAGGCCCAATAGATCTATCTTTAGGATTCACGTCAATTAGGGTGTATGTTCCCTAATTCTTAGATTAACAGACTTAATAACAAGGGGCATATTCGATTTCGATAATTCAACCATAGAATGTAGTTTCACGTACTTGTGTCTATTTTGTAAATCATTTATAAAACCTGCATGTATTCTCATCCCAAAAATATTAGATTTTAAAAGTGGGACTATAACTCACTTTCACAGATTTTTACTTCGTCGGAAAGTAAGACTTGGCCACTGGTCGATTCACGAACCTATAACAAATATGTACATATATATCAAAGTATATTCAAAATATATTTACAACACTTTTAATACATTTTGATGTTTTAAGTTTATTAAGTCAGCTGTCCTTGTTAGTAACCTACAACTAGTTGTCCAACGTTAGATGTAAAGAAAAAATTGATATATATTATCTTGAATCAATCCACAACCCAGTGTATACACGTCTCAGGCTAGATCATAACTCAAAGTATATATATTTTTGGAATCAACCTCAACACTGTATAGCTAACTCCCTCATTACTGCATATAGAGTGTCTATGGTTGTTCCAAATAATATATACACATGGGTCGATATGATATGTCAAAACATTTGCATACGTGTCTATGGTATCCCAAGATTACATAATATATTAGAATACATGTATAATACTGTCAGACCCCATCCTAATCCATCCGGACGAAGTCCATATCGATTATAAACGATTCACAACAGTTGATTACATCGCGAGGTACTTGACCTCTATATGATACATTTTACAAACATTGCATTCGTTTTTGAAAAGACAATCTTTCATTACATCAAAAGTTGACGGCAGGCATACCATTTCATAATATATCTAACTATAATTGACTTACTAATAATCTTGATGAATGCGATGACTCGAATGCAATGCCTTTTGAAATATGTCATGAATGACTCCAAGTAATATCTCTAAGATGAGCAAATGCATAGCGGAAGATTTCTTTCATACCTGAGAACAAACATGCTTTCAAGTGTCAACCAAAAGGTTGGTGAGTTCATTAGTTTATCATAAATAATCATTTCATAAATTTAATAGACCACAAGATTTCATATTTCCATTTCTCATAAACATACGTCCCATGCATAGAGACAAAAATATCATTCATATGGATTGAACACCTGGTAACTGACATTCACAATATGCATATAAGAATATCCCCATCATTCCGGGATCCTCCTTCGGACATGATATAATTTTTGAAGTACTAAAGCATCCGGTAATTTGGATGGGGCTTGTTGGGCCCGATAGATCTATCTTTAGAGTTCGCGTCAATTAGGGTATCTGTTCCCTAATTCTTAGATTACCAGACTTAATAAAAAGGGGCATATTCGATTTTGATAATTCAACCATAGAATGTAGTTTCACGTACTTGTGTCTATTTTGTAAAATGTTTATAAATATTGCGCATGTATTCTCAGCCCAAAAATATAAAGGGTAAAAAGCCAATGAAACTCACGCATATAAATATTGTAAAACAGTTAATAAAGCATTTGCATGTATTCTCAGTCCAAAAATGTAATGAAGTAAAAAGGGATTAAATGAACTCACCATACTGTATTTTGTAGTAAAAATACATACGACTATATTGAATAACTGAACAATGTAGGGTTGGCCTCGGATTCACGAACCTATAACATTTGTATATTTATTAACATGTATAATGGTAGTCGAACAAATTTATATATTATTATATATATTATTTCAATGGTTTATATTTTATATATATATATATATATATATATATATATATATATATATATATACACACACTTTTATATATGTTTTATATAAGTAATTTACAAACAAATTCTATTGTAATATAATACTAATTATAATATTCATAAAATTAATCATAATAATAATATTCATAAAAATAATAATAATTCTAATAATAATAATACTAGTGTTTCTAATGATAATACTAATATTAATCTAAATGATAATATTTATAGTAATAATAATAATCTAATTAATTATATCAATATTAATGATGACAAAAATGATAACTTTAATAATAAAGGAAATGATAATTTTAATACAAATGATAATTTTGATACTTTTACTAATAATAGTAGTTTTTAGTAAGAAAATGATAAGTTTAATAATAATGATATTAATAATAATGTTGATATAAAAATCATGTCAATGGTAATAATAATAATAATTCTAATAATAATACTTATTTTAACAATAATAATAATAATATTAATAATCATAATAATAATAACTTAATTAATAATAATAATGAAATAATAATAATAATAATAATAATAATAATAATAATAATAATAATAATAATAATAATAATAATAATAATAATAATAATAATAATAATAATAATAATAATAATAATAATAATAATAATAATAGTTAAAGTTATACCTCACAAGAATAGCCTAAAAAAAATAGTGCACTTGCCCGGGCTCGAACCCACGACCTCTCGCTCACACATAACACCCTTAACCATACTTCCATCCTAAAGTTTATGTAATTATGCTATTCCACTATTCTTTTAACCCCTGATTCATTTTCTACTTCTTCTCCAACAAACCCAAATGACCCATGTATAAATCGGCCCAACAGACAATTAAAGCTTGGCCCATATACGAATTAAAAGTCCAAAATAGATAGTCCATTAAGGAGACAGTTTGATAAGTTTGCCCAATGATAAATATGTTTCAAGTTTTCTGTGGTTCAATTGGAAAAGAAGAAACCAATTTCAGCATTCTCCCATGATGTCACCTCTTCATCATCATACATAATCATCTTCATCATTCCATTTCAATCTTAATCGCTGTTTTCTTTATTACGTATCATCATCATCATGATCATAATACTCGCATCATTTTATCGTCGCCCACATACCTCATAATCCATGTATCATCATCAAGCTATATATCACGTTTATCATTAATCTTTGTTATCAATCCCATCCTAATTGAAGACTAGCTATTCTCGACCCAAAACTCTAAATATATGAGCGTAATTACTGGCCCAACAAAATGGCTTTTATGACCTCGATCTATCTGGTAACATGGGATTCGATTTCTCATATTCCAAACCAAAAAGAAGCACATGCTCACATTATTGTTTCATCATCATTAAAATTAAAAAAAAAAAATGCGTCACATATGGACCCATTTTGGGTCGGCCACCCTTTCTTGTAATCATTCCTAATTCTTTTAAAAAAACTCAAGTGGGTTAGTTGATTAGGAAAAGATGTCGGTCAGTTTTTAGAAGATACAATATGGTGGGGTTCGAATCATAAAGCAAAAGTGGAACGGAATATAGCAGTTACCGAAAAATAATGGAGGGTCTCATTCGGTTCATTAAATAAACGTCTCACTAACACATCATCATCATTCCCACGTTTTCTTTTCTGAGCCACTACTATCAACGCATAAAATCATACATCATGTATCATATTTATCATCTATCTTCTCGTATATATTAGTTGACGTAGTATCGGTCCAGTAAGGTTGTAGCAGAAACAGTGTAAAAGGTGTAGTTGTGTCGAGAAGAAGAAACAGTAATAAATTAAATTAAATGGTGGTGATGAAGGTAATCGTTGTAGTAAGAAGGTGGTGCTGGTGTCGACTAAGGATGATCACACAGAAACAAGAAACACAACTAGAAAGTTGTGATGGTTATATGAGTTTGTACACGGAGAAGAAATAGAAAAGATGGGTGTACTAAGAAGAAGAACAACAATGACATCGAAATACAAATGGGTTACGGAGGTGATGTTCAAGTGATGGTATGTGAGTTAGAGATTTGATGGTGATGAAGGATAGATGATGGTGTTGGTGTTTTGTGATTGTTTTCAAACGGGATCAAGAGAAAGAAGAAAGAAAGTGAGGAATTGTAAGAACGGGTTTTGTTTTAAATTCTTTGTTTTCCACTTTCAATTAATGATAGTCGATGTATATGAAAATGGTTGTACTCATTTGGTTTGTCTGTATTGATCAATGGGGTCGATAGATAACCAACTCTGACATAAAGGACATTCAAATTTCAATCAGGAAGAAAACTAAATAAAGTTTATTTATTAAATTCATTAATTTGTACGAGTAATAGATATAGAATCGTTTTTAGGGATATAAACAAACTTCAGATACAGTTGTTAAGGATCTAAAACCGATTCAGAATTTTTAAAAAAATAACAATACGTATTTATTTATAGTTACATATATATAATATCGTATTTATATATATGTATATATATATTTACATGTTCATGTATTTATATGCATATATATTTGTATTCTAAAAATGTATATGTAATTATATATAAGTATATCAGTATTTCCATCATTATATATATCGCTATATATATGTATTTATATAAAGAAACAAAGTAACCCTAATTATATAACATTAGTTTTTAATATTAATCTTATTAATAATAATGAAACTAATAATAATAATAATAATAATAATAATAATAATAATAATAATAATAATAATAATAATAATAATAATAATAATAATAAGAATAAGAATAAGAATAAATGAGTAATAATAATAATAATAACAATGATAATGATTTTAATATGTTTCTTGATAATTAATGATAATAATAACAAAAATGATAATAATAATAATATTATTAGTGATAATAATAATAAATTGTATAATTTTCTAAATAATGATTTTAAAATAATAATAACAACATTTATATAACAAATTACATGTAGTAGGTTTTATATTAAAATAATAATATTCATAATTCTGATATTAATATTAATATTCATTTTAATGAAAGTAATAGTAACATTATTAATATAATAATTATATTTTAACTTGTAATTTCTTTTAATATTTTGATATTACAATTTATCAATTATGTAATATTTAATAATTATATCATAGATTACGTGATAACATTTATTGAATAATTAATTACAATATAATAATTATTGATAGAAATCCTTTACATATAATATCATATATATAAATATTTATATAAATATATTATTTTTAATAGTAACTAAATTATTCTATTTATTATATTTTTAATTCTGATTAACTAAAGGTATTTTATTGGTTCAATGATATTACATATACTTATATTTATATTTATATTTATATATTTTTATTTTTATTTACACACAATTGTTCGTGAATCGTCGGGAATAGTCAAAGGCTAATTGATGACATGAATATTGATTTCAACACTTTCGAGACTCAACATTACAGACTTTGCTTATCAAGTCAAAATCATATAAAGATTAAGTTTAAATTTGGTCGGAAATTCCCGGGTCATCACAAATACAATATAAGTTAGCTAGGATATGATTAATATAGATTTGTTACCAATTTTCACGTTGCTACAATAAGAAAAATTATCCAATCTTGTTTTACCCATAAGTTCTTCATTTTAAATCCGTTTTGAGTGAATCAAATTGCTATGGTTTCATATTGAACTTTATTTTATGAATCTAAACAGAAAAAGTATAGGTTTATAGTCAGAAATATAAGTTACAAGTCATTTTTGTAAAGGAAGTCATTTAGTCGAAAGAACGACGTCTAGATGACCATTTTAGAAAACATACTTCCACTTTGAGTTTAATCATGATTTTTGGATATAGTTTCATGTTCATAAAAAAATTATTTTCCCAGAAGAACAACTTTTAAATCAAAGTTTATCATAGTTTTTAATTAACTAACTCAAAACAGCCCGCAGTGTTACTACGACGGCGTATGTCCGGTTTTACAGTGTTCTTCGTGTTTCCAGGTTTTAAATCATTAAGTTAGCATATCATATAGATATAGAACATGTGTTTAGTTGATTTTAAAAGTCAAGTTAGAAGGATTAACTTTTGTTTGCGAACAAGTTTAGAATTAACTAAACTATGTTCTAGTGATTACAAGTTTAAACCTTCGAATAAGATAGTTTTATATGTATGAATCGAATGATGTTATGAACATCATTACTACCTCAAGTTTTCTGGATAAAGCTACTGGAAATGAGAAAAATGGATCTAGCTTCAAAGGATCCTTGGATGGCTTGAAAGTTCTTGAAGTAGAATCATGACACGAAAAACAAGTTCAAGTAAGATTTCCACTCGAAATAAGATTGTTATAGTTATAGAAATTGAATCAAAGTTTTAATATGAGTATTACCTTGTATTAGAAAGATATCTTACTGTAAATAAGAAAGATTTCTTGAGGTTGGATGATCACTCTACAAGATTGGAAGTAAGCTAGCAAACTTGGAAGTATTCTTAATTTTATGAAACTAGAACTTGTAGAATTTATGAAGAACACTTAGAACTTGAAGATAGAACTTGAGAGAGATCAATTAGATGAATAAAATTGAAGAATGAAAGTGTTTGTAGGTGTTTTTGGTCGTTGGTGTATGGATTAGATATAAAGGATATGTAATTTTGTTTTCATGTAAATAAGTCATGAATGATTACTCATATTTTTGTAATTTTATGAGATATTTAATGCTAGTTGCCAAATGATGGTTACCACATGTGTTAGGTGACTCACATGGGCTACTAAGAGCTAATCATTAGAGTGTATATACCAAGAGTACATACATCTAAAAGCTGTGTATTGTACGAGTACGAATACGGGTGCATACGAGTAGAATTGTTGATGAAACTGAACGAGGATGTAATTGTAAGCATTTTTGTTAAGTAGAAGTATTTTGATAAGTGTCTTGAAGTCTTTCAAAAGTGTATGAATACATATTAAAACACTACATGTATATACATTTTAACTGAGTCGTTAAGTCATCGTTAGTCATTACATGTAAGTGTTGTTTTGAAACCTTTAGGTTAACGATCTTGTTAAATGTTGTTAAACCGATGTTTATAATATCAAATGAGATTTTAAATTATTATATTATCATGATATTATGATGTATGAATATCTCTTAATATGATATATATACATTAAATGTCGTTACAACGATAATCGTTACATATATGTCTCGTTTCAAAATCATTAAGTTAGTAGTCTTGCTTTTACATATGTTGTTCATTGTTAATATACTTAATGATATGTTTACTTATCATAATATCATGTTAACTATATATATATCCATATATATGTCATCATATAGTTTTTACAAGTTTTAACGTTCGTGAATCACCGGTCAACTTGGGTGGTCAATTGTCTATATGAAACTTATTTCAATTAATCAAGTCTTAACAAGTTTGATTGCTTAACATGTTGGAAACACTTAATCATGTAAATAACAATTTCATTTAATATATGTATATATAAACACGGAAAAGTTCGGGTCACTACAGTACCTACCCGTTAAATAATTTTCGTCCCGAAATTTTAAGCAGTTGGAGGTGTTGACGTATCTTCTGGAAATAAATGCGGGTATTTCTTCTTCATCTGATCTTCACGCTCCCAGGTGAACTCGGGTCCTCTACGAGCATTCCATCGAACCTTAACAATTGGTATCTTGTTTTGTTTAAGTCTCTTAACCTCCCGATCCATTATTTCGACGGGTTCTTCAATGAATTGAAGTTTTTCATTGATTTGGATTTCATCCAATAGAATAGTGAGATCTTCTTTAGCAAAACATTTCTTCAAATTCGAGACGCGGAAAGTGTTATGTACATTCGCAAGTTGTTGAGGTAACTCAAGTCGGAAAGCTACAGGTCCGACACGATCAATAATCTTGAATGGTCCAATATACCTTGGATTTAATTTCCCTCGTTTACCAAATCGAACAACACCTTTCTAAGGTGTAACCTTAAGCATGACCATCTCTCCAATTTCAAATTCTATGTCTTTTCTTTTAATGTCGGCGTAGCTCTTTTGTCGACTTTGGGCGGTTTTAAACCGTTGTTGAATTTGGATGATCTTCTCGGTAGTTTCTTGTATTATCTCTGGACCCGTAATCTGTCTATCCCCCACTTCACTCCAACAAATCGGAGACCTGCACTTTCTACCATAAAGTGCTTCAAACGGCGCCATCTCAATGCTTGAATGATAGCTGTTGTTGTAGGAAAATTCTGCTAACGGTAGATGTCGATCCCAACTGTTTCCGAAATCAATAACACATGCTCGTAGCATGTCTTCAAGCGTTTGTATCATCCTTTCGCTCTGCCCATCAGTTTGTGGATGATAGGCAGTACTCATGTCTAGACGAGTTCCTAATGCTTTCTGTAATGTCTGCTAGAATCTTGAAATAAATCTGCAATCCCTATCAGAGATAATAGAGATTGGTATTCCATTTCTGGAGACGACTTCCTTCAAATACAGTCGTACTAACTTCTCCATCTTGTCATCTTCTCTTATTGGCAGGAAGTGTGCTGAATTGGTGAGACGATCAACTATTACCCAAATAGTATCATAACCACTTGCAGTCCTTGGCAATTTAGTAATGAAATCCATGGTAATGTTTTCCCATTTCCATTCCGGGATTTTAGATTGTTGTAGTAGACCTGATGGTTTCTGATGTTCAGCTTTGACCTTAGAACACGTCAAACATTCTCCTACATATTTAGCAATATCGGCTTTCATACCTGGCCACCAAAAATGTTTCTTAAGATCTTTGTACATCTTCTCCGTTCCAGGATGTATTGAGTATCTGGTTTTATGAGCTTCTCTAAGTACCATTTCTCTCATATCTCCAAATTTTGGTACCCAAATTCTTTCAGCCCTATACCGGTTTCCGTCTTCCCGAATATTAAGATGCTTCTCTGATCCTTTGGGTATTTCATCCTTTAAATTTCCCTTTTTTAAAACTTCTTATTGCGCCTCCTTTATTTGAGTAGTAAGGTTAGTGTGAATCATTATATTCATAGATTTTACTCGAATGGGTTCTCTGTCCTTTCTGCTCAAGGCGTCGGCTACCACATTTGCCTTCCCCGGGTGGTAACGAATCTCAAAGTCGTAATCATTCAACAATTCAATCCACCTACGCTGCCTCATATTCAGTTGTTTCCGATTAAATATATGTTAAAGCCTTTTGTGGTCGGTATATATAATACTTTTGACCCCATATAAGTAGTGCCTCCAAGTCTTTAATGCAAAAACAACCGCGCCTAATTCCAAATCATGCGTCGTATAATTTTGCTCGTGAATCTTCAATTGTCTAGACGCATAAGCAATAACCTTCGTTCATTGCATTAATATAAAACCGAGACCTTGCTTTGATGCGTCACAATAAATCACAAAATCATCATTCCCTTTAGGCAATGACAATATAGGTGCCGTAGTTAGCTTTTTCTTCAATAATTGAAACCTCCTTCTCTTGTTCATCCTTCCATTCAAATTTCTTCCCTTTATGCGTTAATGCAGTCAAGGTTTTTGCTATTTTGGAGAAATCTTGGATGAATCTTCTGTAGTAACCAGCCAATCCTAAAAATTGACGTATATGCTTCGGAGTTTTTGGGGTTTCCCACTTTTCAACGGTTTCGATCTTTGCCGGGTCCACCTGGATACCTTCTTTGTTCACTATGTGACCGAGGAATTGAACTTCTTCGAACCAAAATGCACACTTTGAAAATTTAGCGTACAGTTTTTCTTTCCTCAATACTTCTAGCACTTTTCTCAAATGTTCTTCGTGCTCTTGATCATTCTTTGAGTAAATAAGTATGTCATCAATGAAAACAATGACAAACTTGTCAAGATATGGCCCACACACTCGGTTCATAAGGTCCATGAACACAGCTGGTGCGTTAGTCAATCCAAACGGCATAACCATAAACTCGAAATGACCATAACGCGTCCTAAAAGCAGTTTTTGGAATATCATCCTCCTTTACTCGCATTTGATGATATCCAGAATGTAAATCGATTTTTGAATAAACCGATGAGCCATGTAGTTGTTCAAATAAGTCGTCAATTCTCGGCAGTGGATAACGGTTTTTGATGGTAAGTTTATTCAACTCTCTGTAGTCAATACACAACCTAAATGTACCATCCTTCTTCTTGACAAACAAAATAGGAGCTCCCCATGGTGATGTGCTTGGTCGAATGAAACCATGTTCTAATAGTTCTTGCAGTTGGCTTTGCAGTTCTTTCATCTCGCTGGGTGCGAGTCTGTAAGGAGCACGAGCTATTGGTGCAGCTCCTGGTACAAGATCTATTTGAAGTTCAACAGATCGATGTGGAGGTAGTCCCGGTAATTCTTTCGGAAATACATCGGGAAATTCTTTTGTGACGGGAACATCATTGATGCTCTTTTCTTCAGTTTGTACTTTCTCGACGTGTGCTAGAATAGCATAGCAACCTTTTCTTATTAGTTTTTATGCCTTCAAATTACTAATAAGATGTAGCTTCGTGTTGCCCTTTTCTCCGTACACCATTAAGGGTTCTCCTTCTTCTCGTACAATGCGAATTGCATTTTTATAACATACGATCTCTGCTTTCACCTTCTTCAGCCAGTCCATGCCAACTATTACATCAAAACTCCCTAACTCTATTGGTATCAAATCAATCTTAAATATTTCGCTACCCAGTTTAATTTCTCGATTCCGGCATATATAATTTGCTGAAATTAATTTACCGTTTGCTAATTCGAGTAAAAATTTACTATCCAACGGCATCAATGGACAACTTAATTTAGCACAAAAATCTCTACTCATATAGCTTCTATCCGCACCCGAATCAAATAAAACGTAAGCAGATTTATTGTCAATAAGAAACGTACCCGTAACAAGCTCCGAGTCTTCCTGTGCCTCTGCCGCATTAATATTGAAAACTCTTCCGCGGCCTTATCCATTCGTGTTCTCCTGGTTCGGGCAATTTCTAATAATGTGGCCCAGTTTTCCACATTTATAACAAACTACATTGGCATAACTTGCTCCGACACTACTTGCTCCGCCATTACTCGTTCTGACACCATTTGTTCCTTTCATTCTATTAACCCCTGGTCCGTAGACCTCACACTTCACCGCGCTATGACCATTTCTTTTACACTTGTTGCAAAATTTGGTACAGAACCCCGAGTGATACTTTTCACACCTTTGGCATAGCTGCTTCTGATTGTTGTTGTTGTTGTTGTTGTTGTTGTTGTTGTTGCGGTTGTTATTGTTGTTGGGATGATTATTGTAGTTGTTGTTATTGTTGTTGTTGTTGTTGTTGTTGTTGGGCCGTTTGTTGTAGTTGCGATTGATGTTGCGATTGTTGAGATAGTTGTTGCGATTATTGTTGTAATTGCTGTTGTTGTTGTATTGGTGATTCTTATCACCGTTTTCCTCCCACTTTCTTTTGACTTGCTTCATATTGGCCTCTTCAGCTGCCTATTCTTTAATTCTTTCCTCAATTTGGTTCACTAGTTTGTGAGCCATTCTACATGCCTGTTGTATGGAGGTGGGCTCGTGTGAACTTATATCTTCTTGGATTCTTTCCGGTAATCTTTTCACAAACGCATCGATCTTCTCTTCCTCATCTTCGAATGCTCTCGGACACAATAGGCACAATTCTGTGAATCATCTTTCGTACGTGGTAATATCAAATCCTTGGGTTCGTAACCCTCTAAGTTCTGTCTTGAGCTTATTGACCTCGGTTCTGGGACGGTACTTCTCGTTCATCAAGTGCTTGAATGCTGACCACGGTAGTGCGTAAGCATCATCTTGTCCCACTTGCTCTAGATAGGTATTCCACCATGTTAACGCAGTACCTGTGAAGGTATGCGTAGCGTACTTCACTTTGTCCTCTTCAGTACACTTACTTATGGCAAACACCGATTCGACCTTCTCGGTCCACCGTTTCAATCCGATCGGTCCTTCGGTTCCATCAAATTCCAAAGGTTTACAGGCAGTGAATTCTTTGTAGGTGCATCCTACACGATTTCTTGCACCGTTAGCTGCATTGCTAGATTCGGAGTTATTGTTGGTATGTAGCGCAGCCTGTACTACGGCTATGTTTGCAGCAAGAAAGGTACAAAATTCCTCTTCGCTCATATTCATGGTTTGTCAAGTAGTCGGTGCCATTTCCTTCAAATAGTCAAATGAAACAAGTTAATCATACAGAATATTAAGAGTAGTCAGTAGTATTTCGTAGCATAATATGAACTCATTTATAAAAGCTTTTTCTTCATATTAGCATTTTATAAGTTTAAATTCGGGTAGTACCTACCCGTTAAGTTCATACTTAGTAGCTAATATACAATTCAACTACTACAATTCTATATGAAAAACTGATTATAATAATATTTCGCGTTCAGCTTTTACACAATATTTTACAAACTTACAATACCGCTTATTTTACATATAGCATGAAATATAGCACACAATAACTTTGATACAAGATAGTTGTGAAGATAATTCTAGCTAGTACACAAGTCGTTCAGCAAAGGCAATAAAGACACGTAATTCATACGTCCAGAAACAAGTCATGCATTCTGGTTTTACTAGGACTACTTCCCATCCTCGGTCTTGTGGAACATAACCGTTATGGCCGTTGATAAGACAGCGTGTTGTAACGTCGTCAAAGGGACGAGGGTTACGTATTGTCCAACAGTCCCATAACAATCTAAAAACCTTGTTTCTCACCCCAACTACTGAGTCCGTCACTTGTGGGAACGTTTTGTTTAATAGTTGTAGCCCGATGTTCTTGTTCTCACTTTGGTGAGAAGCGAACATTACTAACCCGTAAGCATAACATGCTTCTTTATGTTGCATGTTAGCCACTTTTTCTAAATCACGAAGTCCTATATTCGGATATATTGAGTCAAAATAATTTCTTAACCCGTTGCGTAAAATAGCATTTGTGTTCCCCGCAATATATGCGTCAAAGTAAACACATCGTAACTTATGGATTTCCCAATGTGATATCCCCCATCTTTCGAACGAAAGCCTTTTATAAACCAAGGCATTCTTGGAACGTTCTTCGAATATCTTACAAACTGATCTCGCCTTAAATAGTTGTGCCGAGGAATTCTGACCGACTCTAGACAAGATTTCATCAATCATGTCTCCGGGTAGGTCTCTTAAAATATTGGGTTGTCTATCCATTTTGTGTTTTTATACCGTAAAATAGACAAGAGTTAGATTCATAAAAAAAATACTTATTAATACAAGCAATTTTTACATATATCATAAAGCATAAGCACACTATATTACATATATTACACCACACGAATACAACTATCTTATTCCGACTCGCTCGTTTCTTCTTCTTCGATTTTGGTTCGTTTTGCCAAGTTTCTAGGGATATTTGATGTTCCCCTAATACGAGCCGTCGTTTTCCACATTGGTTTAGAAAAACCTGGTGGTTTAGAGGTTCCCGGATTTTTGTCACAACTTAAGAAATACGGGTGTTGACGATACATATAAAGTTCATCGGGTTTGGAATCAAATTTCTCTATTTTTATGCCCTTTCCCTTATTGTTCTCTTTTGCCTTATTAAATTATGTTGGGGTAATTTCTATAACATCATCGGAATCCTTGTCGGGATCCGATTCATCGGAGAATTGGTAATCTTCCCAATACTTTGCTTCCTTGGCGGAAACACCATTGACCATAATTAACTTTGGTCGGTTGGTTGAAGATTTTCTACTACTTAACCGTTTTATTATTTCCCCCACTGGTTCTATTTCTTCTTCCGGTTCCGATTCTTCTTCCGGTTCCGATTCTTCTTCCGGTTCCTCTTCGGGAACTTGTGAATCAATCCACGAATCATTCCAATTTACATTTGACTCTTCATTATTATTAGGTGAGTCAATGGGACTTGTTCTAGAGATAGACATCTATCACATAATATCAAACACGTTAAGAGATTAATATATCACATAATATTCACATGTTAAAAATATATAGTTTCCAACAAAATTTGTTAAGCAATCATTTTTCAAGTAAACACGGTCGAAGTCCAGACTCACTAATGCATCCTAACAAACTCGATAAGACACACTAATGCAAAATTCTGGTTCTCTAAGACCAACGCTCTGATACCAACTGAAATGTCCCGTTCATATTGATTATAAACGTTCCATATTAATTGATTTCGTTGCGAGGTTTTGACCTCTATATGAGACGTTTTTCAAAGACTGCATTCATTTTTAAAACAACCACAACCTTTATTTTATCAATAAAGGTTTTAAAAACATTACGTAGATTATCAAATAATGATAATCTAAAATATACTGTTTACACACGACCATTACATAATGGTTTACAATAGAAATATATTACGTCGACATATGTTTCTTGAATGCAGTTTTTACACAATATCATACAAACATGGACTCCAAATCTTGTCCTTATTTTAGTATGCAACAGCAGAAGCTCTTAATATTCACCTGAGAATAAACATGCTTTAAACGTCAACAAAAATGTTGGTGAGTTATAGGTTTAACCTATATATATATATATCAAATCGTAACAATAGACCACAAGATTTCATATTTCAATACACATCCCATACATAGAGATAAAAATCATTCATATGGTGAACACCTGGTAACCGACATTAACAAGATGCATATATAAGAATATCCCCATCATTCCGGGACACCCTTCGGATATGATATAAATTTCTAAGTACTAAAGCATCCGGTACTTTGGATGGGGTTTGTTAGGCCCAATAGATCTATCTTTAGGATTCGCGTCAATTAGGGTGTATGTTCCCTAATTCTTAGATTACCAGACTTAATAACAAGGGGCATATTCGATTTCGATAATTCAACCATAGAATGTAGTTTCATGTACTTGTGTCTATTTTGTAAATCATTTATAAAACCTGCATGTATTCTCATCCCAAAAATATTAGATTTTAAAAGTGAGACTATAACTCACTTTCACAGATTTTTACTTCGTCGGGAAGTAAGACTTGGCCACTGGTCGATTCACGAACCTATAACAAATATGTACATATATATCAAAGTATATTCAAAATATATTTACAACACTTTTAATACATTTTGATGTTTTAAGTTTATTAAGTCAGCTGTCCTCGTTAGTAACCTACAACTAGTTGTCCAACGTTAGATGTACAGAAAAAAATGATATATATTATCTTGAATCAATCCATGACCCAGTGTATACACATCTCAGGCTAGATCACAACTCAAAGTATATATATTTTTAGAATCAACCTCAACCCTGTATAGCTAACTCCCTCATTACTGCATATAGAGTGTCTATGGTTGTTCCAAATAATATATACACATGGGTCGATATGATATGTCAAAACATTTGCATACGTGTCTATGGTATCCCAAGATTACATAATATATTAGAATACATGTATAATACAATATAAGTTAGCTAGGATATGATTAATATAGATTTGTTACCAATTTTCACGTTGCTACAACAAGAAAAATTATCCAATCTTGTTTTACCCATAACTTCTTCATTTTAAATCCGTTTTGAGTGAATCAAATTGCTATGGTTTCATATTGAACTCTATTTTATGAATATAAACAGAAAAAGTATAGGTTTATAGTCGGAAATATAAGTTACAAGTCGTTTTTGTAAAGGTAGTCATTTCAGTCGAAAGAACGACGTCTAGATGACCATTTTAGAAAACATACTTCCACTTTGAGTTTAATCATGATTTTTGGATATAGTTTCATGTTCATAAGAAAAATCATTTTCCCAGAAGAACAACTTTAAATCAAAGTTTATCATAGTTTTTAATTAACTAACTCAAAACAGCCCGCGGTGTTACTACGACGGCATATGTCCGGTTTTACAGTGTTCTTCGTGTTTCCAGGTTTTAAATCATTAAGTTAGCATATCATATAGATATAGAATATGTGTTTAGTTGATTTTAAAAGTCAAGTTAGAAGGATTAACTTTTGTTTGCGAACAAGTTTAGAATTAACTAAACTATGTTCTAGTGATTACAAGTTTAAACCTTCGAATAAGATAGCTTTATATGTATGAATCGAATGATGTTATGAACATCATTACTACCTCATGTTTTCTAGATAAAGCTACTGGAAATGAAAAAAATAGATCTAGCTTCAAAGGATCCTTGGATGGCTTGAAAGTTCTTGAAGCAGAATCATGACACGAAAAACAAGTTCAAGTAAGATTTCCACTCGAAATAAGATTGTTATAGTTATAGAAATTGAATCAAAGTTTGAATATGAGTATTACCTTGTATTAGAAAGATATCTTACTGTAAATAAGAAAGATTTCTTGAGGTTGGATGATCACTCTACAAGATTGGAAGTAAGCTAGCAAACTTGGAAGTATTCTTGATTTTATGAAACTAGAACTTGTAGAATTTATGAAGAACACTTAGAACTTGAAGATAGAACTTGAGAGAGATCAATTAGATGAAGAAAATTGAAGAATGAAAGTGTTTTTAGGTGTTTTTGGTTGTTGGTGTATGGATTAGATATAAAGGATATGTAATTTTGTTTTCATGTAAATAAGTCATGAATGATTACTCATATTTTTGTAATTTTATGAGATATTTCATGCTAGTTTCCAAATGATAGTTCCCACATGTGTTTGGTGACTCACATGGGCTGCTAAGAGCCAATAATTGGAGTGTATATACCAATAGTACATACATCTAAAAGCTGTGTATTGTACGAGTACGAATACGGGTGCATACAAGTAGAATTGTTGATGAAACTGAACGAGGATGTAATTGTCAGCATTTTTGTTAAGTAGAAGTATTTTGATAAGTGTCTTGAAGTCTTTCAAAAGTGTATGAATACATATTAAAACACTACATGTATATACATTTTAACTGAGTCGTTAAGTCATCGTTAGTCGTTACATGTAAGTGTTGTTTTGAAACCTTTAGGTTAACGATCTTGTTAAATGTTGTTAAACCAATGTTTATAATATCAAATGAGATTTTAAATTATTATATTATCATGATATTATTATGTATGAATATCTCTTAATATGATATATATACATTAAATGTCGTTACAACGATAATCGTTACATATATGTCTCGTTTCAAAATCATTAAGTTAGTAGTCTTGCTTTTACATATGTAGTTCATTGTTAATATACTTAATGATATGTTTACTTATCATAATATCATGTTAACTATATATATATATCCATATATATGTCATCATATAGTTTTTACAAGTTTTAACGTTCGTGAATCACCGGTCAACTTGGGTGGTCAATTGTCTATATGAAACCTATTTCAATTAATCAAGTCTTAACAAGTTTGATTGCTTAACATGTTGGAAACACTTAATCATGTAAATAACAATTTCATTTAATATATATATAAACATGGAAAAATTCGGGTCGCTACAGAAAGGACGATACAAACGCTTGAAGACATGCTACGAGCATGTGTTATTAATTTCGGAAATAGTTGGATCGACACCTACCGTTAGCAGAATTTTCCTACAACAACAGTTATCATTCTAGTATTGAGATGGCGCCATTTGAGGCACTTCATGGTAGAAAGTGCAGGTCTCTGATTTGTTGGAATGAAGTGGGGGATAGACAGATTACGAGTCCGGAGATAATACAAGAAACTACCGAGAAAATCATCCAAATTCAACAACGATTGAAAACTGCCCAGAGTCGACAAAAGAGCTACGCAGACAGTAAAAGAAAAGATATAGAGTTTGAAATTGGAGAAATGGTCATGCTTAAGGTTTCACCTTGGAAAGACGTTGTTTGATTTTGTAAACGGGGGAAACTAAATCCAAGGTACATTGGACCATTCAAGATTATAGATCGTGTCGGACCAGTAGCTTACTAACTGGAGCTACCTCAACAACTCGCGGCTGTACATAACACTTTCCACGTCTCGAATTCGAAGAAATGTTTTGCTAAAGAAGATCTCACTATTCCATTGGACGAAATCCAAATCAATGAAAAACTTCAATTCATTGAAGAACCCATCGAAATAATGGATCGTGAGGTTAAGAGACTTAAGCAAAACAAGATACCGATTGTTAAGGTTCGATGGAATGCTTGTAGAGGACCCGAGTTCACCTGGGAGTGTGAAGATCAGATGAAGAAGAAATACCCGCATCTATTTCCAGAAGATTCGTCAACACCTTCAACAGCTTAAAATTTCGGGACCAAATTTATTTAACGGGTACGTACTGTAGTGACCCGAACTTTTCCATGTTTATATATATTAATTGAGATTGATATTTACATGACTAAATGTTTCCAACGTGTTAAGCAATCAAACTTGTTAAGACTTGATTAAATGAAATAAGTTTCATATAGACAATTGACCACCCAAGTTGACCGGCGATTCACGAACGATACAAAATTGTAAAAACTACATGTTGTGGTATATATAGACATATATATATGGTTGACATGAGATTATGATGAGTAAGTATCTCACTAAGTATATTAACAATGCATGATATACATAAAAAATGAGATTACTAAGTTAAGAAACTCGAAATGATATATATAACGATTATCGTTATGATAACGTCTACTAAATATATATGTATCATATTAAGATATTGATACACTATATTTAACATGATAAAATGATATTTAAATATATCATTAAGTGTGTTAACAATGAACTACATATGTAAAAACAAAACTACTAATTCAAGAATTACGAAACGAGACTTCTATGTAACGATTATCGTTGTAACGATATTTTAATGTATATATCATATTAAGAGATATTCATACATCATAATATCATGATAATATAATAATTTAACATCTCTTTTAATATAATAAACATTGGGTTAACAACATTAATTGAGATCGTTAACTTAAAGGTTTCAAAAAAACACTTACATGTAACGACTAACGAAGACTTAACGACTCCATTAGAATGTATATACATGTTGTGTTTTGATATATATTCTTACACTTTTGAAAGACTTCAAGACACATATCAAAGTACTTCTACTTAACAAAAATACTTATAATTACATCCTCGTTCAGTTTCATCAACAATTCTACTCGTATGCACCCGTATTCGTACTCGTACAATACATAGCTTTTAGATGTATGTACTATTGGTATATACACTCCAATAATCAGCTCTTAGCAGCCCATGTGAGTCACCTAACACATGTGGGAACCATCATTTGGCAACTAGCATGAAATATCTCATAAAATTACAAAAATATTAGTAATCATTCATGACTTATTTACATGAAAACAAAATTACATATCCTTTATATCTAATCCATATACCAACGACCAAAAACACCTACAAACACTTTCATTCTTCAATTTTATTTATCTAATTGATCTCTCTCAAGTTCCATCTTCAAGTTCTAAGTGTTCTTCATAAATTCCATAAGTATAGTTTCATAAAAATCAAGAATACTTCCAAGTTTGCAAGTCTACTTCCAAGCTTTCTAATCCATTCCAAGTAATCATCTAAGATCAAGGAACCTTTGTTATTTACAGTAGGTTATCTTTCTAATTCAAGGTAATATTCATATTCAAACTTTGATTCAATTTCTACAATTATAACAATCTTATTTCGAGTGAAAATCTTACTTAAACTGTTTTCGTGTCATGATTCTGCTTCAAGAACTTTCAAGCCATCCAAGGATCCTTTGAAGCTAGATCTATTTTTTTCATTTCCAGTAGTTTTATCCATATAACTTGAGGTAGTAATGATGTTCATAACATGATTCGATTCATACATATAAAGCTATCTTATTCGAAGGTATAAACTTGTAATCACTAGAACATAGTTTAGTTAATTCTAAACTTGTTCGCAAACAAAAGTTAATCCTTCTAACTTGACTTTTAAAATCAACTAAACACATATTCTATATCTATATGATATGCTAACTTAATGATTTAAAACCTGGAAATACGATGAACACCATAAAATCGGATATACGCCGTCGTAGTGAAACCGGGGGCTGTTTTGGTTTGGATAATTAAAAACTATGATAAACTTTGATTTAAAAGTTGTTCTTCTGGGAAAATGATTTTTCATATGAACATGAAACTATATCCAAAAATCTTGGTTAAACTCAAAGTGAAAGTATGTTTTTCAAAATGGTCATCAAGATGTCGTTCTTTCGACGGAAATGACTACCTCTTTAGTAATTGACATGTAACTTAAATTTCCGACTATAAACCTATATTTTTTTTGTTCTGATTCTTAAAATATAGTTCAATATGAAACCATAGCAATTTGATTCACTCAAAACGGATTTAAAATGAAGAAGTTATGGGTAAAACAAGATTGGATATTTTTGATATTTTTAGCTACGGGAAATGTTTAACAAATCTATATAAATCATATCCTAGCTAACTTATATTGTATTATACATGTATTCTAATATATTATGTAATCTTGGGATACCTTAGACACGTATGCAAATGTTTTGACATATCATATCGACCCATGTATATATATTATTTGGAACAACCATAGACACTCTATATGCAGTAATGTTGGAGTTAGCTATACAGGGTTGAGGTTGATTCCAAAAATATATATATTTTGAGTTGTGATTTAGCCTGAGACGTGTATACACTGGGTCGTGGATTGATTCAAGATAATATATATCGATTTATTTCTGTACATCTAACTGTGGACAACTAGTTGTAGGTTACTAACGAGGACAGCTGACTTAATACACTCAAATCTTTAAAACATAATAAAAATGGTTGTAATTATATTTTGATCATTCTTTGATATATATGTACATATTTGTATAGGTTCGTGAATCGATCCGTGGCCAAGTCTTATTTTCGAGGAAGGAAATATCTGTGAAACTGAGTTATAGTCCCACTTTTAAAATCTAATATTTTTGGGATGAGAATACATGCAGTTTTTATAAATGATTTACAAAATAGACACAAGTACGTGAAACTACATTCTATGATTGAATTATCGAAATCGAATATGCCCCTTTTTATTAAGTCTGGTAATCTAAGAATTAGGGAACAGACACCCTAATTGACGCGAATCCTAAAGATAGATCTATTGGGCCTAACAAACCCCATCCAAAGTACCAGATGCTTTAGTACTTTGAAATTTATATCATATCCGAAGGGTGTCCCGGAATGATGGGGATATTCTTATATATGCGTCATGTTAATGTCGATTACTAGGTGTTCACCATATGAATGATTTTTATCTCTATGTATGGGATGTGTATTGAAATATGAAATCTTGTGGTCTATTGTTACGATTTGATATATATAGGTTAAACCTATAACTCACCAACATTTTTTGTTGACGTTTAAAGCATGTTTATTCTCAGGTGAATACTAAGAGCTTCCGCTGTTGCATACTAAAATAAGGACAAGATTTGGAGTCCTTGTTTGTATGATATTGTGTAAAAACTGCTTTCAAGAAACATATGTCGATGTAATATATTTCTATTATAAACCATTATGTAATGGTCGTGTGTAAACTGTATATTTTTGATTATCATTATTTGATAATCTACGTAATGTTTTTTAAATCCTTTATTGATAAAATAAAGGTTATGGTTGTTTTAAAAATGAATGCAGTCTTTGAAAAACGTCTCATATAGAGGTTAAAACCTCGCAACGAAATCAATTAATATGGAATGTTTATAATCAATTTGAACGGGACATTTCACTTGAATCCTTGCATGAAAAATGACATGAGTGATTACTTGATGTATGCTTGATTAATTAATCTTACATGCTAGAAATATGTAGGTTGTCACACATCTTAGAGCCTTAAGTGATAGACATAATATCGAAGATTAGACTCTAACTATCTTAATAAGCATTCTCGAAACCCATATAATCAAACAAAAGGTTACTTAGGGGTAATAATAATTTGAAACGAGAATCACTAGCTTATTACTATTTTGAACAAGAAAAAGAATTACCTTTCTTCAAAAATGACAAAAAAGTGGTGATATAGTAAAAGTGATTTTTAAAGATACCAAATGAAAGACACGTTGAGTGAACCTATCACAAGCTTTTTGAAAACACACTTGATAAAACTCAACATAATGTCAAACCTGTAGGCGGTCGAACCTACGGTCGACCGTGTGGATCGACCGTATAGGCTCTGATCAAAATGTGTTGTCGCAATTTTATGATCGGCCGTGGTTTGACACTTTTAGATGTTGAATCATTTTAAAATGATTACAATATTGGTTTTACATTGTTTATTGGTACGATTAAAAAATTTGCTTGAAAGGACCCGTTCATATCGATTATAAACGATTCACAATAGTTGATTACATCGCGAGGTTCTGACCTCTATATGATATTGCATTCGTTTTTAAAAGACAGACTTTCATCACATCGAAAGTTGACAGGCATGCATACCATTTCAGAATATATCCAATCTATAATTAACTTAATAATAATCTTGTTGAACTCAACGACTCGAATGCAAGGTCTTTTGAAATATGCCATGAATGACTCCAAGTAATATCTTTATAATGAGCAAATGCACAGCGGAAAATTTCTTTCATACCTGAGAATAAACATGCTTAAAAGTGTTAACCAAAAGGTTGGTGAGTTCATTAGTTTATCATAATCAATCGTTTCCATAATTTTAATAGACCACAAGATTTCATTTTCGTATTACACATAACCTGTGTAATGAAATAGTACGCATAACCTGCGAATTAAAATTCATTCATATGGTGAACACCTGGTAACCGACATTAACAAATGCATCTAGTATATCCCCAAATATACAGGTACACTCATCTGTATATAAAATCGAAGTACTAAAGCATCCATAACCTGGATGGGGTTTGTTAGGACCGATAGATCTATCTTTAGGATTCGCGTCAATTTGGGGGTCTGTTCCCAAATTCTTAGGCTACCAAGCTAAAAAGGGTGATATCCGGTATAATAACTCAACCATAGAATGTAGTTTCAAGTACTTGTGTCTATTTCGTAAAACAGTTATAAAAGCAGCGCATGTATTCTCAGTCCCAAAATATCTATTGCAAAAGCATTTAAAAAGGGAGCAAATGAAACTCACAATACGATATTTTGTAGTAAAAATATGCATACGAAGATTTTGAACAATACAGGGTTGGCCTCCGATTCACAAACCTATATCAATTATTTATCAAGTAATATTAACACATATAATAATAGTAAACAAATAGTATGATCATATTTAATATATATATATATATATATATATATATATATATATATATATATATATATATATATATATATATATATATCATTTATTATAATTGTTATATATACTTAAAATATTATATAATGTATCAAAGTTAGTATATATATATATATATATATATATATATATATATATATATATATATATATATATATATATATATATATATATATATATATATATATATGATATGATATGATATGATTATGTTAAAATATATATTTATACCATATGTAAATTAATTATATATAAAATTATAGATAGTAATATTTAAAAAAAATTTGTAGTATTAATATAGTATATGTAATAAGTATACCTTTATATACAAAATATTTATTTGTTATAATAATAATGATAATAAAAATGATAATACTTATAATGATAAAAATGATAATACTAATGATAGTTTTAATAATAAAGGTAATCTTATTAAAATGATAATTTTAATACTTAATAATAATAAGAACGATAATAATAATAGTAATAATGATAATATCTATAATATCTAAAATAATAATACCTATGTTAATAATAATAACAATAATAATAATACTAATAATTATAAAATGGTACTAATACTAATGTTAATGATAATAATAATACTTTTAATATTTCTTAGTAATCACAAATGATAGAAATATTTATCATATAAATAATATTAGCATAGTAACAACAATAAATAATAATAACAATAATAATGAAGATAGTAATAATAATAATAATAATAATAATAATAATAATAATAATAATAATAATAATAATAATAATAATAATAATAATAATAATAATAATAATAATGATAAATAACTACCTCAAAATAGGCTAAAAAATAAACTGCTCATGACGAGATTCGAACCCGCGACCTCTCCTTTGCCACAAACACCACTAAACCATTCAGCTATTATTATTCTTCTGATTTAAACCCAACCAAAATAAATATATCTCGTATCTGCTTATCATCTTGTCCCAAGTGAAAAATCTGGTGGCCCAACATATCTCGGTCCATACATGAATTAAAAGCCCAATACATGAAAACTTTGACCCAATAAGAATAGGATCATAACAGCCCAATATAAGCCCGATACTAATTCAATCCATGGATTTTGGTCTGGTACGCAAGCCAGGAGTTTAAACAGAAAAAAAAATGCGATTATCATCAAAGTTTAATTACCACGTAACCAATCATCATTATCATACCATCATCATCAATATCTTTCGGTATATACATATCATCATTAACATAATCGTCATCATCACATACATCGCTAACATCGATCATCATCTTCATTATCAAATCACTAGGGAATAGAAACCCAACAAGAATTTCGAACGGTAGACAAAAATAAAAATAAAATATATATATATATATATATATATATATATATATATATATATATATATATATATATATATATATATATATATATATATATATATATATATATATATATATATATATATATATAATACGCATGCACACCCCATGATCTCGTCATCATTTTCTCATCATTCATCATCATATTTATCTCTACCGATATTATTCCTTTTCATCATCAACCGTTAGACATCAAGCTTAATAGGAAACAAAAATCGTAGTTCAAAACTTGCAACATGTTCACGTATTTAAAAAAAAGAAAAGAAAACATGGTGGCCCAACTTAACCACTTTGTACAAATTGATTCCATGTTCCATTATCAATCAAGTGGAGTTGATTGGTTGTAAATGTCGGTCAGTTAAAAAAATAAGCATGCCAAAAAGCAATTCAATCGATGTCCTAATCATCTATCTAATGGTTTAATTAGGATGATTCTATATCTAAAGTTTGAAATGGGTGGAAGTTGTTAAATGGGTGGTGGCGGTTTGAAACTAAAACAGAAATTAAAAATGATTTTAGTAGTGGTGATGGTCTCGGCGGTTGAAAGTTATCATCGATGAAGATGAATAAAAGTACAAGTAGGTTTTGTTGGTGTTTGAAAGGTGATGTTGTGGTGATTGGTGATGATGTTTGTCGACATAAAGTAGTAAGTAACAAGGAATGTTTTGAGTTCGATTAAAATGATGATGGAACACTATGATTTATGATGGTGTTTGGGTGAATTTCGAATGAAACAGAAATGATATTAAACAGCAGCAATAGCATGAATAAGTGTTTGAAGGTGGAGCTTGGTGGTTCTAGTGGTGGCTCGATGTGAAGTGAATTATGGTGACGATGATTTAATGAAAGTGCAGGTGGCGTTTCGGTTGTGATGATAATCAATGATGGTGGTAATGAACGAAACATAAATAGATATGGTTGATGGGCGACCGAAGGTGGTCGATGGTTTAGTGATTGCCGAATGGAGAGAAAGAAGTGTGGCGTTGGTGGTTTAACCCAAGGTGTTGATGGGTATCGTGGTGTTGTGGCGATCGAATAATATCATTAGTGGGTAAGTGGTTTGATAAACTAAAGGAACAAGAAAAATTGTAAATTGTTCTTGGGTGGTTTTGATGGTGGTTTGAGATGACTCTCGGTTATAAATGAAAGCGAATAGAAGTAGAATGAGAGAGCTTTAGTGATGGTCGAAGAAGTAAGTGAGAAAAGAGAGATGGGTATTGGTTTGATATATCTCTAACAACAGATATTTAAATCTATATAAATAATTTAATAATAATATTATAATAAAATATCATGAATCATGATACAAGTTGGGAGAAAAAAACAGTAATCTAAAACAATGTGCAAAATTGAAGAATAGTAATGCAGGCGATGATTTGTAATATTGTGCCGACAGTTTTCACGGACTGTGTATCGTGCAAAATCAGTGGCGGATAAAAGTGTTCAGAAAATTTCCATATTTTTAAATTAACTATATTTATTTATTTTGGTCATTATGGTATAAAATTCGATCCTTAATTTGTTAAATAAAAATTACATCAACTGTCCCTCTCATTTCTGGGTAAAATATAAAAAGTGCTAAAATTTAATAAATAGATCCTAAATACATTTTTAGTAAGCCTAAAATTTATAGAACTTATTTTTGGATCACCGTTTATTTTAAAATTACATAAGTTCGAATTAAACTTCTCTAAATAATAATCGAAACGTCCAACGAGTAATACAATCATTTAATATTTATTTTTAATATACTTTATTTATATATAGTTATGCTTTAAATAATAATTATTATAATATCTTATTTTTATTTTATTTTATATAATTAATTTTACATACAACAACATATAATACTTCAAATTATATTTTGAATTATTATTTATATATACATATACACATATCTATTTACAATTAACTGTTCGTGAATCGTCGGGAATGGGAGAAAGTCAAATGAATATATGAAACAGTTCAAAATTTTAGAAACTCAACCTAACAGACTTGGTTTATCATGTCGAAACCATATAAAGATTAAGTTTAAATTTGGTCGGAAATTTTCGGGTCGTCACAGTACCTACCCGTTAAAGAAATTTCGTCCCGAAATTTGAGTGAGATCGTCATGGTTAATGATAAGAATGTTTTCATGACAATATGAATTGATAAAATAAAATTTTATCACCGTTGCGTAATATAGGTAATATAATTCAATTATTCAAAGAGTACGAGTGAAGCTATCACAAAAGAGTGAAATGAGAGGAATAAAGTTTCGTCATATCTTTTGACGTAGATAAAGTCGATTTCCAGAGTTCAAGGGATTTAGAGAAAATCCTCGTAATAAGATTTGATCCTTCAGATTTTAAGGAAATTAGGATCTTCTTTGATTAAATGCGATGATCCGTCTCGATTGCTTTTTCTGATATTTCATCATAAATCCACCCTCTTCATTTCCTTTATATTTTGGAGTTTCATACTTTTGTTTTCTCTTCTCGACTTTAAGTCAAACTTATAATGGTCTAGAATTTGCAGGTATGGAGTTTCGAATGAACATGACTAATGTTCTAAGAGAGAAATTGTAATAGCACGATATTGATTGGTTAAATTACCAGAATTCGGGAGAAAAATAGAACTATCAGGAAATTATGTTCTTGATATGTTTATATATTAGATAGAATGTAAGAGTCGTGTAACATGGCACATGTTGACGTTATAATCCGTGAATCATCACATCCCATTAGAAACTCAGCATGACTTACTGTAATATAACCACGTTGATCAAGTGTCATTATATTATACTAACTCATGCTTCAATTCCCAACACTACTTCAAAACATTCATATTTTAAATTCGAATTTTTTCAGAATTTAGAAACTAAAACAGTTTCCTTTCTGATGTAACACTGATATCGCAAAGAGATAAATGATTTCAGATAAGAATAGTGTTGAAAATATCTTCAGAAATATTGAGGATATTTATAATGAAAGGTACGATGATATCTTAGAATTTCTAATATCGATGAATGATGAATAAGATTTGTCCGTAAACATTTAGAGTCAGGAGCAAGGTATTCGTTAATAACTTCAGCAGATACTGAATCATTTGGATTCTTTGAAGGCAGATTTAGTCTTTGTGAGTTGTCTACAACCTTCTTCATGGTTTGCTCAATCCATTTTCCAGTTCTAACTTTTTTGAGCTTTGCCAACACACTTATTCTTTATCATTATACCTTCAACTGTTAAGATAGCGTACAGTTTTTGCTGCTTCATTCAGCTTTTTCAGAATTCAGGGTATTAATTTGTAGACTGAGTGCTTTTCAGAATTTCAGAATGGAAGATCATAATTCTAAGAGATAAATGTTATACATATAACTGTTGATGTTGACATGCTGTGAGTTTTCAAAGTACTGATTGCTGATTCCCGATAATTGGTATGGCAGTTCTCATTACAAGATGCGGATGAGTATATGATAGAGTTTTAATGAATAAATATAGTGATTTATCGGAGTGATTTAAGTCAAGGAGCAACGAGGTTGCTGGTACGTCTTCTAGTAATATGGTGGAATATAAAAGGTTCTCTGGTAACAATAAAAGAGCACGCATATATATCAAGGTTATAATAAGGTTGTTTCGAACGAAAAGTCAAAGTTGACTTGCTGGAGCTGTGACAAAACTGGCTATATCGAACAGGAGTTGTAAAGTTATTTTCGGTAATAATAACGCTAAAGGAATTAGCACAGCTACGTGTTAAACATTTACTCAGGTTCTAAGAGTTTTTCAGGTGCATAACTATATGCATAAATCTTTCTTCTCGTAGATAATGTGTGGTTGAATCATCCTTTTGATTGAGGTGTTTTCAAGAATCATAAGTTTGAACGCAGATTGTAATCGTCAAGATACAAATGAGGTTTAAGATGAAATCAAGTGGCAAACTTGAAGAATTGCTTAGTTTCATATGTTATAATCAATATTTTAATTCATTTTAATTATCCAATGTTGGTAGTCCACAGTTAGTAGTCCACAGTTAGTAATTCAATAATTCATATGTAGTTTAATATATAATATTCGAATTAATTAATACGTATTGTGACCCATTGTATACATGTCTCAGACTCGATCACAACTCAAAGTATATATATTATTTTAGAATCAACCACAACCCTGTATAGCTAACTCGATCATTACCGCATATAGAGTGTCTATGGTTATTCCAAATAATATATATAGATGACGTCGATATGATATGTCAAAACTTTGTATACGTGTCCCGATATTTAAATGCGTAAATAACAGTATTTGAATGACGATAAATAAAGTGCGTAAAATAAATAACAGAAATTAAATGACGATAAATAAAATTGCGAGAATTAAAATTGCGACAACAGTTAGCTAGGAACAATTAGCTAGGATTTTGTTAGTGTGGATTCTTAACAAAATTTCTCATAGTTAATTTGTTTGTTTCTAACAAATTTTATTTTTGTCCAATGTTTTCTTCATTATGCCTCTTATTGAATTCTGATAAGTCAAAATCCAAATATGAAATTGTATGAAAATGGTTATTCTGTGGTGAACGGATTCGTATAACTGTGGATGTAAATAGGGTAGTAAATGACTGTTGAATCAGATTCGAAGAATGTACAGTGTAACTTATTAATGTGAAATTTAAATATTCCTTGGGTATTACCTACCCGTTAAAATATTTTCACCATTAACAGTTTGTACAAAAGAATTTTTAATTACAATCTTTATAAAAACATATATACATATATATTTTCTTCAGATTTAATCATGGATTTAATGAGTTAATATGATATTAAACTCATATGATTAACGGTTAGGACTAGAGTACATAATCTCTAAAACATTAGAGATTACATAATCGCCATGTCGAATGAAGATGAATGAGGTTTAACGATACGTAGAACGATGATTATATTCGAGGTACAGAATGAGATGTTGAGGCATGGATTGTTGATGGTACTGTTGGTGCCGGTGATGTTGCTGAAGCTAGTAAATTTTGCACCATATTCTCCAAATTGATTACTCGAGTGCGAAGTTCGTTGACTTCTTCTATTACACCGGGATGATTGTCGGTTCGGACGAGCGGATGAATAAGATCTAGAATTTTAGATAGAATATAATCGTGGCGAGATATTCAGGAAATGAGGGTGAAAATGGGGTTTCGGATTGGTTCGCCGGTGAGTGCCTCAGGTTCATCGCCAAGAGGTGAATTTGGTTGATGGAAAGGATTGCCTTCTTCAATTCTCCATTGATCAGGCCGACTACGAACCCATCCCCAATTCATTCAGAATTGATGATGGCTAATTGGTTGATCTACTCCGGTCACACTGCTTTCGGAGCTCGAGTGAAACTCCATATTAGAATCCGAGGGACTTGAACTAATGGCGAGTTCCATTTCGTACGATTGAATAAAGAATTTTTCGATATGAAATGATTTTCGAATATTGGATGATATTCTAACTATTTAGAATATCTATATATATAGAACAAAAGATTTCGCAGATTACGGAGGAATTTACGGAATATGTCAGGAAAAGTTTACAGTAACAGATACGCTAAGATATGAATTAGCAGATACGCTAAGATATGAATTTTGTCTATACACTATTCATGCAATCAATGCAGTAAGATGTGTCTAGACTAAAAATGGTAAGCAGGTAATTTTCTAAGGATGATAAATAGATGAGTTCCGACTAGAATGATAAGCAAAACTTTTGACATGCAGACCAGGTTCAAGTCCAGACTTATTAATGTATCCCAACAACTACTAGGCCGAAGTCCAGACTCATTAATGCATCCTAACAACTACGAGTTAGACACACTAATGCAAGACCTGGTTTGCTACAACCACCGCTCTGATACCAACTGAAAGGACCCGTTCATATCGATTATAAACGATTCACAATAGTGGATTATATCATGAGGTTCTGACCTCTATATGATACATTTTACAAACATTGCATTCGTTTTTAAAATACATACTTTCATCACATCGAAAGTTGACAGGCATGCATACTATTTCAGAATATATTCAATCTATAATTAACTTAATAATAATTATGTTGAACTCAACGACTCGAATGCAACGTCTTTTGAAATATGCCATGAATGACTCCAAGTAATATCTTTATAATAAACAAATACATAGCGGAAAATTTCTTTCATACCTGAGAATAAACATGATTAAAAGTGTCAACCAAAAGGTTGGCGAGTTCATTAGTTTATCATAATCAATCGTTTCCATAATTTTAATAGACCACAAGATTTCATTTTCATATTACACATAACCTGTGTAATAAAATAGTACACATAACCTGCGAATTAAAATTCATTCATATGGTGAACACCTGGTAACCGATATTAACAAATGCATCCAGATTATCCCCAAATATACAGGTACACTCATTTGTATATAAAATCGAAGTACTAAAGCATCCATAACCTGGATGGGGTTTGTTAGGCCCGATAGATCTATCTTTAGGATTCGCGTCAATTTGGGTGTCTATTCCCAAATTCTTAGGCTACCAAGCAAAAAAGGGTGCTATCCGGTATAATAATTCAATCATAGAATGTAGTTTCAAGTATTTTGTCTATTTCGTAAAATAGTTATAAAAGCAGCGCATGTATTCTCAGTCCCAAAATATATATTGCAAAAGCATTTAAAAAGGGAGCAAATGAAACTCACAATACGATATTTTGTAGTAAAAATATGCATACGAAGATTCTGAACAATACAGGGTTGGCCTCCGATTCACAAACATATATCAATTATTTATCAAGTAACATTAACACATATAATAATAGTAAACAAATATTATGATCATATTTAATATTTATATATATCCAATTCTTATTAAAGTATTTTAATTAGAATATATATATATATATATATATATATATATATATATATATATATATATATATATATATATATATATATATCATTTATTATAATTGTTATATATACTTAAAATATTATATAATGTATCAAAATTAGTATATATATATATATATATATATATATATATATATATATATATATATATATATATATATATATATATATGATTATGTTAAAATATATATTTATACCATATGCAAATTAATTATATATAAAATTATAGATAGTAATATTTAAAAAAAAAAAATTGTAGTATTAATATAGTATATGTAATAAGTATACCTTTATATACAAAATATTTATTTGTTATAATAATAATGATAATAAAAATGATAATACTTATAATGATAAAAATGATAATACTAATGATAGTTTTAATAATAAAGGTAATCTTATTAAAAATGATATTTTTAATACTTAATAATAATAAGAACGATAATAATAATAGTAATAATGATAATATATATAATATCTAAAATAATAATACCTATGTTAATAATAATAATAATAACAATAATAATAATACTAATAATTATAAAATGGTACTAATACTAATGTTAATGATAATAATAATACTTTTAATATTTCTTAGTAATCACAAATGATAGAAATAGTAACAACAATAATTAATATTAGCATAGTAACAACAATAATTAATAATAATAACAATAATAATAAAGATAGTAATAATAATAATAATAATAATAATAATAATAATAATAATGATAAATAACTACCTCAAAGTAGGCTAGAAAAATAAACTGCTCACAACGAGATTCGAACCCGCGACCTCTCCTTTCCCACAAACACCACTAAACCATTCAGCTATTATTATTCTTCTGATTTAAACCCAACCAAAATAAATATATCTCGTATCTGCTTATCATCTTGGCCCAAGTGAAAAATCTGGTGGCCCAACATATCTCGGTTCATACATGAATTGAAAGCCCAATACATGAAAACTTTGGCCCAATAAGAATAGGATCATAACAGCCCAATAGAAGCCCGATACTAATTCAATCCATGGATTTTGGTCTGGTACGCTAGCCAGGAGTTTAAACAGAAAAAAATGCGATTATCATCAAAGTTTAATTACCACGTAACCAATCATCATTATCATACCATCATCATCAATATCTTTCGGTATATACATATCATCATCAACATAATCTTCATCATCACATACATCGCTAACATCGATCATCATCTTCATTATCAAATCACTAGGGAATATAAACCCAACAAGAATTTCGAACGGTAGACAAACAAAAAAAATATATATATAATACGCATGCACACCCCATGATCTCTTCATCATTTTCTCATCATTCATCATCATATTTATTGCTACTGATATTATTCCTTCTCATCATCAACCGTTAGACATCAAGCTTAACAGGAAACAAAAATCGTGGTTCAAAACTTGCAACATGTTCACTTTTTTTTTTTTAAAAAAGAAAACATGGTGGCCCAACTTAACCACCTTGTACAAATTGATTCCATGTTCCATTACCAATCAAGTGGAGTTGATTGGTTGTAAATGTCGGTCAGTAAAAAAAATAAGCATGCCAAAAAGTAATTCAATCAATGTCCTAATCATCTATCCAATGGTTTAATTAGGATGATTCTATATCTAAAGTTTGAAATGGGTGGAAGTTGTTAAATGGGTGGTGGCGATTTGAAACTAAAACAGAAATTAAAAACGGTATTAGTAGTGTGATGGTCTCGGTGGTTGATAGTTATCATCGATGAAGATGAATAAAAGTGAAAGTAGGTTTTGTTGGCGTTTGAAAGGTGATGTTGTGGTGATTGATGATGATGTTTGTCGACATAAAGTAGTAACAAGGAATGTTTTGAGTTCGATTAAAATGATGATGGCACACTATGACTTATGATGGTGTTTGGGTGAATTTCGAATGAAACAGAAATGATATTAAACAGCAGTAGTAGCATGAACAAGTGTTTAAAGGTGGAGCTTGGTGGTTCTAGTGGTGGCTCGATGTGAAGTGAATTATGGTGATGATGATTTAATGAAAGTGCAGGTGGCGTTCGGTTCTGATGATAATCAATGATGGTGGTAATGAACGAAAAATAAATAGATATGGTTAATGGGTGATCGAAGGTGGTCGATGGTTTAGTGATTACCGAATGGAGAGAAAGAATTTTGGCGTTGGTGGTTTAACCCAAGGTGTTGATGGGTATCGTGGTGTTGTGGCGATCGAATAATATCATTAGTGGGTAAGTGGTTTGATAAACTAAAGGAACAAGAACAATTGTAAATTGTTCTTGGGTGGTTTTGATGGTGGTTTGAGATGACTCTCGGTTATAAACGAAAACGAATAGAAGTAGAATGAGAGAGCTTTAGTGATGGTTGAAGAAGTAAGTGAGAAAAGAGAGATGGGTATTGGTTTGATATATCTCTAACAACAGATATTTAAATCTATATAAATAATTTAATAATAATATTATAATAAAATATCATGAATCATGATATAAGTTGGAAGAAAAAAACAGTAATCTAAAACAATGTGAAAAATTGAAGAATAGTAATGCAGCCAATGATTTGTAATATTGTGCCGACAGTTTTCACGGACTGTGTATCGTGCAAAATCAGTGGCGGATAAAAGTGTTCAGAAAATTTCCATATTTTTAAATTAACTATATTTATTTATTTTGGTTATTATGGTATAAAATTCGATCCTTAATTTGTTACATAAAAATTACATCAACTGTCCCTCTCATTTCTGGGTAAAATATAAAAAGTGCTAAAATTTAATAAATAGATCCTAAATACATTTTTAGTAAGCCTAAAATTTATAGAACTCATTTCCGGATCACCGTTTATTTTAAAATCACATAAGTTCAAATTAAATTTCTATAAATAATAATCGAAACGTCCAACGAGTAATACAATCATTTAATATTTATTTTTAATATACTTTATTTATAGTTATGCTTTGAATAATAATTATTATAATATCTTATTTTTATTTTATTTTATATAATTAAATTTAAATACGACAACATATAATACTTCAAATTATATTTCGAATTATTATTTATATATACATACACACATATCTATTTACAATTAATTGTTCGTGAATCGTCGAGAATGGGCAAAAGTCAATTGAATATATGAAACAGTTCAAAATTTTAGAGACTCAACATAACAGACTTGGTTTATCATGTCGAAACCATATAAAGATTAAGTTTAAATTTGATCGGAAATTTCCGGGTCGTCACATTGCTAATGTGAAGCTAATTATTGTCATTAAACGACACTCATTTAAAAGGTTAAGTTTTTAACCCGTAAGTATTAGTGACTTTTAAACAACTATAAGCGTACAAGATCAATTATTCTCAATCAAGACATGAAATTGGATTGTCGAAATTTAAAATATAAACATGTCTAAAAGAACAATAGTCTACTCTTTGAGAAAGGTACAAAGATGAGTTATCGTGAGAATATTTGATTCTAACAATCTCGGACCCAACAAACATTGGGTACCATGTTTTGTGTCTCTAACAAGTTGTAGGTTTTGTGGAAGATGATGTTATCACAAGCACTCAAAACACATGTCAATGATAAATATGTCACACCAAGCACAAAGAACATGATGATGGTGACATAATATTGGATGGACATATTTGAGGAATAATCATCGGTGGAGGTAACTTTACTTACAGATGAGATAGTCTTAAAAGTGTGCTATTTGATCTCTATAAGTGTTTAATATGAAAATATCTTAACATGCTAGCTAAAGTCATATTCCATTTAAGAAAACATGTTACAATTAGGTAGAACGTCTTATATGCTTACAAGTGAAATTGGCGAAAAGATAAAAATATGTCAACATATGATTTTTAATTTGATGGCATAAAAGATTAGATCACACGACCATGAAACTAATCATTAGAGATCTATCTAAAAGTAATATATGATGATCACTAAGTGAGCTAATGTATTAAAAAGATCATCCTTAACAAAGTAAATATTTGAGAAACAATGATAACTAAGAAAGGATAAATGACAAGATCATAAAATGAATCATAACAAACAAATCTTAGGAGACATCGATAGGAGACAAATTAGATCTTAAGTGCGTAGTATAAATTCTTCGTTTTCTAGATATAGTATAGCTTTCCAAAGTTCAACTTTGTAGTCTTACTAAATGGGTTGTATATGATTTCTATCATCTATGCTTAATGAGGTATATTTTTGATGATAGAACTCATACTAGGCTAACACTTAAAAGATATTATTCGTGTATAAATTACTAGAGTAGTAGTCATTGATAAAAATTGTTAGCTAAACGCATAAGCGTTTGTTGAGTTGTTAAAGTATTTAAAACACACTTAAACATATTAAGATGAATAAGGTTAGAAAACTTTAAGAATGATTCGTGCTCTTAAATTCTAAACTAGGATTAGGTTTGTGTCAAATGAACACCTAGAACAAACGAGTTAAGTGAAAAGTTTCTCCAACCTTTTACAGTCAGAGATTTAGATAATCTTACCCCACACAAATGTTTATTTAAACTATTTGTCTTGAGTCTTAAACTTACACGCAATGAGATTAATGAAAGAATGATGAGGTTTCTAAAAGCCTTACTCAACTCATGAATCAAAGTAACTCTAAGATAGCTCTCTTATAAATCAACCTAATGAATACACTTAAAGTTTTGGTATGATAAGTGCTAAGGTATTAGACACACCTATGGAAATTAATGCTAGATTTTCACTCAAAGATGTAGGTATGACTCCAAAGGTAGGTACGTCTCTAGGATACTCTTTAAAAATCAAAACCTAACTAGTTCTAAATAGACGTCCGAGTAGCTTTAAGGATTAATCAAACATACATGAAAAGGTTATATCTTTGCATCTTGAAAATCTTGATAGACTTAGGGGGCATACTTGCTTGATCATGTGTGTGAAATGATAAAAGTTAGCAATACATTATTTGGTAAAATGCATGAGAATAAAATGTTAATGACTTGGTTATTGATCCAATTAACCATTTTCTTTGTGACAAGTTCTTTGAACTCATGGATGATAAGTTTGAAATATACTTGATAGAGAAACTTGAATGCTTTATGGTATGCTTTACACTTTAGGCTTAACTCTAGGCTTCCGCTCATTATACACTAGGTGTAAACTGCATAATCTTTATCTCTTATATGTGCCATATATATGTTCATTGCTTGTATAAGTATGTGTGCAACATCTACATGCCATATTTGTATGCTTATGTGTTCGTATATGTGCAAATCTACTTGTCATACTCGCATGCTCATATGATCTTCATGCTTGACAACTTGAGTTATCTCTTTTGAACCAATGTTGGTTAAAATCACCTTGTTAGTTGTTATACTACACACTTTAGGCTCATTAACTTGCTAATTGAATCTTATTTGTGAAGGCATTGCGCTTAATATTTGCTACATCTAACATGCCTTATATTTTTCATCATGCTGATGTGCTTACATGCTTATGATTTATTAACATGTTGAAAAATTATGAATGGATGTTTGTATACTCACGATCCAATATAACACTCCAAATTGTTAACTATGATACATCGAAATTTTTAACTAGTTAACATTATACGTAGTCAAGTTAACATATCCCTACATCATATTTGTTGAGTGCTAAATAATACTTTGATATTAGCTAGCTTACCATGAGTTATGTGATTGCTTGTTATGCTATATCATTTAAGTGCAATCTTGAGCTATATTTGAATAAATGACTAAATAAGTAGTGACTTAACATACATCATGTTGATCGTAGTTTACAAGTCAAATACCTACTTGATCTAGTTATTTAGTTTATGCATTTTCTCATTGATAATGCTAAAAATGAACATATATTTCATAGCATTATCTTTCAAGAAAGACAAGCTTTTAGTTGCAATTGTTCTATTTACAAGTGATATTCGTTTAAATATTAAAAGGTGAAGACACAAGACAGATTCCACGATTTGAAGATGCAAACGACCAAAAAGCTAAAAAGTACAAAGTACAATCCAAGTGGTTCAAATTATTGCTGAGAAACGTCCAAAAATTACAAGAGTACAAGCCGCAAAATGCAAAGTACAAGATATCTAATCGTACGAAAGGACGTTCAAAAATCCGAAACTGGAACATGAACCAACTATCAACGCGCGACGCAACGAGCCTAAAATTACAAGTCAACTATGCATATGAATATAATATAATATATATATAATTATATAAAATTATATATATTATATTATATTATTAAAAACCGTCGGCAAATAAGAAGACAAGTGATTATGAGCTGGATCAGGAGGCCATGCGATAGCATGGCCTGGCTGCCTTATCTCCATGTGATCGCATGGCAGTAAAATGGTGGTCAGGTGCTATAAATAGCCAACGAAATGGACGAGTTCAGGATACCTTATTCAATCTTATCTCTTACTCTCTCAAATATATATATTTATTTTATAATTTTAATTTTAATATTAAGTTAATAATAATAAGGTTATAGTGGCGAATGTTTTAAGTTTGTAAGTCGAAATTCTGTCTGTGTAACACTAGCCGATTAATACTCAATGTAAGTTATGTTCAACCTTTTTAAATTAATGTCTAGTAGCTAAATTATTATTATGTTTATCTAAGCCTAAGTAATCGTGATGTTGGACTAAATATTAAAGACGGAGTTATTGGGCTTTGGACCATAATTGGGGTTTGGACAAAAGACCGACACTTGTGGAAATTGGACTATGGGCTATTAATGGGCTTTATATTTGTTTAACTGAATGATAGTAAGTTAATTTAATATAGAGATTTACAATTTGAGGTAATTATAAATAACCACGTACACTCGATCAGACTCGATGGGCGGGATATTTATAAATACTAATAATCGTTCATTTAACCGGACACGAGAATGGATTAATAGTCAATGGACTCATTAAAACAGGGGTGGATTACATACAAGGACACTTGGTGTAATTGTTAATAAAGTATTAAAACCTTGGATTGTACACAGTCGATAACCTGGTGTAATCATTAACAATGTATTACAACCTTATTACAGTTTAAGTCCCCAATTAGTTGGAATATTTGACTTCGGGTATAAGGGTAATTTGACGAGGACACTCGCACTTTATATTTATGACCGATGAACTGTTATGGACAAAAACCAGATGGACATATCGAATAATCCAGGACAAAGGACAATTAACTCATGGTAATAAATTAAAATCAACACGTCGAACATCATGATTACGGAAGTTTAAATAAGCATAATTCCTTTATTTTATATCTCATCGCACTTTTATTTATCGTCATTTTATTTATTGTACTTTAAATTATTGCACTTTTAATTATCGCACTTTTATTTTATCGCATTTTTATTTATCGTCATTTACTTTACACTTTAAATGAAGTTGTATTTATATTTAATATTTTACATTAGGTTTTAATTGTGACTTAAGACAAAAAATCAGCAAACCGGTCATTAAACGGTAAAAACCCCCTTTTATAATAATAATAATACTACTTATATATATATATATATATATATATATATATATATATATATATATATATATATATATATATATATATATATATATATATATATATATATATATATATATATATATATATATATATATATATATATATATATAGTTTAAAACATATATAGCGTTAAACCCAGCTAGCTCCTTGTGGAACGAACCGGACTTACTAAAAACTACACAACTCTACGATTAGGTACACTGCCTATAAGTGTTGTAGCAAGGTTTAGGTATATCCCATTCTATAAATAAATAAATAAATAACTTGTGTAAATTTGTAGCATATTTAATAGTATTTCGTAGTAAAATATAATCTATTTCGTACTACACCTCGCACACATCAAGTATTTTTAGCGCCGCTGCCGGAGAACACTCAACGCCGAAGCGAAACGCTATAAAAAAATTAGTTTTTAAGTTATTTTTGTAAAAATATATTTATATAAGTTTTAAATATAAAAATACAAAAATATAAAAAAAAGAAAAAGTATATATATCTATATTTTTTTAGTTTATATTTTTTTAGTTATAAAAACTAATAAGTAATTTATTTATTTTTAGCTTTAAGTAAAGTCATATAATATTTTATATAAATTAATATCAGAAATAGGTTATTAAAATTTTTTTAAAAAAAAATCTAAGCCTGCAAAATTTGAACCTGCATTAATCTGGACCTGCTTCTCATGCGACCGCATGAGAATGGAGTATTAAGGCCATGCGACCACATGGAAAGGTCCGACACGCCCGACCTGATCCTCGTACAGCATTAATTATGGAGTATTATTAATTATTATTATCATTAAACCTAATTAGGGTTTAGTTATTTAATAATTAGTTTTAGTTTTATTTAATTTTGTATTTTAAGTGTTAATTAGTTTTATTAATATATAAATTAATACTTTTATAAAATAATAATATAAAATAATATTTTTATAAAAATAAGTAATTTTATCATTTTTTGTCTCTTTTTATAAATTGTATATTTTAATCTTTTTATTTGTAATTTTTATTTTTATCGTTTATAATTAGTTTTAAACTTAGTATTTTGCCAAAGGTATTTTATTTTTCTAGATTTTTAGGCTTTGCCGTAAAATCCCTTAAGTGCTTTTCTATAGATTAAGATTTAGACGCTTTAGAATTTTACGACGTCACTTATCGCTTTAATATTTAATAGATTTTAGTGCCTATTTAAGTTATTACCGTTTTGGATATAGAATTCCTTTAAGTTTTAATACCTTTAGACGCAACTTTTAGTCTTAAGTTTTTAGAATTCTAAGTTTCGACGCTTTATTTTCTTATTTTTGTTTTTCGACGCTTATTTTTCGACCTTTTATTTTTCGACGTTTTTTCAACGCACTCTTTTTCTTTCTTATTTCTCGATGCTCTAGTTTTTAGGACATAGATTTTATCTTCAAAATTTCGACAAAAAATTATTTTAAGCAGTTAAATTGATAGACAACCAAAATTTTCTGGTTCGTAGTAATAGTTGGATTTGTTAGTGGCGAGTTGTGGGCTTCCGATTTAAAGGGTCCTGGCTACCTACTCCATCTATTGGCTATTCGAAACGTAGGCTAAATCAGAAAAGTCTATTAATTTGATAACTTATATAATTTTTTATTTTTTATAACTAATAGGATATTCTGTTAATGCACCGAGTAAAACGTTCACACCTTTCATACGTTCACCTCCTGTAACTCGATCAAGACATCTAGCCAATATTGTCGCAGTTAATTTTTCTTTAGAATCGTCATCTAGTCAACCAAGTACTCCAATTCAAATTTTCGATAATCCATTTTTTGAACCCGACCTCACAATTGAGAACCCGGAGGACATTCAAGGACAATTCAGAGATCCTGAACCACTAATAATTCCTCCTGAACCACAAATCATTCAACCAGAGATTGTCGAGGAAGAAACCATTAAATCAGAATCCTCTAGTGATTCAGATTCAACAAATTCAATCATGCAAAATCTGGAACCTCTAAGTATGGAAGATCGAATAAGAGCTACACGCACTGGCCAAGGTCATGCAATTACTCAACCAGACATTAATGCGCTAGATTACAAAATCAAAGGACAAATCCTACACATGGTAACTAATCAATGTCAATTTAGTGGTACGCCAAAAGAAGTTCCAAACGAACATCTTCATACCTTTAATAGGATCTGTACTCTATTCAAAATCAGAAATGTTGAGGATGAACAGATCTATCTCATGTTATTTCCCTGGACTTTAAAGGGAGAAGCCAAAGATTGGTTAGAATCGTTACCTGAAGGGGAGATTGATACATGGGATGTTTTAGTTGAAAAATTTCTTAAAAGATTCTTTCCGGCATCTAAAGCCGTGAGACTTCAAGGAGAAATTGTTACGTTCACACAAAAGCCAAATGAAACTCTATATGAGGCGTGGACAAGATTTGGAAAGTTGTGAGAGGATGTCCTCAACATGGTTTAGACACTTATCAAATAGTACAAATATTCTACCAAGGATGCAACATTACTACACGAAAAGACATCGACATAGCAGCTGGTGGTTCTATTATAAAGAAAATCGCAACTGAAGCTTACAAAATTATTGATAACACAGCCTCCCACTCACATGAGTGGCATCAAGAAAAAGACATCATTAGATCATCTAAATCGACTAGAGCCAATTCTAGCCATGACTTTGATTCCATTTCCGCAAAGTTAGATGCTTTCGAGAGACGAATGGAAAAGATGACTAAGGATATTCACACAATACGAATTAGTTGTGAGCAGTGTGGAGGACCACATTTGACAAAAGATTGTCTCATTATTGAACAAACAATGGAACAAAGAGAGAATATTTCATACATGAACCAAAGGCCTGGAAATAATTGTCAGAATAATTATCAACCTCCAAGACCAAACTACAATCAAAATCAGAATTATAACCGAAATGTTCCATACAACAACCAATAAGGTCCTAGCAATCAACAAGTATCTAATAATACTTACAACCAGCAAAGACCTATTTTTCCAATTAAACCACCACAAACCGATGATAAAAAGCCAAATTTAGAAGATATGATTTCGAAGCTAGTTGAATCTCAAACGCAGTTTTTCACATCTCAGAAACAAACTAATGAACAAAATGCTCAATCATTTAGAAATCAACAAGCTTCTATCCAAAATCTAGAACAAGAAGTGAGTAACCTAGCAAGGTTGATAGGTGAAAGAAAACCAGGGAGTCTACCTAGCGATACAAATGCTAACCCCTGAAATGAAATAGCTAAAGCCATTACCACAAGAAGTGGTATTACACTCAAACCACCTGAAATACCTTTAATTTCTGATAACTCTATTCCTACTCTACAAGTACCACAACCTGAGCAAGAGAAGGAAAAAGAACTGTTAGTTGAAAAGGTTAATGAAGATAACACAGTTAAGGCAAAGCCTTATGTTAAACCATACCAACCACTGCTTCCTTACCCGAGTAAAATGAGAAAAGAAAGACTTGAAGCCGAGCAATCTAAATTTTTGGATATGTTTAAACAAATAAATGTCAATCTTCCTTTCATTGATGTGATTTCAAGAATGCCAAGATATGCTAAATTCCTGAAAGATCTAATCACAAATAGAAATAAAATGGAAGAACTCTCTGCTGTTACAATGAATGCTAATTGTTCTGCAATGCTGTTGAATAAACTACCAGAAAAACTCTTAGATCCAGGAAGTTTCACAATTCCATGTTTTCTGGGTGATAATGCTAAAAACGAACATATATTTCATAGCATTATACTTCAAGAAAGACAAGCTTTTAGTTGCAATTGTTCTAATTTCAAGTAATTATCGTTAAAATAATAAAAGGTGAAGACAAAAGACAGTTCGACGATTTGAAGACGCAAATGACCAAAAAGCTCAAATGTACAAAATACAATCCAAGTGGTTCAATTTATTGATGAATAATGTCTAAAAATGACAAGAGTACAAGCCACGAAACGCAAAGTATAAGATATCTAAGCATACGAAAAAGCGTTAGAAAATCTGGAACCGAGACATAAACCAATTATCAACGTACGACTCAACGGAGCTAAAATTACAAGTTAACTATGCTCAAGAATATAATATAATATTTAAATAATTCATAATAAGAATAATAATAAATAATAAAAAGTTGTTAATTGAGCATAGTTAAAGGATCATAAGTGAAAAATATTTCAATCAATAATTCAATTCAGTGAATTGAATTATCGTTAGCTACCTTTCCAGCTAACTTTCCACCTTGCTACAGTAATTCATTTTGCCTATAAAATGAAATTCACGGAGGCACCAATAGATAGACCTTCACCTCTTCATACTCTTTCTTTCTTTCTTATGTAATTTATATTTATATTTATAATATTAAGTTTAATTTAAGATTAATAATAATTGAGTTATTGTAAGAAATGTTTTACGGGTTTTAAAGTCGAAACTTTGTCCGTGTAACGCTACGCGATTAATCACCACTGTAAGCTATGTCCTTCCTTTTTAAATTAATGTATCGTAACTAAGTTATTATTATGCTCATTTGAGCTGAAGTAATCGTGATGTTGGACTAAATATTAAGATGGGGTTATTGGATTTTGTACCATAATTGGGGTTTGGACAAAAGACCAACACTTGTGGAAATTAGACTATTGACTATTAATAGATGGGGGGTATTGTCTAATTGAGTGACAACTCATTGGAGTCTGTCGAACCTATCTTCAAATTAATTAACCTAATAATTAATAATGATTATAGTTGTCCTATTTAGTGACGTTCATATGGAATCTGTTATAATCATTTAATTAATCAATTGGGTTGGGTAATTGATTATTCATCCTGATCAAGTGGATGGATTAATAGTCAATGGACTCATTAAAACAGGGGTGGATTACATACAATGAAAATTGGTGTAATTGTTAACAAAGTATTAAAACTTTGTTACAGTTTAAGTCCTCAATTAGTTGGAATATTTGACTTCGGGTATAAGGGTAATTTGACGAGGATACTCGCACTTTATAATTATGGCCGATGGACTGTTATGGACAAAAACCAGATTGACGTATTGAATAATCCAGGACAAAGGACAATTAACCCATGGTAATAAATTAAAATCAAAACGTCAAACATCATGATTACGGAAGTTTAAATAAGCATAATTCCTTTATTTTATATCTCATCGTACTTTTATTTATCGTCATTTTATTTATCGTACTTTAAATTATCGCACTTTTATTTTTACGCTTTATTTATATTTTTAATTATTGCACTTTTATTTGTTGTCATTTACTTTACTCTTTAAAATAAGTTATATTTATATTTAATATTTTACATTAGGTTTTAACTGTGATATAAGTCTCAAAATCGACAAACCGGTCATTAAACGGTAAATCCCCCCAAAGTTACCTATAATTACTATATATTACTAAATCTAGTTTAACTACTTAATTAACTAATTTGACCTAGTAAGACACCCAATAATAGTGTCCACGGATCGACCTCCCGGACTTTACCTTAGCTATATTATTACACGATAGTATACTTATCTTTTGTATTTTAGTTTAATTTAAGTGATTTCCTGTAGTAAATAAATATAAAACTGATAGCCGTTTCATACACACCCTCTAGAACACATCAAGTTTTTGGCGCCGCTGCAGGGGACACTTTTTTTGTCTTCACGGGGTATTTAAGTTTTTTTTTTAGTTTTTGACTGATTAAAGCTATATTAATTTAAATATAATAATTTAATAAATATAATAATATAATAATATTGAAAAAATATAATAATATAATAATAATTTTGAATCAAATTTGAATCGTAAAGTTTTAAAAAATTCGTATTTATTAAATACTTCAGGGGTATATTATGTAACTTATAATTAATAATTTCTATCATGTCGCTTTCATGTGAATAGTAAATTAATTAATTTTGTTTCATTTACTATTCAATTAATAGTAAATGAATTAAAAAAACAATTAAATAGTTTTTGCTTTTCTACTTTTTTTAAGTTAAAAAAAATAGAAAAATCAAAAAAAAAAATTTTAAAAAAATAATAATAAAAAAATCTCATATTTTTTTTTTAAAATAAAAATAAAATAAAAAAATTTTAAAAAATATATTTAAAAAAAATATTTAAAAAAAATTAAAACGTAAAAAAAATAAAATAAAATAATAATTTAAAAAAAATAAAAAAAATTATTAATTTCGTAAAAAAAAATTTTAAAAAAAGAAATTTTTTTTAAGTTTTATTACCTTTAGATTTTTAGACTCTAGTCACAACTTTTAGTATTAAGATTAGTATTTTGCCGTAGTTATTTTTATTTTTAGATTTTTAGGCTTTGCCGTAAAATCCCTTAAGTGCTTTTTCTTTAGATTAAGACTTAGGCGCTTTAGAATTTTACGACGTCGCTTATTGCTTTAGTATTTAAAATTTTAGTACTATTTAAGTTATTGCCGTTTTGGATATAGAATTCCTTTTAAGCTTTAATACCTTTAGACGTAAGTTTTTAGTATTTAGTACCTTTTAAGTTTCGACGCTTATTTTCTTATTTTTATTTTTCGACTGTTTGTTTTTCGACGCTTATTTTTCGACCTTTTTTCGACGTTTTTCGACGCACTCTTTTTCTTTCTTATTTCTCGACGCTCTAGTTTTTAGGACATAGAATTTTCTATTTCTTCTCTAAAATTTCGACGAAAAATTGTTTTAAGTGGTTAAATTGATAGACATCTAAAATTTTCTGGTTCGTAGTAATAGTTGAATTTGTTAGTGGCGAGTTGTGGGCTTCCCATTTAAAGGGTCCTGGCTACCTGCTGCATCTATTGGCTATTCGAAACGTGGGCAAAATCAGAAAAGTCTATTAATTTGATAACTTATATAATTTTTATTTTTGTAACTAATAGGATATTCAGTGAATGCACCGAGCAAAACGTTCACCACCTTTCATACGTTCACCACCTGTAACTCGATCAAGACATCTAGCCAATATTGTCGCCGTTGATTTTTCTTTAGAATCGTCATCCAGTCGACCAAGTACTCCAATTCAAATTTCCGATAATCTATTTTTTGAACCCGACTTCAAAATTGAAAACCCAGAGGATATTCAAGGACAATTCCAAGATCCTGAACCAATAATCATTCCTCCTGAACCACAAACCGTTAAATCAGAATCTTCTAGTGATTCGGATTCAACAAATTCAATTATGGAAGTAACGGAACCTCTAAGCACGGAAGACCGAATGAGAGCCACACGCAATGGCCAAGGCCACGCCATTATTAAACCAGACATCAATGCACCAGATTATGAAATCAAGGGACAAATTCTACACATGGTAACTAATCAATGCCAATATAGTGGTACGCCAAAAGAAGATCCAAATGAACATCTTTGAACCTTTAATAGGATCTGTACTCTATTCAAAATCAGAGAAGTTGAGGATGAACAGATCTATCTCATATTGTTTCCCTGGACTTTAAAGGGAGAAGCCAAAGATTGGTTAGAATCGTTACCTGAAGGGGCGATTGATACATGGGATGTCTTAGTTGAAAAATTTCTTAAACAATTCTTTCCGGCATCTAAAGCCGTGAGACTTCAAGGAGAAATAGTTACGTTCACGCAAAAGCCAAATGAAACTCTATATGAGGCATGGACAAGATTTGGAAAGTTGTTGAGAGGATGTCCTCAACACGGTTCAGACACTTATCAAATAGTACAAATATTCTACCAAGGTATCGACATTGCTACACGAAAAGACATCGATATAGCAGCTGCTGGTTCCATTATGAAGAAAACCACAACTGAAGCTTACAAAATCATTGATAACACAGCCTCCCACTCGCATGAGTGGCACCAGGAAAAAGATATCTTTCATTCATCTAAAGCGGCTAGAGCCGATTCTAGCCATGACGTTGATTCCGTTTCCGCAAAAATAGATGCTTTCGAGAGACGAATGGAAAAGATGAATAAAGATATTCACGCAATACGAATCAGTTGTGAGCAATGCGGTGGACCACACTTAATGAAAGATTGTCACATTGAGCAAACGATGGAACAACGTGAGAATGTTTCCTACATGAACCAAAGGCAGGGAAATAATTATCAAAATAATTATCAACCGCCAAGGCCAAACTTCAATCGAAATCAAAACATTCTTTACAATCCAAATGGACCTAACAATAACTCATACAACCAACAAGGTCCGAATAACCAACCAACTCAAAACAACACTTTCAATCAACAAAGACCTGGTTTGTATAAACCACCACAACAAACCGAAGATAAAAAGTCAAATCTAGAAGAAATAATGGCAAAGCTAATAGAATCTCAAACACAATTTATTACATCTCAAACCCAAACAAATGAGAGGTTTGATCAGTCATTAAGAACTCAAAAAGCTTCCATTTTGAATCTAGAAAAACACGTAGGTACTCTTGCTAGCATGATGAGTGAGAGGGAACAAGGATAGCTACCGAGTGATACTGAATTAAATCCTCGGAATGAGAATGTTAATATGGTGTAAACAAATTCTGAAAAACCAACACCAGAAGATAGGAAGGTTTTTGATGTGAATAACAATGAAGAAGTTACACCACTACCATCACCCGAGTATATAAAGCCAGTGGTGGCACCATACAGACCACCCATCCCGTTTCCAAGAAAAGGAGTTGAGTATGAGCAAGTAATAGGTAATAAAGTTTGTGATACCTTTGGAAAGAATAAGAATAATAAGAAAGTACAAGAAACAAAAACCGTAAAGATAAACCCGGTGAAGACAGTTCCACCAAAACCTCCACCCAGGTTGGGTGATCCGGGTGAATTTATTGTTCCTTGTCTACTTAGTGATTGTGTCATGTATGATGCATTAGCAGATTTAGGTGCGAGTGTGAGTGTTATGCCTCTTTCATTATATAAGAGATTAGGAGTAGGTGAGTTAAGTCCGACAGAGATGAGTGTTCGACTCTTTGATGAAACCATTAGGCACTCAGTTGGAATTGCTGACAACCTACCCGTTCAAGTGGGTAATTTAACCTTTTTAGTCGAATTTATTGTCATTGACATAGAAGAGGACTCAAACGTTCCTCTAATTTTAGGACGACCATTCTTAGCGTCCACCGGGGCGTTATTTAATGTAAGAGAGGGTAGAATGACACTTAGTGATGATGAAAAATCGATCACCTTTGTGAGTCGAAAGTCTAAATCTCCACCAACCAAAACCGTTGAACCGATTGGTAAAAACCATATTGATTTACCAACTCCAACGGTAGTTCTTAACAATAATAAAACGCCTAAGTGTGGGGAAGATGAAGCAACACCTAATGATGACCTGATAACAAAGAACCCCATTGTTGATACGAAATTAAATGACCCCGTTATTAATAGTTCAATGAAGAAACTTATTAAATGCATTCGCGATGCTAGAACCATGGGGAACTTTAAGTTATGTAACCGGTTAGTATCCAATCTATCGCCTAAAGAAAAGGCAAAACTAGTTGAATTTGTGAATATTACACAGGAATCCGACCACTGGCTTAATGCAAAAGTCACAGATATGCAAGTTGATTATGGTCCAAGAGAAATTAACGATGAAGTTAATCACAATTTCAATACCACAGCTACCTAAGTGTGGGGAGACTCAAATGTTCTAAAAAGAAAATGCTGTCTAGAGTTAGTTGTTCTGTTCTCGTGTAGTTCCGAGAATGGAATCCGATTGGTCTTTTCCACTAGCAGACACTAAAGAACTAGTTTTCTCCCCCCCCCATTCTGAATTTTTGTTTTGTAGTTTTTGTATGAAATTAATATGCATTTTTTTTTAAATTTAAGTTTTGTGTGATTTTAAAAACAAAATTTACTTTATTTCATTAAGTTTAAAAAATGATTTCTAAAATTCATCGTAAGTTGAAGACTAGGACATGGAACCGAAATTGCTTTACCCGAGGGCGGGGCGAAAAATTTTGTTATCATTATTTTTAATATTATTGATCTAAAGTATACCAAAAAAAATTAAAAAAACCCAAAAATCTTTGCTTTTAAAACAATCGCTTTAAAAACGACAAATTTTAAAATTTTGTCGAGGGACGGACTAGGTAAACGTACCGAAACTACCTCTACCTAAAGTAAAAGGAAACAAAATGTTAAAAATTATTCATTTAAATTGTTTTAATAAATAAAGGTTTTATATAAAAAAAAATATTATGTATATATTTGTTTGTAGTTTATATTATGTACAAAACAGGGTACAATAGCACACTTTCAAAAACTGGCATTATGTTCAGCAAAAGCTACTAATTTTAACGACAAGACGTAAAATATCAAATGTGATATAAAACAATAGGTTTGCAAACTAATTATTTTTAATCATTTTTCTACACTAATCACCCTCATGAATTTAAATTTTTACTGATTTCTTGTAAATGAGGGCATTGCAAGATCTCAAGTGTGGGGAAGGGTTATAAATTCTCTCGGGTTTACACTTGGTTTAATTGCCAAATTTTGTAAAAATTTGAAAAATTTTCAACTAAATGAATTCAAAATCATGTTTATACATATTTATGAACGATAAAACTAGGTGTTAATACCGAAATTATTGTTACCTCGGAAAGGACATAAATTGAGAAACAACCCAAAACGCTCGAATTCATTTAAAATGGAATAAAGGAGAATAAAAAGGCAAAGAAAGAAATAAATAAAAGCTAAGTGTGGGAAGAATGTACCAAGTTCTTTAAAACATATATCACATATTTTGTACAAGATTATTGCAGGTACTTTAGTTTTAGACTAAATTAATTGTTTTACCCGGTTTATTGTAATACATTGAAAGAAAAGATGGATCTACACGATGAATCAATTCCATCATTATAAGGAAGTAAAGTCTTCCGAAAAAGACACGCGCTTCTTGATTTAGGTCAGGAAGTTGTCGTCCAGACCAGCTGTAGGTTGACGAAAAATCTAGAAAAGTCATCTCTAAAATCAGCAGGAAATCCACGGACCTCAGCATCAAACAGGGTCGCCATGTGGTCAGACTTATCCTAACCATGAGAGGATCTGTCTCGTAAAATGGGGAGGGTGCCGTACAAATTATCTTGATAAGACTAATGAATTAGACTCCCAGTAAGGATAATCTCCTTAAAGATTAAAAATCAGCTTTTAAGCCTTATATCACTCAATCCTTGAGATTGACCTTAAAGATTGAAAATTACAAACTCATGGAATTCGATGATATCTAAAGTCGAACTTGAACGAGAAAATATTTTGATCAAATTACAAACCAATTTGTTTTCTGAAAACCTATTTTCAATGCATTCATTACCATTAAACGTAAAATCCTAGGAATTTACCTGGAATTCATTAGGTCACCTGAACCAAATCGGGTGTCAACCGTAAGAACGGTGGTTGCATAGCATGGTCAGAGACAGGACCTTGTGCCAGACCAAAAAATCATAGGGTGATCTTTACTATTGCTCCTACAAAGGATAGTAATTGTATCCGGCACGATATAGACCATAATCAAAAGCATGTCACGAGACATTGCCTCACCTTTTGCTTGTTCATCGCTTTCCTTTACAACCGGACGGTAGTTTACCGAAAGGTAATATACGGAGCAAGTAAATTGGACGTGTTGCTTTCTCAATACAAGGTTAGCAAGTGGGTGACACAAAACCATAAGTTTTGAGCTAAAATTTTCAAATCTGAAACCCACGAAACCCACAAAAACAATTTGCAAACACCGGTGAAGGGTTATTCCAGAAAACTTGTCTAGGTTAAAATCTATCATGTATTTTCAAAAGATCAAATGCTTTTATAAAGATCCAATTTCCTAAAGGATCTAAATTTTTATAGTCAAATGGGACTGTAAACCACAACGTTACTATCATTGTTCATACCGCCGTATAGAAATCACTGATGTACAAAGTTGTGACGATCGCTCCAAATCCATATGGACGAACACGTCATTCATCGATTTCATTGCGAGGTATTTGACCTCTATATGATACGTTTTATAAACATTGCATTCTTTTGAAAAGGCAAACCAAATATGAATATTTAAATCAAAGGTTATCGACATCTGATGATTTCTACATATAGACAATCACTGTAAATAATAGTTTACAACAGTACTTCTGTTGATAATGCAGTCAAAATAAGATACATGGTGATGATTTGGTGAATGCAACATTTTCTTGAAAAATATGCCATGTAAGACTCCATGCACATAGCTTGTCTATCATATAAGCAAACATCGGAAGACTTCTAGGAAACCTGAGAATAAACATGCTAACAAGTGTCAACACAAAGGTTGGTGAGTTCATATTTTTAGTGTTTCGCATAATCTGTATATAAAAGTGGATCACAAGATTTTAGTTGTTTCATCCAGAAACGTTTATCAATAGATTCTACATAACAGAGCACCCTGGTAACTAAACTTTAACGTTATAATGATAAATACTCCATTCGTTTTAATACATGCAAACCAACGTGTCCTAAACTCAAATAACATACGTCCCTTAAAAGGCTAGCGCTCTAGCTCGGACGGGGATGTCAAGCCCTATGGATCCATATACTGTTATTCGCGCCCACCAGTCCATATCCTATGTACTGGTAGCTACTAGTTACCAAAGCTAAGGGATTTTCGGTTTAAACTCAGTGTAGAATTAAGTATGTACTTGTATCCATTGTGTTTAAAATAAATTGCATGTATTCTCAGCCCAAAAATATATTGCAAAAGCAATTAAAAAGGGAGCAATGAAACTCACGCATATAAATCTAGTATTTTCAGTATGTATAAACAGTTGCATGTATTCTCAGCCCAAAAATATATTGAGTAAAAGGGATCATATGAAACTCACCTTAGCAGCACATAAAGTTGTTCATCGTAATGTGACCGAAACTCGGATTACCAAATAATCGTAGATCTCAACGTATCAATATTGTGATTCAATATTTCAGAAAAGTACGTAGACACAACAGAGATGATAAACACTAGGTTTGACTTGCGAACAATACTCTTGAACATTACCCATAACCTCCTTAGTAATAACCCATAATTTCCTTAGCTCTATCCCGCTCGTAAAACTCATTTTTGAAAGTGACACGCTCATAACCTCGTCGTAGTATTTTATGTATAATACTAATTATTAATAATACTAATAATAATAAGATTAATAATAATAATAATAATAATAATAATAATAATAATAATAATAATAATAATAATAATAATAATAATAATACGGAGTAAAATGATTTTAATCAGAAGTGGAAGTGGTCGAGCTTTTATAGTGTGGCATGATTTCTCCTTCCATGCGATCGCATGGATTTTAGGCTATCTGGCCATGCGATCGCATGGCCTCTTTTTCCAGCTCACATGTTTTTAACTCATAGCTTGTCGACATAATATAATAATATATAATATATATAATTTAAATTAATTAATTATATATTATATTTTATTTCCGTGCATAGTTGATTTGTAATTTTTGTTTCGATTAGTCGTACGTCATCATTCGACTTATGTCCCGGTTCTGGTTTTTCGAACGTCCTATCGTATACTGAGAAAACTTGTACTTTACGTTTCGTGAATCGTACCTTTGTCAAAATATAGTCTTAAATCATCCATAAACTATACCACTCGAGGTATAACTTATACATTTAAGTGTTTTGGTCATTTACTTCATATCAAAAATGGTTTTTACTGTAGCAAAGTTGCTGTAGCAAAGTCAATTTCACTGTAGCAAATAGCGATTTTCGAAAACACTGTAGCTTTTTGGGTACTGTAGCAATTTGAAAATACTGTAGTAAATTAGTGTTTTACTGGTTCATCTTAAATACTTTAGTTAACTTATCTAAATATCAATCGAATCAATAAACGAATGTTACTATCGTTTACTAAATAACTTGAAATTATATATATGTATATATCTTTTTAATATATAAATCAGTTTTTAAATACACATTGAAAGTTATCTATAAATAAATTTTAATAATAAATATTTCAACTTATCATATATATTCAAATAGATATTTAAACCAATAAGTTTAATGTACGGTATCAAACAATTAATACATTGTTACCTTTTCAAGTTATAGTATATATGTATCTATTTACATATAATTGTTCGCGAATCGTCGAAAACAACCGAAGGGTATTTAAATATATAAAAGTAGTTCAAAAATTTTGAAGATTCAGTTTTACAGACTTTGCTTATCATGTCGGAAATGTTAATCATACAAAGATTAAGTTTAAATTTGGTCAAAAATTTCCGGGTCATCACAAAAGTGTGAGGAATAAAGAAGTGATTCAAGTATGTTTTTATTCAAGTTATATATTGCTTGAGGACAAGCAACGCTCAAGTGTGGGAATATTTGATAATGCTAAATATGAACATATATTTCATAGCATTATACTTCAAGAAAGACAAGCTTTTAGTTGCAATTGTTCTAATTTCAAGTAATTATCGTTTAAATAATAAAAGGTGAAGATAAAAGACAGATTCGACGATTTGAAGACACAAATGACCAAAAAGCTCAAATGTACAAAATACAATCCAAGTGGTTCAATTTATTGATGAATAATGTCTAAAAATGACAAGAGTACAAGCTGCGAAACGCAAAGTACAAGATATCTAAGCATACGAAAAAGCGTTTGAAAATCCGGAACCGAGATATGAACCAATTATCAACGTACGACTCAACGGAGCTAAAATTACAAGTTAACTATGCTCAAGAATATAATATAATATTTAATTAATTCATAATAAGAATAATAATAAATAATAAAAAGTTGTTAATTGAGCATAGTTAAAGGATCATAAGTGAAAATATTTCAATCAATAATTCAATTCAGTGAATTGAATTATCGTTAGCTACCTTTCCAGCTAACTTTCCACCTTGCTACAGTAATTCATTTTGCCTACAAAATGAAATTCACGGAGGCACCAATAGATAGACCTTCACTTCTTCATATTCTTTCTTTCTTTCTTATGTAATTTATATTTATATTTATAATATTAAGTTTAATTTAAGACTAATAATAATTGGGTTATTGTAAGAAATGTTTTACGGGTTTTAAAGTCGAAACTCTGTCCGTGTAACGCTACGCGATTAATCACCACTGTAAGCTATGTCCTTCCTTTTTAAATTAATGTATCGTAACTAAGTTATTATTATGCTTATTTAAGCCGAATTAATTGTGATGTTGGACTAAATATTAAGATGGGGTTATTGGATTTTGTACCATAATTGAGGTTTGGACAAAAGACCAACACTTGTGGAAATTGGACTATTGACTATTAATAGATGGGGGTATTGTCTAATTGAGTGACAACTCATTGGAGTCTGTCGAACCTATCTTCAAATTAATTAACCTAATAATTAATAATGATTATGGTTGTTCTATTTAGTGACGTTCATATGGAATCTGTTATAATCATTTAATTAATCAATTGGGTTGGGTAATTGATTATTCATTCTAATCAAGTGGATGGATTAATAGTCAATGGACTCATTAAAACAGGGGTGGATTACATACTATGAAAATTGGTGTAATTGTTAACAAAGTATTAAAAAGCTTGTTACAGTTTAAGTCCTCAATTAGTTGGAATATTTGACTTCGGGTATAAGGGTAATTTGACGAGGATACTCGCACTTTATAATTATGGCCGATGGACTGTTATGGACAAAAACCAGATTGACGTATTGAATAATCCAGGACAAAGGACAATTAACCCATGGTAATAAATTAAAATCAAAACGTCAAACATCATGATTACGGAAGGTTAAATAAGCATAATTCCTTTATTTTATATCTCATCGTACTTTCATTTATCGTCATTTTATTTATCGTACTTTAAATTATCGCACTTTTATTTTTACGCTTTATTTATATTTTTAATTATTGCACTTTTATTTGTTGTCATTTACTTTACTCTTTAAAATAATTTATAATTATATTTAATATTTTGCATTAGGTTTTAACTGTGATATAAGTCTCAAAATCGACAAACCGGTCATTAAACGGTAAATCCCCCCAAAGTTACCTATAATTACTATATATTACTAAATCTAGTTTAACTACTTAATTAACTAATTTGACCTAGTAAGACACCCAATAATAGTGTCCATGGATCGACCTCCCGGACTTTACCTTAGCTATATTATTACACGATAGGTATACTTGCCTTTTGTGTTTTAGTTTAATTTAGGTGATTTCCTGTAGTAAATAAATATAAAACTGATAGCCGTTTCATACACACCCTCTAGAACACATCACTGGGTAGTCTTAGTTCAATAGAAGCATTGGCAGACTTAGGTGCTAGTATAAATTTAATGTCATATTCATTATACGCTAAACTAGACCTCGGAGAATTGAAACCAACACGAATAAGCATACAACTAGCCAATCGATCAGTAAAATATCCTAGAGGGATAATGGAGAACATGCTAGTTAAAGTTGGTACTTTAGTATTTCCAGTAGACTTTGTTATTCTGGACATGGAGGAAGATTCTCGAGTTCCTCTCAAATTAGGAAGACCATTCTTAAACACGGCTAAAGCAAAAATAGGCGTGTTTGGTAACAAACTGACCCTAAGTATAGAGGACGAGAGTGTTACCTTTTCTGTGGATAGAGCCATGCAACAACCGCAATCTGCAGATGATACATGTTATTACATTTAAACGATATATTCACATACAGAATTGTTACAATAATTTCCAGAATTACAAGAAACATGAGAATGTTCTTTAGGAGAAGAAAATGAACCAATTGGCGAAGCTGAAATGTTAGCCACACTTATGGCTAAAGATTACGAACCAACAACAGAAGAACTTCAAATGTTAAAAGAGGAAGACGGATATCAATACAAATCATCGATAGAAGAACCACCGATATTAGAGTTAAAGCCACTTCCAAACCATTTGGAATACGCCTATTTACATGGTGAATCTGAATTACCTGTAATAATATCGTCTTCTCTTACAGAAAATGAAAAATCTCAATTCATTTATGTGCTAAAAGCTCATAAACCAGCTATTGCATGGAAGATTCATGTCATTAAAGGCATAAGTCCTTCGTATTGCACACATAAAATCTTTATGGAAGAAGGTCATAAAACCTATGTGCAACGCCAACGAAGAATAAATCCTAATATGCAAGATGTTGTTAAGAAAGAAATTATTAAATTGCTCGATGCAGGTTTAATTTATCCAATATCTGATAGTCCATGGGTAAGCCCAGTTCAATGTGTACCTAAGAAGGGTGGCATGACTGTCATCACAAATGAAAAAAATGAGCTTATTCCTACTAGGACTGTAACAGGATGGCATGTTTGTATTGATTATAGAAAACTAAATGACGCCACTAGAAAAGATCACTTTCCCTTACCTTTCATTGATCAAATGTTGTACAGGTTAGCGGGGAATAGTTACTATTGTTTTCTTGACGATTTCTCCGGATACTTTCAAATTCCAATCGTACCTGAGGATTAAGAGAAAACCACATTCACGTGCCCTTATGGTACTTTTGCTTACAAACGCATGCCATTTGGACTTTGCAACGCCCCTGCAACCTTTCAAAGGTGCATGATGACAATTTTTCACGACATGATAGAAGAATGCATGGAAGTTTTCATGGATGACTTTTCAGTCTTCGGTGATACTTTTGAAACATGTCTAGTTAATCTTGAACGAATGCTTATTAGATTCGAACAATCAAATCTAGTACTTAATTGGGAGAAATGCCATTTCATGGTTAAAGAAGGCATCGTTCTTGGTCATAAAATTTCAAAGGAAGGAATTGAAGTGGATAGAGCTAAAGTAGATGTAATTACTAAGCTTCCACATCCCACCAATGTTAGAGGAGTTAGAAGTTTTCTAGGGCATGCCCGTTTTTACCGACGTTTCATAAATGACTTTTCTAAAATTGTCATTCCTATGAATAAACTCCTTGAAAAGGATGCTCCATTCATCTTTTCAGATGAATGCATCAAATCTTTTAATATTCTTAAAGAAAAACTCACTAATGCGCCGATCATGATAACTCCAAATTGGAATCTACCATTTGAACTCATGTGCGATGCAAGTGATTTTGCAATGGGAGCTGTTTTAGGACAAAGGATTAAAAAACGATTTCAACTATTTATTACGCTAGTAAGACATTACAAGGAGCACAAACGAATTACACAATTACTGAAAAAGAACTCCTTTCTATTGTCTTTGCTTTTGACAAATTTCGTTCATATCTCGTTCTAGCAAAAACGGTGGTCTATACTGACCATTCTGCTCTTAGATACCTATTTTCGAAACAAGATGCCAAACCACGATTAATCCGTTGGATCTTACTCTTAAAAGAGTTCGATATTGAGATCCGAGACAAAAAGGGAGCAGAAAATCTCACCGCCGATCATCTTTCTCATCTTGAAAATCCTAAATTAGAAGTTCTAAATGAATCAGCCATACAAGACAACTTTCCTGATGAATATCTATTGAAGATTGATTATAATGAAATTTCACGGTTTGCAGACTATGTAAACTACTTAGTATGTGGATTCCTTGAAAAAGGGTTGTCGTACCAAAAACGAAAGAAATTCTTTAGTGATATAAAATACTATTTCTGGGAAGATCCACATTTGTTTAAAAGTTGTCCCGATGGAATAATACGCCGATGCGTATTCGGAGATGAAGCTAGTCAAATATTAAACCATTGTCACACAGGACCAACAGGAGGGAATTATGGGCCTCAACTCACAGCAAGAAAAGTCTACGACGCTGGATTCTATTGGCCTACAATTTTCAAAGACGCACACCTTCTTTGTAAATCCTGTGATGCTTGTCAAAGGGCCGGAAAAATAAGTCAACGTGATGAAATGCCACAAAATGTCATTCAAGTATGTGAAGTATTTGATGTTTGGGGTATTGACTTTATGGGTCCATTTCCAAAATCTCATAATAATCTCTACATTCTCGTAGCCATTGATTATGTATCTAAATGGGCAGAAGTACAAGCTCTCCCAACTAAAGATGCACGAGTTGTAGTCAACTTCTTAAAACGTCTTTTTGCTAGGTTCGGAACACCGAAAGCTTTAATAAGTGATCGGGGTACTCATTTTTGTAATAATCAACTTGAGAAAGTTCTCAAAAGGTATGGAGTAACTCATAAAATCTCAGCTTCTTATCATCCACAAACAAGTGGACAAGTTGAAAATACTAACCGAGCTTTAAAACGTATTCTAGAGAAAACCGTAGGATCAAATCCGAAGGAATGGTCCGTGAAATTGGAGGATGCACTCTGGGCTTTTAGAACAGCCTACAAAACTCCAATTGGCACCACACCTTTTAAACTTGTTTACAAAAAAGCATGTGACCTTCCAGTTGAAATTGAGCACAAAGCATTTTGGGCTTTGAAGACATGTAATCTTGATTTTCATGAAGCCGGACGTCTATGGTTAAGTCAACTAAATGAATTAGAAGAATTAAGACATGAGGCATATGAAAATTCGTTAATCTATAAGGAAAGAAGGAAGAAATAGCATGATAAAAGAATCAGAAGTTCAAAAGAATTTAAGGAAGGAGACCGAGTTCTTCTTTTCAATTCACGATTCAAGCTATTTCCTGGAAAATTGAAATCAAGATGGTCTGGACCATTCAAAGTCAAAAGAGTTTTCCCGTACGGAACAGTAGAGTTAATAAATTCAAATGTGATTGAATTTAAGGTTAATGGTCACAGAGTTAAACATTACATAGATAATATAATGGAAGTTGAAGATGAAGTTAATCACAATTTCAACACCACAGCTAACAAAGTGTGGGAAGATTCGAATCTTTTAAGGGTAATATGAATTTCTGTTAGAGTTAGATGTTCTTTTTTCGTGTAGTTCTCGAGAATGGAATCCGATTGGTCTTTCCCTAGTAGACCCTAAAGAACTTGTCTTCTCCCTCCATTCTGAATTTTTATTTCTTTTAGGTTTTACGAGATGAAGAATTCCTTTGATTTGAACCATGGTCTACTACTACACACTATGATTACTAAACGTAATAATAACATCTTTCTGAGTGAACTGGTATCATTCATAAGAGGAAAAATGGACGAAGTGAGGAAAGAAATCAGGAAAGATCATCATAAGACACATTTTGGTAAAGGAAAATCAAAATCCGCAACAAAAAGAAGAGCACGACACCTTGAAAGATGTCATAAATGCGGAAAATGGTCACACGAAGGGAAATGTTCGAACAATCAAACACATTCCAATTCTGAATTCGTTACTCTATGCAGAGAAGGACCATTCATATGTTTAGAAGAAAAGTTATTGAAAATTCGAGGTTACGCTTATGTAGCTATGGAGAACCAAATCGATCGACTCTCCTATGAGTCGGCTAAAGCAGGTCTCTGAGAATTCTATCTCACAGGTAAGTATGTACAGTTTCTATTTGTTTTTAATTATTGCTTTTAACCTTTTGATAATAAACGCTGAATCGTTCGCTATAAAGTATTAAATTGATATTCAATAAAATTAGGTATGCGAAACCGAAATTATTGATATCATACAAAAATTTAATTCATCACTGCGAAATTACCGTTTATTCATAAGGTATAAATATTTTTAATCAATCAATCTAAAATATTTCAGAAATTCGTCAGGAGTAAAACTAGGTAATTTAGCCGAAATTACTTTACCCAAAAGAGGGACGTATATTTTTGATAATATTTGATTGATTAAAGTGGGATTAAAGACCAAAAAGATTTTTATTTTTATTTTTACCTTGTTTTTAAAATTAATATATAACTATATTATTTTAAATATAAAGTTGTAAAACCAATGTATAAATATTATTAATATTTATATGAAATTTTAATATGCATTTTAAATTTAAGTTTGGTGTAAATTTAAAAACAAAAATGTACTTTATTTTATTAAGTTAAAAATTTGATATTTAAAATTCGTCGTAAGTTGAAGACTAGGTTATAAAACCGAAATTACTTTACCCGAGGGCGGGACGAGAAATTTTGTTATCATTAATTTTAATCTTAGTGATTTAAAGTATGCCAAAAACATTTAAAAAACCCAAAAATCTTTGCTTTTAAAACAATCGCTTTGAAATGACAAATTTTAAAATTTTGTCGAGGGACGAACTAGGTAAACGTACCGAAACGCTCTCAATCTAAAAAGAAACAAAATTTTAAAAATTAATTAATTAATTGTTTTATGAGTGAAAGATTAAAAAAAAAAAATACACCCCATGCGATCGCATGGGGTTAAGCCTTGTAGAACATGCGATCGCATGGGACCAAAAAGCTGGAAGGGATCAAAAGCTAGTCGACTTCTCTGCCTTCTCACAAAAACACACACAATTACACGAACATTCTCAAAAACACTCACAAATTTCACCATTTTTTCACTAAAATTCACGGAATTCATTGCTATAATCCGCTATAAACATGCCTTTCTTCAGATTGGGAAGGAAAAAGGTAGAAATTTCACCCCTAAACTCCTAAATTTCCTAATTTTTGTGATAATTACAACTATTTTACCTAATTTAATTTTGATGATTTCTAGCTTAATTAGAGTTAAATTGTTAGTATATTATGCTTGTATAACCTAGATTGATGCTCTTTGTCATGATTTGAAGCCTTAAACTTCAAATTTTTTAGAAATCTAGGGATAGTGTTCTTGAGCAATTTGAGGCTTTTTGATATAAACAGGTTATGGCCAATTTTGGTTATGAATTATTGCTAAATTAAATAGTGTAACATGTTTAGGTTGCTAAATGATCCATACCTTGATCTTAAACATGATTTTTGAGCATCAAAGTGGACTTTTTAAGTCTAAAATTCATGAACTTAATTATTTTGATATAAATGCCATTTGAAACTTGTTTAATTGCTAGTAATCATTATTTTAACATGTTATTTGAGTTGAATGCTTATGAACTTTGCATACCTTTTCATATATGCTTATTTGAAAAATTGAAGAATTGATAAAAATATGGAAATGAGTATAAGTTTAATATGGATTAAACATGTTATTGTAATTGTTTTAATTTGTTATTTTGCTAACACTAATGCATATTTGGATGCACAAATTTTGTGTTTAATGTGTTTTGCAGAGAAATACAGATACGGACGGTGCATCATCGTCTAGACATCATGAACAAGAACCTGATCAAGAACCACAACCTGAACAACAACAACATTATGATCAACACATGCTATATTATGAGCCGAAACCAATGTTTTACACTCATAATCGTCAATTTCAACCTCATCCGAGGATTATGCACCCACTAATCGGTGACCAACAGTTACATCCAAACCTAAGATTCGATCGTTGTTGGATAGAATACCCGAAATTTCAAAAGAACATGCACATTCTTTGCCACAAAAATATTGAAATACCTCGGGTAATCGATTGGGAGCCTTTGGAAGCGGTTCACCTAGCCGAACCGGTTATGGATTTACTAGTTCAGAGGTATGGTAGCTCTACATTTAACGATTGAATCCGCTTATTTACTACACGTAGAACTATATATAGAGAATGGTATGTTGAATTGCTTAGCACTATAGAGTTAAATAATGAAGTTACTATGATAGGAGATAAAAGTTTTATTAGATTTCTTTTAGGAGGTACAATATACAGAATGTCCATGTTGGACATGGCTAGAGCTTTATTAATCTATACCCCCGCTGAGATTATTACACCTGATTGTAATAGTTTAATTACTGAAGGTGAAAGAGTAGATAGGAATTTTGATGCTAACGCCATATGGAGGCGTATGTCAAGATTTAGGGAATTTGCGCGGGGTGGAAGACACTCCTACTTAGATATTGATAGAGCAGAGCTCCGGATAATACATAGATTCTTAGTGAACTCGATTACACAAAGGGGTAGAAACAAGGAAAAAATGACCCAAAACGATTTATTTTACCTTAAGTGTATTCGAGACCCGAGGTGCTTTGTTAACATTCCTTATTGCGTAGGCCATTATCTTTCTAAAGTTATTGAGGGTATACAAGCAGGAAGTATTATAGGGGGAGGTATTTTGGTTACTCTCATTGGAGAGTACTTAGGTGTAGATAAAGAGCATGGGGGTCCGATGGTAGAGATTGAGGAAAAAGCCGAGGGCATAGGCTTGCAGGTTTATCAAGGTGCAAAGGTACTAAAACGGAGGCACAATATGCCAATACCATATCAGGGCACCCATCCACAGGTAGAGAGGGGTTCGGATGAGGAGATAGAGGAAGCAGATGACATTAGGGATGTCATTAGGGATAGTTATACTGATGTCTTCCAGCATGTAGATGAGGTGGAAATGAATAATCAGGCTAGGCATCATCAGTTTGAGCAGTGGAGAGCCGCGAATGAGTATGAGCAATCCAGGTAACGCCAACACGATAGCTGGCAAGTTCATCACCACTAGATTATGAGCCAGCAATCATATCAGGTACCACATAAATACATCCCGACTCGACCCGCTTACTATCCACCATATCAGCCCGACATGCGACCACCCTTTGACCTGTACGACCCTAATCAAGCCTACCAGGACACCTATCACCAACCATGGAACCCGAGCGATGATATGAACTGGAATCCCTATCCAAATCAATAGTGTTCCATTGGTGATTTCTTATCTTTTATTATTTTTATCTATTTATGTTAAACATTTAACATTTTGATACTTTTATGTAATGTTTAACATTTTTATTATTTTGTACTAATATTTCATTTTTGTAATTTAAAAGTGGGATATTAAGTCCCATTTCAAATTACCATGCATGTTTATATTTGTATTGTATGTATTTTATTTCATGTACACAACAGGGTAAAACAGCGAACTTTCAAAGACTGGCATTAAGTTCAGCAAAAGCAACTAATTTTAACGACAAGATACAAAATATATGTGAAATAACAACTGCAAGAATGAACAAATGATGTGCACCATTTATCATTCAAATAAACAACAATATGTTTGGAAATTTTGGTAAAACTTAATCATTTTTCTACGCTAATCACCCTCAATAATTTAAATTATTACTGATTTCTTGCAAATGAGGACATTGCAAGATCTTAAGTGTGGGAAGGGATTAAATTCTTTCAGATTTTTCGAATTTAAAAAAAATTGACTTGTACACTTGGGTTAATAGCCACCGTTAAAATACTAGTAAAGCAGTAGTTGTATTAGAATCTAGTGCTCTCTGATAATAAAGAACAGCCTTAGTCTTATATACTGACTACCCACTTCTAGTAAAATTTTTAAAATAATTTCAACTAAATGAATTCAAAATCATGTTTATACATATTTATGAACGATAAAACTAGGTGTTAACACCGAAATTATTGTTACCTCGGAAAGAACATAAATTGAGAAACAACCCAAAATGCTTGAATTCATTTAAAATGGAATAGAAGAGAATAAAAAGTTATTTAGAACATATATCACATATTTTTGTACAAATAATTGAAGATACTTTTGTTTTGGACGATATTAATCAGTTTTACCCAGTTTATTGTAATATAAATAGAATTTAAAAGGAAGTAAAGTCTTCCGAGAAAAAAAGACACGCGCTTCTTGATTTGGTCAGGAAGTTTTCGTCCAGACCAGTTGTAAAGTCTACGAAAAACCTTGAAAAGTTTTCTCAAAAATCAGCTGGAAATCCACGGACCTCAGCATCAAACAGGGTCGCCAAGTGATCAGACTTATCTTAACCATGAGAGTATCTGTCTCGTACAATGGGGGGCACTGTGCAAATTAGCTTATAAGACTAATGAATCAGATCCCCAGAAAGGATAATCTCCTTAAAAGATTAAAAATTAGCATTTAAGCCTGATATTACTCAATCTTTGAGATTGACTTTTAAAGATTGAGAATTACAAACTCATGGAATTCGATGATATCTAAACTCGAGCTTGAACGAGAAAATATTTTGATCAAATTACAAACCGATTTGTTTTCTGAAAACCCATTTTCAATGCGTTCATTATCATTGAACGTAAAATCCTAGTAATTCACCTGGAATTCATTAGGTCACCTGAACCAAATCGGGTGTCAACCGTAAGAACGGTGGTTGCATAGCATGGTCGAAGACAGGACCTTGTGACAGACCGAAAAACTATAGGGTGATCTTTACAATTGCTCCTACAAAGGATAGTAATTGCATCCGACACGATATAGACCATAATCAAAAGCATGTCATTAGACATTGCCTTAACAGTTGCTTGTTCAACGCTTTCCTTTACAACCGGACGGTAGTTTACCGAAAGGTAATATACGGAGCAAGTATACTGGACGTGTTGCTTTCCTAATACAAGGTTAGCAAGTGGGTGACACAAAACGCAAGTTTTGAGCTAAATTTTTCAAATCTGAAACCCACAAAAATATTTTGCAAACACCGGTGAAGGATTATTCCGGAAAACTTATCTAGGGTAAAAGCTAGATTGAATTTTCAAAAGATCAAATATTTTCATAAAGATCCAATTTCCTAAAGGATCTAAATTTTCATAGTCATGTGGGACTGTAAACCACAACGTTACTACCATTGTTCATACCGCCGTATCAAAATCACTGATGTACAAAGTGTGAAGAATAAAGAAGTGATTATAGTAAAGTTATATTCAAGTTCTATATTGCTTGAGGACAAGCAACACTCAAGTGTGGGAATATTTGATAATGCTAAAAACGAACATATATTTCATAGCATTATCCTTCAAGAAAGACAAGCTTTTAGTTGCAATTGTTCTATTTACAAGTGATATTCGTTTAAATATTAAAAGGTGAAGATAAAAGACAGATTCAATGATTTGAAGACGCAAACGACCAAAAAGCTAAAAAGTACAAAGTACAATCCAAGTGGTTCAAATTATTGCTGAGAAACGTCCAAAAATTACAAGAGTACAAGCCGCAAAACGCAAAGTACAAGATATCTAATCGTACGAAAGGACGTTCGAGAATCCGAAATCGGGACATGAACCAACTATCAACGTGCAACGCAAAGGGCCTAAAATTACAAGTTAACTATGCACATGAATATAATATAATATATATATATATAATTATATAAAATTATATATATTATATTATATTATTAAAAATCATCGGCAAACAAGAAGACGGGTGATTATGAGCTGGATCAGGAGGCCATGCGATCGCATGGCCTGGCTGCCTTATCTCCATGCGATCGCATGGCTGTAAAATGGTGGTCAGGTGTTATAAATAGCCAACGAAATGGACGAGTTCAGGACACCTTATTTAATCTTATCTCTTACTCTCTCAAATATATATATTTATTTTATAATTATAATTTGAATATTAAGTTAATCATAATAAGGTTATAGTGGCGAATGTTTTAAGTTTGTAAGTCGAAATTCTGTCCGTGTAACACTACGCGATTAATACTCGTTGTAAGTTATGTTCAACCCTTTTAAATTAATGTCTCGTAGCTAAATTATTATTATGTTTATTTAAGCCGAAGTAATCGTGATGTTGGACTAAATATTAAAGACGGAGTTATTGGGCTTTGGACCATAATTGGGGTTTGGATAAAAGACCGACACTTGTGGAAATTGGACTGGGCTATTAATGGGCTTTATATTTGTTTAACTGAATGATAGTTCGTTAATTTAATATAGAGATTTACAATTTGAGGTAATTATAAATAACCACATACACTCGATCGGACACGATGGGCGGGATATTTATAAATACTAATAATCGTTCATTTAACCGAACACGGGAATGGATTAATAGTCAATTGACTCATTAAAACAGGGTGGATTACATACAAGGACACTTGGTGTAATTGTTAATAAAGTATTACAACCTTGGATTGCACACAGTCGATAACCTGGTGTAATCATTAACAATGTATTAAAACCTTATTATAGTTTAAGTCCCCAATTAGTTGGAATATTTGACTTCGGGTAAAAGGGTAATTTGACGAGGACACTCGCACTTTATATTTATGACCGATGAACTGTTATGGACAAAAACCAGATGGACATATCGAATCATCCAGGACAAAGGACAATTAACCCATGGTAATAAATTAAAATCAAAACGTCGAACATCATGATTACGAAAGTTTAAATAAGCATAATTCCTTTATTTTTTATCTCATCGCACTTTTATTTATCGTCATTTTATTTATTGTACTTTAAATTATTGCACTTTTAATTATCGCACTTTTATTTTATCGCATTTTTATTTATCGTCATTTACTTTACACTTTAAATTAAGTTGTATTTATATTTAATATTTTACATTAGGTTTTAATTGTGACTTAAGACATTAAACTCAGCTAGCTCCTTGTGGAACGAACCGGACTTACTAAAAACTACACTACTCTACGATTTGGTACACTGCCTATAAGTGTTGTGGCAAGGTTTAGGTATATCCCATTCTATAAATAAATAAATAACTTATGTAAAATTGTAGCATATTTAATAGTATTTCGTAGTAAATTATAATCTATTTCGTACTACACCTCGCACACATCACTCATCAATATTCATACTATGGAACATGCCTATATTTGACTATCATGATTACTTACTTGTTATGCATGATTGCTACTCACTTGTAGTATGAATTTTAATTGAGTTATTTCTTGTTTTGATGTGACATGTGATTACTATAATGAATATTATTCTTGAATCCTATTCATGCATATATTTCTAACATTACATGCGAGACTTCAACGCATTGTTATGCTTATCACCCATGCAAAGGAAAGTTCCGATATGTCACACTTTTGAGCCGTTAAAAGGATCTTTAGAGAAATCTAAAGGGTTCTATGCATCATGAATATCATGTGCCTTGGAGATTCGGATAATCATGGATAGCTACTATTTAGAAGAGTGGTGTATGTGCATTAGTTGGTTTATGCATAACCTCTTGGCTCTCAATGGAACAAACACCTGTAGCTCTCTCTCTCTACCACTAAAGTCGAGTATGTAGCAATTGGAAGATCATGTGCTCACGACTTATGGATGAAACAAACTTTCCTCGATTAAGGTACCACCTCTTCTGAAACTCATATATGTGTGCATTTTCGTGCTAAGTTGGACTAGTCAACCTAATAAGTGATTATTTGAACACCAATTTAGCTTTGATCATTAGATGATAAGTGAAATATTAACATGCTCTATATGTTTAGGTTATACATATGTTCATCACTAAGTATACAAAGAGATATGCTCTTAGTTGAATAACCTGAAACTTAGTGTATGATTTTTCAATGATAACGTTTAGACCTATCATATCTGTGTTATTAAGCACTATCACTTGACATGCTTCGACTAGTATGCTCATTATGTTGAATAGAGGTGTCTCATGCATGTTTTAAACTTATATGTAAATTAGATCGTTATGCATGATTACGTATATTAGCTTCAACATGCCACTCTTACTTGTATTCTTACAATATGTATTCAACATGCTATGTTTATATTATGTGCAATATGCTTAACATGCTAATAAAAGACAACATTTACCTGTCCTTATGGAACATTTTCCTATCGACGCATGCCCTTTGGGTTATGCAATGCACCAGCTACATTCCAGCGATGCATGGTAGCAATATTCCAAGACATGATTGAACGTTGTATGGAAGTCTTCATGGACGACTTCTCGGTCTTTGGTAGTACCTTTGATTCATTCCTTTCAAACCTTGACAAGATGCTCACCCGGTGTGAAGAGTTAAATTTAGTTCTAAATTGGGAAAAATGTCACTTCATGGTTAAAGAAGAGATAGTTTTAGGACATAAGATTTCAAAAGCAGGAATAGAAGTTGATAAGGCTAAGATTGAGACCATTACTAAACTTCCAGAACCTACCACAGTAAGAGTGGTAAGGAGTTTCCTAGAACATGCCAATTTTTACCGACGCTGCATTAAGGATTTTTCAAAGGTCACACGACCTCTCACTCATTTCCTAGGAAAGGAAGTCCCGTTCGTCTTCGATGAAGAATGTCAAAAAGCATTCAACTATCTAAAGGAACAGCTAACACATGCACCCTTCATGATAGCTCATGATTGGAGTCTACCGTTTGAAATCATGTGTGAGGCGAGTGACTTCGCAGTTGGACCCGTGCTTGGACAATGGGCAGATAAGCACTTTCATCCAATCTATTATGCAAGCAAAACCTTAACCAGAGCTCAAGAGAATTACACTACCACGGAAAAGGAGTTTTTAGCTGTAGTATTCACCTTCAAAAAATTATGTTCCTATCTTATCCTGTCTAAAACTACGGTCTATACAGATCATTCAGCCCTCAAATATCTATTCACTAAGCAAGACGCGAAACCAAGACTCCTATGATGGATCTTACTCCTTCAGGAATTCGATATTAAGATTAAAGATAAGAAAGGAGCAGAGAACGTCGTAGCAGACCATCTTAGTCATTTGGAGAACCCAGCGATGGAACAACTTGCTGAACAAGATATCAAAGATAAATTTCCGGAAGAACAGCTTATGAGTTTAGGACAAACTCACTTAGGATCATAATTTACTGATACCCCGGCCCTTGGTATGCTGACATAGCCAACTACCTAGTTGCCGGAGTAGTACATAAGGGAATGAGCACCTCCCGAAAAAGGAAGTTCTTCAGGGATGCCAAGTACTACTACTGGGAAGATCCTTACCTGTTTAGAATTTGCCCTGATCAGATAATCAGGAGGTGCGTACATGAAAAACAAGCAGCAGGGATTCTTTACCATTGTCACCATGGACCAACTGGAGGTCATCATGGAGTAAACTTAACCGCAAGAAAAGTCTACGAATCATGATTTTATTGGCCGTCTATATTCCGAGATGCGCAAGAGCTTGTAAAGCGTTCCTACGCATGCCAAAGGCAATGTATTATCTCTATGAAGAATGAGATGCCTCAGACTAATATCCAAGCTTGCGAGACCTTCGATATATGGGGATTAGACTTTATGGGGCCATTCCCGAAGTCTAATGGGAAAGAATTTGTCCTCGTAGCAGCAGATTACGTCTCCAGATGGGTCGAAGCCAAAGCATTTCCAACCAATGATGCAAAATTTGTCACCAACTTCCTGAAGAGACTCTTCTGCCGATTTGGAGCTCCCCGTGCTATAATAAGTGATAGAGGCACACACTTCTGTAATACTCAATTTATGAATGTGATGCAACAATACAGAGTTACCCACAAATTGTCCACTGCCTATCATCCGCAGACTAACGGACAAGCAGAGGTCACTAACAGAGCACTCAAAAGAATCTTAGAACGAACTGTCGGCCATCATGGAAATAAATGGGCCGAGAAACTAGAAGATGCTTTGTAGGCATTCCGGACTGCTTACAAGAATCCTCTAGGGACTACACCCTACCGCATAATCTATGGAAAAGCCTGTCACCTTTCGCTGGAACTTGAATATAAAGCTCTCTGGGCACTGAAGACCTGCAACCTCGATCCCTCAGTTACCATAAAGCATCAGAAGATGCAGATGAATGAACTCAACAAATTAAGAGACCAAGCATATGAAACGTCATACATCTACAAGGAACGAACGAAGCTTACGCATGACGCAAAACTGATTCCTATAAAGTTCGCTGCTGGAGATAAAGTTCTGCTCTTTAATTCTCAGTTCAAGAAGTTCGCAGGAAAATTTAGATCAAGATGGAGTGACTCATACAAAGTTGTACATGCTTTTCCACACGGAGCAGTGAAATTAGAAGGACCTACTGGAAACTTCAAAGTCAACGGCCACCGGCTAAAATTTTATCTAGAAGACCACGATAAGGAGGAGCACATCTTCTCCTTTGATCCATTATGAAGATCTGACAAAGAAAAGTCGAGCTGTAACGACTTGATAAACAAAGCGCTCTTGGGCGGCACCCCTTGCTTATCCTTTTTATTATTTATTTTTATTTCGATCATTTTCAGTCTTAAAATATTATCTCTGTGTACTAATAACTAAGTGCCATAATTGCGCTTAGTACTTACAAGTTTGTTGAATGTGTTTAGGAAAAAATGCCAAGTTCAGGAGCTTCAGCTTACATCCCAGTTCGCAGGAGGAGGACTCCTAGAGTTTACTCATCCAGAAGCAGTGCTGATCAGAACAGGCCATCAACAGAGCAATTAGGTCCAAGGTGACTGATATTGGAGAGTGTTGAGAACTCCTAGAGTTTACTCATCTGACATGATAAGCGAAGTTTGTTAAGAATTTTTAACTGTGTTCATACATTCAATTAACCACGACTAAATTCCGACGATTCACGAACCATTATATAAATAGATATGATTATATATGTATATGTATATGTATATGTATATATTATAACTTGAGAATGATAACCAAGTATTAGATGTATAATACTTTACATGAACATATTTGTTTCAAGATACGTTTAATATATTTATCGTTGGAAGTATAAGATAATATCAAACGATCGATTTAACAGCCATTTTTTGTGATATTGTTATGAGTCTCTATTGTGAGGTCCACGATGATTTAAGAGATCTTTCATTTTTAACGATATTCGGAAAATAGTAAAGTGATTTACAAATAAGAACAAAAGTGTCATTAACGAGGGTTAGACAAAAGTTAGTGGAGATTTTCGTTTAATTTTAAAAGCATACTTTACAGTGATTGTCTCGTGTCACTTGGTAAATTAATTATTATATTATTAAAAACTTTATTTGATATAATAACTTCTAATATTTAAACGAGTTTAAATTATATGAAACAGACTTTGAAATATAATTAGTTTTAAAGAACTAAATATTATATTACTAATTAAATATTTTAGTTATATATATGTGCAAACTATATTTTAAAATATATATATATTTTACAATGTAACAAATTTAATATAAACTTAGATATAAAACGTTTTGATTTAAGTAATATTTTAAGTATATTATTAAATATGTTTTAATAAGCAACGAGAAGTTGATTTATAGAAGCAAATGACCAAAACTCTCAAATGTATAAAATACATTTCGTGTAATATAATTTATTAGCGAATAAGTCTAATTATTGATAAAGGTACACGTTGCAAAATGTAAAGGACAAGTTTTCTCAGCGTACGAAAAGACGTTCAAGAAACCGAAACCTGAACATAAGTCGGGTGACAACGTTCAAGTCACCGGAATGAAAACTACATTTTAACTATGCTCGTAAATATAATATAATATATATATAATTATATTAATTAAATAAATATATATTAATAAATATTAAACCGAGTGTCAGTAGAAGAATTGAGTGGGTTTGAGCTGTCATAGATGCCCATGCGATCGTATGAGGATCACCCACATAACTCATGCGATCGCATGAGAAGGGATGTTGGGATATGTCTATAAAACTCGATCACTGGTCTGCCGAATTCATTCCTCTCCTATCTCTCAATCTATATTACTCCTTATTATATTTATTTTATTATTATTATTATTCTTAAGATAATATTATTAATCTTATTATTATTAGTACTAATATTAATATTATTAGTATTATTATTACATAAAATACTACGACAAAGTTTTGCTCGCGTATTTTAAAACGGGTTTTTCGAGTGGGATATAGCTAAGGAAATTATGGGTTATAGCTAAGGAGGTTATGGATATGGTTCGGAGATATAACTCGTGAGGTAAAACTAGTGTCTATCATCTCCGTCGCGTCTACGTACTTTCCTGCAATATTGAATCTCAATATTGATACGTGAGCACTCATATTTTATCTTTTGTATATTAATAGTATATCCCTGACTAGTGCTCGAGTATATATGATTATGCATGCTTGTATATTTAATTTCGTCGTTAGATAGTATATGTTGAATCACGAATTTATTATATATATTATTGATATAAGGTATATGTTATGCATGTCATTGGAAAGCTGTCTAAAAATTAATAACTCTTCATTTAGAAGTCGTGTGATTTCGATCAACGGATTTAAAGATATAATCAACTGAATTATCATTAATTTTCGTATTATTATTAAAAATGATTATTATTATTACTATCGTCGTTATTATCGTCGTTATAATTATTATCTAATTATTATTATTATTATCATTATCGATATAAGTGTTAGCAATAAAAATTGTCATTTTTATTAGTATTACTATCGTTATTATTATTAAGATTATTATTATTATTATTATTATTATTATTATTATTATTATTATTATTATTATTATTATTATTAAAGTAGCTATTAGTATTACCATTAATAGTATTATAATATTTATTATCATTAGTATTATTATCATTAAAACTAATATTAGTATCATTATTATGAATATAATATAAAAGAGGACTAAAAGCTATTAAACGAATCGATTAGGAAATAATGAGCATAAGTATCATGATGAAATTAAAAATAATGTAGGATATTGATCTAGATAAAAATATTGTTTTTATTATTTTTATCATTATTAGTATTATTAAAAGTATCATTAATATTAAGATTATCATTTTTATTAAAATTATCATTTTTAATAAAAACTTCATTGTTATTATAAAATATCATTATTTTTATCATTTTAGGATTTTTATTAAAATTATCATTTTAAATAGAATTATTATTGTTATATAAAAATATTATTATTATTAAAAATTATCATTATTATTAAAATTATCATGATTAGAATTATCATTTTATCATAATTAGTAAATATACATATTATTATTATTATTATTATTATTATTATTATAATTATTATTATTAGTACAAAATAATACAATTTTTATTTATTATTATTATTATCATTATTATTTTATCAAATGAATATGTGATACAAAGATATTTTTACCACACGCAATATAATTACATTAATAATAAACACCACTATATTTTTATAATATTAAGTGAACCTAATAAATTTTATTATTTAAGATATATAAAAGTATATTTTTATCATATATAAATTTTAATATAAATTTTTATTTAGAACTTATGTTATTTAAAATATGATAAATATATTTAAATATAATAAATGGCCATATTTATGTATATAATAAACATGTATAAAATTTGAAATTCATTTTTTGGTCAAGTTGACTTTTGATAACTTCTGCATGATAATCTCGAGCATTATGATTGTGATACACTATGACTTGACCTAAATTGTTAGACAGAGATTGACCATTATATATATATATATATATATATACACTTAATATAGGTTCGTGAATCCGAGGCCAACCACTTGTTCAATGCCATCATATGCATAATTACTACGAAATACAGTATAGTGAGTTCATTTGATTCCCTTTTACTCTTTACATTTTTGGGACTGAGAATACATGCGTTGTTTTTATAACTGTTTTATTAAATGCTTTTGAGATATATTTTTGAACTGAGAATACATGCACTGCTTTTATAAATTTTTGATGAAATAGACACAAGTATTCAAAACTACATTATATGATATAATTATTTGGATTCAGAGGTTCGATTTCTATAAAGATTGTATTATCGACCATCGGTGAGAAATTTTTGCATTGCACGATGCATTAGCTACCGAAATAGTTCGATTTATTAGCTACTATCGGTGAGAAATTTTTGCATTGCACGATGCATTAGCTACCGTTTTAGCTACCTTCGGTGAGAAATTTTTGCATTGCACGATGCATTAGCTACCGATTGTTTAGCATTAGTTACCCTCGGTGAGAAATTTTTGCATTGCACGATGCATTAGCTACCGTTGGTGAGATTCCGGCGTTCTTCTTATGAATGATTTTACAGCATTGAGTAGACCTGCACAGATTGTTTTCTAAATATGAGTATCTTGTGGTCTATTATATAATTGGAAATGATTGATTATGATAAACTAATGAACTCACCAACCTTTGGGTTGACACTTTAAAGCATGTTTATTCTCAGGTATTAAGGAAATCTTCCGCTGTGCATTTGCTCATTTTAAAGATATTACTTGGAGTCATTCATGGCATATTTCAAAAGACGTTGCATTCGAGTCGTAGAGTTCATCAAGATTAATAATAAGTCATTCATAGTTTGAATATATTATGAGATAGTATGCGTGCATGTCAACTTTCGTTGTAATGAAAGTTTGTATTTTTTAAAAAACGAATGCAATGTTTGTAAAATGTATCATTTAGAGGTCAAATACCTCGCAATGAAATCAACTATTGTAATTCGTTTATAATCGATATGAACGGGTTGTTAAAGTTGGTATCAGAGCGGCAATCTTAGCGAACCAAGTATTGCATTAGTGTGTCTAACTGATACTTGTTCGAATGCATTAGTAAGTCTGGACTTCGACCTTAGCTGCATGTCAAAAGTTTTACTTATCACTTCTTTTCGAAAACTATGCTTATCATCCTAAGTCTAAACGCATCTTACTGCATTCATTGCATAGATAGTGTATAGACAATTTCATATCTTTGCATATCTATTACAGTAAATTCTGTCTGACATCTTTTGAAAATTTCTCCGTAACTTATGGATCTTGGTATTATATATACATATGTGAAATATGTATTGAAGAGTACCAAACTAGGTCCTATAATCTAATTCATTTCAAAAATTCATTTCCCTAAATCATACGAGATGAACCCCTCAACAAGTTCGAGTCCCTCGAATTCTGATAGCTATTCCGATATTGATTTCTACCTGAGCCCCGAAAGCAGTGTAACCGAAATGGATCAACCAATTAGCCATCATCAATTCTGGATGAATTGGGGATGGGTTTGTAGTCGACTTAATCAATGGAGGCAAGAAGAAGGTAATCCTTTCCACCCACCGAATTTCCCTCTCGGCTAAGAACCTGAAGCACTTACCGGCGAACCAGTCCGAAACACCATTTACACCCTCATTTTCCAAGTATCCCGCCACGATTATATAATATCTAAACTTCTAGATCGTGTTCATTCGCTCGTTCCAACCGCCAATCATCCCGGTGTACTAGCAGAAGTCAACGAGCTTCACGCTCGAGTATTGGCTTTAGAGAATATGGTGCAAATGTTACAAGCACCAGCAGCAACACCGACATCAACAGTACCACTATCATCAACACCAATAGAATCATTACCACCACCAACAACATCCACATCCCACACCTCAACATCACAATCTATACCTCGAGCATCAACATCATACGCACAGTAAATATCAAGGAATACCAACAACAACAAACGATGAAGTATTGATTCATAACTTCATTGAAGAAATATTCGACAGAGAATATGTAGTTTCTAAAGATTTTAGAGATTATTTATTCTAATCAAAACCGTAAATCAAGATGTGTGGATGGATAGAGAAAATAGAGGGGAAAATAGAAACCCTGACAGGAATGGTGCGTGTGTTACAAAATAGAATTGTTATACAAGCAGCACTAGTATTAATTTCAGCATCACCAAGCTTCAGCAGTACCGTCAGTATCATCAGCATCCGTAACACCTACAACTTCACAAGTTCCGCCAGTTCCATAATCACATACATCATCGCAAATCAACAACGAGCATATTGTATCAACGAGTTATGAAGCATTAACTCATTCCCTCAGAAGAACTTATATGTATATCCAGTGTTGTAAATCTCCCGAGATCTCCCCGAGATCTCCCCCGAGATCTCGTTTTTAGAAGGCAACCGAGACGAGATGTTCATCTCCCGAGATTTCTCGGTCAACGGGGTCAAACTTAGTCAAAACCACGATTTCTCGGATTTTCTTTCTAATTTGTAAGATTTTCTTGTAAAATTCATAATTTCTAAGTTTTTCTCGGATATTTTTGTAAAATCTCGTAAAATGTATATAAATATACATATATTTATGTTTTTATGTATATTTTTATTAAAAAAACTATAAAGTCAACGTAAGTCAACGTCCGAGATCTCCCCGAGATTATTCCGAGATGCCGAGATCTCCCTAAAAAAGTCCAAACGAGATCTCCCCGAGATCCAAATTCTCCAACCTTGTGTATATCTTATATATATAAATTTTGAAACCATAATAAATCTTTTCGTACTATGCTATTATGTATGAATTGAATAAGGGTAGATACTACTCGGTTAATTCATATTATTAATATGCAATGATGTACATTTTTAGTTAATGACTTAACCATCGTTAACTACAATCTCTGTTTCAATGCACTAAATTCCGTTTCATAATAAATCAAGTGTATTATTCAAATACATGCTTGATGTTACACTTTCATTTTCAATGTATTCAAAACTTTCTGGAAAACATCATTCGTGTCTTATGAAATTCACGAAATTCCTACGAACACCAACATCATTCATCGACAAATAACAATATATTGATTCAAAATTTCAATTACATTGAAGAATTACTCCACGAAGATTATATAATTTCCAAAGTCTTGGAAATTATTCAATTCTAATCCAACTATAAATCGAATGAGTTTAATTTAATATTAACTCATTAAATCTGTATTACATTCGAAGAAAATATATATGTATTTTCATAAAGACTGTAATAAAATTTCCTTGTACAAAATATTACTTGTGAAACTTTTAACGAGTAGGTAATACTCGAGAGATATATAAATTCACAATTAATATGTTACATTTTTCAATTCTAAATCAAAAGTCATCAACTATACTCACTACTTTTATAGAGATACACATTCTATCATAAAAATCAGGACAACCATTTTCATAAATTACATATTCTGATTTTGGACAGATCAGAAAACCCAAGTCAAGATTTAACAGAAGACACCACTCTTAGATCTCTACAGCTTTCAAAGCTATATTTGGACTTCAAAACTGTGCTAGAACATCACTTTTATTCATAAAACACAGAAAGATATTCAAATCATTCAAGACTCACGATGATTGCATCATACACATATTGACAATGACAACCTATGTTCGAACCCTTTAAAATTCTTGAAAATACCTCGACTAAGGAACAATCAAGGGGATCAACCAACCTCACGTTAGCAAAGGAAATAAGGATTTACGCATATAGTAATGCACCTGGAAAACTCTCAAACCCAAAGTAGCAGCTTAACACATATCCATGTCAAATCCTTTGGCATTTATTAGCAAAAAATAATTTTGCGATTCCTTTTCAGAGTAGCAAATTCTGTCACACCTCCAGCAAGTCAACATCGATTTTTCATCTGGAGTAGTCTTATTATAACCCTGATATATATGATTACCCTTTTGTTACCGGGGAACCATTTATATTCCACCACATTAACAGTAAACTTACCAGCAACTTCATTGATCTTTATTTTTCCGAAAAATCATTATATTTATCGAAACCCCATCATTTACTCATCCGCATCTTGTAACAAGAATTGCCATACCAATTACTGGAAATCAGCAATCAGTATTTTGAAATCTCGCCGCGTTTCTACTTCAACAGTTATATATATATAAAACGTCTATCTCCTAAACTTACATACTTCTAATGTGAAGTTTCTGAAAAACACCCCAGCCTACGAATCAGTACTATGAAGTTTTGAAAAAGGCTGATGAAGTGGTAAGGACTGTAGACGGCAATTACAGTCAGAAGTTTGATAATAAAGAATAGTAGATTGGAAGAGCTCAAACGAAAAATTTGGTACTGAAAAAAGGATTGAGAAAAGTATGAAGGAGGCTGTAGACAAATCACGAAGACTAAATCTGTCTTCAAAGAATCCAAACAATTCAGTGTCTGCTGAAGTCTTTAGCGAATACCTTACTCCTTACTCCAAACCCATGCGGACAATATTCTTCATCATCCTCTGATCTTAGATATTCTAAGATATCATCATATCTTTCATTATAAAAATATCATCGATGTTTCTGAAGATATCTTCATAACTATTGTTATTCGAAATCATTTACCTCTTCGCGCTATCTGTGTTACATCATAAAAGAAACTATTTTAGTTTCTAAATTCTAAAACCTTCAAGTTTAAAATATGAATGCTTTTGAAGTAGTGTTGGGAACTGAAGCATGAGTTAGTATAATATAATGACACTTGATCAACGTAATTCAGTAAGTCATGCTGAGTTTCTAAATGGAACGTGATGATTCACAAATCATAACGTCATCATGTGCCATGTTACACGACTCTTGAATTCTACTTAAACTCTAAACCTATCAAAAAAATATTTTTCTTGATAATTCGGCCTTTTCCGAGGCATTCTGGTAATTTGACAAATCAAGATCGTGCCATTACAATTTCTTTCTTAGAACATTAACTAAGTTCATTCCAAAATTCATATCTACGAATTCTGGACCATTACATACGGTGCTTAATGGCAAGAAGAGAAAATAAAAGAGTGAGGCTCCGAAATAGAAATTGGGGTATAAATCGCAGCAAATAGGAGAGAGCGTTAACTATGGATGACAATGATTATAGAAGACAGAAGCAGAGACTTTGAAATATAAGGGAAGATATAAAGCCCAATAACAACCCAAAAATTTCAAACCATATATATCGATACATATAGCAATATAAAGACACGGGAGGACTAAAAACATTATAAAACCAAGAGTATAGTAGAAGTGAATAGATTCTTCCGGTGGTAGATGGAAGAGAAGAATAACATATATGAAAGTAAGGAGTATATCAAGAATCAGAACTAGATGGAGCATATTGATGAATACTACCGAGAAAATCAACCAAATTCAACAACGATTGAAAATCGCCCAGAGTCGACAAAAGAGCTACGCGGACAGTAAAAGAAAAGATATAGAGTTTGAAATTGGAGAAATGGTCATGCTTAAGGTTTCACCTTGGAAAGGCGTTGTTCAATTTGGTAAACGAGGGAAACTAAATCCAAGGTACATTGGACCATTCAAGATTATAGATCGTGTCGGACCAGTAGCTTACCAACTGGAGCTACCTCAACAACTCGCGGCTGTACATAACACTTTCCACATCTCGAATTTGAAGAAATGTTTTGCTAAAGAAGATCTCACTATTCCATTGGACAAAATCCAAATCAATGAAAAACTTCAATTCATTGAAGAACCCGTCGAAATAATGGATCGTGAGGTTAAGAGACTTAAGCAAAACAAAATACCGATTGTTAAGGTTCGATGGAATGCTAGTAGAGGACCCGAGTTCACCTGGGAGTGTGAAGATTAGATGAAGAAGAAATACCCGCATCTATTTCCAGAAGATTCGTCAACACCTTCAACAGCGTAAAATTTCGGGACGAAATTTAATTAACGGGTAGGTACTGTAGTGACCCGAACTTTTCCATGTTTATATATATTAATTGAGATTGATATTTACATGACTAAATGTTTCCAATGTGTTAAGCAATCAAACTTGTTAAGACTTGATTAAATGAAATAAGTTTCATATAGACAATTGATCACCCAAGTAGACCGGTGATTCACGAACGTTACAAATTTGTAAAAACTACATGTTGTGGTATATATAGACATATATATATGGTTGACATGAGATTATGATGAGTAAGTATCTCACTAAGTATATTAACAATGTGTGATATACATAAGAAATGAGATTACTAAGTTAAGAAACTCGAAATGATATATATAACGATTATCGTTATGATAACGTCTACTAAATACATATGTATCATATTAAGTGTGATGCCCCGTACAAAATCATCGTGTACGAATCCTCAACAACAGGATCATTACAAGGTTAAGTTCTACATGCTGTAATAAAAGAAGTTGCATTCACGATAAAAAAGATGACGTCATAACCGACGTCAATTGTTTTACACCAACAGTATGCTTCTACGAATAGCAAGCATGAATAAATGTATGTGACCCTTAGGTCGTTACAAAACATAGTTTCAAATGTATCAAAGTTTGAATGCAAGATAAACAGTTCATGCGGTGATAACACTAGAGCAGCGGGTGTCTACTGCAAAACTAGCACGACAGCGGAAGCAAATAACCTTAAGCACCTAAGAAAAACATGCTTAAAAACATCAACACAAAGGTTGGTGAGCTATAGTTTAAGTATAACAGTAAGTAAGGTAGGCCACAAGATTTCAGTGCTACAAAGAGCATTTCAAAACAGTAAGATAAAGTATATGTTAACCGTGGGCACTTGGTAACTAACTTAACGTTTATACCCCCTGAAAGTACACTTGGAAAGTGTGTATGTTTACGAAGTATTAAACACTTGTTAAATGCTAGCGCTACTAGCCTGAGTGGGGATGTCAACCCCTATGGATCCATATCTAAGATTCACGTTCACGGTTCAAAAACCAATGATTAAACGTTACCGAGCTAAAGGGAATGTTTATGCCGTTGTATAACCCACACATATATAAGTTTAAGTACTCGTGCCTAGTATGTAAAACATAAAATCTGCATGTATTCTCAGTTCCCAAAATAAGTTAAAGTAAAAAGGGAATGCTATAACTCACAATGATAAAGTAGCGGTAACGTAGAGTCGGGAAAGTGTCCAAGTAATCGGTCCGAAAGTCCTCAACCTAAGTCAAATAGTACTAAGTCAGTAAATCGTCCCAATAGGTCTAAAAGTATGTAAATAAGGTCTTAGGGGTCATCATCATTCATCATCAAACGAAAAGTATAAAGTAAGTTTTGTTCAAGGAAAGAGTTTTAAAACAAGGGCTGACTTCGGTCAGTCACCACAGTCTCTACCCTTACTGAAATAAGGTGAGACCAGTGGAAATGGCTCCGTATATGGGTCCTTTAAGTGTGGTAAAATTTACAGAAGCAAACTCGTCTTCGTTTGACCATGGCGACGGTCTAAGTGCGAGTACGTCAGAAATTTCTGCACAACGTTAAAAGGACATAGTGACGATCGGAGGGCCATAAATCCTAAACCGTAACTCGGATGAAGACGAGTCTTAAATAAAAAGTTATCTACATGAACTGAGATAACAGAAAATCTAGGTTACAGTAGCCCAGGTGTACTGATCTGTTACAGAAACGGAAAAATAGTAAGCAGAGGACAGGAAACAGAAAAAATAGTGGGTTCCGGTGGGTTTGGTGCTTGATGTTCATCATGGTTCTCATCTTTGATGCCTATAGCTTCAAGTGTACAACTCATTGATGTGTTTACATCATCTTTACCAAGGTTTGACCATCATAACCCTTGTGTAAGTCTAAGACATGAAGCACAACTCACTTAAGTGTTGCAAGTGTTTTGATGAACCAAGGTTACATCAAAGTCTTAGTTTTAACACATACATGAAATATAAAAGTAGTATTGAACTATAAACTTGAAAGTAAGCTAACTAATCAAGATCATAAGTTGTAGAACATAGTTCTTAGTTTGATCTTGAAGATCCAAGACTCAAAAGTCTAGATCAAGCATAAGTATACAAAGTTATATTTAAAGAAAACTTACTTACATGTTCTTGAACTTTTAAGTTAACTTTTAGTTCCAAGAGATATGAGATCAAGACTAACTTGTAATACTTGACCATTTAACAACAAACATGAATTTAAATGTACAAGAAATGAAGTAATAAACTAAATAAGTAAGTAACTAGTTCATTGTTGTTCATACTTTAAAGATTCAAACCAAAGTTTGATCTTTAAGAGAGTAAACTTTAAAGTTCACTAACATGACTTACAAGTATGATTTGTAACACATGAACTCTAAATCTTTTAAAACAATAAATGTAGAATCATAAACTAGTAAGTTTATGTTCTTGTGTTCTTGAAAATACAAGATATTATGAAGAATCAAACTAAAGAGTTGATTCTTGAAACTAGTAAGTAACAAACAACAACTAGTAACAAAGTAACAACAACTAAGTACAAGTAACAAACAACAAATGATGATGATTAAGGGTGTATATATTCGGTTTTTACAAAGAAAAGAAGAGAGAAAAAGATGTTCAAAATACTTACAAGAAAGAGAGAAAAGTGAGAGAGAATGAAATGTAAGAAGTGTGTGTTTTGAGAAATGAGGATGCAAGTAGAAGTAATACAAAAAAATGAAATAAAACTCCACCAAGGCCTACTAAGGCCATGGCTTGCAGCTCAATCAAGGGGGGAGGCAAGAAACCACTAGATACTTGTATGATTATGGTACAAAAGTTGGTTAAAATGGGTGCATGCATGGGGATTATATGGTAACTAGATTCCTTATGAAAATAACTAACTTGTTACATCTAAAATGATACTTACAAGTGTAAGACATGGGCTAACTAGTCCAACTAAGAAGTAGGGTGGGCTTATAAGCCCATGTTCAATCATAAAGCCCAAGTATGTATTATTTAACAAATTAATCCAAGTAAAAGTCCATTAACACTAATAAAGGCCCAAGTAATTAACTAATAACTTTAGTTAATTAAAATGATTAATAAAATCAATCATGAATGTAAATAATATTCTAAAAATATTATTCGTGAAAGTTTCGTGTGTCACAAAGACGTGTCGGGCATTCAAAAGTCACGTAAGGTTAATCATGGCAACACGTAAATGTAATACATACATTCGTTAAATCTCAAGTATTAATAATAAACATTATTAATTAAGGATGGAAAAACCAGGGTCGTTACATTACCCACCTGTTAAAGAAAATTTCGTCCCGAAATTTAAGCTGAGGTAGATGGAGGAGTCGGGAAAAGGTGAGGATACTTCCGCATCATTTGATCCTCTCACTCCCAGGTAAACTCAGGTCCTCGTTTGGCATTCCATCGTACTCGTACAATTGGAATCTTGTTGCGTTTCAAAGTTTTGATCTCTCGATCCATAATTTCAACAGGTTCTTCCACAAAGTGGAGTTTGTCATCAATTGTTAGTTCCTCAAGTGGTATGATAAGTTTAGGTGCAGCAAGACACTTCTTCAAGTTTGACACGTGGAAGGTAGGATGAACTGAGCTCAATTGTGCTGGTAGATCCAAACGGTAAGCAACGGGTCCAACACGTTCCAAGATTTCAAAAGGACCAATGTATCGTGGGTTTAACTTTCCACGTTTTCCAAAACGAATCACACCTTTCCAAGGTGTAACCTTCAACATTACACGGTCACCCACATTGAATTCAAAGTCTTTACGTTTAAGATCGGCATAACTCTTTTGGCGGTCACGAGCAGTCTTAAGTCTAGCTTGAATCTGAGCAATCTTCTCCGTGGTTTCGTGGACTACCTCGGGTCCGGTGATTTGCTTTTGGCCTACTTCGGCCCAACAAATAGGAGATCAGCACTTACAGCCATACAACGCTTCGAAAGGTGCAGCATTAATGCTCGAGTGATAACTGTTGTTGTACGAGAATTCGGCTAATGGCAAATGCCTTTCCCAGGCCTTTCCAAAATCAATGACACATGCGCGCAACATGTCTTCCAATGTCTGAATCGTGCGTTCACTTTGCCCGTCAGTCTGAGGGTGATAAGCAGTACTCATGTCAAGACGAGTTCCTATGGCTTCTTGCAAAGAACGCCAAAATCTAGAAGCAAAACGAGGATCGCGATCCAAGATGATCGATAAAGGTACACCATGACGAGATACAACCTCCTTGATGTATAGATGAGCAAGTCTCTCCATTGTATCCGTTTCCTTCATCGCTAGAAAGTGTGCAGATTTGGTAAGGCGGTCAACAATAACCCAAATAGTATCGTATCCGCCCACCGTCTTTGGTAGCTTGGTGATGAAATCCATCGTTATCCTTTCCCACTTCCATTGTGGGATTTCCTGTTGTTGAAGTAAACCAGAAGGTCTCTGATGCTCGGCTTTAACCTTCGAGCAAGTCAAACACTTACCAACATAAGTCGCAACGTCCTTCTTAAGATTCGGCCACCAATACTGTTCTTTAAGGTCGTGGTACATTTTGCCCGCTCTAGGGTGAATCGAATATCTCGAATTGTGGGCTTCATCAAGTATAAGGTTCCGTAGATCTTCATAATAAGGTACCCAAATTCTTCCGGCATAACATCGGAGTCCAGACTCCCTAACATCGAATCGAGAGACAAGTATGTTCAAATGTTCGTGAGATATATTCTCCTTCTTGAGAGCCTCAACTTGGGCTACTCTGATCTGGTTGTTGAGGTTCGAATGGATGGTGATGTTCAGAGCCCTAACACGAAGAGGTGCCGTCCTCTCCTTTCGGCTTAAAGCGTCAGCTACAACATTGGCCTTGCTAGGGTGATAACGGAGTTCACAATCGTAGTCGTTGAGCATCTCGATCCATCAACGATGTCTCATATTCAGTTGCTTCTGATCAAAGATGTGCTGGAGACTCTTGTGATCGGTGAAGATAGTGCTCTTAGTTCCGTGCAAATAGTGTCTCCACAATTTGAGTGCAAAGACAACGGCTCCAAGTTCAAGATCGTGAGTAGTGTAGTTCCGCTCGTGAATCTTCAATTGGCGGGAGATGACTTTTGATCGTTACATCAGTACACAACCAAAACCACTCTTCGATGCATCACAATAAACAATAAAGTCGTCACTGCCCTCAGGAAGTGATAGGATAGGTGCGGTGGTTAACTTCTTCTTCAAAGTTTGGAATGCTGATTCGTGTGCGGGTTCCCAAATGAACTTCTTGCCCTTGTGAGTCAGCACGGTCAAAGGACGTGCAATCAGAAAAAATCCTTCAATGAACCTTCGGTAGTAACCGGCGAGACCTAGAAATTGGCGAATATGCGTCGGAGTAGTGGGGGTCTCCCACTTGCTGATAGCTTCAATCTTGGTGGGATCAACTTTGATACCCTGGTCGCTCACAACATGACCCAGAAACTGGACTTCCTTCAACCAAAATTCACACTTGGAGAATTTGGCGTAAAGTTGCTCTTGTCTCAGGAGTTCAAGTACTAGTCGGAGGTGTTACTCATGTTCTTCTTCGCTCTTAGAGTAGATGAGGATATCATCTATGAAGACAATAACGAACTTATCCATGTACGGCTTGCAGACATGATTCATGAGGTCCATGAACACGGCAGGTGCATTTGTCAAACCGAATGGCATCATGAGAAACTCATAATGACCATAACAGGTCCTGAATGTAGTTTTCATCACGTCACTTTCCTTCACCCTCAACTGGTGATAACCGGATCGTAAATCGATCTTTGAGTAAACGCTCGATCCTTGTAGTTGATCAAAAAGATCATCAATTCGTGGAAGAGGATACCGATTCTTGATAGTCAATTTGTTGAGTTCACGATAGTCGATACACATATGGTAGGATCTATCCTTCTTCTTCACAAACAACACAGGTGCGCCCCAAGGCGAGAAGCTTGGTTGGATAAATCCTCGATCAAGTAGTTCTTGTAGTTATCTTTGTAATTCTTGCATCTAGGAAGGTGCGAGTCTATAAGGTGCACGAGCTACAGGTGCAGCTCCTGGCACTAAATCAATTTGAAACTCTACTGCTCTCGGCGGCAGTAATCCAGGAAATTCTTCAGGGAAGACATCAGAAAATTCGTTCACAATTCGAACGTCGTTCACATTCTTCACCTCGGTTTCTACCATTTTCACATGCGCTAGGACAGCAAGACGTCCCTTCTTCATGATCTTTTGCGCTTTCACGCAAATAATGAGGTTCAGCTTCGAGGTACATCTCTCTCCGTAGATGATCAGTGGTTCACCGTCTCCTTGTGGTATACGAAGAGCTTTATCTCCACAAATAATATCAGCCTTTATCTTGCTCAACCAATCCATACCGACGATCACGTCAAAACTTCCCAGTTTGATGGGTATCAAATCGATTTCGAAATCTGCACCAGCTATGTTGATAATAGCTCCTCGACTAATATGGTCAATTTTCTCAAGTTTTCCATTGGTGACCTCGACAAGCATACTCTCTTTTAACGGGACTAACGACCAATTAATCTTATCGCAAAAATGTCTACATACATAACTTCTATCCGCACCAGTATCAAACAAGACAGAAGCTAAAAGATTGTTGATTTTGAATATACCTGTCACCAAGTCGGGGTTTTCGCGTGCGTCCCTTACATTAACATTGAAAGCTCTAGCGCGGGGTGGTCCACCATCTTTTCACTTATTTGGACACGCATTTTTAAATGGCCTATCTGCCCGCGTTCATAACACTTCCTTGGCCCTGTGGGGTTCGGCTTCCCATTCAAAGTGGTGACCTTGCAGTCTTTTCCAACATGCCCAGACCGTTGGAACTTCTCGCAGACAACATTGCAATACCCAGTGTGGTGTTTGTACCACCGCTTGCATTGTGGTAAGGTTCCCTTGTAGTTCGGGTTGGAGTTGGTGTTGTTGTTGGGGTTGGGGTTTCCACCGTTGTTGTTTCCTCTGAAACCCTCATCTCGTTTCTCCGGGTTCTGTTCATAGTTTCTTTCCCTGTTGTTGTTGTTGTTGTTGTTCTTGTGGTTATCCCATTTGCGCTTCTCACTAGTACCCGCTTCAGACTTAGTTTTCTCCGGTTCATCGATGGTTATTTGATTCATTAAAGTATGCGCCATGCGTATCGCTTCTGGGACATTTGGTGGTTTGGACGAGATGAGGTTTCCCTTAATGCTCTTAGGGTGTCCCCAGAAGTATCTCTCCATTCGCTTGAATTCTGGGGTGACCATTGTCGGACACATCAGGGCTAGTTCCAAAAATCTCCTATTGTAACCATCAAGGTCGTTCCCAATGGCCTTTAACTGCATGAATTCCATTTCCATCTTTTGGATCTCGGTTCTCGGACAATACTCCTCAATGGCACACTTAAATTCTTCCCATGGCGTAGCATACGCCTCATCAATGCCTTGTGCCTGTGCCATTGTGTTCCACCACGTGAGCGCGCCGTCAGATAGCGTGCAAGAAGCAAATTTGGTTTTGCTGTCCTCCGAACAGTTGCTAACTCGGAATACTGATTCAAGTTTCTCGAACCATCTGGTAAGACCAACCGGTCCCTCAGTGCCGCTAAAGTTATGTGGTTTACAGCTCTAGAATTCCTTGTAAGTACACCCATTTCGAACGGGTTGAATAACCGGTGGTGGTGGCGGTGGCGGTGGAGCTTGGGGTTGCATTTCCGTAATGGCTGCGGCTACACGTTCTTGGATCATCTCTTCAATTTGAGCAGTAGTAGGTGTGGATCGACCGTTAGCCGTGGTGTTCTAAATAAAAAATTTGACTCAGGTCAAAATCCAGCATTCAATGTATAATAATATAGTATATAACAACCAACATGTAAACAGCACAACACATGTTAATTAAGTAACGCAAGTTGATACAAGTACCGCAAAACACCATACAGTAACGTAAATAGAACACTTGTGCAAAAAGTATCATCACAAAGTTTCCATTCATTAATAATAAGTTTCATACATCATGATAGATTCGTACAATACATAAGTGAAATATGAAACTACAACTATATTACATCATGAAATCTAATACAAAAGGTCCTACGGTGAAGGTGGGTGTAGGATGTCTAAAACCTGAGCCAACTGCTCCTCGAGCTCAGTAACCCGAGCTCGGAGGATTCCAACCTCCCTCCTCAGTTCCTCGTTAGAGGGAGATGGTGGGGTAGGTGGTGCAGGTGGTGCGGGTGGTGCGGGTGGTGCAGACCGCACGAAACGGGGTGCAGACGTTCTGGCTCCAGAAATAGTCAGTACGTAACGGGGTGCCTTACGCACTTGTGGGTCGGCAGGGTACGGCACAAGCCGCTTACGAGCAGTAACCCTACGACGCCGACCAAACGCGTCAGTGAAGGCTCGTCCTTCTTTGATCCCCGGAATGATGGTACCGTCGAAGCGATACCCCTTCTTCGGCGGGGTGGAAGGTGGCTGAACAGGTGCATCGGGGTCCTCCTCTTTGGAGTCATCTGAGGAGGTGTCATCGGATGAAGCATCAGTGGATGACGGGTCGTCTGAATCATGTGGTGGCTGTACGGGTGGCTGAACTGGCTGTCCTTGAGCGGCCATCATCTGTTGGTAACGAGCGGGTCCGATCGGAATGAGACGTCCATCAGGGGCACGTCGGCACCAATGGCGATACCGGTTACGGAATGGACCTTCCCCGAACTCCGCGGTAATCACAATCTCGCCGGAGCGGGGCTGTGATCCTGAGGGTCCGGGGGTAGATGGAGCTGGAATCTCCGAAGGGTCCTGGGCTCCGCTAGAAGTATCCACTGGGGCAGGCTCCTGGCTGCTAGTCCCGGAAGATGAAGCGTCGGGGTCACTCGTGGGTAGCGGGATCGGTGTGTCGGCAGCAGCAGTAGGTGGGGTGACTGACGAGTCTAAACTGCCCAAAATGATAGCAGGTGGAACATCCGACATCTGAACAAGGAAAAATAAATTTTCCATGTCAGTAAGTCATAAAGCAAGCACGTATTAGGCCAACAGTTTAAATCATGTATAACAATAAGTAGCATGGCAATAATAACGAATCGTACAGAAGTAGCATGCAATCGAAAGCAAGTGATATTATACAGTAGTGAAATCATGTAGTAGCATACGGCATATAGCAGTAAAAGTAAGCAGCAGCATGCAGTAAGTTCAGCAGAAACACATAAACTAGCAAGTTGTAGATTAGTCCTATTAGTGAATCCTAATCGGTCGGTCTTAGACTCACTAATGCAACCTAATTCCCTACAACCAATGCTCTGATACCAAATGTGATGGCCCCTACAAAACCATCGTGTATGAGTCATCAACAACAGGATCATTACAAGGTTAAGTACTACATGCTGTAATAAAAGAAGTTGCATTCACGATAAAAAGATGACGTCATAACCGACGTCAATTGTTTTACAACAACAGTATGCTTCTACGAATAGCAAGTATGAATAAATGTATGTGACCCTTAGGTCGTTACAAAACATAGTTTCAAATGTATCAAAGTTTGAATGCAAGATAAACAGTTCATGCGGTGATAACACTAGAGCAGCGGGTGTCTACGGCAAGACTAGCACGACAGCGGAATCAAATAACCTTAAGCACCTGAGAAAAACATGCTTAAAAACATCAACACAAAGGTTGGTGAGCTATAGTTTAAGTATAACAGTAAGTAAGGTAGGCCACGAAATTTCAGTGCTACAAAGAGCGTTTCAAAACAATAAGATAAAGTATATGTTAACCGTGGGCACTTGGTAACTAACTTAACGTTTATACCCCCTGAAAGTACACTTGGCAAGTGCGTATATTTACGAAGTATTAAACACTCGTTAAATGCTAGCGCTACTAGCCCGAGTGGGGATGTCAAACCCTATGGATCCATATCTAAGATTCGCGTTCATGGTTCAAAAACCAATGATTAAACGTTACCGAGCTAAAGGGAATGTTTATGCCGTTTTATAACCCACACATATATAAGTTTAAGTACTCGTGCCTAGTATGTAAAACATAAAATCCGCATGTATTCTCAGTTCCCAAAATAAGTTAAAGTAAAAAGGGAATGCTATAACTCACAATGATAAAGTAGCGGTAACGTAGAGTCGGGAAAGTGTGCAAGTAATCGGTCCGAAAGTCCTCAACCTAAGTAAAATAGTAGTAAGTCAGTAAATCATCCCAATAGGTCTAAAAGTATGTAAATAAGGTCTTAGGGGTCATCATCAAACGAAAAGTATAAAGTAAGTTTTGTTCAAGGAAAGAGTTTTAAAACAAGGGCTGACTTCGGTCAGTCACCACAGTCTCTACCCTTACTGAAATAAGGTGAGACTAGTGGACATGGCTCCGTATATGAGTCCTTTAAGTGTGGTAAAATTTATAGAATCAAACTCGTCTTCGTTTGACCGTGGCGACGGTCTAAGTGCGAGTAGGTCAGAAATTTCTGCACAACGTTAAAAGGACATAGTGACGATCGGAGGGCCATAAATCCTAAACCGTAACTCGGATGAAGACGAGTCTTAAATAAAAAGTTATCTACACGAACTGAGCTAACTGAAAATCAAGGTTACAGTAGCCCAGGTGTATTGGTCTGTTACAGAAACATAAAAACATTAAGCAGAGGACAGGAAACAGAAAAAATAGTGGGTTCCGGTGGGTTTGGTGCTTGATGTTCATCATGGTTCCCATCCTTGATGCCTATAGCTTCAAGTGTACAACTCATTGATGTGTTTACATCATCTTTACCAAGGTTTGACCATCATAACCCTTGTGTAAGTCTAAGACATGAAGCACAACTCACTTAAGTGTTGCAAGTGTTTTGATGAACCAAGGTTACATCAAAGTCTTAGTTTTAACACATACGTGAAATATAAAAGTAGTATTGAACTATAAACTTGAAAGTAACTAACTAATCAAGATCATAAGTTGTAGAACATAGTTCTTAGTTTGATCTTGAAGATCCAAGACTCAAAAGTCTAGATCAAGCATAAGTATACAAAGTTATATTTAAAGAAAACTTACTTACATGTTCTTGAACTTTTAAGTTAACTTTTAGTTCCAAGAGATATGAGATCAAGAATAACTTGTAATACTTGACCATTTAACAACAAACATGAATTTAAATGTACAAGAAATGAAGTAATAAACTAAATAAGTAAGTAACTAGTTCATTGTTGTTCATACTTTAAAGATTCAAACCAAAGTTTGATCTTTAAGAGAGTAAACTTTAAAGTTCACTAACATGACTTACAAGTATGATTTGCAACACATGAACTCTAAATCTTTTAAAACAATAAATGTAGAATCATAAACTAGTAAGTTTATGTTCTTGTGTTCTTGAAAATACAAGATATTATGAAGAATCAAACAAAAGAGTTGATTCTTGAAACTAGTAAGTAACAAACAACAACTAGTAACAAAGTAACAACAACTAAGTAGAAGTAACAAACAACAAATGATGATGATTAAGGGTGTATATATTTGGTTTTTACAAAGAAAAGAAGAGAGAAAAGGATGTTCAAAATACTTACAAGAAAGAGAGAAAAGTGAGAGAGAATGAAATGTAAGAAGTGTGTGTTTTGAGAAATGAGGATGCAAGTAGAAGTAATACAAAAAAAATGAAATAAAACTCCACCAAGGCCTACTAAGGCCACGGCCTGCAGCTCAATCAAAGGGGGAGGCAAGAAACCACTAGATACTTGTATGATTATGGTACAAAAGTTGGTTAAAATGGGTGCATGCATGGGGATTATATGGTAACTAGATTCCTTATGAAAATAACTAACTTGTTACATCTAAAATGATACTTACAAGTGTAAGACATGGGCTAACTAGTCCAACTAAGAAGTAGGGTGGGCTTATAAGCCCATATTCAATCATAAAGCCCAAGTATGTATTATTTAACAAATTAATCCAAGTAAATTCCATTAACACTAATAACGGCTCAAGTAATTAACTAATAACTTTAGTTAATTAAAATGATTAATAAAATCAATCATGAATGTAAATTATATTCTAAAAATATTATTCGTGAAAGTTTCGTGTGTCACAAAGACGTGTCGGGCATTCAAAAGTCACGTACGGTTAATCATGGCAACAAGTAAATGTAATACATACATTCGTTAAATCTCAAGTATTAATAATAAACATTATTAATTAAGGATAGAAAAACCAGGGTCGTTACATTAAGATATTGATACACTATATTTAACATGATAAAATTATATTTAAATATATCATTAAGTGTGTTAATAATGAACTACATATGTAAAAACAAGACTACTAACTCAAGAATTACGAAACGAGACTTATATGTAACGATTATCATTGTAACGATATTATCATACTAAGAGATATTCATAAATCATAATATCATGATAACATAATAATTTAACATCTCATTTGATATAATAAACATTGGGTTAACAACATTAATTGAGATCGTTAACTTAAAGGTTTCAAAACAACACTTACATGTAACGACTAACGAAGACTTAACGACTCCATTAGAATGTATATACATGTTGTGTTTTGATATGTATTTTTACACTTTTGAAAGACTTCAAGACACATATCAAAGTACTTCTACTTAACAAAAATGCTTACAATTACATCCTCGTTCAGTTTCATCAACAATTCTACTCGTATGCACCCGTATTCGTACTCGTACAATACACAGCTTTTAGATGTATGTACTATTAGTATATGCACTCCAATGATCAGCTCTTAGAAGCCCATTTGAGTCACCTAATACATGTAGGAACCATAATTTGGCAACTAGCATGAAATATCTCATAAAATTACAAAAATATTAGTAATCATTCATGACTTGCTTACATGAAAACAAAATTACATATCCTTTATATCTAATCCATATACCAACGACCAAAAACACCTACAAACACTTTCATTCTTCAATTTTCTTCATCTAATTGATCTCTCTCAAGTTCCATCTTCAAGTTCTAAGTGTTCTTCATAAATTCCATAAGTATAGTCTCATAAAAATCAAGAATACTTCCAAGTTTGCAAGTCTACTTCCAAGCTTTCTAATCGATTCCAAGTAATCATCTAAGATCAAGGAACCTTTGTTATTTATAGTAGGTTATCTTTCTAATTCAAGGTAATATTCATATTCAAACTTTGATTCAATTTCTACAACTATAACAATCTTATTTCGAGTGAAAATCTTACTTGAACTGTTTTCGTGTCATGATTCTGCTTCAAGAACTTTCAAGCCATCCAAGGATCCTTTGAAGCTAGATCCATTTTTCTCATTTCAGTAGTTTTATCCATAAAACTTGAGATAGTAATGATGTTCATAACATCATTCGATTCATACATATAAAGCTATCTTATTCGAAGGTTTAAACTTGTAATCACTAGAACATAGTTTAGTTAATTCTAAACTTGTTCGCAAATAAAAGTTAATCCTTCTAACTTGACTTTTAAAATCAACTAAACACATGGTCTATATCTATATGATATTCTAACTTAATGATTTAAAACTTGGAAACACGATGAACACCATAAAATCGGATATAAGCCGTCGTAGTGAAACAGGGGGCTGTTTTGGTTTGGATAATTAAAAACTATGATAAACTTTGATTTAAAAGTTGTTCTTCTGGGAAAATGATTTTTCATATGAACATGAAACTATATCCAAAAATCTTGGTTAAACTCAAAGTGAAAGTATGTTTTTCAAAATGGTCAACAAGATATCGTTCTTTCGACAGAAATGACTACCTCTTTAGTAATTGACATGTAACTTAAATTTCCGACTATAAACCTATACTTTTTTTGTTTGGATTATTAAATTAGAGTTCAATATGAAACCATAGCAATTTGATTCACTCAAAACGGATTTAAAATGAAGAAGTTATGGGTAAAACAAGATTGGATATTTTTGATCTTTTTAGCTACGGGAAATGTTTAACAAATCTATACAAATCATATCCTAGCTAACTTATATTGTATTATACATGTATTCTAATATATTATGTAATCTTGGGATACCATAGACACGTATGCAAATGTTTTGACATATCATATCGACCCATGTATATATATTATTTGGAACAACCATAGACACTCTATATGCAGTAATGTTGGAGTTAGCTATACAGGGTTGAGGTTGATTCCAAAAATATATATACTTTGAGCTGTGATCTAGCCTGAGATGTGTATACACTGGGTCATGGATTGATTCAAGATAATATATATCAATTTATTTCTGTACATCTAACTGTGGACAACTAGTTGTAGGTTATTAACGAGGACAGCTGACTTAATACACTCAAATCTTTAAAACATAATAAAAATGGTTGCAATTATATTTTGATCATACTTTGATATATATGTACTTATTTGTATAGGTTCGTGAATCGATCCGTGGCCATGTCTTATTTCCGAGGAAGGAAATATCTGTGAAAGTGAGTTATAGTCCCACTTTTAAAATCTAATATTTTGGGATGAGAATACATGTAGGTTTTATAAATGATTTACAAAATAGACACAAGTATGTGAAACTACATTCTATAGTTGAATTATTGAAATCGAATATGCCCCTTTTTATTAAGTCTGGTAATCTAAGAATTAGGGAACAGACACCCTAATTGACGCGAATCCTAAAGATAGATCTATTGGGCCTAACAAACCCCATCCAAAGTACCGGATACTTTAGTACTTCGAAATTTATATCATATCCGAAGGGTGTCCCGGAATGATGGGGATATTCTTATGTATGCATCTTGTTAATGTCGGTTACCAGGTGTTCACCATATGAATGATTTTTATCTCTATGTATGGGATGTGTATTGAAATATGAAATCTTGTGGTTTATTGTTACGATTTGATATATATAGGTTAAACCTATAACTCACCAACATTTTTGTTGACGTTTAAAGCATGTTTATTCTCAGGTGAATACTAAGATCTTCCGCTGTTGCATACTAAAATAAGGACAAGATTTGGAGTCCATGTTTGTATGATATTGTGTAAAAATTGCATTTAAGAAACATATGTCGATGTAATATATTTCTATTGTAAACCATTATGTAATGGTCATGTGTAAACAGTATATTTTAGATTATCATTATTTGATAATCTACGTAATGCTTTTAAAACCTTTATTGATAAAATAAAGGTTATGGTTATTTTAAAAATGAATGCAGTCTTTGAAAAACGTCTCATATAGAGGTCAAAACCTCGCAACGAAATCAATTAATATGGAACGTTTATAATCAATATGAACGGGACATATCAGTTGGTATCCGAGCGTTGGTCTTAGAGAACCAGAAAATTTGCATTAGTGTGTCTTATCGAGTTTGTTAGGATGCATTAGTGAGTCTGGACTTCGACCGTGTTTTCTTTAAAAATGATTGCTTAACATTTTTGTTGGAAACTATATATTATTAACATGTAAATATTATGTGATATATTAATCTCTTAACATGTTTGATATTGTGTGATAGATGTCTACCTCTAGCACAAATCCCATTGACTCACCTAATAATAACGAAGAGTCGAATATATATTGGCAAGATTCACGAGTTCCCGAAGAACCGGAAGAAGAGGAAACGGAACCGGAAGAAGAGGAACCGGAAGAAGAAGAGGTTCCAGAGGGGGGAATAGTAGGAACCACAGAAAACCGGTCAAATAAAAGAAAATCCTCAACCAATGGACCAAAGTTAATAATGGTCAATGGTGTTTCCGCTAAGAAAGCAAAATATTGAGAAAATTACCAATTTTCTGATGAATCGAATCCTGATGAGGATTCCGATGATGTTATAGAAATTATCCCGACCCAATTTAATGAGGCAAAAGAAAATAATAAGGGAAAAGGCATCAAAATAGAGAAATCTGATTCTGACCCCGATGAACTTTATATGTACCGTCAACACCCATATTTTCAATATCGTGACAATAACTCGGGAACCTCTAAACCACCAGGTTTTTCTAAACCAATGTGGAAAACGACGGCTCGTATTAGAGGAACATCATATATCCCTAGAAAATTAGGAAAAAGAACCAAGTCGGAAGAAGAAGAAGAAACCAGTGATTCAGATTAGAGGGGTGTGAGCATGTTGTGTAATAAATGTATTGTAGTGTGCTTGTACTTTTATGTTCTATGTAAAAATTTCTTGTATTGTTTGTTATTACGAATCTAATCCTTGTCTATTTTACAGTATAAAAACAAAATGGACGTTAAGGGTAGACAACCGAATATTTTAGAAGACCTACCAGAGGATATGATTGAGGAAATCTTGTCTAGAGTCGGTCAGAATTCATCAGCACATTTAGTTATGGCAAAATTAACTTTTCAAACATTTGAAAGACTTTCCAGAAATGCTTAGTTTATAAAAGGCTTTCCTTTGATAGGTGGGGTATATCACATTGGGGAGACTTTAAGTTACGCCGTGTTTTCTTTAAAGCATTAAATGCGGGGAACCCAAATGCAATTTTACGCTACGGGTTAAGAACCTATTTTAACTCAACATATCCCAACATAGGATTTCGTGAATTAGAAAGAGATTCTAACATGCAACATAAAGAAGCATGTTATGCTTATGGGTTAGTGATGTTCGCTTCTTACCAAAGTGAGAAAAAGAACATCGGATTGCAGCTTTTAAATAAAACTTTCCCACAAGTGACGGATTCAGTAGTTGGGGTGAGAAACAAGGTTTTTAGATTATTACGGGGCTGTTGGACATTACGAAACCCTCGTCTTTTTGATGACATTACAACATGCTGCCTAGCTAACGGTCATAACGGTTATTTTCCACAAGACCAAGGATGGGAATTCGACTTAGTAAAACCAGAATGCATGACTTTTTTATGGACTTATGAATTACGTGTCTTTATTTCCTTTGCTGAACAACTTGCGTATTAACTAGATTTATCTTCAAAACTGTCATGTATCATAGTGTACTATATTTCATGTTATATGTAATATAGCGAAGTTGTAAGTTTGAAGATTATTTGTATGTGATATATTATTATAATCATTTTTTCATATGGAATTGTAGTAGTTGAATTGTATATTAGCTACTAAGTATGAACTTAACGGGTAGGTAGTACCCGAATTTAAACTTATAAAACGCTAATATGAAGAAAAAGCTTTTATAAATAAGTTCATATTATGCTACGAGATACTATTGACTACTCTTAATATTCTATATGATTAACTTGTTTCATTTGACTATTTTAAAGGAAATGGCACCGACTACTCGACATACCTTGAATATGAGCGAAGAGGAATTTCGTGCCTTTCTTGCTTCAAACATAGCCGCAGTACAGGCCGCGCTACATACCAACAATAACTCTGAATCTAGCAATACAGCTAACGGCGCAAGAAATCGTGTAGGATGCTCCTACAAGGAATTCACTGCCTGCAAACCTTCAGAATTTGATGGGACCGAAGGACCAATCGGATTGAAATGGTGGACCGAGAAAGTTGAGTCGGTGTTTGCCATAAGTAAGTGTGCTGAAGGAGACAAAGTGAAGTACGCCACGCATACCTTCACAGGTATTGCGTTAACATGGTGTAATACCTATCTAGAGCAAGTGGGACAAGATGCTGCTTATGCGCTACCGTGGTCAGCATTCAAGCACTTGATGAACGAGAAGTACCGTCCCAGAACCGAGTTCAATAAGCTCAAGTCAGAACTTAGAGGGTTACGAACACAGGGATTCGATATTACTTCGTACGAAAGACGATTCACAGAATTGTGCCTATTGTGTCCGAGAGCGTTTGAAGATGAGGAAGAGAAGATCAACGCGTTTGTGAAAGGGTTACCGGAGAGAATCCAAGAAGATATAAGTTCACACGAGCCTGCCTCCATACAAAAGGCATGTACAATGGCTCATAAACTAGTGAACCAGATTGAGAGAAGAATTAAAGAACAGGCAGCCGAAGAGGCCAACGTGAAGCTTGTCAAAAGAAAGTGGGAGGAAAACAGTGATAAGAGTCACCAATACAACAACAACTATCCCAACAATCGCAACATCAATCGCAACTACAACAAACGGCACAACAACAACAACAACTACAACAATCATCCCAACAATAATAACAACCGCAACAACAACAACAATCAGAAGCAGCTATGCCAAAGGTGTGAAAAGTATCACTCGGGGTTCTGCACCAAATTTTGCAACAAGTGTAAAAGAAATGGTCATAGCGCTGTGAAGTGTGAGGTCTACGGACCAGGGGTTAACAGAACGAAAGGAACAAATGGTGTCGGAACGAGTAATGACGGAGCAAGTAGCATCGGAGCAAGTTATGCCAATGTAGTTTGTTATAAATGTGGAAAATCGGGCCACATTATTAGAAATTGCCCGAACCAGGAGAACACGAATGGACAAGGCCGCGGAAGAGTTTTCAATATTAATGCTGCAGAGGCACAGGAAGACCCAGAACTTGTTACGGGTACATTTCTTATTGACAATAAATCTGCTTACGTTTTATTTGATTCGGGTGTGGATAGAAGCTATATGAGTAGAGATTTTTGTGCTAAATTAAGTTGTCCATTGACACCGTTGGATAGTAAATTTTTACTAGAATTAGTAAACGGTAAATTAATTTTAGCAGATTATATATGCCGGAATCGAGAAATTAAACTGGGTAGCGAAATATTTAAGATTGATTTGATACCAGTAGAGTTAGGGAGTTTTGATGTAATAGTTGGCATGGACTGGCTGAAGGAGATAAAAGCAGAGATCGTATGTTACAAAAATGCAATTTGCATTGTACGAGAAGAAGGAGAACCCTTAATGGTGTACGGAGAAAAGGGCAACACGAAGCTACATCTTATTAGTAATTTGAAGGCACAAAAACTAATAAGAAAAGGTTGCTATACTGTTCTAGCACACGTCGAGAAAGTACAAACTGAAGAAAAGAGCATCAATGATGTTCCCGTCGCAAAAGAATTTCCCGATGTATTTTTGACAGAATTACCGGGACTACCTCCACATCGATCTGTTGAATTTCAAATAGATCTTGTACCAGGAGCTGCACCAATAGCTCGTGCTCCTTACTGACTCACACCCAGCGAGATGAAAGAACTGCAAAGCTAACAGCAAGAACTATTAGAATGTGGTTTCATTCGACCAAGCACATCACCATGGGGAGCTCATGTTTTGTTTGTCAAGAAGAAGGATGGTACATTTAGGTTGTGTATTGACTACAGAGAGTTGAATAAACTTACCATCAAAAACCGTTATCCACTGCCGAGAATTGACGACTTATTTGATCAACTACAAGGCTCGTCGGTTTATTCAAAAATCGATTTACGTTCTGGATATCATCAAATTGCGAGTAAAGGAGGATGATATTCCAAAAACTGCTTTTAGGACGCGTTATGGTCATTACGAGTTTATGGTTATGCCGTTTGGATTGACTAACGCACCAGCTGTGTTCATGGACCTTATGAACCGAGTGTGTGGGCCATATCTTGACAAGTTTGTCATTGTTTTCATCGATGACATACTTATTTACTCAAAGAATGATCAAGAGCACGAAGAACATTTCAGAAAAGTGTTAGAAGTATTGAGGAAAGAAAAACTGTACGCTAAGTTTTCAAAGTGTGCATTTTGGTTGGAAGAAGTTCAATTCCTCGGTCACATAGTGAACAAAGAAGGTATCCAGGTGGACCCGGCAAAGATCGAAACCGTTGAAAAGTGGGAAACCCCAAAAACTCCGAAGCATATACGTCAATTTTTAGGATTGGCTGGTTACTACAGAAGATTCATCCAAGATTTCTCCAATATAGCAAAACCCTTACAAGAGAAGGCTTTTCAGTTATTGAAGAAAAAGCTAACTACGGCACCTATATTGTCATTGCCTGAAGGGAATGATGATTTTGTGATTTATTGTGACGCATCAAAGCAAGGTCTCAGTTGTGTATTAATGCAACGAACGAAGATGATTGCTTATGCGTCTAGACAATTGAAGATTCACGAGCAAAATTATACGACTCACGATTTGGAATTGGGTGTTGTTGTTTTTGCATTAAAGACTTGGAGGCATTATTTATATGGGGTCAAAAGTATTATATATACCGACCACAAAAGTCTCCAACATATATTTAATCAGAAGCAACTGAATATGAGACAACGCAGGTGGATTGAATTGTTGAATGATTATGATTTAGAGATTCGATACCACCCGGGGAAGGCGAATGTGGTAGCTGACGCTTTGAGTAGAAAGGACAGAGAACCTATACGGGTAAAAGCTATGAATATAATTATTCGTACTAACCTTACTACTCAAATAAAGGAGGCGCAACAGGGGGTTGTAAAAGAAGGAAAGTTGAAGAATGAGATACCCAAAGGATCAGAGAAATATCTTAATATTCGAGAAGACGGAACCCGATATAGGGCTGATAGAATTTGGGTACCAAGGTTTGGAGATTTGAGAGAAATGGTACTTAAGGAAGCACATAAAACCAGATATTCAATACATCCCGAAGCGGGGAAGATGTATAAATATATCAAGAAACACTTTTGGTGGCCGAGTATGAAAGTCGATATTGCTAAATATGTAGGAGAATGTTTGACGTGTTCTAAGGTCAAAGCTGAACATCAGAAACCATCAGGTCTACTACAACAACCTGAAATCCCAGAATGGAAATGGAAAAACATTACCATGGATGTCATTACTAAATTGCCAAGGACTGCAAGTAGTTATGATACTATTTGGGTAATAGTTGATCATCTCACCAAGTCAGCACACTTCCTGCCAATGAGAGAAGATGACAAAATGGAGAAGTTGGCTCGATTGTATTTGAAGGAGGTTATCTCCAGACATGGAATACCCGTCTCTATTATCTCTGATAGGGATGGTAGATTTGTTTCAAGGTTCTGGCAGACATTGCAACAAGCATTGGGGACTCGTCTAGACATGAGTACTGGCTATCATTGACAAACTGATGGGCAGAGCGAAAGGATGATACAAACGCTTGAATACATGCTACGAGCATGTGTTATTAATTTCGGAAACAGTTGGGATCAACACCTACCGTTAGCAGAGTTTTCCTACAACAACAGTTATCATTCTAGTATTGAGATGGCACCATTTGAGGCACTTTATGGTAGAAAGTGCAGGTCTCCGATTTGTTGAAATGAAGTGGGGGATAGACAGATTATGGGTCTGGAGATAATACAAGAAACTACCGAGAAAATCATCCAAATTCAACAACGATTGAAAACCGCCCAGAGTCGACAAAAGAGCTACGCGGACAGTAAAAGAAAAGATATAGAGTTTGAAATTGGAGAAATGGTCATGCTTAAGGTTTCACCTTGGAAAGGCATTGTTCGATTTGGTAAACGAGGAAAACTAAATCCAAGGTACATTGGACCATTCAAGATTATAGATCGTATCGGACCAGTAGCTTACCAACTGGAGCTACCTCAACAACTCGTGGCTGTACATAACACTTTCCATGTCTCGAATTTGAAGAAATGTTTTGCTAAAGAAGATCTCACTATTCCATTGGACGAAATTCAAATCAATGAAAAACTTCAATTCATTGAAGAACCCGTCGAAATAATGGATCGTGAGGTTAAGAGACTTAAGCAAAACAAGATACCGATTGTTAAGGTTCGATGGAATGCTAGTATAGGACCCGAGTTCACCTGGGAGTGTGAAGATTAGATGAAGAATAAATACCCGCATCTATTTCCAGAAGATTCTTCAACACCTTCAACAGCTTAAAATTTCAGGACGAAATTTATTTAACGGGTAGGTACTGTAGTGAACCAAACTTTTCCATGTTTATATATATTAATTAAGATTGATATTTACATGACTAAATGTTTCCAACGTGTTAAGCAATCAAACTTGTTAAGACTTGATTAAATGAAATAAGTTTCATATAGACAATTGATCACCCAAGTTGACCGGCGATTCACGAACGTTACAAATTTGTAAAAACTACATATTGTGGTATATATAGACATATATATATGGTTGACATGAGATTATGATGAGTAAGTATCTCACTAAGTATATTAACAATGTGTGATATACATAAGAAATGAGATTACTAAGTTAAGAAACTCAAAATGATATATATAACGATTATCGTTATGATAACGTCTACTAAATACATATGTATCATATTAAGATATTGATACACTATATTTAACATGATAAAATAATATTTAAATATATCATTAAGTGTGTTAACAATGAACTACATATGTAAAATGAAGACTACTAACTCAAGAATTACGAAACGAGACTTATATGTAACGATTATCGTTGTAACGATATTATCATATTAAGAGATATTCATACATCATAATATCATGATAACATAATAATTTAACATCTCATTTGATATAATAAACATTGGGTTAACAACATTAATTGAGATCGTTAACTTAAAGGTTTCAAAACAACACTTACATGTAACGACTAACGAAGACTTAACGACTCCATTAGAATATATATACATGTTGTGTTTTGATGTGTATTCTTACACTTTTGAAAGACTTCAAGACACATATCAAAGTACTTATACTTAACAAAAATGCTTACAATTACATCCTCGTTCTGTTTCATCAACAATTCTACTCGTATGCACCCGTATTCGTACTCGTACAATACACAGCTTTTAGATGTATGTACTATTGGTATATACAATCCAATGATCAGCTCTTAAAAGCCCATGTCAGTAACCTAATACATGTGGGAACCATCATTTGGCAACTAGCATGAAATATCTCATAAAATTACAAAAATATTAGTAATCATTCATGACTTATTTACATGAAAACAAAATTACATATCCTTTATATCTAATCCATATACCAACGACTAAAAACAAATACAAACACTTTCATTCTTCAATTTTCTTCATCTAATTGATCTCTCTCAAGTTCCATCTTCAAGTTCTAAGTGTTCTTCATAAATTCCATAAGTATAGTTTCATAAAAATCAAGAATACTTCCAAGTTTGCAAGTCTACTTCCAAGCTTTCTAATCCATTCCAAGTAATTATCTAAGATCAATGAACCTTTGTTATTTATAGTAGGTTATATTTCTAATTCAAGGTAATATTCATATTCAAATTTTGATTCAATTTCTACAACTATAACAATCTTATTTCGAGTGAAAATCTTACTTGAACTGTTTTCGTGTCATGATTCTGTTTCAAGAACTTTCAAGCATTCCAAGGATCCTTTGAAGCTAGATCCATTTTTCTCATTTCCAGTAGTTTTATCCAGAAAACTTGAGGTAGTAATGATGTTCATAACATCATTCGACTCATACATATAAAGCTATCTTATTCGAAGGTTTAAACTTGTAATCACTAGAACATAGTTTAGTTAATTCTAAACTTGTTCGCAAATAAAAGTTAATTCTTCTAACTTGAATTTTAAAATCAACTAAACACATGTTCTATATCTATATGATATGCTAACTTAATGATTTAAAACTTGAAAACACGATGAACACCATAAAATCGGATATACGCCGTCGTAGTGAAACAGGAGGCTGCTTTGGTTTGGATAATTAAAAACTATGATAAACTTTTATTTAAAAGTTGTTCTTCTGGGAAAATGATTTTTCATATGAACATGAAACTATATCCAAAAATCTTGGTTAAACTCAAAGTGAAAGTATGTTTTTCAAAATGGTCATCAAGATGTCGTTCTTTCGACGGAAATGACTACCTCTTTAGTAATTGACATGTAACTTAAATTTCTAACTATAAACCTATTCTTTTTCTGTTTGGATTCTTAAATTAGAGTTCAATATGAAACCATAGCAATTTGATTCACTTAAAACGGATTTAAAATGAAGAAGTTATGGGTAAAACAAGATTGGATATTTTTGATCTTTTTATCTACGGGAAATGTTTAACAAATCTATACAAATCATATCCTAGATAACTTATATTGTATTATACATGTATTCTAATATATTATATAATCTTGGGATACCATACACACGTATGCAAATGTTTTGACATATCATATCGACCCATGTATATATATTATTTGAAACAACCATAGACACTCTATATGCAGTAATGTTGGAGTTAGCTATACAAGGTTGAGGTTGATTCCAAAAATATATATACTTTGAGTTGATATCTAGCTTGAGACGTGTATACACTGGGTCGTGGATTGATTCATGATAATATATATCAATTTATTTCTGTACATCTAATTGTGAACAACTAGTTGTAGGTTATTAACGAGGACAGCTGACTTAATACACTCAAATCTTTAAAACATAATAAAAATGGTTGTAATTATATTTTTATCATACTTTGATATATATGTACATATTTGTATAGGTTCGTGAATCGATCCGTGGCCAAGTCTTATTTCTGAGGAAGGAAATATCTGTGAAAGTGAGTTATAGTCCCACTTTTAAAATCTAATATTTTTGGGATGAGAATACATGCAGGTTTTATAAATGATTTACAAAATAGACACAAGTACGTGAAACTACATTCTATGGTTGAATTATCGAAATCGAATATGCCCCTTTTTATTAAGTCTGGTAATATAAGAATTAGGGAACAGACACCCTAATTGACGCGAATCCTAAAGATAGATCTATTGGGCCTAACAAACCCCATCCAAAGTACCGGATGCTTTAGTACTTCAAAATTTATATCATATCCGAAGGGTGTCCCGGAATGATGGGGATATTCTTATATATGCATCTTGTTAATGTCGGTTACCAGGTGTTCACCATATGAATGATTTTTATCTCTATGTATGGGATGTGTATTGAAATATGAAATCTTGTGGTCTATTGTTACGATTTGATATATATAGGTTAAACCTATAACTCACTAACATTTTTGTTGACGTTTAAAGCATGTTTATTCTCAGGTGAATACTAAGAGCTTCCGCTATTGCATACTAAAATAAGGATAAGATTTGGAGTCCATGTTTGTATGATATTGTGTAAAAACTGCATTCAAGAAACATATGTCGATGTAATATATTTCTATTGTAAACCATTATGTAATGGTCATGTGTAAATAGTATATTTTAGATTATCATTATTTGATAATCTACGTAATGCTTTTAAAACCTTTATTGATAAAATAAAGGTTATGGTTGTTTTAAAAATGAATGCAGTCTTTGAAAAACGTCTCATATAGAGGTCAAAACCTCGCAACGAAATCAATTAATATGGAACGTTTATAATCAATATGAACGGGACATTTCATCTCGTGTCCCTTGGTAAATTAATTATTATATTATTAAAAACTTTATTTGATATAATAACTTCTAATATTTAAACGAGTTTAAATTATATGAAACGGACTTTGAAATATAATTAGTTTTGAAGAACTAAATATTATATTATTAATTAAATATTTTAGTTATAGATATATGTGCAAACTATATTTTAAAATATATATATTTTACAATGTGACAAATTTAATATAAACTTAGATATAAAACGTTTTGATTTAAGTAATATTTTAAGTATATTATTAAATATGTTTTAATAAACAACGAGAAGTTGATTTATAGAAGCAAATGACCAAAACTCTCAAATGTATAAAATACATTTCGTGTAATATAATTTATTAGCGAATAAGTCTAATTATTGATAAAGGTACGCATTGCAAAATGTAAAGGACAAGTTTTCTCATCATACGAAAAGTCATTCGAGAAACCGAAACCGGAACATAAGTCAGGTGACAACGTTTGAGTCACCGGAATGAAAACTACATTTTAACTATGCTCGTAAATATAATATAATATATATATATATATATATATATATATATATATATATATATATATATATATATATATATATATATATATATATATATATATATATTATATTAATTAAATAAATATATTTTAATAAATATTAAACCGAGTGTCGGCAGAAGAATTGAGTGGGTTTGAGCTGTCATAGATGCCCATGCGATCGTATGAGGATCACCCACATAACTCATGCAATCGCATGAGAAGGGATGTTGGGATATGTCTATAAAATTCAATCACTGGTCTGCCGAATTCATTCCTCTCCTATCTCTCAATCTATATTACTCCTTAATATATTTATTTTACTATTATTATTATTCTTAAGATAATATTATTAATATTATTATTATTAGTACTAATATTAATATTATAAGTATTATTAATACATAAAATACTACGCCGAAGTTTTGCTCGCGTATTTTAAAATGGGTTTTTCGAGTGGGATAGAGCTAAGGAAATTATGGGTTATAGCTAAGGAGGTTATGGGTATGGTTCGGGGATATAACTCATGAGGTCAAACTAGTGTCTATCATCTCCGTCGTGTCTACGTACTTTCCTGCAATATTGAATCTCAATATTGATACGTGAGCACTCATATTTTATCTTTTGTATATTAATAGTGTATCCCTGACTAGTGCTCGAGTATATATGATTATGCATGCTTGTATATTTAATTTTGTCATTAGATAGTATATGTTGAATCACGAATTTATTATATATATTATTGATATAAGGTATATGTTATGCATGTCGTTGGAAAGCTGTCTAAAAATTAATAACTCTTCATTTAGAAGTTGTGTGATTTCGATGAACGGATTTAAAGATATAATCAACTGAATTATCATTAATTTTCGTATTATTATTAAAAATGATTATTATTATTACTATCATCGTTATTATCGTCGTTATTATCATCGTTATTATCGTCGTTATAATTATTATCTAATTATTATTATTATTATTATTATTATTATTATTATTATTATTATTATTATTATTATCATTATCGATATAAGTGTTAGCAATAAAAATTGTCATTTTTATTAGTATTACTATCGTTATTATTATTAAGATTATTATTAATATTATCATTATTATTATTATTATTATTATTATTATTATTATTATTATTATTATTATTATTATTAAAGTAGCTATTAGTATTACCATTAATAGTATTATAATATTTATTATCATTAGTATTATTAACATTAAAACTAATATTAGTATCATTATTATCAATATAATATAAAAGATGACTAAAAGTTATTAAATAAATCGATTAGGAAATAATGAGCATAAGTATCGTGATGAAATTAAAAATAATGTAGAATATTGATCTAGATAAAAATATTGTTTTTATTATTTTTATCATTATTAGTATTATTAAAAGTATCATTAATATTAAGATTATCATTTTTATTAAAATTATCATTTTTAATAGAAACTTCATTGTTATTATAAAATATCATTATTTTTATCATTTTAGGATTTTTATTAAAATTATCATTTTAAATAGAATTATTATTGTTATATAAAAATATTATTATTATTAAAAATTATCGTTATTATTAAAATTATCATGATTAGAATTATCATTTTATCATAATTAGTAAATATACATATTATTATTATTATTATTATTATTATTATTATTAGTACAAAATAATACAATTTTTATTTATTATTATTATTATCATTATTATTTTATCAAATGAATATGTGATACAACGATATTTTTACCACACACAATATAATTACATTAATAATAAATACCACTATATTTTTATAGTATTACGTGAACCTAATAAATTTTATTATTTAAGATATATAAAAGTATATTTTTATCATATATAAATTTTAATATAAATTTTTATTTAGAACTTGTGTTATTTAAAATATGATAAATATATTTAAATATAATAAACAACCATATTTATGTATATAATAAACATGTATAAATTTTGAAATTCATTTTTTGGTTAAGTTGACTTTTGATAACTTCTGCATGATATATATATACACACTTAATATAGGTTCGTGAATCTGAGGCCAACCACTTGTTCAATGCCATCATATGCATAATTACTACGAAATACAGTATAGTGAGTTCATTTGATTCCCTTTTACTCTTTACATTTTTGGGACTGAGAATACATACGCTATTTTTATAACTGTTTTATTAAATGCTTTTGAGATATATTTTTGAACTGAGAATACATGCACTGCTTTTATAAATGTTTGACGAAATAGACACAAGTATTCAAAACTACATTCTATGATAGAATTATTTGGATTCAGAGGTTCGATTTCTATAAAGATTGTATTATCGACCATCGGTGAGAAATTTTTGCATTGCACGATGCATTAGCTACCGAAATGGTTCGATTTATTAGCTACTATCGGTGAGAAATTTTTGCATTGCACGATGCATTAGCTACCATTTTAGCTACGTTTTGTGAGAAATTTTTGCATTGCACGATGCATTAGCTACCGAAATGGTTCGATTTAGTAGTTACTATCGGTGAGAAATTTTTGCATTGCACGATGCATTAGCTACCGATTGTTTAGCATTAGTTACCCTAGGTGAAAATTTTTTGCATTGCATGATGCATTAGCTACCGTTGGTGAGATTCTGGTGTTCTTCATATGAATAATTTTACAGCAGTGAGTAGACCTGCACAGATTGTTTTCTAAATATGAGTATCTTGTGGTCTATTATATAATTGGAAATGACTGATAATGATAAACTAATGAACTCACCAACCTTTTGGTTGATACTTTAAAGCATGTTTATTCTCAGGTATTAAGGAAATATTCCGCTGTGCATTTGCTCATTTTAAAGATATTACTTGGAGTCATTCATGGCATATTTCAAAAGACGTTGCATTTGAGTCGTAGAGTTCATCAAGATTAATAATAAGTCATTCATAGTTTGGATATATTATGAGATAGTATGCGTGCTTGTCAACTTTCGTTGTAATGAAAGTTTGTCTTTTAAAAAAACGAATGCAATGTTTGTAAAATGTATCATTTAGAGGTCAAATATCTCGCAATGAAATCAACTATTGTAATTCGTTTATAATCGATATGAACGGGTTGTTAAATAGCTGCCATGCCTGCACATGCTACTCCTATTCACATCACGCCACCTGCTCCAGTCACCGAGCCAGTTCCAGTCACTGAGCTACCTGAGGGTTGACACCTAGTCACTATTCCCATATCTGTTGAGCCACCAACGGCCCATGCATTTGAGATCACGGGGAGCATACCTAACGAGGAGCCTTTCCCAAGCCTATCCCACCTGGAGTTGCCGTCAGACCTCTGTCTGGATTTACTACTAGGACCTGAGTTCGATATAGGGCAACCACTTGAGTACTTGCCGAGACTAGAGGATGATGATGATCTCTTTGGATACTTCGCAGCTCCGACTCAACACATTGACTAGGATAGTATTCCATAGACTACTTTATTTTACTTTTATCTTTTTGAAGCATTGTACTAAAAAAGTTATATATATAGTGGAAAAACTGCCTTTCTCTTTTTGTTCTTCATGCAGAAATCTTATCAAAAGAGACTGGTCCTTTCCAACAATCAGGAGACTGACCGTAGGAAGGCCCAGCACTAGGAAAGTAACACGACCATAGGGAAGTAATCCTTCCTCAAACCTATTTCAATTATTACGCACTAAAATCTCTAAGTGTGGGGTAACCCCCGCAACTAACTTGGAAATTTTAGAAGTCAATGTCCTTAATTTATAAAGTATTAAAATATTCTTTCTAGAGAACATTAGGGACAATGTTCTTCTAAGTGTGGGGTAATGGATAAAGGTTTTAAAGGTCGAGTAACCGCAAAACGCCAAGTTTTGAAAAATTCTTTTGTCCAAAAATTAATTTAGCAATGGATATTGGGTGATTTCGAAAAATTCTTACCTTGTTTTTGCCCAAAAGATCTAATAAAATTGCTAGAAATCGGTTTTAGAAACATTTATTAGAACGGAACGATTAAGCTGAAACTTATGTTTTGTGTCAAAAGATTTCTTTTAAGAAAATATGTAAAAGGCTACGCATGATCAAGCACGGCCCCTACTCCCAAAAGGTGAGGAATCTTGGACCCGAAGTATCTGTATGACCCATCAAATCTACAGTACTTTGTCATTTCAATTCATGAGCGTGCTGGTGTACGGTTCAAGTTAGAACTTGGTTCTGACATACGTTTCAAGACCAATGGTTAGTAAGCTCCATACGTGGTGCAGGTGCGATACTCCTTCCAAAATCATTCTTAATAGAGAAGACAAAAAGCCATCCGTTTTCGTTTCCACTCCACGCAATTTAAACCAACCAAATCACATAAAGAGTTGATGAATCAGAAATATTCACCCCAAATTCACTCCCAAAATACACCATTCACTCCCCTTTCCATTCATCAAAAGATCCATAGATTAGTAAAGAGATAGATCGATCAAATTCGCTTCAAAAGCACTTATTGAAAGATTCCGAACCCCTGATTATTTTTGATAGGTCAAAGACCTATTTACAGTGGATTATCACTTCCTCTCTGGGCACCAGGAATGAAAGACAAAAGTTATGAAGAAAGGGTATTCCGATAAAAAAAATGTGAGAAAGAACAAAAGTCTCTATGAATAAAGCAAAGAAAAACCCGAAAGTTGTCCTAAAGAATGATGCCGGAAGAGCCGAAGAAAATTCTAGACAAAGTCTTAGCAAAATCCGCTTCTTCTGAAGAAAACTTTTACGAATTCCAGACCGTTCTCTATCCAAAAATGGATACTCTGAAGAATCAAAGTCTACCAATTCTCTCAAAATCAAAAGATCTGGATACCTTTCACCGATCCATAAATTTCCCGACCAAACCCTTACAACCTGTCTTCCTCTTGAAAGAATGCCTAGGAAGAAGATCAGTGTCGTCCTTACTTAACCGGTGGAGATATCGATGCTTTACCAAGCCTATGATGAGAACTATTACACGACTGGCTTCTGAGCGACAATACAATTAGAGTAGGACACCCTAAACACTTGAGTGATACGAGTGATCCGCTAGTGAGGAGCCTGATCATGTATACTCTACATCTGAGAGTTGGAAAGTATGCCTTTTTCACTATGGACGCGATTGAAATCTAACCACCAAATCATCGAAGCTCGAAACTTTTTCTAATACTTTCTAAAGATGTGCCAACTTCTGATGAAGGCATAATAAAAAGATCTACGAGTGGGGCAAGGGAGAATCTATTAGAAAGATCCTTATATTCTCACTTTTTGCTTGAGGACAAGCAAAGCCAAGTGTGGGGTATTTAATATCGGCCAAAAAGTCACATTTTTATTCCCAATATTAAGCCCTAGAACAATAAAGATTTAAACTTTATCCGAAAAATTATAGCTTTTTCGGTTGATTTTGTAGATTAAGTAATTACGAAGGCAATGCAAAAAGAATCAAGTAAAACGGAGCTAAAACGAAGATTCTAGAGCGGAAACGGTGAAAGACAAGAAATCAAGTTACGATCCACCAAATCAGCTTGCCAAACGGGCTGCCAAATGGCCTGCCAATATGGCAAACGGTCTGCCAAACGGTCAGAGCAAACGGGCACCTTAAATGGGCAAACTTAGCAAATGGGCCCTACAAACGGCTTGCCAAACGGCCTGCCAGCCGTTTGCAGGCAAATTTCAAGTCTATTTAAAGGGTTTTCTCCATCCATTTCAACACACACTCAATTTGTAATTCATTTCATATTTTCAAGCTTTTAGATAGTTTTTAGTAGTAGTTAGCTTAGCTTTTATTTTTCGGAGGATATCCCTGCGAGTCCCTGCGATCTCGGGCAGATTTCTTCGACCTTTTCAGGTTTTTATCCGAAACGCCTGTCTTTTGTATTAAAAATGTGTTCTTACTTTTTATGTTTAATAATGCATTCTGATATTACCATGATAGCTTAATTAATCTGTATGTTGCCATGATAGAAGTTTAGGTTAGCGTAATTATGTTAAATTAGTACGATTACTGTTATAATACTGAACTAGGAAGTCTGATAGATTTGTATGCTAGCATCTTAAGGATTGACCAACCTAGGTTGTGATCAGGACTTGTCCACCTGTATGAAATTAGCAACTTCATAGGATTAAGACCCCTGGTTATACTGTATCTGAAGATTCTATGAACTCGGTATGGCCGGAGTTCCCGAGAGGCATTTAATGCTCTTTTAGGACACGGAACTTAGGAATTGAGACATGAATGACCTAGTATGCCTATTTACTGTTTCGAAGAGACTTCTTAGGAGCTATTAAGATCTAGTTAGTGCCTTCACTGTGTGACCCATGCCTATTGCATGTTCTTGTTTGATTGTTGCCTTAGGACTTAGTCATATCAACTGTTTAGGTATTCATTAGGTTTCTATCTGCTTTACTATCAGTATATCAACTGTAATGATGTATAATGTTTGAATTGATATGATCTCATTAGTATGATGGAATGGTTGTTAGTTTTCATTTAAGGTTTTGCCAACTTAAACCGACAGATTCCTTCCGTTTGTGATCAGTGTTAAATCAACACGGCACGTTGTTATTCGGTTAACTAAACTGATAACGAGGGTTAGGATTAGAGCTCAACTCACTAATAAACCTAGTACTTTACTGAGGATAACCTCCGAGTTATAGCTACCCTTCAATTATACGACCAAGTGACATACTTCTCGCTGCCTAAAGAGAACTCCGAGAGTTCAGAGACAAGTAGGTCTATGTAATTGGCTCATCCAACCAGATCTACATCATTCCAAGCATAGTCTCAATATAAGCATAATTACCTTTCCCTAACCCAACACTGCTATCTTGATCAACATTTCCCTTATCTGCATACTCTGAATATCCTTCCACTTATTTACTTTTCTGCACTTAGGACTTTTAGCTTAAACCAACTACTATCTTTTATCCAGTTAATTTAACTAAAAGATAATTATCTACTTGATCTTCAATTCGTTAATCCATAAAAAAAAACACGATACTAAGTTAACTTAAACCTTCTACACCTTAGAAAGTAAAAGTAAATTTAGGCCCCGCACAATATAAATAAACGAAGACACTGTGTGCTACCGAACTGGACATCCTGCGACCTAAAGACACCGCATAAATAAAACCGTTCGTTAGTAGCATATCAGGGTGCCAAAGATGGGGGATTACCGAAAGGTGCTTCTTGATGAAGCACACAAGTCAAGGTATTCCATTCATCCGAGTGCAACGAAAATGTACCTCGATTTGAAGAAAGAGTATTGGTGGCTCGGAATGAAACGTGATGTGGTTAAATATGTTGAACAGTGTGTTACGTGTTTGCAAGTAAAAGCCGAACATCAAAAACCGTATGGTAAGTTGCAACCGCTAGAAATCCCGATGTGGAAGTTGGAGCATATTACCATGAATTTTATTACCAAGTTTCCGAAAACGGTAAGAACCCAATTTGATACTATTTGGGTGATCATTGATAGATTGACGAAAAGTGCTTTGTTTCTTCCTATTAAAGAAGCAATTACATCAGAGGCACTTGCGAAAATGTTCATTAAAGAGGTGATATCGAGACATGGCGTTCCCACGTCTATCGTTTCGGATCGAGACACGCGTTTTACTTCTCGATTTTGGAAAAAGTTTCATGAAGATATGGGTACGAGGGTGAATATGAGTACGGCATACCATCCTCAAACGGACGGTCAAACCAAACGTACGAATCAAACATTGGAGGATATTTTACGAGGGTGTATTATCGATTTCGGTGGTAGTTGGGATGAACACTTGCCTTTGGTGGAATTCTAGTACAACAATAGTTATCATGCTAGTATTGGAATGCCACCTTATGAGATGCTTTATGGTCGTAGGTATTGAACTTTGATTTGTTGGGGTGAAGTGGGACAAAGGGAAATCGAGAGTATCGATTTGGTTTTAGAGAGAAATACTAAGATTGAGATGATTCGGACTCATTTGAAAGAAGCTCAAGATAGACAAAAGTCATATGTCGATAAACGTAGGCGACTGATTGAGTTCCAAGAAGGTGACATGGTGATGCTTAAGGTTTCGCCATGGAAGGGTATTATTCGATTCTGAAAACGGGGAAAGTTAGCTCCTCGGTTTATTGGGCCATTTAAAATTTTAGCCCGTGTTGGTGAAGTTGTGTATCGTTTAGAATTACCTAAAGAGCTTGCGAGGATCCATAATACATTTCATGTTTCCCATCTCCGTAAGTGTCTTGCAGATGATTCTTCATGGGTGCCATTAGACGACATTGAGCTAAACAACAAGTTAGAGTATGTTGAGGAGCCGATTGCTATACTCGATGAAAAGGTGAAAAGTTTGAGAAATAAATAGGTGAGAACTTTTAAAGTTCAATGGCGTCGTAGTAAAGGTTCTGAGTTTACTTGGGAGCTCGAAGAGTTTGTGTTAGTTTATCTTCCCTCCTGTCATACGGCTTGGATCGCGAGGACGCGCTCCGATTCAAGTGGGGGAGAGTTTTAAGACCCGAATAATTATTGTACAGGGGTATAAATAGGGTACATAAAGTGTGAAGGCTGTATTTAATTAAACAGGGGTCAGAGCAGGTTCAGACTCTGGTGCGCGCCGCGCACGGTTAAGGGTGCGCGTGGCGCACTTCTCCGGCTGGCAGATTCTGTTTCTTTTAATTAGATATTTTAGAAGGGCTTTTTGGTAAATTCACTTGGGACGAGTTAAAGGCCACAAGATCAGTTGATGGAGTGTCATAACTCCATTTCGACCACCTTCATCTTCCTACTTCAAGTTTAGAGTGAGAAACCCTTTTGAAAGAGAGAAAGCTCAAATCAAGAAGGAAGAAGTTGACTTCGGGCAAAATCGCGTGTATTAAAGTTGTTTATCTAGTCACTAGTTATGTTGTGGTTGTGGTGATAAGTTCTAATCTTGATTTCCTTAGTTAATTTGTTTAAGGGTTAGGATTTTGGGTTAGTGATGAACATGAAACCCATTGTTGGTGATTTTGGGGGCTTTTGGGTAAGAGTGAGTCACGAGGACTCAAGAATGACTAACCTAGGGTTTCAAAGTAATAAATGGTGTTAATGAGTCTTAAATGGTTAGTTAATCACTATCTCACTTGTGTTGTTAGTGAAAAGTGTTTTTGGGGTTCATGGTTGACTTAAAATGGGTCAAATGGGTAAGTTTGACCTAGCGGGATAAATTGGGTATGAAAACACCCTAGATATGTATTGATGGGAGTCTTAGAACCTTAATCACTAGCTTTTAGCGATTAGTTGTGGATTTTGACCTTGATTGGGTAATTCTAGTGCAAATGGGTCATGAATACCCTTTTGGGTCATAAATGCACTAGAAAGGCTAGTTGGTGGATAGTCCAACTTGTTATGTGAATTAATTGGACATTAATTGTATTAGGTGACTCGGCTTGAAGGTTATAAGTTATTGTTGGAAGTCTCACTAAGACGATAAGGTGAGTGGAATAATTATACGTGTATGTATATAATGTATTTATTTGTGGGGCGGGGGTAAGGTGTAAGACCTTGTTTATGTTTCAGTCATTTTTAGAAGAATGGGACGCCGTCCTGCAAAGATAGATGGGACGTCGTCCAAGAATTGGGACACCGTCCAACATAACTGACGGGCCAGTTGTGTTATTATTTTAAAAGGGGGCATGTTGGTCAAATCACTTGGGTGTCGGTTTGGAGCCTTCAAGGCTGATCTAGATCCCAGTTGTGGATCACTTTTCACCCACACAAACACTCTCAACCATATCTAGAGAGAGAGTAAGAGTTTAGAGAGAGAGAGAGAGCTTGATTTGGAGAAGAAGGAGTCGGATTCTCACCAAAGCTCGGGTTCTAAAGTTGTTCATCTCGTTCTTGGCTACGTTGTGATAGTATTGGTAAGTTCAAACTCTGAATTTCATTTGTTAGATTTGATATTCAAGTTAGGGTTTGAGCTTGATTTGTTGTGAAACCCTCTTGGCACGGTTGTGCGTTTTGGTTGACCACCTTTGACGAGGTGCACATTTTGTGTGTACGTTATCGCACGTGTTTGTGATGTGGATTATATAACCCCAATGGCGAAGGGTTGATATTGAGTTGTGAATTGGATAACCCCGATGTGGTGGATTTCGTAATCCCGTGACCGTGGGTTTGGATATTGGAGAAGTGGATCACGTGTAGTTCGGATTCACGATGACTCGTGTAGTTCGGTCATCTTATTGAGGTAGTGATCTCGTGTGGTTGCGGATTCACTAAGGCTCGTGTAGTTCGGCCAACCTCGATGTTGTTGTGGTAATGAAGATAGTAGTCTCGTGTGGTTGCAGATTTACTAAGGCTCGTGTAGTTCGGCCAATCTTCATTGTGGTAATTGACTTTTGGTATTGGGTTAAGGGGTTAACCTTGGGCGTGTTACGCTTTGTCGTTACATATTGTTGTATTGTTATGATGTAGCTAACCCTCCGGGTGTAGCTTATTGACGTGGTTTACATCGTCGTTGGTGAACTTATATTTGTTGATGTATCTTTAGCTTGTTGCTTAGTGATCGTACGGTATGCTTAGCTTAGCTTGACTTTATGCTTGGATGCTCCGGTATGTGTTATTTGATTATTATAGTGTGGCGTGACCATTTTATGCATATATATGTGTGTAGTATATTCTCACTCACTAAGCGTTAGCTTACCCTCTCGTTGTTTACATTTTTATAGATTGCATGGAGACGATGTCTCGGTAAGTGTGGGGACTAGTGGACTTGCGTAGTTGCTTAGACGACGTGCTTTTGGATTTGATTAGGATTGGGTAGCGTATCCCCAATTGTAGTGACCCGAACTTTTCCATGTTTATATATATTAATTGAGATTGATATTTACATGATTAAATGTTTCCAACATGATAAGCAATCAAACTTGTTAAGACTTGATTAATTGAAATATGTTTCATATAGACAATTGACCACCCAAGTTGATCGGTGATTCACGAACGTTAAAACTTGTAAAAACTATATGATGACATATATATGGATATATATATATAGTTAACATGATACTATGATAAGAAAACATATCATAAAGTATATTAACAATGAACTACATATGTAAAAACAAGACTACTAACTTAATGATTTTTAAACGAGACATATATGTAACGATTATCGTTGTAAAGACATTTAATGTATATATATCATATTAAGAGATATTCATACATGATAATATCATGATAATATAATAATTTAAAATCTCATTTGATATTATAAACATTGGGTTAACAACATTTAACAAGATCGTTAACCTAAAGGTTTCAAAACAACACTTACATGTAACGACTAACGATGACTTAATGACTCAGTTAAAATGTATATACATGTAGTGTTTTAATATGTATTTATACACTTTTGAAAGACTTCAATACACTTATCAAAATACTTCTACTTAACAAAAATGCTTACAATTACATCCTCATTCAGTTTCATCAACAATTCTACTCGTATGCACCTGTATTCGTACTCGTACAATACACAGCTTTTAGATGTATGTACTATTGGTATATACACTCCAATGATCAGCTCTTAGCAGCCCATGTGAGTCACCTAACACATGTGGGAACCATCATTTGGCAACTAGCATGAAATATCTCATAAGATTACAAAAATATGAGTAATCATTCATGACTTATTTACATGAAAACAAAATTACATATCCTTTATATCTAATCCATACACCAACGACCAAAAACACCTACAAACACTTTCATTCTTCAATTTTCTTCATCTAATTGATCTCTCTCAAGTTCTATCTTCAAGTTCTAAGTGTTCTTCATATATTCTACAAGTTCTAGTTACATAAAATCAAGAATACTTTCAAGTTTGCTAGCTCACTTCCAATCTTGTTAGGTGATCATCCAACCTCAAGAAATCTTTTTTTCTTAAAGTAGGTTATCATTATAATACAAGGTAATAATCATATTCAAACTTTGGTTCAATTTCTATAACTATAACAATCTTATTTCAAGTGATGATCTTACTTGAACTTGTTTTCGTGTCATGATTCTGCTTCAAGAACTTCGAGCCATCCAAGGATCCGTTGAAGCTAGATCCATTTTTCTCTTTTCCAGTAGGTTTATCCAAGGAACTTAAGGTAGTAATGATGTTCATAACTTCATTCGATTCATACATATAAAGCTATCTTATTCGAAGGTTTAAACTTGTAATCACTAGAACATAGTTTAGTTAATTCTAAACTTGTTCGCAAACAAAAGTTAATCCTTCTAACTTGACTTTTAAAATCAACTAAACACATGTTCTATATCTATATGATATGCTAACTTAATGATTTAAAACCTGGAAACACGAAAAACACCGTAAAACCGGATTTACGCCGTCGTAGTAACACCGCGGGCTGTTTTGGGTTAGTTAATTAAAAACTATGATAAACTTTGATTTAAAAGTTGTTATTATGAGAAAATGATTTTTATTATGAACATGAAACTATATCCAAAAATTATGGTTAAACTCAAAGTGGAAGTATGTTTTCTAAAATGGTCATCTAGACGTCGTTCTTTCGACTGAAATGACTACCTTTACAAAAACGACTTGTAACTTATTTTTCCGACTATAAACCTATACTTTTTCTGTTTAGATTCATAAAATAGAGTTCAATATGAAACCATAGCAATTTGATTCACTCAAAACGGATTTAAAATGAAGAAGTTATGGGTAAAACAAGATTGGATAATTTTTCTCATTTTAGCTACGTGAAAATTGGTAACAAATCTATTCCAACCATAACTTAATCAACTTGTATTGTATATTATGTAATCTTGAGATACCATAGACACGTATACAATGTTTCGACCTATCATGTCGACACATCTATATATATTTCGGAACAACCATAGACACTCTATATGTGAATGTTGGAGTTAGCTATACAGGGTTGAGGTTGATTCCAAAATATATATAGTTTGAGTTGTGATCAATACTGAGATACGTATACACTGGGTCGTGGATTGATTCAAGATAATATTTATCGATTTATTTCTGTACATCTAACTGTGGACAACTAGTTATAGGTTACTAACGAGGACAGCTGACTTAATAAACTTAAAACATCAAAATATATTAAAAGTGTTGTAAATATATTTTGAACATACTTTAATATATATGTATATATTGTTATAGGTTCGTGAATCAACAGTGGCCAAGTCTTACTTCCCGACGAAGTAAAAATCTGTGAAAGTGAGTTATAGTCCCACTTTTAAAATCTAATATTTTTGGGATGAGAATACATGCAGGTTTTATAAATGATTTACAAAATAGACACAAGTACGTGAAACTACATTCTATGGTTGAATTATCGAAATCGAATATGCCCCTTTTTATTAAGTCTGGTAATCTAAGAATTAGGGAACAGACACCCTAATTGACGCGAATCCTAAAGATAGATCTATCGGGCCCAACAAGCCCTATCCAAAGTACCGGATGCTTTAGTACTTCGAAATTTATATCATATCCGAAGGGTGTCCCGGAATGATGGGGATATTCTTATATATGCATCTTGTTATTGTCGGTTACCAGGTGTTCACCATATGAATGATTTTTATCTCTATGTATGGGATGTGTATTGAAATATGAAATCTTGTGGTCTATTGTTACGATTTGATATATATAGGTTAAACCTATAACTCACCAACATTTTTGTTGACGTTTAAAGCATGTTTATTCTCAGGTGAATATTAAGAGCTTCCGCTGTTGCATACTAAAATAAGGACAAGATTTGGAGTCCATGTTTGTATGATATTGTGTAAAAACTGCATTCAAGAAACTGATTTCGATGTAACATATTTGTATTGTAAACCATTATGTAATGGTCGTTTGTAAACAGGATATTTTAGATTATCATTATTTGATAATCTACGTAAAGCTTTTTAAACCTTTATTTATGAAATAAAGGTTATGGTTTGTTTTAAAAATGAATGCAGTCTTTGAAAAACGTCTCATATAGAGGTCAAAACCTCGCAACGAAATCAATTAATATGGAACGTTTTTAATCAATAAGAACGGGACATTTCAGTTGGTATCAGAGCGTTGGTCTTAGAGAACCAGAAAATTTGCATTAGTGTGTCTTATCGAGTTTGTTAGGATGCATTAGTGAGTCTGGACTTCGACCGTGTTTTCTTTAAAAATAATTGCTTAACATTTTTGTTGGAAACTATATATTTTTAACATATGAATATTATGTGATATATTAATCTCTTAACGTGTTTGATATTATGTGATAGATGTCTACCTCTAGAACAAGTCCCATTGACTCACCTAATAATAATGAAGAGTCAAATGTAAATTGGAATGATTTGTGGACTGATTCACAAGTTCCCGAAGAGGAACCGGAAGAAGAGTCGGAACCGGAAGAAGAATCGGAACCGGATGAAGAAATAGAACCGGTGGGGGAAATAATAAAACGGTTAAGTAAAAGAAAATCCTCAACCAACCGACCAAAGTTAATTATGGTCAATGGTGTTTCCGCCAAGGAAGCAAAATATTGGGAGGATTACCAATTCTCCGATGAATCGGATTCCGACGAGAATTCCGATGATGTTATAGAAATTACCCCAACTGAATTTAAAAAGGCAAAAGAAAATAATAAGGGAAAGTGCATAAAAATAGAGAAATCTAATTCCAACCCCGATGAACTTTATATGTATCGTCAACCCCCGAAGTCCTTAAGTTGTAACAATGACCCGGGAACCTCTAAACCACCAGGTTTTTCTAAACCAATGTGGACAACGACGGATCATATTAGGGGAACATCATATATCCCTAGAAACTTGGCAAAACGAACCAAAACCGAAGAAGAAGAAACGAGCGAGTCAGAATAAGATAGTTGTATTCGTGTGGTGTAATATATGTAATATAGTGTTCTTATGCTTTATGATATATGTAAAAATTGCTTGTATTAATAAGTATTTTTTTATGAAACTAACTCTTGTCTATTTTACAGTTTAAAAACACAAAATGGATAGACAACCCAATATTTTAAGAGACCTACCCGGAGACATGATTGATGAAATCTTGTCTAGAGTCGGCCAGAATTCTTCGGCACAACTATTTAAGGCGAGATCAGTTTGTAAGACATTCGAAGAACGTTCCAAGAATGTCTTGGTTTATAAGAGACTTTCGTTTGAAAGATGGGGAATATCACATTGGGAAACCCATAAGTTACGATGTGTTTACTTTGACGCATATATTGCGGGGAACCCAAATGCTATTTTACGCAACGGGTTAAGAAATTATTTTGACTCAATATATCCGAATATTGGACTTCGTGATTTAGAAAAAGCGGCTAACATGCAACATAAAGAAGCATGTTATGCTTACGGATTAGTAATGTTCGCTTCTCACCAAAGTGAGAACAAGAACATCGGGCTACAACTATTAAACAAAACGTTTCCACAAGTGACGGAGTCGGTAATTGGGGTAAGAAATGAGGTTTTTAGATTATTACGGGACTGTTGGACATTACGTAACCCTCGTCCCTTTGATGACGTTACAACACGCTGTCTTATCAACGGCCATAACGGTTATGTTGCACAAGACCAAGGATGGGAAGTAGTCCTAGTAAAACCAGAATGCATGACTTGTTTCTGGACGTATGAATTACGTGTCTTTATTGCCTTTGCCGAACGACTTGTGTACTAGCTAGAATTGTCTTCACAACTATCTTGTATCAAAGTTATTGTGTGCTATATTTCATGCTTTATGTAAAATAAGCAGTATTGTAAGTTTGTAAAATATTGTATAAAAGTTTGAACGCGAAATATTATTACAATCAGTTTTTCATATAGAATTGTAGTAGTTGAATTGTATATTAGCTACTAAGTATGAACTTAACGGGTAGGTACTACCCGAATTTAAACTTATAAAATGCTAATATGAAGAAAAAGCTTTTATAAATGAGTTCATATTATGCTACGAAATACTATTAACTACTCTTAATATTCTGTATGATTAACTTGTTCCATTTAACTATTTTGAAGGAAATGGCACCGACTACTCGACACACCGTGAATATGAATGAAGAGGAATTCCGTACTTTTCTAGCTTCAAACATAGCCGCAGTACAGGCTGCGCTACATACCAACAATAACCTTGGATCTAGCAGTACAGGAAATCGTGTAGGATGCACCTACAAAGAATTCACTACCTGCAAACCTTTGGAATTTGATGGAACCGAAGGACCGATCGGATTGAAACGGTGGACCGAGAAGGTTGAATCGGTGTTTGCCATAAGTAAGTGTACTGAAGAGGACAAAGTGAAGTACGCTACACATACCTTCACAGGTTCTGCGTTAACATGGTGGAATACCTATCTAGAGCAAGTGGGACAAGATGATGCGTACGCACTACCGTGGTCAGCATTCAAGCACTTGATGAACGAGAAGTACCGTCCCAGAACCGAGGTCAATAAGCTCAAGACAGAACTTAGAGGGTTACGAACGCAAGGATTTGATATTACCACGTACGAAAGACGATTCACAGAATTGTGCCTATTGTGTCCGGGAGCATTCGAAGATGAGGAAGAGAAGATCGACGCGTTTGTGAAAGGATTACCGGAAAGAATCCAAGAAGATATAAGTTCACACGAGCCCGCCTCCATACAACAGGCATGTAGAATGGCTCACAAACTAGTGAACCAGATTGAAGAAAGAATTAAAGAACAGACTGCTGAAGAGGCCAATGTGAAGCAAGTCAAAAGAAAGTGGGAGGAAAACGGTGATAAGAATCACCAATACAACAACAACAGCAATTACAACAATAATCGCAACAATTATCCCAACAATCGCAACATCAATCGCAACTACAACAAACGGCCCAACAACAACAACAACAACAACAACAACAACAGCAACTACAACAATCATCCCAACAACAATAATAACCGCAACAACAACAACAATCAGAAGCAGCTATGCCAAAGGTGTGAAAAGAATCACTCGGGGTTCTGCACCAAATTTTGCAACAAGTGTAAAAGAAATGGTCATAGCGCGGCGAAGTGTGAGGTCTACGGACCAGGGGTTAATAGAACGAAAGGAACAAATGGTGTCGGAACGAGTAATGGCGGAGCAAGTAGTGTCGGAGCAAGTTATGCCAATGTAGTTTGTTATAAATGTGGAAAACCGGGCCACATTATTAGAAATTGCCCGAACCAGGAGAACACGAATGGACAAGGTCGCGGAAGAGTTTTCAATATTAATGCGGCAGAGGCACAAGAAGACCCGGAGCTTGTTACGGGTACGTTTCTTATTGACAATAAATCTGCTTACGTTTTATTTGATTCGGGTGCGGATAGAAGCTATATGAGTAGAGATTTTTGTGCTAAATTAAGTTGTCCATTGACGCCTTTGGATAGTAAATTTTTACTCGAATTAGCAAATGGTAAATTAATTTCAGCAGATAATATATGTCGGAATCGAGAAATTAAACTGGTTAGCGAAACATTTAAGATTGATTTGATACCAGTAGAGTTAGGGAGTTTTGATGTGATAATCGGTATGGACTGGTTGAAAGAAGTGAAAGCAGAGATCGTTTGTTACAAAAATGCAATTCGCATTATACGAGAAAAAGGAAAACCCTTAATGGTGTACGGAGAAAAGGGCAACACGAAGCTACATCTTATTAGTAATTTGAAGGCACAAAAACTAATAAGAAAAGGTTGCTATGCTGTTCTAGCACACGTCGAGAAAGTACAAACTGAAGAAAAGAGCATCAAGGATGTTCCCATTGCAAAAGAATTTCCCGATGTATTTCCGAAAGAATTACCGGGATTACCCCCACATCGATCCGTTGAATTTCAAATAGATCTTGTACCAGGAGCTGCACCAATAGCTCGTGCTCCTTACAGACTCGCACCCAGTGAGATGAAAGAACTGCAAAGCCAATTACAAGAACTTTTAGAGCGTGGTTTCATTCGACCAAGCACATCACCGTGGGGAGCTCCTGTTTTGTTTGTCAAGAAGAAAGATGGTACATTCAGGTTGTGTATCGACTACCGAGAGTTGAACAAACTTACCATCAAGAACCGCTACCCACTACCGAGAATCGACGACTTATTTGATCAACTACAAGGCTCGTCTGTTTATTCAAAGATTGACTTACGTTCCGGGTATCATCAAATGCGGGTGAAAGAAGATGATATTCCAAAGACTGCTTTCAGAACACGTTACGATCATTACGAGTTTATGGTCATGCCGTTTGGTTTAACTAATGCACCAGCTGTGTTCATGGACCTTATGAACCGAGTGTGTGGACCATACCTTGACAAGTTTGTCATTGTTTTCATTGATGACATACTTATTTACTCAAAGAATGGCCAAGAACACGGTGAACATTTGAGAAAGGTGTTAGAAGTATTGAGGAAGGAAGAATTGTACGCTAAGTTTTCAAAGTGTGCATTTTGGTTGGAAGAAGTTCAATTCCTCGGTCACATAGTGAACAAAGAAGGTATTAAGGTGGATCCGGCAAAGATAGAAACTGTTGAAAAGTGGGAAACCCCGAAAACTCCGAAACACATACGCCAGTTTTTAGGACTAGCTGGTTACTACAGAAGGTTCATCCAAGACTTTTCCAGAATAGCAAAACCCTTGACTGCATTAACGCATAAAGGGAAGAAATTTGAATGGAATGATGAACAAGAGAAATCGTTTCAGTTATTGAAGAAAAAGCTAACTACGGCACCTATATTGTCATTGCCTGAAGGGAATGATGATTTTGTGATTTATTGTGACGCATCAAAGCAAGGTCTCGGTTGTGTATTAATGCAACGAACGAAGGTGATTGCTTATGCGTCTAGACAATTGAAGATTCACGAACAAAATTATACGACGCATGATTTGGAATTAGGCGCGGTTGTTTTTGCATTAAAGACTTGGAGGCACTACTTATATGGGGTCAAAAGTATTATATATACCGACCACAAAAGTCTTCAACACATATTTAATCAGAAACAACTGAATATGAGGCAGCGTAGGTGGATTGAATTATTGAATGATTACGACTTTGAGATTCGTTACCACCCGGGGAAGGCAAATGTGGTAGCCGATGCCTTGAGCAGGAAGGATAGAGAACCCATTCGAGTAAAATCTATGAATATAATGATTCATAATAACATTACTACTCAAATAAAGGAGGCGCAACAAGGAGTTTTAAAAGAGGGAAATTTAAAGGATGAAATACCCAAAGGATCGGAGAAGCATCTTAATATTCGGGAAGACGGAACCCGGTATAGGGCTGAAAGGATTTGGGTACCAAAATTTGGAGATATGAGAGAAATGGTACTTAGAGAAGCTCATAAAACCAGATACTCAATACATCCTGGAACGGGGAAGATGTACAAGGATCTCAAGAAACATTTTTGGTGGCCGGGTATGAAAGCCGATGTTGCTAAATACGTAGGAGAATGTTTGACGTGTTCTAAGGTCAAAGCTGAGCATCAGAAACCATCAGGTCTACTTCAACAACCCGAAATCCCGGAATGGAAATGGGAAAACATTACCATGGATTTCATCACTAAATTGCCAAGGACTGCAAGTGGTTTTGATACTATTTGGGTAATAGTTGATCGTCTCACCAAATCAGCACACTTCCTACCAATAAGAGAAGACGATAAGATGGAGAAGTTAGCACGACTGTATTTGAAGGAAGTCGTCTCCAGACATGGAATACCAATCTCTATTATCTCTGATAGGGATGGCAGATTTATTTCAAGATTCTGGCAGACATTACAGCAAGCATTAGGAACTCGTCTAGACATGAGTACTGCCTATCATCCACAAACTGATGGGCAGAGCGAAAGGACGATACAAACGCTTGAAGACATGCTACGAGCATGTGTTATTGATTTCGGAAACAGTTGGGATCGACATCTACCGTTAGCAGAATTTTCCTACAACAACAGCTACCATTCAAGCATTGAGATGGCGCCGTTTGAAGCACTTTATGGTAGAAAGTGCAGGTCTCCGATTTGTTGGAGTGAAGTGGGGGATAGACAGATTACGGGTCCGGAGATTATACAAGAAACTACCGAGAAGATCATCCAAATTCAACAACGGTTGAAAACCGCCCAAAGTCGACAAAAGAGCTACGCTGACATTAAAAGAAAAGATATAGAATTTGAAATTGGAGAGATGGTCATGCTTAAAGTTGCACCTTGGAAAGGCGTTGTTCGATTTGGTAAACGAGGGAAATTAAATCCAAGGTATATTGGACCATTCAAGATTATTGATCGTGTCGGACCAGTAGCTTACCGACTAGAGTTACCTCAACAACTCGTAGCTGTACATAACACTTTCCACGTCTCGAATTTAAAGAAATGTTTTGCTAAAGAAGATCTCACTATTCCGTTAGATGAAATCCAAATCAACGAAAAACTTCAATTCATCGAAGAACCCGTCGAAATAATGGATCGTGAGGTTAAAAGACTTAAGCAAAACAAGATATCAATTGTTAAGGTTCGATGGAATGCTCGTAGAGGACCCGAGTTCACCTAGGAGCGTGAAGATCAGATGAAGAAGAAATACCCGCATCTATTTCCAGAAGATTCGTCAACACCTTCAACAGCTTAAAATTTCGGGACGAAATTTATTTAACGGGTAGGTACTGTAGTGACCCGAACTTTTCCATGTTTATATATATTAATTGAGATTGATATTTACATGATTAAATGTTTCCAACATGATAAGCAATCAAACTTGTTAAGACTTGATTAATTGAAATATGTTTCATATAGACAATTGACCACCCAAGTTGATCGGTGATTCACGAACGTTAAAACTTGTAAAAACTATATGATGACATATATATGGATATATATATATAGTTAACATGATACTATGATAAGAAAACATATCATAAAGTATATTAACAATGAACTACATATGTAAAAACAAGACTACTAACTTAATGATTTTTAAACGAGACATATATGTAACGATTATCGTTGTAAAGACATTTAATGTATATATATCATATTAAGAGATATTCATACATGATAATATCATGATAATATAATAATTTAAAATCTCATTTGATATTATAAACATTGGGTTAACAACATTTAACAAGATCGTTAACCTAAAGGTTTCAAAACAACACTTACATGTAACGACTAACGATGACTTAACGACTCAGTTAAAATGTATATACATGTAGTGTTTTAATATGTATTTATACACTTTTGAAAGACTTCAATACACTTATCAAAATACTTCTACTTAACAAAAATGCTTACAATTACATCCTCGTTCAGTTTCATCAACAATTCTACTCGTATGCACCCGTATTCGTACTCGTACAATACACAGCTTTTAGATGTATGTACTATTGGTATATACACTCCAATGATCAGCTCTTAGCAGCCCATGTGAGTCACCTAACACATGTGGGAACCATCATTTGGCAACTAGCATGAAATATCTCATAAAATTACAAAAATATGAGTAATCATTCATGACTTATTTACATGAAAACAAAATTACATATCCTTTATATCTAATCCATACACCAACGACCAAAAACACCTACAAACACTTTCATTCTTCAATTTTCTTCATCTAATTGATCTCTCTCAAGTTCTATCTTCAAGTTCTAAGTGTTCTTCATAAATTCCAAAAGTTCTAGTTTCATAAAATCAAGAATACTTTCAAGTTTGCTAGCTCACTTCCAATCTTGTAAGGTGATCATCCAACCTCAAGAAATCTTTGTTTCTTACAGTAGGTTATCATTCTAATACAAGGTAATAATCATATTCAAACTTTTGTTCAATTTCTATAACTATAACAATCTTATTTCAAGTGATGATCTTACTTGAACTTGTTTTCGTGTCATGATTCTGCTTCAAGAACTTCGAGCCATCCAAGGATCCATTGAAGCTAGATCCATTTTTCTCTTTTCCAGTAGGTTTATCCAAGGAAATTAAGGTAGTAATGATGTTCATAACATCATTCGATTCATACATATAAAGCTATCTTATTCGAAGGTTTAAACTTGTAATCACTAGAACATAGTTTAGTTAATTCTAAACTTGTTCGCAAACAAAAGTTAATCCTTCTAACTTGACTTTTAAAATCAACTAAACACATGTTCTATATCTATATGATATGTTAACTTAATTATTTAAAACCTGGAAACACGAAAAACACCGTAAAACCGGATTTACGCCGTCGTAGTAACACCGCGGGCTGTTTTGGGTTAGTTAATTAAAAACTATGATAAACTTTGATTTAAAAGTTTTTATTCTGAGAAAATGATTTTTATTATGAACATGAAACTATATCCAAAAATTATGGTTAAACTCAAAGTGGAAGTATGTTTTCTAAAATGGTCATCTAGACGTCGTTCTTTCGACTGAAATGACTACCTTTACAAAAACGACTTGTAACTTATTTTTCCGACTATAAACCTATACTTTTTCTGTTTAGATTCATAAAATAGAGTTCAATATGAAACCATAGCAATTTGATTCACTCAAAACGGATTTAAAATGAAGAAGTTATGGGTAAAACAAGATTGGATAATTTTTCTCATTTTAGCTACGTGAAAATTGGTAACAAATCTATTCCAACCATAACTTAATCAACTTGTATTGTATATTATGTAATCTTGAGATACCATAGACACGTATACAATGTTTCGACCTATCATGTCGACACATCTATATATATTTCGGAACAACCATAGACACTCTATATGTGAATGTTGGAGTTAGCTATACAGGGTTGAGGTTGATTCCAAAATATATATAGTTTGAGTTGTGATCAATACTGAGATACGTATACACTGGGTCGTGGATTGATTCAAGATAATATTTATCGATTTATTTCTGTACATCTAACTGTGGACAACTAGTTATAGGTTACTAACGAGGACAGCTGACTTAATAAACTTAAAACATCAAAATATATTAAAAGTGTTGTAAATATATTTTGAACATACTTTAATATATATGTATATATTGTTATAGGTTCGTGAATCAATAGTGGCCAAGTCTTACTTCCCGACGAAGTAAAAATCTGTGAAAGTGAGTTATAGTCCCACTTTTAAAATCTAATATTTTTGGGATGAGAATACATGCAGGTTTTATAAATGATTTACAAAATAGACACAAGTACGTGAAACTACATTCTATGGTTGAATTATCGAAATCGAATATGCCCCTTTTTATTAAGTCTGGTAATCTAAGAATTAGGGAACAGACACCCTAATTGACGCGAATCCTAAAGATAGATCTATCGGGCCCAACAAGCCCCATCCAAAGTACCGGATGCTTTAGTACTTCGAAATTTATATCATATCCGAAGGGTGTCCCGGAATGATGGGGATATTCTTATATATGCATCTTGTTATTGTCGGTTACCAGGTGTTCACCATATGAATGATTTTTATCTCTATGTATGGGATGTGTATTGAAATATGAAATCTTGTGGTCTATTATTACGATTTGATATATATAGGTTAAACCTATAACTCACCAACATTTTTGTTGACGTTTAAAGCATGTTTATTCTCAGGTGAATATTAAGAGCTTCCGCTGTTGCATACTAAAATAAGGACAAGATTTGGAGTCCATGTTTGTATGATATTGTGTAAAAACTGCATTCAAGAAACTGATTTCGATGTAACATATTTGTATTGTAAACCATTATGTAATGGTCGTGTGTAAACAGGATATTTTAGATTATCATTATTTGATAATCTACGTAAAGCTTTTTAAACCTTTATTTATGAAATAAAGGTTATGGTTTGTTTTAAAAATGAATGCAGTCTTTGAAAAACGTCTCATATAGAGGTCAAAACCTCGCAACGAAATCAATTAATATGGAACGTTTTTAATCAATAAGAACGGGACATTTCACCATTCACCATGCTCGATCTTCGTTTTTGTGTTAAACTTATATGGTCGAAAACTCGTAATTTTGTACGAAAGTCGTAAAATGGCCGATGTGGGCCCGGTGTCGTAAAACTCGGTTTTATTGTGGAAAACTCTTAGTTTTAATTATTATAAGTTATTGTGAAAGTGTTTTGGTTTAAAAGTGTCGGGAAGCCGGTTTTTTCGCCCGCGTAACTTTGACAAACTGATCAGGAACTTTTAGTACATTTGGACGCCGTCCAAAAGACTTGGATGCCGTCCTGTCTTCACAACGGGACGCCGTCCAAATAACTGGATGCCATCCAGATGAACTGTGTTACAAATTTTTTTTAGGCACATTTTTGGATGGATAACGGGTTGGGTCGTTACAAGTGGTATCAGAGCATGGTCTAAGGGATTTAGGTGACTTGAGATAGGTGCCTAGACTTAGACTTTTGTGTGTGCTTAATTGTTGCGGGACTTGTAGGTGTACGGGTCAGAATGGGAATTTGGATAGTGCCTTAATTTGTAGTTGGACTAACGGTTATATTAATATGTGGATAATATTAATATATTATTACGTTATGTTTTGTTTACGTTTGCGTTGCGAATATCATCGAGCAAGATAGTCGTTGTACTAACGAGTTGATACGACGTGTGTGCGTAATAAGGACTTTCAAACCTTATTACGGGTGCAAATTGTGTCTAACAAGTGTACGACGAGTGTTAAGCAAGATAGGGCGGTGTTGTGTGTGTGGTTTTATACATTCATGGACTAATCATTTTGCATTCTTTATAATGACGACACGAAACGAGATCGAGACAAATGACGTTGAGTTTAACGCTAGAGTTGCAGCCGCCGTTGCGGAGCAAATGGGTGCGTTTCGAAAAGAAATGGATAGGAAGTATTCCGAACTTCAAAGTATTGGGGAAATGGAGCGTTGTCATAAGAGCTTCATGAGGACTAAACCTCCGATGTATGACGGGAAACCGGATCCTTTGGTTAGCACAACGTGGATCTCAGATGTCGAAGGGTGTTTTCGTACTATTGAATGCCCTCTCGAGAAGAGGACAAGACTCACTACTAGTTTGTTGCGAGGTAGGGCGAAGGATTCATTGGATGGTAAGATTGATCTTATCGGTGGTGAACAATTTATGGCGTTATTGTGGGACGAGTTTAAGGAGGAATTCTTCGAGGAGTTCCGAACTTCAGCCGATTTTTCGGAATTGCGTAGCGGGTTGCGAAGTTTGCAACAGGGTTCTATGGATTTGAATACTCTGAAGACGACCTTTATGGCGAAGGCTCATTTTTGCCCGGAGTATTTGGGGAATGATCATTTGTTGATGGAAGATTTCTATCAGACTTTGAATGATGACTTGAAGAATAAAATTAGCCGGGGTTACGCGAAATCGTTTGCGGAATTATTCGCTGTGGCTAGAGGTTTCGAGTCGTATCCGCGATCGAAGATGGGTGAACCTTCAAGTGAGAGAAGGGTTATTTTGTATGGTGCTCCAAGTAAGAGGACTAAGGATCCGAGTGTGAGCACGAGTGGTACACGAATGTGTATATCGGACTCTAGTGCATCTAGGTGTTACGATTGTGGCTTGAGGAGTCACAAGTCTTGGGAATGTTTGGTGCCAAAGGGCGATGGCACGGTGTGCTTCAATTGCCAAGAGGAAGGACATCGTAAGTCGGAGTGTCCCAAATTAGCAGGGATGGGTGTGGCGAGAAGACGTTAAGGTACGTTTCGTTTTAATAAATATGTCCTTTGATTATTTATTATGTGTCGATGATTTCAGGTTAGTTGAATTGCATCGTGTTGTGCATAATATTGTTATGGGTGACGTTCCTAATGGAATTACCCTGCTGTGACATTTCGATTAATGGGCGAAGGGCGTAAGACTTGGTGCAACCAAGCATTCGTTAGTGTTGAGAAATGTTTCTACCAAGCCATGGTTATGGGCTTGGGTGTTCGATCGTTAAGCGCGTGTTTGATTTCGTGTCGAAGTTGATGATCCATGAGGTTCATCGGGTGAATAAAACCCTAAAGATCAATTGTTTGATCTCGATGTATGATTGGTAATGGAGTCTACGTGACGCGATGTTAGGTGCCTCTTTAATACCTACTAGCATGGTATTCGACTCCGATGGTGTTGCGGTTACATTGTACTTAGGGTGCCGGAGAGAAACCCTTAGACACATGAGTGACTAGGTGGAAATTTGACAAACTATAGCAATTGGATGATTGCGAGAGTAGAGTTTGTGATTTTTGGTACGCTTTTCGTTCGAAGTGTTTAAGGATAGGTTAAAATCCTTCGGGTGCTCAAGATTGGAGCAAGACGTGGTGATGGGTCGTGTGAACCCAATTGTTTGTAAAGTCTACCCTTGGTAGCATTGTACGGTTATACAAGGTGCGGTTATGGAATGTAATTTCAAGTGGGGGAGTTACACTCCCGCACGAGGAGGTTTTAGTGTGAGATTTCGGATGATACTCTTAGTAAATCCGGGATTTGTGTCAGGACCTAGATTTGGTCGATTTGTGGTAGAGTACAATTTCGGTTAAATTGTACTTATGGTTTCGGATTCGAATTACCACCGAGGTGGTAATGTGGTAAATCTCGTTGAGAGATAA